>NW_026683824.1:7500-667000 GCF_030247195.1 Topomyia yanbarensis | reverse complement strand
AAAAGCTGCCCAGTCGCAGACGTTGCTGCCTACAAATGTGGAAATTGCCTTAAAAATCATCGAGCTACTGATCGTGCGTGCCCAAAACGCGAGGAATACAAACGTATCCGTAAGGAGGCTTCAAGTAAAAATCAACCAGGACGAAGGCCAACTAAAGGGCCGATGCTGACACCGGAAAACTTCCCGCCCCTCCCTTTGCAGGGCAACCAACACAACGGTCGTGTTCAGAATTGGATCACTCATCAACCGCCCGGTCCCTCCCCCCAGCAACAACAACAAGAGCCCGCAGTCTGGCCCTCTACGAGTAATCGCAACGAAACAGAAGCAGGAAATGCACCAATGTTCACCGCTGAGGAATTGCTACCAATTTTCAGCACGATGTGGACTAAAATGAATCAGTGTCGCACGCGAGCGGACCAAATCCTTTGTCTTGGTGAATTTCTAATTAAATATGGACATTAGTGAATTCAAGATTCTCCTTTGGAATGCCCACGCTGTTAAAAACAAAGCCGTGGAACTACTTGACCTGACGGTAAGAGAAGAAGTGCAAATAATCGTCATCACAGAAACATACCTGAAGCCCGGTGACAATTTCAGTCTCCCGGGATATACTGTAACAAGGCTCGATCGGACACACTCAAAGGGAGGAGGTGTAGCCATCGCAATCAAACAACCAATCAAATTCACGACGCAGCCACACTATCGAACATCCACAATCGAAGCATTGGGAATCGAAATAGACACCACAAATGGACCACTCCTAATTATTGCTGCCTACTGCCCCCGGCAGTGTTACGAAGGACAAGGTAAAGCGCAACAATTCAAGAACGACCTGGTGAAACTGACGCGGCACAAGAAAAAATTCATCGTAGCAGGCGACATAAACGCGAAGCATGAAGCATGGGGAAACCATCGCCGAAACAAGAACGGTAATCTACTTTTCGACGAGTTACAATTGGGATACTTCTCGGTTCAGGCTCCAAACGAACCAACGTATACATCGCCGGCTGGTGCCCCGGCTATCATCGATATTTTCCTCTCAAACGTTACGGTCTCTACACCATCAACAATCAACGAGTTGAGCTCCGATCACCTACCAGTCATACTGCGGGTTGGTGGTGAAGCAGCAGTTCGACAGCGTCGAGAACGGAAGGACTACCATCGTGTAAACTGGGTGGAATTCCAGCGAAGAGTCGACGCCAGAATCGACAGCGAAGCCCAGCTAGAGTCCATCGAAGACATCGACCTTGCGGTGGCAAATCTTCAAAATGCCATTGCGACCGCCGAAGAAGAATGCGTCCCTAAGGTAGCTATCGTAAGTAAACAACTCCAACTCGATCCTGAAACGAAAAGTATCATCCGAGCTAGAAATGTGTTTAGGTGACAGTTCCAGCGTACTGGAGACTTGTCAAAAAGGTCAGCAGCTAATTACCTAACCAGTTTAATAGCCTTTCATGTCCAGGAACTCAAAAATTCTAACTTCAGGCAGGAACTTAGTAAAATGAACCCCTACTCAAGGCCATTTTGGAAGGTGGCAAAAGTGCTTAAAAGTAAACCACAACAAATTCCACCTCTCAAGTGCAATGATAGCCTCCTTGTAGCTCCCTTGGAAAAAGCAAATGCAATAGCAACACAATTGTCCCAAGCTCATCTGTTAGGTAGCAACATAATTAGCCCCATGGAACAAGCAGTTGCAGACACCTTGTCCATCCTGAATAATACCCCATGCTATGTTCCTGAAAACAGAAAAATCACAACTGAACAAGTAGTGTCAGCGCTCAAAGGTTCCAGAAACATGAAGGCACCCGGTTTCGATGCAATTTTTAACCTTGTCCTCAAGAAGCTTAGTATATCTTCCCTTGCCCACATAGCAAAAATTTTCAACAAGTGTCTTGACCTTAATTACTTCCCGTCCTGCTGGAAACTGGCCAAAATTGTCCCAATCTTGAAGCCGGGTAAAGACCCCACGAGCCCGAAGAGCTACAGACCCATTAGCCTGTTGTCCGCTCTAAGTAAGCTGTTTGAGAGGCTAATACTCGACCGTATCCAGACCCACGTGCTAAATAACAACATCATCCCCCCAGAACAGTTCGGTTTCCGTAAAGGACACTCGACATGTCATCAACTATATAGAGTAACGAAGATGATTAAGAGGAACAAAGCTGTTGCTAAGTCCACCGTCATGGCTCTTCTCGATGTAGAGAAAGCCTTTGACAATGTGTGGCACGAAGGACTGATCTTTAAACTCTACAGATACAATTTCCCAAATTATCTGATAAAAATGGTACAAAGTTACTTGAAGGATAGAAAATTTCGAGTGTCCCTAGGCGGAGTCCTCTCAGAAAGTCTCCTCATACCTGCTGGCGTCCCTCAGGGCAGTTTATTGGGTCCCATAATGTACAGCATTTACACATCTGATGTTCCCCGACTTCCGGATGGTTGCTACCTGTCTCTCTTTGCTGACGACTCAGCAATAATGGTCAAAGGAAGATCGACCAAAACTACTACTAAAAAGCTGCAGGAATGCCTAAACTCGTTCCAGGAATATGCGTCTACGTGGAAAATCAAGCTGAATGCGAGCAAAACACAAGTGATAATTTTCCCATATAATCGCTCCCAACGATTGGTTCCCAATGAAAGCTGTAAAATTGTCATGGGGGGTTCTACGATAGAATGGTCCCTTGAAGTTGTATATCTGGGACTCACGATAGACCAGAAACTGCTCTTCCGTTCCCACTTGGAAAAAGTAAAAACAAAATGCAGCAAAATTGTTGGAGCACTATTCCCCCTAATCAATAGAAACTCTCGAATGTGTTTGAAAAATAAAATGGCAATATACACGCAAATCATTTCCCCTGTTATTTGCTATGCGATGCCAATCTGGCAAACAGTAGCAGGATCTTACAAAAGGATCCTACAAGCGTTCCAAAACAAAACGCTACGCATTATATTAGATTTGCCATATAACTCAAGAACCAATGAACTGTACAACCTCTCGGGTGTCCAGACCATAGAACAACAAATTACAAATTCTTGTAACAAATTCCAACAAAAATGTTTGCAATCAGAACACGAAACAATAAATACACTCTTCGAGTAGATAGGTTTAGTTTTAAGTTAGTTAGTAAGTAGTTTTAAGGAACATAAAAATCAACATTTGCTCTAAAGCAAAACACACTAGAAAGAATAAAAAGAACAAATTAAACGAAATCATAAATTAGAAAAACGAAGATGAAAAGTTGACAACTGAATCACTTGATATGTAAATCATACACAAATGTAAAATTGAAGAAAATAAATTATAATTGAAGTTAAAAAAAAAAAAAAAAGTTTTTGCTACCAATCAGTCAGCGCAGTTCGCATCGAGAGCGTTAACAGCAGCACAACCACGTCGTTACTATGGCACCGAAAGCCAGCGGAAAGGCTGTGAAAAAATCCGGCGGCGGCGGTGGCAAGGCACAGAAGAACATCGCCACAAAAGCAGGAGGAGGAGAGAAGAAGAAGCGAAAGCAACGGCGCAAGGAAAGCTACGCTATCTACATCTACAAGGTGCTGAAGCAGGTCCATCCGGACACCGGTGTCTCGTCGAAGGCGATGAGCATCATGAATAGCTTCGTGAACGACATCTTCGAGCGTATTGCTAACGAAGCATCTCGTCTGGCCCATTACAACCGACGGTCGACGATCACCTCCCGCGAGGTACAGACCGCCGTTCGTTTGCTGTTACCGGGAGAGCTGGCGAAACATGCCGTATCGGAAGGTACCAAGGCCGTTACCAAGTATACCAGCTCGAAGTAAACGTGTCGCCCGCCCCGCCGCCGGATGTCACACACCACCACCCCATCGTCATCGGCCCTTTTCAGGGCCACCAAAACACGTTCTGGTAAAGAGTTGAATTGAAATGTGTACACATAGTTTATATAAACATTAGTTGTTGTTGTTGTTTGTTTGTTTGTTTGTTTGTTTGTTTGTTTCATTAGAGCAAAAACGTCGTTGTCATTTTTGTTTCTCTGTCCATTTTTCAAATCATCACCAAATCAATTGCTGTAGTTTGTGGAAGTAGTCTTTCCCCTTACCGCTAGTTGATTGTTTTTGTTAAGACGGAAAACGGTCTTTTTTCTACCCCTTTATCGTCTATATTCTACTCAGTCAGTCTAAAACAGCCCCTGCGTATGAAAATTCTGCCGCAAAAAGAACACATTTCTGGATCATACTTGTTAATACAATGCACTTCCCAGCCTTCAAACTTCTGATCTGCGTTGAACGTTAATAATTAAATACCCAACACAATTCATAATCGCAAAGTTGAACAATACAATACGTTCGTCAATTTAGGCTAAAAAATCGGTAATTATCGTTCGTTCGTTTGTTTATTGTGCCAGCCAATTTTTCTCTGTTTTATTATAGCCAAAATAAGCGCGTTGTTTGCTAATCAGAGTAATATTATACTTGCTCTGTTTGTTTGTTTGTTTGTTTGTTAAGGCAACAGAAAACCACGGCCTACTATTAATTTACCTGTACGTACGTACGTTTATCTGAGCAAGAAACCGCGCCTATTTACTATAGTGATTTGTTTAATCAAACTAACGACGACTGATTTATCTTGCCAATCGGCAGCCAGTTGAATGCGGGTGTGTGCGCGCGCTGCTGCTCAAGCTAGAAAACTCATGGGGGGAACGGAGCATTAACGGAAAATAAGCATCAATCAATTCTTTACAATTTTGTTAGTCCTGAAAAGGACTGTTGTTTTGGGGGGACGCGCACGTTGTCGGGAATTTACTTCTTGCCGGCGGTGACCTTCTTCGGGGCGGTGGCGGCCTTCTTTGGCTTAGGTGCCCTCGGCTTGTTCGCTGCAGCCTTCGATGGTTTGGTGGCTTTCTGTTTAGTGGCAGCCGTTACCGCCTTTGCAGGGGCAGCAGCTTTCGCTTTCTTCGTAGCCGATTTCTTAGCGGCCGGGATCGCCGCCTTTGGCTTGCTGGTCTTCTCACCACCACCAGCCGGCGGATTTTTCTTCTCCCCGGATTTAGTAGCCGATTTCTTCGGTTTTTTCGCTGCACCCGATGGTGGTTTCTTATCGCCAGCCGGTTTCTTTGCTTCGACCGTCACCTTAAACGATCCGGAAGCACCGGTACCCTTGGTCTGGGTGATGTTTCCCTTCTCGACACCCGTTTTCAAAGCCTTCCGGATAAACGGAGCCAGCCTGGCGACGTCACACATGTAGTTGGCGGCGATGTACTTTTTGATCGCCTGCAGTGATGATCCGCTCCGTTCCTTCAGGGTCCGGATGGCAGCCAGAACCATCTCACTCACTGGTGGATGGGTTGAAGATTTTTTCGGTTTCTTGGCGTCACTCTTGCTAGCCTTGGCCGCCTGCTTCGGTGGCGCTTTGGCGGCTGGCGGAGAGGCGACGACGGCAGGGGCCGTAGCAGCAACGTCGATAGCAGTTTCAGCCATTGCGCGTTCGTTTGGTTTGGTTTTCTTCCACACACAGTTGTAGACGACGAGTCGATGGATGCACGATGATGCAAGTCTGCGAATATGATAACCGGGGGTCCGGTGTCTGTTGTTTAGGATCGTATTCATCGGCTCTGTTTGGGAACGCGTAGATGACGGTTGGAAGTTACTATTCCATTGGAGCCGGTAAAATTTTACGGACTGTTGTTTTAAATCAACCAAAATCGAATTACTGCTTGTGAAAAGTACACTGGAAGTTTGCATTCAATTTACTGCACTGTCCGCACCGTCCAAACTAACACCCGCTGAACATTCTGTTTTAAGCGTATGGCCGAATATTATGTATAAATCATGTATCCGACTATGGCGGCACGTGCAAACTGAATTGTGGAAAATAGGTTAATTTGAACCTTCTAGCAATTGGAAAACCTTTTCGGTGCTATCCAATCGAAAGAAAACTTCTCTCTATATAAAATTATTTCATTTTTGTACATATTTGCTCGAGCGGAAGTGCTCGTAATTTGGCGACCTGCGGAAAACGTTTCGGTCGGCTGGTCCTTTGCTGAAAACTTTCGTTATTAAAATTACTAAAACAAAAAAAGTTAACGGGTGGCAACACAAATTTTGGATTTTTTTTCTCAACCTGTCAAAAAAAAAGACAAACGATTCGATTGAAATTAGAAGATACGTTCTCCATTGTTGGCCAAAAATTAGTGAACATTTCAAACCGATCCGTAATTGGATGCTGTTCGGCGAAGCTTCCGTTTGATGTCGGAACAGGCGCGTAGTACGGCGTCTACGTCAACTTTGCTAATGCATTTCGTGATCTTCTACCAATCAACTTGTTTGCAATTCGTGGCTCTCAAAACGAAATCCCGAAGAAATCTGCGATTGGGCGACACTGAAGCAAATTGTGAAGCGGGTTGTGCTTTTTAGGGTACAAATGGGATCGAGTGGGTATTCGGGAACGATTGTTTTTTTTTTTTGCTTTTTTTTGCGAGGGAAGTAACTTGCTTCGTGCAAAACAAAATATTTAGCCAAAATAATTTTTTTATCAACCGGCAAGCGGCATTGAGATTGCACCGTCGAAAGGTGTTGTAAACAGTCGACGGCGCAACGTTTTCCCCTTTGAAATATTGTACCGTGCACTTTTCGCCGAGATTCTTGTGTTGCTCGTAGAACCGTACAACGCGCTCGCGAAATGCTTTCTTGTTTCGACGGCAGAGACAGACAGAGAGAAATACCTCGAAAAAAATCCAACATTTTAGTTGCGGATTTTGATTTTAGTGCTCTAATCATCAGTGTTATTTCGAATTGCTTTGGCTAACTCAAAATTCTATTATTTAGGATGTACTGATCAACTCGCTACATCGTTGTGTACATGGCTGTGAGCTGATAAACCGCACGCGTCGACCATCACACCCAGGCGCTTCAGCGCACGCATCGATGGGAACGCTTGTCCCCCGACACAGATCACAAGCTGGACTTTTTTACGGTTGCTCAATCTCTCTCTCTCTCTCTCTCTCTCTCTCTCTCTCTCTCTCTCTCTCTCTCTCTTCCTGTGTGTGTGTGTGTGTTGTAATTGCTTCCTGATTGATACAGTACTAACTCACCAGCCATCAACTTTACTTTTATCATTCAGACCAATTAAAGGTACGCAAATTCATAGGTAGACAGGTAGGTGAAAGCGTGGTAAGCTAAAACGTGCGCGCGCGAAAAAAAGAGTCGGTCGGCGGTTCGTTGCTATCGAGAAACGAGCCGTTTTGTCCCATGATACGCAAGCTCAGGAGAAAGAAAAAGGAAATGCATATATGAAAAAAGGGAAACCCAGCGACTGAGCGCGTTGTAGTGTTACGACGGTCTCTCGCATATCCATCAAAATCGCACATTAAACAGTACGCCCCTGCAACGTGGATGAAAATTATGAAGGATACATTTCAAACTAATTCTTTTTTCTAAACATTTGGTGGCCCTGAAAAGGGCCTTTTGTGTTGTCGTGAACGTCGTGGTAGGGCTTAACCACCAAAACCGTACAATGTGCGTCCCTGGCGTTTAAGCGCATAGACGACATCCATCGCAGTGACGGTCTTCCGTTTGGCATGTTCAGTGTACGTCACAGCGTCCCGGATAACGTTTTCCAGAAAAATCTTCAGCACACCACGGGTTTCCTCGTATATCAAACCGGAGATTCGCTTCACTCCTCCACGTCGAGCCAGACGACGAATGGCGGGTTTGGTGATGCCCTGGATATTGTCACGAAGCACCTTGCGGTGCCGCTTAGCGCCTCCCTTGCCGAGCCCTTTGCCTCCTTTGCCACGGCCAGTCATCTTCTTGGTTGTTGTAGGTAATAACTTAGTAGGCTAGCGCAGCACACCTGCAGCAGCGAGATTCCAATACCGAATGTTGCAATTCTTTTTTTTTTTTTTTTTTATTTATGTGACTTTAAATTTATTCATTCGTCACATCAATCAAAAATAAATAACTACATTTCATTTAACAAAGTGAACTTAAATACTATCTAATAATTTTTCTTCTTTCATAAATTCAATCAATTTTTCTTCATGATCTGGTCCAAGTATTTCACCTAAAGTCAGGTTGGCAAAATGTAGGTCCCTACTCTGCTGATTTCGTTGACAGTCTACCAGTAGGTGCCGTATTGTGAGGTCTTCCCCGCAGCATTGTGGTTTGTCTATCCGGTCCAGGAGAAAATCGTGCGTCAGCTTTGTGTGCCCGATGCGGAGCCTGGTGATAGCAGTTTGTTCTGAAGAATCATTCCTGTCTTTCCAGGCCGCGGTTGTTGATTTTATACTTCTCGTGAAAGTGTTACAGTTGTTCCATTCTGCATCCCATGCTTGTCGGAGTTGAGCTTTTGCATATTGCACGAAGTCCTTAGCTGGTACTGGGATATCGTTGCACTCTCTGGTTCGACCCTCACCGGCTAGATGATCTGCTCTTTCGTTTCCAGTAATGCCAGAGTGACTTGGCACCCAGCAGAATGTGATATTTTTATCAGCCGATGTGCATTCGACAGCCTGTATCCACGGGTGTCGGGACTTTCCGTGGTCAATAGCTTGAATGCAGCTCGCTGAATCGCTAAATATAATCGTGTGGCCAGAGATCGGTGCATTTTCAGCGGCAATCATAAGTGCTAATGCCTCTGCTGAAAAAATGGTACAACAGTCCGGAATGCGCATAGAGATATTGGTGTGTTCACTGTGTACTCCCAGACCGACGCCCTTCTCGTCTAACGAGCCGTCGGTGTAAAACTTTGTCGATGTGGAGTATTGTTTCGTTAGCATCTCGTTGAATACAGCTTGTATTTTTGCTGGGGCTTCATGAGCTTTCAGTTGGTTCTTTATTTTCCAGTCGATAGCAGGTTCGGATGAATTCCATGCTCTGTCGCTTACTCGGCTAAGGGTACTGATGGTCGGCAATTGACGTGATGTTAACCGCTTCAGCCACTCTGATGTCCTTCTGACCATAGGACAGATCAGTTCTTCATCTATTGGTCGTTTTTCCAGCCAGCTGCATGCTTTGCTAACGAGGCAACCGGTCATGAGGTATTCAAAAGGCATTTGTCCACTTTCTATGAGTAGTGAAGGTATGGGACTGGTTATATGTGCTTTCGAGATAGTTCTAATCGCAGTGTGGTAGATCGGTTGAAGCCGTTTCATCACCCTTTCAACCCCTACTATATAGTCCGAATCCATGGGTAATTTTGGTTATCAGGATGCTGTTGCAGATCCTGATAAGTGTTTGACGGCTACCGCTAGCATATCTTCTACTAATTGCTTTTAGTATCTTTAGTTGGTTTTGACAATTTTTGACGAGGTAATCAGCGTGCTTCATAAACTTCAGATTTGAATCTATTTGTACTCCTAGTACCTTTGTACTTCCTACTTTTTCGATGATGCCTTTCGGGGTTTTCAAGTCTGGGACGTTTTTGTGCTTACCGCCACTGCATACATGGAGCAGTTTGGACTTTGCAGCAGAAAATTCAAGCCCTTGCTGTTCAGCCCAGGTTAGCACACAGTTTAGTGTAGTTTGTGCTTTTATTCGAACGGCTCGTGGGAAGCTTCCAGCAGCGATGATGATTAAATCGTCCGCGTAAATCAGTATATCTATATCTTCCGGGATGCATTCGCAAATGGAGTTGATGGCGATATTAAAGAGAGTTGGCGAAATCACTGAGCCTTGTGGTATTCCATTCTCAAGTGGTCGTCGATCAGAAAGTGCACCATCTACAAACACTCTAAAGCATCTTTCGTTCAGGAAGTTGTGGACATACCTCTGCATCCTGCTCCCAACGTTCCACTGGCTGAGAGTAGAGATAATTGGGTGTCTCCACGTTCTGTCGAATGCCTTCGATAAGTCAAGCATTATCACATCTGCATGCATGCCGGATTCTAGCGCGTCTTCTAGAATCGTCTCAAGTTGAGCTAAATGGCTGTCCACGCCGGAGCCTGGACGAAAGGCAAACTGTCGGTTTCCAAGTCTGTTATTTGATTCTATTTCCTCAGTCAATCGCCGATTTATCATCCGTTCAAGAATTTTACCGACACAACTGGTTAGTGATATCGGTCTGTATTCTTCTGCTTCGGTTCCTTTTTTGTCGGGTTTCTTGATTGGTATAATAGTAGCCTCTTTCCACTCGGTTGGAATGTTACCGCTACTCCAAACACCGTTGTATATGTCTAGTAGAACCAATTTCGCCTGTACGGGAAGATGTTTCAGCAGTGGGTATCCAATTCGATCAGGACCTTCAGATAGCCCTGCAGCCTTGTTGAGTGCCCAGTTTAATTCGCTAAAGCTGAAGTTAGCATCCAGTGGTGAGTATTCTGTGTTGAAGTTGGGTACGTTTCTCTCTTCTTGTTCCTTACGTTCCTGGAACGTTTTCGAGTAGCCATCAGTTGCCGATACTGCTGCAAAGTGATCAGCAAGTGAATTGGCCATGTCGGCAGGGGTGTCGGTGAATGTGCCGTCAATTCGCAGATATTTTCTATTGCTTCTCCGTTTTCCGCTTAGTGCGTTGATTTTTTCCCATAGCTTCTTGGATGTAGTGGTTGGGTTGATTTCCTCAACAAATTTCTTCCAGCTCGAATTTTTTGCTTCTTGAATAGCGTTTCTAGCATCCCTTCGTGCTTCCTGGAAATCCTTTAGCGCCTGTACTTTTCTTGAATCTTTGTCATCCAATCGTCGTAGTGCTCGAAGTGTTTTTCTTCTGTACTTAATGGCTTTTTTTACCGTGTCATTCCACCATGGTACAGATTTAGGTCCTGGGCGACCACTAGTTCGCTGGATTGATTTCTTGGCGGCATTGAAGATAAGCTGACTGAATTCGGAGGCGGAGTATTCTTTCGATATGTCCATGTTATCTTTAATTTCGTTCTGAAATTTCTCCCAGTTGGCGTTGTCGTATTTCCATCGTGGCCTTGCACAGACTGTCGGAGACGAGCGGCCAGTAACCAATCTAATGGGATAATGGTCACTGCCGTGATTGTCTTCCTCCACCTGCCAGCTAAATCTGGCTGAGATTTGCCAGGATATTATGGAAAGATCGATTGCAGAAGTTGATCCATCAGCTAGACTTATTCGGGTGTGGGTGCCGTCATTGAGGAAAACTAGACCTTTGTCAATACACCACTGTTCTATCATTTTCCCTCTCAGATCAGTATGCTTGGATCCCCATTCAGTGCTAGCAGCATTGAAATCTCCCATTAATATTACTGGTTCTGGTAGTTGAAGTATGAGTTCGCTGAGCTGTTTTTCTATATTTCTGTTTGATCGTTCGCTTGGAGGGATGTACACGCTTACAATTGTTGACTTCGAACCTGTGTCAATTTGTACAGCTATTGCCTGCATCTCTGTTCGAATTTGTAGTTGTTTGTGGGGAATATCACTTCGCACTCCCAGTGCTACTCCGTGTTTAATGTTATTTATTATTCCTTCAACTAAGTACAAATCATAGTCCTTAATGGTGGGGGCGCAATCTATCGGGGTCATGGTCTCCTGCAGCGCCAGTACACAGGGTGAGTACTGGTTTATTAGCAATTGTAATTCAGGTAGTCGGCGTCTCAAACTGGCGATGTTCCACTGTATAGCGAAAGTGTTATCAACATACTGGTCTCTTTGTCTTCTTGCTTGTTTATTGGTTGATTGCGTCATTGTTAGGTCGGAGAAGTTTCTTTTTTCCTTTTCGGTTGATAACAATAGTGTCAGATCTGTCAGATTCGTTGTCCGTTATACTCATACCGTCTGTGTTTACATCGGAAATTTCTGTTTCAAAAGTGTGTTCTAGTGTTAACTGTGTCGAAAAAGTTTGTTTTGGGTGATCGTGCTCAGTATTTTTAGTTGTTCCGGAAGTTATCTTCTTCAAGGGTGGGGGACGAAATTCGGATCCAGTTGGCGTTTCCGGCGAGACTTCTTTTTGGCGTTTTTTCTGCAGTTCCTTCTTTTTCTTTTTTCCTTCGTCGGTTTTTTGGCATTGGCAGTTTGAGCGTCCTTTTAGTTCGGTTATCACAGCAGCAAGTTGATTCCGTAGGGCGGTTATTTCTTCTTTCAGATTCGCGATTTCCTTGTCCTTGTTATCTTCTTGCTGTATGATCAGTCTTTTGCTGACGTTGGAGTACGATTTAGCACCGATTCGGCTGTCGTATAGTTTTTTGGCCTCCGCAAACGATAATCCTTGTTCGGATTTTATCCGGATGATTTCGTTCTCTCGTTTGTATATCAGGCAATTACGGTCGGTCGGTTTGTGGCTTTCCTTGCAGTGGAAACAATTTTCAGTATTTTTGCAATCTTCGGTTTTGTGTTCATGTGCCGAGCAATTTTGGCACCGTGGTGCACTTTTACATCGAGCCTTTGTATGTCCGTATTCAAGACAGTTAAAGCATAACATGGGTACGGGATAATAAAAACGAGTTGCCACTCTAAGCGCTCCGAAGAAAATATGCTGTGGCCAGGTTGTACCTTCCATGGTCAGTACCATTGTAGACGTGTTCACTCTCAAATTGTCCACCAATCTGGTAAAGCGACGCACTGCCGTTACTCCTTGAGGAGCCAACTCAGTTAGTAGCTCTTCCTGTGTCATATCGCTTACTTCTGGACAGTTAACTATGCATCTGCTATAGTTAAGCGTGGGGTGTGCTGTTATTTCGACCGGCGTTCCATCAATTAATTTTTTCATACCGAGCAATTTGGAGGCATGTTCCTGATTTCGCACTTTTACAACATATTTAGTACCTTTGGCTTCGGTAGTAGCGGTATATGCGCCACCGATTAATAATTGGATCGACTTACCCACTGTGAAGGGATGATTTTTCGGTAGTACTCCCTCATTAGCAGCCTTAAGTAGAAGCACAATCACCTTTCCGTGCTTTCCTTCCGCATCCATCCATCTCGGCAGGCCTGCGCCGTAATCATCCGGCGGTCGAGGCAGCCCGTATGTCGATGATGAGGCCATTCGGCCGAACAAAATATTCCCAACAGCCACTCACTTCAATGTTTTATTGCAGAGAAAATCGAGAAATAAAGTGCACTGGCAACAATAACCGGTTTTACAAAAACGTCACTATTCCGACAGGGTTTTTTACAGCCAATTGCGTCTCTCTCTACTCACACACCGACCACGTCACCACGTCGGTTTTTTCCACGATTGCTTCACGACCGTTTCACTTTTGATCGCCGACCGCGTCACTCTACCGATGGCGGTTTTTTCACTGCCAGCGGGATCTTCAATGGTGGTTTTTCTCACCGATAACGTCAATTTTTCTTCCGATAGTAGTTTTTCACATACGATCACTTTGTTTTTTAAAAACCTCCAGCCACCTCACTGCACTAATGGCGGCTTTTTCACTACCAGTGGCGTCACTTTTCTGATGGCGGCTTTTGCACCGTTCTTGTCACTTCTCGTGTGCGGTTTTTTCACTCCCGGTATCGTCATCCAAATGAAAAGGCAGCGGATGCTTCCCCGGTCAATGCCGGTTGTCACTAACACGGGAAATTTGCTACAATTCACATATCACTTTTTCAACATATATGAGTTCGCTAATGTTAACTTTCTGCTGGCGACTCTATGTTTACTCCCGTCGGCGCTACCCAGCCGAAAAAGGGCAGCGGATGCTTTCCCGGTCTATGCCGGTTGTCACACTCGCGGGAAACGAAAAATAAATCCACTGTATTTTTCCACGTCACTTCGACTTTGCTTGCTTACGCGCGTATACAAAAGCGTCCGTACAGCTCGCTGGTCAGACAAAGACTGAATGTTGCAATTCGGCCCATTGAGTAGCGCTTTTATACTGATGCACACACATTCTCAGTCGCCGCCGCATAGGAAGATTACCATGGCTGCTATCTATATGCTTACTCGTGATGTGTTGGTTTGAAGGGGAAATAGCGCGAACACGAAGTTCACTGTTGCCACTGTTTTAGTAGCTTGGGATTGCCGAAATCTGCTTTATCCGGACTAATGCTGACATGGTAGCATTTTCCCTGGAAAACGATTGCCCGGAAATTGATTCTCCTGAAAAAGAAAGAAAGAAAAAGTAAATCGAAAAACAAACGGGTTTTTTTTTTAACTTATAAAGATTTTCTATACATCCGTCTACATGGTACGTTATATTGGCTTCTATGGTACTTAAATATCGATATCTGATACTGATCTATGATGGAACAAATTGTTACTGATGAACAAACTATTTCTGTTTGATATTCTTCTACTGTTGGAATTTTATTGATTTCTAGGCGATTTTTTTTGCTCATACATAGTTTTTCTTTTTAGGAATATTTTTTTGCAAATCTAATGAAAAGCTGAAAAAATCAAGTCTGGCAACACTGGCTCCGGAATGGAAATGGTGGGGGAAGTATAGTAGCCGAATCGAACCGTATACAGAACGAAAAGGCACATGGCACGTACACGAGCGAGACAGGCGATAGTAGTGTTTATTCGCGACTATAAAAAAAATCGGTCGGTCTGTTTTGGTCATCATTCGTCGTTTGAACAGCATCACAGTGGTATCAGTAGTAGAGCAGAATTTTCGCGCCATGGCCCGTACGAAACAGACCGCCCGCAAGTCCACCGGAGGGAAAGCTCCCCGCAAACAGTTGGCAACGAAGGCTGCCCGTAAAAGTGCCCCAGCTACGGGTGGCGTTAAGAAGCCCCATCGCTACAGACCAGGAACTGTCGCGCTGCGAGAAATTCGTCGCTATCAGAAGTCGACAGAGCTACTAATCCGCAAGCTGCCCTTCCAGCGTCTGGTTCGTGAGATCGCGCAGGACTTCAAAACCGATCTGCGCTTCCAGAGCTCAGCCGTCATGGCCCTTCAAGAAGCCAGCGAGGCTTACCTGGTTGGTTTGTTCGAGGATACCAATCTGTGCGCTATCCATGCCAAGCGAGTGACCATCATGCCGAAAGACATCCAACTGGCTCGCCGGATCCGTGGGGAGCGGGCCTAAATTTGGTGTGTGCCCATCACCCCCCAGAACGAAACAGCAACAAACGGTCCTTTTCAGGACCACAACCAATCATATTTTACTAAGAATTATTAGCAGAAATTTTCCGTTTCCCTCCAAAAATGCTCAGGCGGGTGGCTGTGTGTGTTTGTTAGACAGCACGCCGATGGGGGATTTTTTGCCAGCAGCACCACCTCGTACCGATCGACAGTAGTAGCGTGTGAAAAACAAGACCCATTGAGGGAAATCTTGCGCGGCCGATTTGTGATTTAGCACCAAATCGATGAGTGAACTTTTGAGAGATTGGGTGAAATCGTCAATGCCATGATATGAGGGAAACTATTATTAAGCGTCTGACGAGCATTGCAAAAAAAAAAAACTTGTGCAATGCTCACAGAAATGTACGTTGATGATTATCGGAGTGAAAATCAAATTAACTCTTTTTATCAGTTTTTACGGCTAGAAAGGAGCGGGATTTAAGTTGCTGCGGAGGCCCTCTTTTCAGTCTTCTTCGGCAGCAGTACGGCCTGTATGTTAGGCAACACGCCACCCTGAGCAATGGTCACACCGGAGAGCAGTTTGTTCAGCTCTTCGTCATTTCGAATGGCCAGCTGCAGATGACGGGGGATGATTCTGGTCTTTTTGTTATCGCGAGCAGCGTTTCCTGCCAGCTCCAGTACTTCGGCGGCAAGATATTCCATCACAGCTGCCAAGTAGACGGGTGCTCCGGCACCGACACGTTCAGCATAATTTCCCTTCCTCAGCAGACGGTGAATTCGGCCAACAGGGAACTGGAGACCGGCACGAACTGAGCGGGATTTTGGCTTTCCCTTCACTTTTCCTCCTTTACCGCGTGCAGACATTGTTGTAGGTTTATCGCTGTGCGCGTTCGTGTGTAGTCACGTAGACAATACGAGTAACACTGATGCCAGTCGCGCACACAGCACCCCTTGTTATGCATTCGCTTCATTGCACATCGTTCGCCAAAGGGGCGGAGTAGCGAACGAACGAAACGCGCTAAACACAAAAAAGGACGAACCTTCGTCTCGCTACACGATCGTATATAAGCGATATGTAGTGATTTTTGCTACCAATCAGTCAGCGCAGTTCGCATCGAGAGCGTTAACAGCAGCACAACCACGTCGTTACTATGGCACCGAAAGCCAGCGGAAAGGCTGTGAAAAAATCCGGCGGCGGCGGTGGCAAGGCACAGAAGAACATCGCCACAAAAGCAGGAGGAGGAGAGAAGAAGAAGCGAAAGCAACGGCGCAAGGAAAGCTACGCTATCTACATCTACAAGGTGCTGAAGCAGGTCCATCCGGACACCGGTGTCTCGTCGAAGGCGATGAGCATCATGAATAGCTTCGTGAACGACATCTTCGAGCGTATTGCTAACGAAGCATCTCGTCTGGCCCATTACAACCGACGGTCGACGATCACCTCCCGCGAGGTACAGACCGCCGTTCGTTTGCTGTTACCGGGAGAGCTGGCGAAACATGCCGTATCGGAAGGTACCAAGGCCGTTACCAAGTATACCAGCTCGAAGTAAACGTGTCGCCCGCCCCGCCGCCGGATGTCACACACCACCACCCCATCGTCATCGGCCCTTTTCAGGGCCACCAAAACACGTTCTGGTAAAGAGTTGAATTGAAATGTGTACACATAGTTTATATAAACATTAGTTGTTGTTGTTGTTTGTTTGTTTGTTTGTTTGTTTCATTAGAGCAAAAACGTCGTTGTCATTTTTGTTTCTCTGTCCATTTTTCAAATCATCACCAAATCAATTGCTGTAGTTTGTGGAAGTAGTCTTTCCCCTTACCGCTAGTTGATTGTTTTTGTTAAGACGGAAAACGGTCTTTTTTCTACCCCTTTATCGTCTATATTCTACTCAGTCAGTCTAAAACAGCCCCTGCGTATGAAAATTCTGCCGCAAAAAGAACACATTTCTGGATCATACTTGTTAATACAATGCACTTCCCAGCCTTCAAACTTCTGATCTGCGTTGAACGTTAATAATTAAATACCCAACACAATTCATAATCGCAAAGTTGAACAATACAATACGTTCGTCAATTTAGGCTAAAAAATCGGTAATTATCGTTCGTTCGTTTGTTTATTGTGCCAGCCAATTTTTCTCTGTTTTATTATAGCCAAAATAAGCGCGTTGTTTGCTAATCAGAGTAATATTATACTTGCTCTGTTTGTTTGTTAAGGCAACAGAAAACCACGGCCTACTATTAATTTACCTGTACGTACGTACGTTTATCTGAGCAAGAAACCGCGCCTATTTACTATAGTGATTTGTTTAATCAAACTAACGACGACTGATTTATCTTGCCAATCGGCAGCCAGTTGAATGCGGGTGTGTGCGCGCGCTGCTGCTCAAGCTAGAAAACTCATGGGGGGAACGGAGCATTAACGGAAAATAAGCATCAATCAATTCTTTACAATTTTGTTAGTCCTGAAAAGGACTGTTGTTTTGGGGGGACGCGCACGTTGTCGGGAATTTACTTCTTGCCGGCGGTGACCTTCTTCGGGGCGGTGGCGGCCTTCTTTGGCTTAGGTGCCCTCGGCTTGTTCGCTGCAGCCTTCGATGGTTTGGTGGCTTTCTGTTTAGTGGCAGCCGTTACCGCCTTTGCAGGGGCAGCAGCTTTCGCTTTCTTCGTAGCCGATTTCTTAGCGGCCGGGATCGCCGCCTTTGGCTTGCTGGTCTTCTCACCACCACCAGCCGGCGGATTTTTCTTCTCCCCGGATTTAGTAGCCGATTTCTTCGGTTTTTTCGCTGCACCCGATGGTGGTTTCTTATCGCCAGCCGGTTTCTTTGCTTCGACCGTCACCTTAAACGATCCGGAAGCACCGGTACCCTTGGTCTGGGTGATGTTTCCCTTCTCGACACCCGTTTTCAAAGCCTTCCGGATAAACGGAGCCAGCCTGGCGACGTCACACATGTAGTTGGCGGCGATGTACTTTTTGATCGCCTGCAGTGATGATCCGCTCCGTTCCTTCAGGGTCCGGATGGCAGCCAGAACCATCTCACTCACTGGTGGATGGGTTGAAGATTTTTTCGGTTTCTTGGCGTCACTCTTGCTAGCCTTGGCCGCCTGCTTCGGTGGCGCTTTGGCGGCTGGCGGAGAGGCGACGACGGCAGGGGCCGTAGCAGCAACGTCGATAGCAGTTTCAGCCATTGCGCGTTCGTTTGGTTTGGTTTTCTTCCACACACAGTTGTAGACGACGAGTCGATGGATGCACGATGATGCAAGTCTGCGAATATGATAACCGGGGGTCCGGTGTCTGTTGTTTAGGATCGTATTCATCGGCTCTGTTTGGGAACGCGTAGATGACGGTTGGAAGTTACTATTCCATTGGAGCCGGTAAAATTTTACGGACTGTTGTTTTAAATCAACCAAAATCGAATTACTGCTTGTGAAAAGTACACTGGAAGTTTGCATTCAATTTACTGCACTGTCCGCACCGTCCAAACTAACACCCGCTGAACATTCTGTTTTAAGCGTATGGCCGAATATTATGTATAAATCATGTATCCGACTATGGCGGCACGTGCAAACTGAATTGTGGAAAATAGGTTAATTTGAACCTTCTAGCAATTGGAAAACCTTTTCGGTGCTATCCAATCGAAAGAAAACTTCTCTCTATATAAAATTATTTCATTTTTGTACATATTTGCTCGAGCGGAAGTGCTCGTAATTTGGCGACCTGCGGAAAACGTTTCGGTCGGCTGGTCCTTTGCTGAAAACTTTCGTTATTAAAATTACTAAAACAAAAAAAGTTAACGGGTGGCAACACAAATTTTGGATTTTTTTTCTCAACCTGTCAAAAAAAAAAGACAAACGATTCGATTGAAATTAGAAGATACGTTCTCCATTGTTGGCCAAAAATTAGTGAACATTTCAAACCGATCCGTAATTGGATGCTGTTCGGCGAAGCTTCCGTTTGATGTCGGAACAGGCGCGTAGTACGGCGTCTATGTCAACTTTGCTAATACATTTCGTGATCTTCTACCAGTCCACTTGTTTGCAATTCGTGGCTCTCAAAACGAAATCCGGAAGAAATCTGCGATTGGGCAACACTGAAGCAAATTGTGAAGCGGGTTGTGCTTTTTAGGGTACAAATGGGATCGAGTGGGTATTCGGGAACGATTGTTTTTTTTTTTTTTGCTTTTTTTTGCGAGGGAAGTAACTTGCTTCGTGCAAAACAAAATATTTAGCCAAAATAATTTTTTTATCAACCGGCAAGCGGCATAGAGATTGCACCGTCGAAAGGTGTTGTAAACAGTCGACGGCGCAACGTTTTCCCCTTTGAAATATTGTACCGTGCACTTTTCGCCGAGATTCTTGTGTTGCTCGTAGAACCGTACAACGCGCTCGCGAAATGCTTTCTTGTTTCGACGGCAGAGACAGACAGAGAGAAATACCTCGAAAAAAATCCAACATTTTAGTTGCGGATTTTGATTTTAGTGCTCTAATCATCAGTGTTATTTCGAATTGCTTTGGCTAACTCAAAATTCTATTATTTAGGATGTACTGATCAACTCGCTACATCGTTGTGTACATGGCTGTGAGCTGATAAACCGCACGCGTCGACCATCACACCCAGGCGCTTCAGCGCACGCATCGATGGGAACGCTTGTCCCCCGACACAGATCACAAGCTGGACTTTTTTACGGTTGCTCAATCTCTCTCTCTCTCTCTCTCTCTCTCTCTCTCTCTCTCTCTCTCTCTCTCTCTCTCTCTCTCTCTCTCTCTCTCTTCCTGTGTGTGTGTGTGTGTGTGTGTGTAATTGCTTCCTGATTGATACAGTACTAACTCACCAGCCATCAACTTTACTTTTATCATTCAGACCAATTAAAGGTACGCAAATTCATAGGTAGACAGGTAGGTGAAAGCGTGGTAAGCTAAAACGTGCGCGCGCGAAAAAAAGAGTCGGTCGGCGGTTCGTTGCTATCGAGAAACGAGCCGTTTTGTCCCATGATACGCAAGCTCAGGAGAAAGAAAAAGGAAATGCATATATGAAAAAAGGGAAACCCAGCGACTGAGCGCGTTGTAGTGTTACGACGGTCTCTCGCATATCCATCAAAATCGCACATTAAACAGTACGCCCCTGCAACGTGGATGAAAATTATGAAGGATACATTTCAAACTAATTCTTTTTTCTAAACATTTGGTGGCCCTGAAAAGGGCCTTTTGTGTTGTCGTGAACGTCGTGGTAGGGCTTAACCACCAAAACCGTACAATGTGCGTCCCTGGCGTTTAAGCGCATAGACGACATCCATCGCAGTGACGGTCTTCCGTTTGGCATGTTCAGTGTACGTCACAGCGTCCCGGATAACGTTTTCCAGAAAAATCTTCAGCACACCACGGGTTTCCTCGTATATCAAACCGGAGATTCGCTTCACTCCTCCACGTCGAGCCAGACGACGAATGGCGGGTTTGGTGATGCCCTGGATATTGTCACGAAGCACCTTGCGGTGCCGCTTAGCGCCTCCCTTGCCGAGCCCTTTGCCTCCTTTGCCACGGCCAGTCATCTTCTTGGTTGTTGTAGGTAATAACTTAGTAGGCTAGCGCAGCACACCTGCAGCAGCGAGATTCCAATACCGAATGTTGCAATTCTTTTTTTTTTTTTTTTTTTATTTATGTGACTTTAAATTTATTCATTCGTCACATCAATCAAAAATAAATAACTACATTTCATTTAACAAAGTGAACTTAAATACTATCTAATAATTTTTCTTCTTTCATAAATTCAATCAATTTTTCTTCATGATCTGGTCCAAGTATTTCACCTAAAGTCAGGTTGGCAAAATGTAGGTCCCTACTCTGCTGATTTCGTTGACAGTCTACCAGTAGGTGCCGTATTGTGAGGTCTTCCCCGCAGCATTGTGGTTTGTCTATCCGGTCCAGGAGAAAATCGTGCGTCAGCTTTGTGTGCCCGATGCGGAGCCTGGTGATAGCAGTTTGTTCTGAAGAATCATTCCTGTCTTTCCAGGCCGCGGTTGTTGATTTTATACTTCTCGTGAAAGTGTTACAGTTGTTCCATTCTGCATCCCATGCTTGTCGGAGTTGAGCTTTTGCATATTGCACGAAGTCCTTAGCTGGTACTGGGATATCGTTGCACTCTCTGGTTCGACCCTCACCGGCTAGATGATCTGCTCTTTCGTTTCCAGTAATGCCAGAGTGACTTGGCACCCAGCAGAATGTGATATTTTTATCAGCCGATGTGCATTCGACAGCCTGTATCCACGGGTGTCGGGACTTTCCGTGGTCAATAGCTTGAATGCAGCTCGCTGAATCGCTAAATATAATCGTGTGGCCAGAGATCGGTGCATTTTCAGCGGCAATCATAAGTGCTAATGCCTCTGCTGAAAAAATGGTACAACAGTCCGGAATGCGCATAGAGATATTGGTGTGTTCACTGTGTACTCCCAGACCGACGCCCTTCTCGTCTAACGAGCCGTCGGTGTAAAACTTTGTCGATGTGGAGTATTGTTTCGTTAGCATCTCGTTGAATACAGCTTGTATTTTTGCTGGGGCTTCATGAGCTTTCAGTTGGTTCTTTATTTTCCAGTCGATAGCAGGTTCGGATGAATTCCATGCTCTGTCGCTTACTCGGCTAAGGGTACTGATGGTCGGCAATTGACGTGATGTTAACCGCTTCAGCCACTCTGATGTCCTTCTGACCATAGGACAGATCAGTTCTTCATCTATTGGTCGTTTTTCCAGCCAGCTGCATGCTTTGCTAACGAGGCAACCGGTCATGAGGTATTCAAAAGGCATTTGTCCACTTTCTATGAGTAGTGAAGGTATGGGACTGGTTATATGTGCTTTCGAGATAGTTCTAATCGCAGTGTGGTAGATCGGTTGAAGCCGTTTCATCACCCTTTCACCACCCCTACTATATAGTCCGAATCCATGGGTAATTTTGGTTATCAGGATGCTGTTGCAGATCCTGATAAGTGTTTGACGGCTACCGCTAGCATATCTTCTACTAATTGCTTTTAGTATCTTTAGTTGGTTTTGACAATTTTTGACGAGGTAATCAGCGTGCTTCATAAACTTCAGATTTGAATCTATTTGTACTCCTAGTACCTTTGTACTTCCTACTTTTTCGATGATGCCTTTCGGGGTTTTCAAGTCTGGGACGTTTTTGTGCTTACCGCCACTGCATACATGGAGCAGTTTGGACTTTGCAGCAGAAAATTCAAGCCCTTGCTGTTCAGCCCAGGTTAGCACACAGTTTAGTGTAGTTTGTGCTTTTATTCGAACGGCTCGTGGGAAGCTTCCAGCAGCGATGATGATTAAATCGTCCGCGTAAATCAGTATATCTATATCTTCCGGGATGCATTCGCAAATGGAGTTGATGGCGATATTAAAGAGAGTTGGCGAAATCACTGAGCCTTGTGGTATTCCATTCTCAAGTGGTCGTCGATCAGAAAGTGCACCATCTACAAACACTCTAAAGCATCTTTCGTTCAGGAAGTTGTGGACATACCTCTGCATCCTGCTCCCAACGTTCCACTGGCTGAGAGTAGAGATAATTGGGTGTCTCCACGTTCTGTCGAATGCCTTCGATAAGTCAAGCATTATCACATCTGCATGCATGCCGGATTCTAGCGCGTCTTCTAGAATCGTCTCAAGTTGAGCTAAATGGCTGTCCACGCCGGAGCCTGGACGAAAGGCAAACTGTCGGTTTCCAAGTCTGTTATTTGATTCTATTTCCTCAGTCAATCGCCGATTTATCATCCGTTCAAGAATTTTACCGACACAACTGGTTAGTGATATCGGTCTGTATTCTTCTGCTTCGGTTCCTTTTTTGTCGGGTTTCTTGATTGGTATAATAGTAGCCTCTTTCCACTCGGTTGGAATGTTACCGCTACTCCAAACACCGTTGTATATGTCTAGTAGAACCAATTTCGCCTGTACGGGAAGATGTTTCAGCAGTGGGTATCCAATTCGATCAGGACCTTCAGATAGCCCTGCAGCCTTGTTGAGTGCCCAGTTTAATTCGCTAAAGCTGAAGTTAGCATCCAGTGGTGAGTATTCTGTGTTGAAGTTGGGTACGTTTCTCTCTTCTTGTTCCTTACGTTCCTGGAACGTTTTCGAGTAGCCATCAGTTGCCGATACTGCTGCAAAGTGATCAGCAAGTGAATTGGCCATGTCGGCAGGGGTGTCGGTGAATGTGCCGTCAATTCGCAGATATTTTCTATTGCTTCTCCGTTTTCCGCTTAGTGCGTTGATTTTTTCCCATAGCTTCTTGGATGTAGTGGTTGGGTTGATTTCCTCAACAAATTTCTTCCAGCTCGAATTTTTTGCTTCTTGAATAGCGTTTCTAGCATCCCTTCGTGCTTCCTGGAAATCCTTTAGCGCCTGTACTTTTCTTGAATCTTTGTCATCCAATCGTCGTAGTGCTCGAAGTGTTTTTCTTCTGTACTTAATGGCTTTTTTTACCGTGTCATTCCACCATGGTACAGATTTAGGTCCTGGGCGACCACTAGTTCGCTGGATTGATTTCTTGGCGGCATTGAAGATAAGCTGACTGAATTCGGAGGCGGAGTATTCTTTCGATATGTCCATGTTATCTTTAATTTCGTTCTGAAATTTCTCCCAGTTGGCGTTGTCGTATTTCCATCGTGGCCTTGCACAGACTGTCGGAGACGAGCGGCCAGTAACCAATCTAATGGGATAATGGTCACTGCCGTGATTGTCTTCCTCCACCTGCCAGCTAAATCTGGCTGAGATTTGCCAGGATATTATGGAAAGATCGATTGCAGAAGTTGATCCATCAGCTAGACTTATTCGGGTGTGGGTGCCGTCATTGAGGAAAACTAGACCTTTGTCAATACACCACTGTTCTATCATTTTCCCTCTCAGATCAGTATGCTTGGATCCCCATTCAGTGCTAGCAGCATTGAAATCTCCCATTAATATTACTGGTTCTGGTAGTTGAAGTATGAGTTCGCTGAGCTGTTTTTCTATATTTCTGTTTGATCGTTCGCTTGGAGGGATGTACACGCTTACAATTGTTGACTTCGAACCTGTGTCAATTTGTACAGCTATTGCCTGCATCTCTGTTCGAATTTGTAGTTGTTTGTGGGGAATATCACTTCGCACTCCCAGTGCTACTCCGTGTTTAATGTTATTTATTATTCCTTCAACTAAGTACAAATCATAGTCCTTAATGGTGGGGGCGCAATCTATCGGGGTCATGGTCTCCTGCAGCGCCAGTACACAGGGTGAGTACTGGTTTATTAGCAATTGTAATTCAGGTAGTCGGCGTCTCAAACTGGCGATGTTCCACTGTATAGCGAAAGTGTTATCAACATACTGGTCTCTTTGTCTTCTTGCTTGTTTATTGGTTGATTGCGTCATTGTTAGGTCGGAGAAGTTTCTTTTTTCCTTTTCGGTTGATAACAATAGTGTCAGATCTGTCAGATTCGTTGTCCGTTATACTCATACCGTCTGTGTTTACATCGGAAATTTCTGTTTCAAAAGTGTGTTCTAGTGTTAACTGTGTCGAAAAAGTTTGTTTTGGGTGATCGTGCTCAGTATTTTTAGTTGTTCCGGAAGTTATCTTCTTCAAGGGTGGGGGACGAAATTCGGATCCAGTTGGCGTTTCCGGCGAGACTTCTTTTTGGCGTTTTTTCTGCAGTTCCTTCTTTTTCTTTTTTCCTTCGTCGGTTTTTTGGCATTGGCAGTTTGAGCGTCCTTTTAGTTCGGTTATCACAGCAGCAAGTTGATTCCGTAGGGCGGTTATTTCTTCTTTCAGATTCGCGATTTCCTTGTCCTTGTTATCTTCTTGCTGTATGATCAGTCTTTTGCTGACGTTGGAGTACGATTTAGCACCGATTCGGCTGTCGTATAGTTTTTTGGCCTCCGCAAACGATAATCCTTGTTCGGATTTTATCCGGATGATTTCGTTCTCTCGTTTGTATATCAGGCAATTACGGTCGGTCGGTTTGTGGCTTTCCTTGCAGTGGAAACAATTTTCAGTATTTTTGCAATCTTCGGTTTTGTGTTCATGTGCCGAGCAATTTTGGCACCGTGGTGCACTTTTACATCGAGCCTTTGTATGTCCGTATTCAAGACAGTTAAAGCATAACATGGGTACGGGATAATAAAAACGAGTTGCCACTCTAAGCGCTCCGAAGAAAATATGCTGTGGCCAGGTTGTACCTTCCATGGTCAGTACCATTGTAGACGTGTTCACTCTCAAATTGTCCACCAATCTGGTAAAGCGACGCACTGCCGTTACTCCTTGAGGAGCCAACTCAGTTAGTAGCTCTTCCTGTGTCATATCGCTTACTTCTGGACAGTTAACTATGCATCTGCTATAGTTAAGCGTGGGGTGTGCTGTTATTTCGACCGGCGTTCCATCAATTAATTTTTTCATACCGAGCAATTTGGAGGCATGTTCCTGATTTCGCACTTTTACAACATATTTAGTACCTTTGGCTTCGGTAGTAGCGGTATATGCGCCACCGATTAATAATTGGATCGACTTACCCACTGTGAAGGGATGATTTTTCGGTAGTACTCCCTCATTAGCAGCCTTAAGTAGAAGCACAATCACCTTTCCGTGCTTTCCTTCCGCATCCATCCATCTCGGCAGGCCTGCGCCGTAATCATCCGGCGGTCGAGGCAGCCCGTATGTCGATGATGAGGCCATTCGGCCGAACAAAATATTCCCAACAGCCACTCACTTCAATGTTTTATTGCAGAGAAAATCGAGAAATAAAGTGCACTGGCAACAATAACCGGTTTTACAAAAACGTCACTATTCCGACAGGGTTTTTTACAGCCAATTGCGTCTCTCTCTACTCACACACCGACCACGTCACCACGTCGGTTTTTTCCACGATTGCTTCACGACCGTTTCACTTTTGATCGCCGACCGCGTCACTCTACCGATGGCGGTTTTTTCACTGCCAGCGGGATCTTCAATGGTGGTTTTTCTCACCGATAACGTCAATTTTTCTTCCGATAGTAGTTTTTCACATACGATCACTTTGTTTTTTAAAAACCTCCAGCCACCTCACTGCACTAATGGCGGCTTTTTCACTACCAGTGGCGTCACTTTTCTGATGGCGGCTTTTGCACCGTTCTTGTCACTTCTCGTGTGCGGTTTTTTCACTCCCGGTATCGTCATCCAAATGAAAAGGCAGCGGATGCTTCCCCGGTCAATGCCGGTTGTCACTAACACGGGAAATTTGCTACAATTCACATATCACTTTTTCAACATATATGAGTTCGCTAATGTTAACTTTCTGCTGGCGACTCTATGTTTACTCCCGTCGGCGCTACCCAGCCGAAAAAGGGCAGCGGATGCTTTCCCGGTCTATGCCGGTTGTCACACTCGCGGGAAACGAAAAATAAATCCACTGTATTTTTCCACGTCACTTCGACTTTGCTTGCTTACGCGCGTATACAAAAGCGTCCGTACAGCTCGCTGGTCAGACAAAGACTGAATGTTGCAATTCGGCCCATTGAGTAGCGCTTTTATACTGATGCACACACATTCTCAGTCGCCGCCGCATAGGAAGATTACCATGGCTGCTATCTATATGCTTACTCGTGATGTGTTGGTTTGAAGGGGAAATAGCGCGAACACGAAGTTCACTGTTGCCACTGTTTTAGTAGCTTGGGATTGCCGAAATCTGCTTTATCCGGACTAATGCTGACATGGTAGCATTTTCCCTGGAAAACGATTGCCCGGAAATTGATTCTCCTGAAAAAGAAAGAAAGAAAAAGTAAATCGAAAAACAAACGGGTTTTTTTTTTAACTTATAAAGATTTTCTATACATCCGTCTACATGGTACGTTATATTGGCTTCTATGGTACTTAAATATCGATATCTGATACTGATCTATGATGGAACAAATTGTTACTGATGAACAAACTATTTCTGTTTGATATTCTTCTACTGTTGGAATTTTATTGATTTCTAGGCGATTTTTTTTGCTCATACATAGTTTTTCTTTTTAGGAATATTTTTTTGCAAATCTAATGAAAAGCTGAAAAAATCAAGTCTGGCAACACTGGCTCCGGAATGGAAATGGTGGGGGAAGTATAGTAGCCGAATCGAACCGTATACAGAACGAAAAGGCACATGGCACGTACACGAGCGAGACAGGCGATAGTAGTGTTTATTCGCGACTATAAAAAAAATCGGTCGGTCTGTTTTGGTCATCATTCGTCGTTTGAACAGCATCACAGTGGTATCAGTAGTAGAGCAGAATTTTCGCGCCATGGCCCGTACGAAACAGACCGCCCGCAAGTCCACCGGAGGGAAAGCTCCCCGCAAACAGTTGGCAACGAAGGCTGCCCGTAAAAGTGCCCCAGCTACGGGTGGCGTTAAGAAGCCCCATCGCTACAGACCAGGAACTGTCGCGCTGCGAGAAATTCGTCGCTATCAGAAGTCGACAGAGCTACTAATCCGCAAGCTGCCCTTCCAGCGTCTGGTTCGTGAGATCGCGCAGGACTTCAAAACCGATCTGCGCTTCCAGAGCTCAGCCGTCATGGCCCTTCAAGAAGCCAGCGAGGCTTACCTGGTTGGTTTGTTCGAGGATACCAATCTGTGCGCTATCCATGCCAAGCGAGTGACCATCATGCCGAAAGACATCCAACTGGCTCGCCGGATCCGTGGGGAGCGGGCCTAAATTTGGTGTGTGCCCATCACCCCCCAGAACGAAACAGCAACAAACGGTCCTTTTCAGGACCACAACCAATCATATTTTACTAAGAATTATTAGCAGAAATTTTCCGTTTCCCTCCAAAAATGCTCAGGCGGGTGGCTGTGTGTGTTTGTTAGACAGCACGCCGATGGGGGATTTTTTGCCAGCAGCACCACCTCGTACCGATCGACAGTAGTAGCGTGTGAAAAACAAGACCCATTGAGGGAAATCTTGCGCGGCCGATTTGTGATTTAGCACCAAATCGATGAGTGAACTTTTGAGAGATTGGGTGAAATCGTCAATGCCATGATATGAGGGAAACTATTATTAAGCGTCTGACGAGCATTGCAAAAAAAAAAAACTTGTGCAATGCTCACAGAAATGTACGTTGATGATTATCGGAGTGAAAATCAAATTAACTCTTTTTATCAGAAGAAAATAGTCGCCCTGAAAAGGGCGGTTTTTACGGCTAGAAAGGAGCGGGATTTAAGTTGCTGCGGAGGCCCTCTTTTCAGTCTTCTTCGGCAGCAGTACGGCCTGTATGTTAGGCAACACGCCACCCTGAGCAATGGTCACACCGGAGAGCAGTTTGTTCAGCTCTTCGTCATTTCGAATGGCCAGCTGCAGATGACGGGGGATGATTCTGGTCTTTTTGTTATCGCGAGCAGCGTTTCCTGCCAGCTCCAGTACTTCGGCGGCAAGATATTCCATCACAGCTGCCAAGTAGACGGGTGCTCCGGCACCGACACGTTCAGCATAATTTCCCTTCCTCAGCAGACGGTGAATTCGGCCAACAGGGAACTGGAGACCGGCACGAACTGAGCGGGATTTTGGCTTTCCCTTCACTTTTCCTCCTTTACCGCGTGCAGACATTGTTGTAGGTTTATCGCTGTGCGCGTTCGTGTGTAGTCACGTAGACAATACGAGTAACACTGATGCCACTCGCGCACACAGCACCCCTTGTTATGCATTCGCTTCATTGCACATCGTTCGCCAAAGGGGCGGAGTAGCGAACGAACGAATCGCGCTAAACACAAAAAAGGACGAACCTTCGTCTCGCTACACGATCGTATATAAGCGATATGTAGTGATTTTTGCTACCAATCAGTCAGCGCAGTTCGCATCGAGAGCGTTAACAGCAGCACAACCACGTCGTTACTATGGCACCGAAAGCCAGCGGAAAGGCTGTGAAAAAATCCGGCGGCGGCGGTGGCAAGGCACAGAAGAACATCGCCACAAAAGCAGGAGGAGGAGAGAAGAAGAAGCGAAAGCAACGGCGCAAGGAAAGCTACGCTATCTACATCTACAAGGTGCTGAAGCAGGTCCATCCGGACACCGGTGTCTCGTCGAAGGCGATGAGCATCATGAATAGCTTCGTGAACGACATCTTCGAGCGTATTGCTAACGAAGCATCTCGTCTGGCCCATTACAACCGACGGTCGACGATCACCTCCCGCGAGGTACAGACCGCCGTTCGTTTGCTGTTACCGGGAGAGCTGGCGAAACATGCCGTATCGGAAGGTACCAAGGCCGTTACCAAGTATACCAGCTCGAAGTAAACGTGTCGCCCGCCCCGCCGCCGGATGTCACACACCACCACCCCATCGTCATCGGCCCTTTTCAGGGCCACCAAAACACGTTCTGGTAAAGAGTTGAATTGAAATGTGTACACATAGTTTATATAAACATTAGTTGTTGTTGTTTGTTTGTTTGTTTGTTTCATTAGAGCAAAAACGTCGTTGTCATTTTTGTTTCTCTGTCCATTTTTCAAATCATCACCAAATCAATTGCTGTAGTTTGTGGAAGTAGTCTTTCCCCTTACCGCTAGTTGATTGTTTTTGTTAAGACGGAAAACGGTTTTTTTTCTACCCCTTTATCGTCTATATTCTACTCAGTCAGTCTAAAACAGCCCCTGCGTATGAAAATTCTGCCGCAAAAAGAACACATTTCTGGATCATACTTGTTAATACAATGCACTTCCCAGCCTTCAAACTTCTGATCTGCGTTGAACGTTAATAATTAAATACCCAACACAATTCATAATCGCAAAGTTGAACAATACAATACGTTCGTCAATTTAGGCTAAAAAATCGGTAATTATCGTTCGTTCGTTTGTTTATTGTGCCAGCCAATTTTTCTCTGTTTTATTATAGCCAAAATAAGCGCGTTGTTTGCTAATCAGAGTAATATTATACTTGCTCTGTTTGTTTGTTAAGGCAACAGAAAACCACGGCCTACTATTAATTTACCTGTACGTACGTACGTTTATCTGAGCAAGAAACCGCGCCTATTTACTATAGTGATTTGTTTAATCAAACTAACGACGACTGATTTATCTTGCCAATCGGCAGCCAGTTGAATGCGGGTGTGTGCGCGCGCTGCTGCTCAAGCTAGAAAACTCATGGGGGGAACGGAGCATTAACGGAAAATAAGCATCAATCAATTCTTTACAATTTTGTTAGTCCTGAAAAGGACTGTTGTTTTGGGGGGACGCGCACGTTGTCGGGAATTTACTTCTTGCCGGCGGTGACCTTCTTCGGGGCGGTGGCGGCCTTCTTTGGCTTAGGTGCCCTCGGCTTGTTCGCTGCAGCCTTCGATGGTTTGGTGGCTTTCTGTTTAGTGGCAGCCGTTACCGCCTTTGCAGGGGCAGCAGCTTTCGCTTTCTTCGTAGCCGATTTCTTAGCGGCCGGGATCGCCGCCTTTGGCTTGCTGGTCTTCTCACCACCACCAGCCGGCGGATTTTTCTTCTCCCCGGATTTAGTAGCCGATTTCTTCGGTTTTTTCGCTGCACCCGATGGTGGTTTCTTATCGCCAGCCGGTTTCTTTGCTTCGACCGTCACCTTAAACGATCCGGAAGCACCGGTACCCTTGGTCTGGGTGATGTTTCCCTTCTCGACACCCGTTTTCAAAGCCTTCCGGATAAACGGAGCCAGCCTGGCGACGTCACACATGTAGTTGGCGGCGATGTACTTTTTGATCGCCTGCAGTGATGATCCGCTCCGTTCCTTCAGGGTCCGGATGGCAGCCAGAACCATCTCACTCACTGGTGGATGGGTTGAAGATTTTTTCGGTTTCTTGGCGTCACTCTTGCTAGCCTTGGCCGCCTGCTTCGGTGGCGCTTTGGCGGCTGGCGGAGAGGCGACGACGGCAGGGGCCGTAGCAGCAACGTCGATAGCAGTTTCAGCCATTGCGCGTTCGTTTGGTTTGGTTTTCTTCCACACACACAGTTGTAGACGACGAGTCGATGGATGCACGATGATGCAAGTCTGCGAATATGATAACCGGGGGTCCGGTGTCTGTTGTTTAGGATCGTATTCATCGGCTCTGTTTGGGAACGCGTAGATGACGGTTGGAAGTTACTATTCGATCGGTGCCGGTAAAATTTTACGGACTGTTGTTTTAAATCAACCAAAATCGAATTACTGCTTGTGAAAAGTACACTGGAAGTTTGCATTCAATTTACTGCACTGTCCGCACCGTCCAAACTAACACCCGCTGAACATTCTGTTTTAAGCGTATGGCCGAATATTATCAAATCATGTATCCGACTATGGCGGCACGTGCAAACTGAATTGTGGAAAATAGGTTAATTTGAACCTTCTAGCAATTGGAAAACCTTTTCGGTGCTATCCAATCGAAAGAAAACTTCTCTCTATATAAAATTATTTCATTTTTGTACATATTTGCTCGAGCGGAAGTGCTCGTAATTTGGCGACCTGCGGAAAACGTTTCGGTCGGCTGGTCCTTTGCTGAAAACTTTCGTTATTAAAATTACTAAAACAAAAAAAGTTAACGGGTGGCAACACAAATTTTGGATTTTTTTTCTCAACCTGTCAAAAAAAAAGACAAACGATTCGATTGAAATTAGAAGATACGTTCTCCATTGTTGGCCAAAAATTAGTGAACATTTCAAACCGATCCGTAATTGGATGCTGTTCGGCGAAGCTTCCGTTTGATGTCGGAACAGGCGCGTAGTACGGCGTCTACGTCAACTTTGCTAATGCATTTCGTGATCTTCTACCAATCAACTTGTTTGCAATTCGTGGCTCTCAAAACGAAATCCCGAAGAAATCTGCGATTGGGCGACACTGAAGCAAATTGTGAAGCGGGTTGTGCTTTTTAGGGTACAAATGGGATCGAGTGGGTATTCGGGAACAATTGTTTTTTTTTTTTTTTGCTTTTTTTTGCGAGGGAAGTAACTTGCTTCGTGCAAAACAAAATATTTAGCCAAAATAATTTTTTTATCAACCGGCAAGCGGCATTGAGATTGCACCGTCGAAAGGTGTTGTAAACAGTCGACGGCGCAACGTTTTCCCCTTTGAAATATTGTACCGTGCACTTTTCGCCGAGATTCTTGTGTTGCTCGTAGAACCGTACAACGCGCTCGCGAAATGCTTTCTTGTTTCGACGGCAGAGACAGACAGAGAGAAATACCTCGAAAAAAATCCAACATTTTAGTTGCGGATTTTGATTTTAGTGCTCTAATCATCAGTGTTATTTCGAATTGCTTTGGCTAACTCAAAATTCTATTATTTAGGATGTACTGATCAACTCGCTACATCGTTGTGTACATGGCTGTGAGCTGATAAACCGCACGCGTCGACCATCACACCCAGGCGCTTCAGCGCACGCATCGATGGGAACGCTTGTCCCCCGACACAGATCACAAGCTGGACTTTTTTACGGTTGCTCAATCTCTCTCTCTCTCTCTCTCTCTCTCTCTCTCTCTCTCTCTTCCTGTGTGTGTGTGTGTGTGTGTGTTGTAATTGCTTCCTGATTGATACAGTACTAACTCACCAGCCATCAACTTTACTTTTATCATTCAGACCAATTAAAGGTACGCAAATTCATAGGTAGACAGGTAGGTGAAAGCGTGGTAAGCTAAAACGTGCGCGCGCGAAAAAAAGAGTCGGTCGGCGGTTCGTTGCTATCGAGAAACGAGCCGTTTTGTCCCATGATACGCAAGCTCAGGAGAAAGAAAAAGGAAATGCATATATGAAAAAAGGGAAACCCAGCGACTGAGCGCGTTGTAGTGTTACGACGGTCTCTCGCATATCCATCAAAATCGCACATTAAACAGTACGCCCCTGCAACGTGGATGAAAATTATGAAGGATACATTTCAAACTAATTCTTTTTTCTAAACATTTGGTGGCCCTGAAAAGGGCCTTTTGTGTTGTCGTGAACGTCGTGGTAGGGCTTAACCACCAAAACCGTACAATGTGCGTCCCTGGCGTTTAAGCGCATAGACGACATCCATCGCAGTGACGGTCTTCCGTTTGGCATGTTCAGTGTACGTCACAGCGTCCCGGATAACGTTTTCCAGAAAAATCTTCAGCACACCACGGGTTTCCTCGTATATCAAACCGGAGATTCGCTTCACTCCTCCACGTCGAGCCAGACGACGAATGGCGGGTTTGGTGATGCCCTGGATATTGTCACGAAGCACCTTGCGGTGCCGCTTAGCGCCTCCCTTGCCGAGCCCTTTGCCTCCTTTGCCACGGCCAGTCATCTTCTTGGTTGTTGTAGGTAATAACTTAGTAGGCTAGCGCAGCACACCTGCAGCAGCGAGATTCCAATACCGAATGTTGCAATTCGGCCCATTGAGTAGCGCTTTTATACTGATGCACACACATTCTCAGTCGCCGCCGCATAGGAAGATTACCATGGCTGCTATCTATATGCTTACTCGTGATGTGTTGGTTTGAAGGGGAAATAGCGCGAACACGAAGTTCACTGTTGCCACTGTTTTAGTAGCTTGGGATTGCCGAAATCTGCTTTATCCGGACTAATGCTGACATGGTAGCATTTTCCCTGGAAAACGATTGCCCAGAAATTGATTCTCCTGAAAAAGAAAGAAAGAAAAAGTAAATCGAAAAACAAACGGGTTTTTTTTTTAACTTATAAAGATTTTCTATACATCCGTCTACATGGTACGTTATATTGGCTTCTATGGTACTTAAATATCGATATCTGATACTGATCTATGATGGAACAAATTGTTACTGATGAACAAACTATTTCTGTTTGATATTCTTCTACTGTTGGAATTTTATTGATTTCTAGGCGATTTTTTTTTGCTCATACATAGTTTTTCTTTTTAGGAATATTTTTTTGCAAATCTAATGAAAAGCTGAAAAAATCAAGTCTGGCAACACTGGCTCCGGAATGGAAATGGTGGGGGAAGTATAGTAGCCGAATCGAACCGTATACAGAACGAAAAGGCACATGGCACGTACACGAGCGAGACAGGCGATAGTAGTGTTTATTCGCGACTATAAAAAAAATCGGTCGGTCTGTTTTGGTCATCATTCGTCGTTTGAACAGCATCACAGTGGTATCAGTAGTAGAGCAGAATTTTCGCGCCATGGCCCGTACGAAACAGACCGCCCGCAAGTCCACCGGAGGGAAAGCTCCCCGCAAACAGTTGGCAACGAAGGCTGCCCGTAAAAGTGCCCCAGCTACGGGTGGCGTTAAGAAGCCCCATCGCTACAGACCAGGAACTGTCGCGCTGCGAGAAATTCGTCGCTATCAGAAGTCGACAGAGCTACTAATCCGCAAGCTGCCCTTCCAGCGTCTGGTTCGTGAGATCGCGCAGGACTTCAAAACCGATCTGCGCTTCCAGAGCTCAGCCGTCATGGCCCTTCAAGAAGCCAGCGAGGCTTACCTGGTTGGTTTGTTCGAGGATACCAATCTGTGCGCTATCCATGCCAAGCGAGTGACCATCATGCCGAAAGACATCCAACTGGCTCGCCGGATCCGTGGGGAGCGGGCCTAAATTTGGTGTGTGCCCATCACCCCCCAGAACGAAACAGCAACAAACGGTCCTTTTCAGGACCACAACCAATCATATTTTACTAAGAATTATTAGCAGAAATTTTCCGTTTCCCTCCAAAAATGCTCAGGCGGGTGGCTGTGTGTGTTTGTTAGACAGCACGCCGATGGGGGATTTTTTGCCAGCAGCACCACCTCGTACCGATCGACAGTAGTAGCGTGTGAAAAACAAGACCCATTGAGGGAAATCTTGCGCGGCCGATTTGTGATTTAGCACCAAATCGATGAGTGAACTTTTGAGAGATTGGGTGAAATCGTCAATGCCATGATATGAGGGAAACTATTATTAAGCGTCTGACGAGCATTGCAAAAAAAAAAAACTTGTGCAATGCTCACAGAAATGTACGTTGATGATTATCGGAGTGAAAATCAAATTAACTCTTTTTATCAGAAGAAAATAGTCGCCCTGAAAAGGGCGGTTTTTACGGCTAGAAAGGAGCGGGATTTAAGTTGCTGCGGAGGCCCTCTTTTCAGTCTTCTTCGGCAGCAGTACGGCCTGTATGTTAGGCAACACGCCACCCTGAGCAATGGTCACACCGGAGAGCAGTTTGTTCAGCTCTTCGTCATTTCGAATGGCCAGCTGCAGATGACGGGGGATGATTCTGGTCTTTTTGTTATCGCGAGCAGCGTTTCCTGCCAGCTCCAGTACTTCGGCGGCAAGATATTCCATCACAGCTGCCAAGTAGACGGGTGCTCCGGCACCGACACGTTCAGCATAATTTCCCTTCCTCAGCAGACGGTGAATTCGGCCAACAGGGAACTGGAGACCGGCACGAACTGAGCGGGATTTTGGCTTTCCCTTCACTTTTCCTCCTTTACCGCGTGCAGACATTGTTGTAGGTTTATCGCTGTGCGCGTTCGTGTGTAGTCACGTAGACAATACGAGTAACACTGATGCCACTCGCGCACACAGCACCCCTTGTTATGCATTCGCTTCATTGCACATCGTTCGCCAAAGGGGCGGAGTAGCGAACGAACGAAACGCGCTAAACACAAAAAAGGACGAACCTTCGTCTCGCTACACGATCGTATATAAGCGATATGTAGTGATTTTTGCTACCAATCAGTCAGCGCAGTTCGCATCGAGAGCGTTAACAGCAGCACAACCACGTCGTTACTATGGCACCGAAAGCCAGCGGAAAGGCTGTGAAAAAATCCGGCGGCGGCGGTGGCAAGGCACAGAAGAACATCGCCACAAAAGCAGGAGGAGGAGAGAAGAAGAAGCGAAAGCAACGGCGCAAGGAAAGCTACGCTATCTACATCTACAAGGTGCTGAAGCAGGTCCATCCGGACACCGGTGTCTCGTCGAAGGCGATGAGCATCATGAATAGCTTCGTGAACGACATCTTCGAGCGTATTGCTAACGAAGCATCTCGTCTGGCCCATTACAACCGACGGTCGACGATCACCTCCCGCGAGGTACAGACCGCCGTTCGTTTGCTGTTACCGGGAGAGCTGGCGAAACATGCCGTATCGGAAGGTACCAAGGCCGTTACCAAGTATACCAGCTCGAAGTAAACGTGTCGCCCGCCCCGCCGCCGGATGTCACACACCACCACCCCATCGTCATCGGCCCTTTTCAGGGCCACCAAAACACGTTCTGGTAAAGAGTTGAATTGAAATGTGTACACATAGTTTATATAAACATTAGTTGTTGTTGTTTGTTTGTTTGTTTCATTAGAGCAAAAACGTCGTTGTCATTTTTGTTTCTCTGTCCATTTTTCAAATCATCACCAAATCAATTGCTGTAGTTTGTGGAAGTAGTCTTTCCCCTTACCGCTAGTTGATTGTTTTTGTTAAGACGGAAAACGGTCTTTTTTCTACCCCTTTATCGTCTATATTCTACTCAGTCAGTCTAAAACAGCCCCTGCGTATGAAAATTCTGCCGCAAAAAGAACACATTTCTGGATCATACTTGTTAATACAATGCACTTCCCAGCCTTCAAACTTCTGATCTGCGTTGAACGTTAATAATTAAATACCCAACACAATTCATAATCGCAAAGTTGAACAATACAATACGTTCGTCAATTTAGGCTAAAAAATCGGTAATTATCGTTCGTTCGTTTGTTTATTGTGCCAGCCAATTTTTCTCTGTTTTATTATAGCCAAAATAAGCGCGTTGTTTGCTAATCAGAGTAATATTATACTTGCTCTGTTTGTTTGTTTGTTTGTTAAGGCAACAGAAAACCACGGCCTACTATTAATTTACCTGTACGTACGTACGTTTATCTGAGCAAGAAACCGCGCCTATTTACTATAGTGATTTGTTTAATCAAACTAACGACGACTGATTTATCTTGCCAATCGGCAGCCAGTTGAATGCGGGTGTGTGCGCGCGCTGCTGCTCAAGCTAGAAAACTCATGGGGGGAACGGAGCATTAACGGAAAATAAGCATCAATCAATTCTTTACAATTTTGTTAGTCCTGAAAAGGACTGTTGTTTTGGGGGGACGCGCACGTTGTCGGGAATTTACTTCTTGCCGGCGGTGACCTTCTTCGGGGCGGTGGCGGCCTTCTTTGGCTTAGGTGCCCTCGGCTTGTTCGCTGCAGCCTTCGATGGTTTGGTGGCTTTCTGTTTAGTGGCAGCCGTTACCGCCTTTGCAGGGGCAGCAGCTTTCGCTTTCTTCGTAGCCGATTTCTTAGCGGCCGGGATCGCCGCCTTTGGCTTGCTGGTCTTCTCACCACCACCAGCCGGCGGATTTTTCTTCTCCCCGGATTTAGTAGCCGATTTCTTCGGTTTTTTCGCTGCACCCGATGGTGGTTTCTTATCGCCAGCCGGTTTCTTTGCTTCGACCGTCACCTTAAACGATCCGGAAGCACCGGTACCCTTGGTCTGGGTGATGTTTCCCTTCTCGACACCCGTTTTCAAAGCCTTCCGGATAAACGGAGCCAGCCTGGCGACGTCACACATGTAGTTGGCGGCGATGTACTTTTTGATCGCCTGCAGTGATGATCCGCTCCGTTCCTTCAGGGTCCGGATGGCAGCCAGAACCATCTCACTCACTGGTGGATGGGTTGAAGATTTTTTCGGTTTCTTGGCGTCACTCTTGCTAGCCTTGGCCGCCTGCTTCGGTGGCGCTTTGGCGGCTGGCGGAGAGGCGACGACGGCAGGGGCCGTAGCAGCAACGTCGATAGCAGTTTCAGCCATTGCGCGTTCGTTTGGTTTGGTTTTCTTCCACACACACAGTTGTAGACGACGAGTCGATGGATGCACGATGATGCAAGTCTGCGAATATGATAACCGGGGGTCCGGTGTCTGTTGTTTAGGATCGTATTCATCGGCTCTGTTTGGGAACGCGTAGATGACGGTTGGAAGTTACTATTCGATCGGTGCCGGTAAAATTTTACGGACTGTTGTTTTAAATCAACCAAAATCGAATTACTGCTTGTGAAAAGTACACTGGAAGTTTGCATTCAATTTACTGCACTGTCCGCACCGTCCAAACTAACACCCGCTGAACATTCTGTTTTAAGCGTATGGCCGAATATTATCAAATCATGTATCCGACTATGGCGGCACGTGCAAACTGAATTGTGGAAAATAGGTTAATTTGAACCTTCTAGCAATTGGAAAACCTTTTCGGTGCTATCCAATCGAAAGAAAACTTCTCTCTATATAAAATTATTTCATTTTTGTACATATTTGCTCGAGCGGAAGTGCTCGTAATTTGGCGACCTGCGGAAAACGTTTCGGTCGGCTGGTCCTTTGCTGAAAACTTTCGTTATTAAAATTACTAAAACAAAAAAAGTTAACGGGTGGCAACACAAATTTTGGATTTTTTTTCTCAACCTGTCAAAAAAAAAAGACAAACGATTCGATTGAAATTAGAAGATACGTTCTCCATTGTTGGCCAAAAATTAGTGAACATTTCAAACCGATCCGTAATTGGATGCTGTTCGGCGAAGCTTCCGTTTGATGTCGGAACAGGCGCGTAGTACGGCGTCTACGTCAACTTTGCTAATGCATTTCGTGATCTTCTACCAATCAACTTGTTTGCAATTCGTGGCTCTCAAAACGAAATCCCGAAGAAATCTGCGATTGGGCGACACTGAAGCAAATTGTGAAGCGGGTTGTGCTTTTTAGGGTACAAATGGGATCGAGTGGGTATTCGGGAACGATTGTTTTTTTTTTTTTTTGCTTTTTTTTGCGAGGGAAGTAACTTGCTTCGTGCAAAACAAAATATTTAGCCAAAATAATTTTTTTATCAACCGGCAAGCGGCATTGAGATTGCACCGTCGAAAGGTGTTGTAAACAGTCGACGGCGCAACGTTTTCCCCTTTGAAATATTGTACCGTGCACTTTTCGCCGAGATTCTTGTGTTGCTCGTAGAACCGTACAACGCGCTCGCGAAATGCTTTCTTGTTTCGACGGCAGAGACAGACAGAGAGAAATACCTCGAAAAAAATCCAACATTTTAGTTGCGGATTTTGATTTTAGTGCTCTAATCATCAGTGTTATTTCGAATTGCTTTGGCTAACTCAAAATTCTATTATTTAGGATGTACTGATCAACTCGCTACATCGTTGTGTACATGGCTGTGAGCTGATAAACCGCACGCGTCGACCATCACACCCAGGCGCTTCAGCGCACGCATCGATGGGAACGCTTGTCCCCCGACACAGATCACAAGCTGGACTTTTTTACGGTTGCTCAATCTCTCTCTCTCTCTCTCTCTCTCTCTCTCTCTCTCTCTCTCTCTCTCTCTCTCTCTCTCTCTCTCTCTCTTCCTGTGTGTGTGTGTGTGTGTGTGTGTTGTAATTGCTTCCTGATTGATACAGTACTAACTCACCAGCCATCAACTTTACTTTTATCATTCAGACCAATTAAAGGTACGCAAATTCATAGGTAGACAGGTAGGTGAAAGCGTGGTAAGCTAAAACGTGCGCGCGCGAAAAAAAGAGTCGGTCGGCGGTTCGTTGCTATCGAGAAACGAGCCGTTTTGTCCCATGATACGCAAGCTCAGGAGAAAGAAAAAGGAAATGCATATATGAAAAAAGGGAAACCCAGCGACTGAGCGCGTTGTAGTGTTACGACGGTCTCTCGCATATCCATCAAAATCGCACATTAAACAGTACGCCCCTGCAACGTGGATGAAAATTATGAAGGATACATTTCAAACTAATTCTTTTTTCTAAACATTTGGTGGCCCTGAAAAGGGCCTTTTGTGTTGTCGTGAACGTCGTGGTAGGGCTTAACCACCAAAACCGTACAATGTGCGTCCCTGGCGTTTAAGCGCATAGACGACATCCATCGCAGTGACGGTCTTCCGTTTGGCATGTTCAGTGTACGTCACAGCGTCCCGGATAACGTTTTCCAGAAAAATCTTCAGCACACCACGGGTTTTCTTGTATATCAAACCGGAGATTCGCTTCACTCCTCCACGTCGAGCCAGACGACGAATGGCGGGTTTGGTGATGCCCTGGATATTGTCACGAAGCACCTTGCGGTGCCGCTTAGCGCCTCCCTTGCCGAGCCCTTTGCCTCCTTTGCCACGGCCAGTCATCTTCTTGGTTGTTGTAGGTAATAACTTAGTAGGCTAGCGCAGCACACCTGCAGCAGCGAGATTCCAATACCGAATGTTGCAATTCGGCCCATTGAGTAGCGCTTTTATACTGATGCACACACATTCTCAGTCGCCGCCGCATAGGAAGATTACCATGGCTGCTATCTATATGCTTACTCGTGATGTGTTGGTTTGAAGGGGAAATAGCGCGAACACGAAGTTCACTGTTGCCACTGTTTTAGTAGCTTGGGATTGCCGAAATCTGCTTTATCCGGACTAATGCTGACATGGTAGCATTTTCCCTGGAAAACGATTGCCCAGAAATTGATTCTCCTGAAAAAGAAAGAAAGAAAAAGTAAATCGAAAAACAAACGGGTTTTTTTTTTAACTTATAAAGATTTTCTATACATCCGTCTACATGGTACGTTATATTGGCTTCTATGGTACTTAAATATCGATATCTGATACTGATCTATGATGGAACAAATTGTTACTGATGAACAAACTATTTCTGTTTGATATTCTTCTACTGTTGGAATTTTATTGATTTCTAGGCGATTTTTTTTTGCTCATACATAGTTTTTCTTTTTAGGAATATTTTTTTGCAAATCTAATGAAAAGCTGAAAAAATCAAGTCTGGCAACACTGGCTCCGGAATGGAAATGGTGGGGGAAGTATAGTAGCCGAATCGAACCGTATACAGAACGAAAAGGCACATGGCACGTACACGAGCGAGACAGGCGATAGTAGTGTTTATTCGCGACTATAAAAAAAATCGGTCGGTCTGTTTTGGTCATCATTCGTCGTTTGAACAGCATCACAGTGGTATCAGTAGTAGAGCAGAATTTTCGCGCCATGGCCCGTACGAAACAGACCGCCCGCAAGTCCACCGGAGGGAAAGCTCCCCGCAAACAGTTGGCAACGAAGGCTGCCCGTAAAAGTGCCCCAGCTACGGGTGGCGTTAAGAAGCCCCATCGCTACAGACCAGGAACTGTCGCGCTGCGAGAAATTCGTCGCTATCAGAAGTCGACAGAGCTACTAATCCGCAAGCTGCCCTTCCAGCGTCTGGTTCGTGAGATCGCGCAGGACTTCAAAACCGATCTGCGCTTCCAGAGCTCAGCCGTCATGGCCCTTCAAGAAGCCAGCGAGGCTTACCTGGTTGGTTTGTTCGAGGATACCAATCTGTGCGCTATCCATGCCAAGCGAGTGACCATCATGCCGAAAGACATCCAACTGGCTCGCCGGATCCGTGGGGAGCGGGCCTAAATTTGGTGTGTGCCCATCACCCCCCAGAACGAAACAGCAACAAACGGTCCTTTTCAGGACCACAACCAATCATATTTTACTAAGAATTATTAGCAGAAATTTTCCGTTTCCCTCCAAAAATGCTCAGGCGGGTGGCTGTGTGTGTTTGTTAGACAGCACGCCGATGGGGGATTTTTTGCCAGCAGCACCACCTCGTACCGATCGACAGTAGTAGCGTGTGAAAAACAAGACCCATTGAGGGAAATCTTGCGCGGCCGATTTGTGATTTAGCACCAAATCGATGAGTGAACTTTTGAGAGATTGGGTGAAATCGTCAATGCCATGATATGAGGGAAACTATTATTAAGCGTCTGACGAGCATTGCAAAAAAAAAAAACTTGTGCAATGCTCACAGAAATGTACGTTGATGATTATCGGAGTGAAAATCAAATTAACTCTTTTTATCAGAAGAAAATAGTCGCCCTGAAAAGGGCGGTTTTTACGGCTAGAAAGGAGCGGGATTTAAGTTGCTGCGGAGGCCCTCTTTTCAGTCTTCTTCGGCAGCAGTACGGCCTGTATGTTAGGCAACACGCCACCCTGAGCAATGGTCACACCGGAGAGCAGTTTGTTCAGCTCTTCGTCATTTCGAATGGCCAGCTGCAGATGACGGGGGATGATTCTGGTCTTTTTGTTATCGCGAGCAGCGTTTCCTGCCAGCTCCAGTACTTCGGCGGCAAGATATTCCATCACAGCTGCCAAGTAGACGGGTGCTCCGGCACCGACACGTTCAGCATAATTTCCCTTCCTCAGCAGACGGTGAATTCGGCCAACAGGGAACTGGAGACCGGCACGAACTGAGCGGGATTTTGGCTTTCCCTTCACTTTTCCTCCTTTACCGCGTGCAGACATTGTTGTAGGTTTATCGCTGTGCGCGTTCGTGTGTAGTCACGTAGACAATACGAGTAACACTGATGCCACTCGCGCACACAGCACCCCTTGTTATGCATTCGCTTCATTGCACATCGTTCGCCAAAGGGGCGGAGTAGCGAACGAACGAAACGCGCTAAACACAAAAAAGGACGAACCTTCGTCTCGCTACACGATCGTATATAAGCGATATGTAGTGATTTTTGCTACCAATCAGTCAGCGCAGTTCGCATCGAGAGCGTTAACAGCAGCACAACCACGTCGTTACTATGGCACCGAAAGCCAGCGGAAAGGCTGTGAAAAAATCCGGCGGCGGCGGTGGCAAGGCACAGAAGAACATCGCCACAAAAGCAGGAGGAGGAGAGAAGAAGAAGCGAAAGCAACGGCGCAAGGAAAGCTACGCTATCTACATCTACAAGGTGCTGAAGCAGGTCCATCCGGACACCGGTGTCTCGTCGAAGGCGATGAGCATCATGAATAGCTTCGTGAACGACATCTTCGAGCGTATTGCTAACGAAGCATCTCGTCTGGCCCATTACAACCGACGGTCGACGATCACCTCCCGCGAGGTACAGACCGCCGTTCGTTTGCTGTTACCGGGAGAGCTGGCGAAACATGCCGTATCGGAAGGTACCAAGGCCGTTACCAAGTATACCAGCTCGAAGTAAACGTGTCGCCCGCCCCGCCGCCGGATGTCACACACCACCACCCCATCGTCATCGGCCCTTTTCAGGGCCACCAAAACACGTTCTGGTAAAGAGTTGAATTGAAATGTGTACACATAGTTTATATAAACATTAGTTGTTGTTGTTTGTTTGTTTGTTTCATTAGAGCAAAAACGTCGTTGTCATTTTTGTTTCTCTGTCCATTTTTCAAATCATCACCAAATCAATTGCTGTAGTTTGTGGAAGTAGTCTTTCCCCTTACCGCTAGTTGATTGTTTTTGTTAAGACGGAAAACGGTCTTTTTTCTACCCCTTTATCGTCTATATTCTACTCAGTCAGTCTAAAACAGCCCCTGCGTATGAAAATTCTGCCGCAAAAAGAACACATTTCTGGATCATACTTGTTAATACAATGCACTTCCCAGCCTTCAAACTTCTGATCTGCGTTGAACGTTAATAATTAAATACCCAACACAATTCATAATCGCAAAGTTGAACAATACAATACGTTCGTCAATTTAGGCTAAAAAATCGGTAATTATCGTTCGTTCGTTTGTTTATTGTGCCAGCCAATTTTTCTCTGTTTTATTATAGCCAAAATAAGCGCGTTGTTTGCTAATCAGAGTAATATTATACTTGCTCTGTTTGTTTGTTTGTTTGTTAAGGCAACAGAAAACCACGGCCTACTATTAATTTACCTGTACGTACGTACGTTTATCTGAGCAAGAAACCGCGCCTATTTACTATAGTGATTTGTTTAATCAAACTAACGACGACTGATTTATCTTGCCAATCGGCAGCCAGTTGAATGCGGGTGTGTGCGCGCGCTGCTGCTCAAGCTAGAAAACTCATGGGGGGAACGGAGCATTAACGGAAAATAAGCATCAATCAATTCTTTACAATTTTGTTAGTCCTGAAAAGGACTGTTGTTTTGGGGGGACGCGCACGTTGTCGGGAATTTACTTCTTGCCGGCGGTGACCTTCTTCGGGGCGGTGGCGGCCTTCTTTGGCTTAGGTGCCCTCGGCTTGTTCGCTGCAGCCTTCGATGGTTTGGTGGCTTTCTGTTTAGTGGCAGCCGTTACCGCCTTTGCAGGGGCAGCAGCTTTCGCTTTCTTCGTAGCCGATTTCTTAGCGGCCGGGATCGCCGCCTTTGGCTTGCTGGTCTTCTCACCACCACCAGCCGGCGGATTTTTCTTCTCCCCGGATTTAGTAGCCGATTTCTTCGGTTTTTTCGCTGCACCCGATGGTGGTTTCTTATCGCCAGCCGGTTTCTTTGCTTCGACCGTCACCTTAAACGATCCGGAAGCACCGGTACCCTTGGTCTGGGTGATGTTTCCCTTCTCGACACCCGTTTTCAAAGCCTTCCGGATAAACGGAGCCAGCCTGGCGACGTCACACATGTAGTTGGCGGCGATGTACTTTTTGATCGCCTGCAGTGATGATCCGCTCCGTTCCTTCAGGGTCCGGATGGCAGCCAGAACCATCTCACTCACTGGTGGATGGGTTGAAGATTTTTTCGGTTTCTTGGCGTCACTCTTGCTAGCCTTGGCCGCCTGCTTCGGTGGCGCTTTGGCGGCTGGCGGAGAGGCGACGACGGCAGGGGCCGTAGCAGCAACGTCGATAGCAGTTTCAGCCATTGCGCGTTCGTTTGGTTTGGTTTTCTTCCACACACACAGTTGTAGACGACGAGTCGATGGATGCACGATGATGCAAGTCTGCGAATATGATAACCGGGGGTCCGGTGTCTGTTGTTTAGGATCGTATTCATCGGCTCTGTTTGGGAACGCGTAGATGACGGTTGGAAGTTACTATTCGATCGGTGCCGGTAAAATTTTACGGACTGTTGTTTTAAATCAACCAAAATCGAATTACTGCTTGTGAAAAGTACACTGGAAGTTTGCATTCAATTTACTGCACTGTCCGCACCGTCCAAACTAACACCCGCTGAACATTCTGTTTTAAGCGTATGGCCGAATATTATCAAATCATGTATCCGACTATGGCGGCACGTGCAAACTGAATTGTGGAAAATAGGTTAATTTGAACCTTCTAGCAATTGGAAAACCTTTTCGGTGCTATCCAATCGAAAGAAAACTTCTCTCTATATAAAATTATTTCATTTTTGTACATATTTGCTCGAGCGGAAGTGCTCGTAATTTGGCGACCTGCGGAAAACGTTTCGGTCGGCTGGTCCTTTGCTGAAAACTTTCGTTATTAAAATTACTAAAACAAAAAAAGTTAACGGGTGGCAACACAAATTTTGGATTTTTTTTCTCAACCTGTCAAAAAAAAAAGACAAACGATTCGATTGAAATTAGAAGATACGTTCTCCATTGTTGGCCAAAAATTAGTGAACATTTCAAACCGATCCGTAATTGGATGCTGTTCGGCGAAGCTTCCGTTTGATGTCGGAACAGGCGCGTAGTACGGCGTCTACGTCAACTTTGCTAATGCATTTCGTGATCTTCTACCAATCAACTTGTTTGCAATTCGTGGCTCTCAAAACGAAATCCCGAAGAAATCTGCGATTGGGCGACACTGAAGCAAATTGTGAAGCGGGTTGTGCTTTTTAGGGTACAAATGGGATCGAGTGGGTATTCGGGAACGATTGTTTTTTTTTTTTTTTTGCTTTTTTTTGCGAGGGAAGTAACTTGCTTCGTGCAAAACAAAATATTTAGCCAAAATAATTTTTTTATCAACCGGCAAGCGGCATTGAGATTGCACCGTCGAAAGGTGTTGTAAACAGTCGACGGCGCAACGTTTTCCCCTTTGAAATATTGTACCGTGCACTTTTCGCCGAGATTCTTGTGTTGCTCGTAGAACCGTACAACGCGCTCGCGAAATGCTTTCTTGTTTCGACGGCAGAGACAGACAGAGAGAAATACCTCGAAAAAAATCCAACATTTTAGTTGCGGATTTTGATTTTAGTGCTCTAATCATCAGTGTTATTTCGAATTGCTTTGGCTAACTCAAAATTCTATTATTTAGGATGTACTGATCAACTCGCTACATCGTTGTGTACATGGCTGTGAGCTGATAAACCGCACGCGTCGACCATCACACCCAGGCGCTTCAGCGCACGCATCGATGGGAACGCTTGTCCCCCGACACAGATCACAAGCTGGACTTTTTTACGGTTGCTCAATCTCTCTCTCTCTCTCTCTCTCTCTCTCTCTCTCTCTCTCTCTCTCTCTTCCTGTGTGTGTGTGTGTGTGTGTGTTGTAATTGCTTCCTGATTGATACAGTACTAACTCACCAGCCATCAACTTTACTTTTATCATTCAGACCAATTAAAGGTACGCAAATTCATAGGTAGACAGGTAGGTGAAAGCGTGGTAAGCTAAAACGTGCGCGCGCGAAAAAAAGAGTCGGTCGGCGGTTCGTTGCTATCGAGAAACGAGCCGTTTTGTCCCATGATACGCAAGCTCAGGAGAAAGAAAAAGGAAATGCATATATGAAAAAAGGGAAACCCAGCGACTGAGCGCGTTGTAGTGTTACGACGGTCTCTCGCATATCCATCAAAATCGCACATTAAACAGTACGCCCCTGCAACGTGGATGAAAATTATGAAGGATACATTTCAAACTAATTCTTTTTTCTAAACATTTGGTGGCCCTGAAAAGGGCCTTTTGTGTTGTCGTGAACGTCGTGGTAGGGCTTAACCACCAAAACCGTACAATGTGCGTCCCTGGCGTTTAAGCGCATAGACGACATCCATCGCAGTGACGGTCTTCCGTTTGGCATGTTCAGTGTACGTCACAGCGTCCCGGATAACGTTTTCCAGAAAAATCTTCAGCACACCACGGGTTTCCTCGTATATCAAACCGGAGATTCGCTTCACTCCTCCACGTCGAGCCAGACGACGAATGGCGGGTTTGGTGATGCCCTGGATATTGTCACGAAGCACCTTGCGGTGCCGCTTAGCGCCTCCCTTGCCGAGCCCTTTGCCTCCTTTGCCACGGCCAGTCATCTTCTTGGTTGTTGTAGGTAATAACTTAGTAGGCTAGCGCAGCACACCTGCAGCAGCGAGATTCCAATACCGAATGTTGCAATTCGGCCCATTGAGTAGCGCTTTTATACTGATGCACACACATTCTCAGTCGCCGCCGCATAGGAAGATTACCATGGCTGCTATCTATATGCTTACTCGTGATGTGTTGGTTTGAAGGGGAAATAGCGCGAACACGAAGTTCACTGTTGCCACTGTTTTAGTAGCTTGGGATTGCCGAAATCTGCTTTATCCGGACTAATGCTGACATGGTAGCATTTTCCCTGGAAAACGATTGCCCAGAAATTGATTCTCCTGAAAAAGAAAGAAAGAAAAAGTAAATCGAAAAACAAACGGGTTTTTTTTTTAACTTATAAAGATTTTCTATACATCCGTCTACATGGTACGTTATATTGGCTTCTATGGTACTTAAATATCGATATCTGATACTGATCTATGATGGAACAAATTGTTACTGATGAACAAACTATTTCTGTTTGATATTCTTCTACTGTTGGAATTTTATTGATTTCTAGGCGATTTTTTTTTGCTCATACATAGTTTTTCTTTTTAGGAATATTTTTTTGCAAATCTAATGAAAAGCTGAAAAAATCAAGTCTGGCAACACTGGCTCCGGAATGGAAATGGTGGGGGAAGTATAGTAGCCGAATCGAACCGTATACAGAACGAAAAGGCACATGGCACGTACACGAGCGAGACAGGCGATAGTAGTGTTTATTCGCGACTATAAAAAAAATCGGTCGGTCTGTTTTGGTCATCATTCGTCGTTTGAACAGCATCACAGTGGTATCAGTAGTAGAGCAGAATTTTCGCGCCATGGCCCGTACGAAACAGACCGCCCGCAAGTCCACCGGAGGGAAAGCTCCCCGCAAACAGTTGGCAACGAAGGCTGCCCGTAAAAGTGCCCCAGCTACGGGTGGCGTTAAGAAGCCCCATCGCTACAGACCAGGAACTGTCGCGCTGCGAGAAATTCGTCGCTATCAGAAGTCGACAGAAGGAGCTACTAATCCGCAAGCTGCCCTTCCAGCGTCTGGTTCGTGAGATCGCGCAGGACTTCAAAACCGATCTGCGCTTCCAGAGCTCAGCCGTCATGGCCCTTCAAGAAGCCAGCGAGGCTTACCTGGTTGGTTTGTTCGAGGATACCAATCTGTGCGCTATCCATGCCAAGCGAGTGACCATCATGCCGAAAGACATCCAACTGGCTCGCCGGATCCGTGGGGAGCGGGCCTAAATTTGGTGTGTGCCCATCACCCCCCAGAACGAAACAGCAACAAACGGTCCTTTTCAGGACCACAACCAATCATATTTTACTAAGAATTATTAGCAGAAATTTTCCGTTTCCCTCCAAAAATGCTCAGGCGGGTGGCTGTGTGTGTTTGTTAGACAGCACGCCGATGGGGGATTTTTTGCCAGCAGCACCACCTCGTACCGATCGACAGTAGTAGCGTGTGAAAAACAAGACCCATTGAGGGAAATCTTGCGCGGCCGATTTGTGATTTAGCACCAAATCGATGAGTGAACTTTTGAGAGATTGGGTGAAATCGTCAATGCCATGATATGAGGGAAACTATTATTAAGCGTCTGACGAGCATTGCAAAAAAAAAAAACTTGTGCAATGCTCACAGAAATGTACGTTGATGATTATCGGAGTGAAAATCAAATTAACTCTTTTTATCAGAAGAAAATAGTCGCCCTGAAAAGGGCGGTTTTTACGGCTAGAAAGGAGCGGGATTTAAGTTGCTGCGGAGGCCCTCTTTTCAGTCTTCTTCGGCAGCAGTACGGCCTGTATGTTAGGCAACACGCCACCCTGAGCAATGGTCACACCGGAGAGCAGTTTGTTCAGCTCTTCGTCATTTCGAATGGCCAGCTGCAGATGACGGGGGATGATTCTGGTCTTTTTGTTATCGCGAGCAGCGTTTCCTGCCAGCTCCAGTACTTCGGCGGCAAGATATTCCATCACAGCTGCCAAGTAGACGGGTGCTCCGGCACCGACACGTTCAGCATAATTTCCCTTCCTCAGCAGACGGTGAATTCGGCCAACAGGGAACTGGAGACCGGCACGAACTGAGCGGGATTTTGGCTTTCCCTTCACTTTTCCTCCTTTACCGCGTGCAGACATTGTTGTAGGTTTATCGCTGTGCGCGTTCGTGTGTAGTCACGTAGACAATACGAGTAACACTGATGCCACTCGCGCACACAGCACCCCTTGTTATGCATTCGCTTCATTGCACATCGTTCGCCAAAGGGGCGGAGTAGCGAACGAACGAAACGCGCTAAACACAAAAAAGGACGAACCTTCGTCTCGCTACACGATCGTATATAAGCGATATGTAGTGATTTTTGCTACCAATCAGTCAGCGCAGTTCGCATCGAGAGCGTTAACAGCAGCACAACCACGTCGTTACTATGGCACCGAAAGCCAGCGGAAAGGCTGTGAAAAAATCCGGCGGCGGCGGTGGCAAGGCACAGAAGAACATCGCCACAAAAGCAGGAGGAGGAGAGAAGAAGAAGCGAAAGCAACGGCGCAAGGAAAGCTACGCTATCTACATCTACAAGGTGCTGAAGCAGGTCCATCCGGACACCGGTGTCTCGTCGAAGGCGATGAGCATCATGAATAGCTTCGTGAACGACATCTTCGAGCGTATTGCTAACGAAGCATCTCGTCTGGCCCATTACAACCGACGGTCGACGATCACCTCCCGCGAGGTACAGACCGCCGTTCGTTTGCTGTTACCGGGAGAGCTGGCGAAACATGCCGTATCGGAAGGTACCAAGGCCGTTACCAAGTATACCAGCTCGAAGTAAACGTGTCGCCCGCCCCGCCGCCGGATGTCACACACCACCACCCCATCGTCATCGGCCCTTTTCAGGGCCACCAAAACACGTTCTGGTAAAGAGTTGAATTGAAATGTGTACACATAGTTTATATAAACATTAGTTGTTGTTGTTTGTTTGTTTGTTTGTTTCATTAGAGCAAAAACGTCGTTGTCATTTTTGTTTCTCTGTCCATTTTTCAAATCATCACCAAATCAATTGCTGTAGTTTGTGGAAGTAGTCTTTCCCCTTACCGCTAGTTGATTGTTTTTGTTAAGACGGAAAACGGTCTTTTTTCTACCCCTTTATCGTCTATATTCTACTCAGTCAGTCTAAAACAGCCCCTGCGTATGAAAATTCTGCCGCAAAAAGAACACATTTCTGGATCATACTTGTTAATACAATGCACTTCCCAGCCTTCAAACTTCTGATCTGCGTTGAACGTTAATAATTAAATACCCAACACAATTCATAATCGCAAAGTTGAACAATACAATACGTTCGTCAATTTAGGCTAAAAAATCGGTAATTATCGTTCGTTCGTTTGTTTATTGTGCCAGCCAATTTTTCTCTGTTTTATTATAGCCAAAATAAGCGCGTTGTTTGCTAATCAGAGTAATATTATACTTGCTCTGTTTGTTTGTTTGTTTGTTAAGGCAACAGAAAACCACGGCCTACTATTAATTTACCTGTACGTACGTACGTTTATCTGAGCAAGAAACCGCGCCTATTTACTATAGTGATTTGTTTAATCAAACTAACGACGACTGATTTATCTTGCCAATCGGCAGCCAGTTGAATGCGGGTGTGTGCGCGCGCTGCTGCTCAAGCTAGAAAACTCATGGGGGGAACGGAGCATTAACGGAAAATAAGCATCAATCAATTCTTTACAATTTTGTTAGTCCTGAAAAGGACTGTTGTTTTGGGGGGACGCGCACGTTGTCGGGAATTTACTTCTTGCCGGCGGTGACCTTCTTCGGGGCGGTGGCGGCCTTCTTTGGCTTAGGTGCCCTCGGCTTGTTCGCTGCAGCCTTCGATGGTTTGGTGGCTTTCTGTTTAGTGGCAGCCGTTACCGCCTTTGCAGGGGCAGCAGCTTTCGCTTTCTTCGTAGCCGATTTCTTAGCGGCCGGGATCGCCGCCTTTGGCTTGCTGGTCTTCTCACCACCACCAGCCGGCGGATTTTTCTTCTCCCCGGATTTAGTAGCCGATTTCTTCGGTTTTTTCGCTGCACCCGATGGTGGTTTCTTATCGCCAGCCGGTTTCTTTGCTTCGACCGTCACCTTAAACGATCCGGAAGCACCGGTACCCTTGGTCTGGGTGATGTTTCCCTTCTCGACACCCGTTTTCAAAGCCTTCCGGATAAACGGAGCCAGCCTGGCGACGTCACACATGTAGTTGGCGGCGATGTACTTTTTGATCGCCTGCAGTGATGATCCGCTCCGTTCCTTCAGGGTCCGGATGGCAGCCAGAACCATCTCACTCACTGGTGGATGGGTTGAAGATTTTTTCGGTTTCTTGGCGTCACTCTTGCTAGCCTTGGCCGCCTGCTTCGGTGGCGCTTTGGCGGCTGGCGGAGAGGCGACGACGGCAGGGGCCGTAGCAGCAACGTCGATAGCAGTTTCAGCCATTGCGCGTTCGTTTGGTTTGGTTTTCTTCCACACACACAGTTGTAGACGACGAGTCGATGGATGCACGATGATGCAAGTCTGCGAATATGATAACCGGGGGTCCGGTGTCTGTTGTTTAGGATCGTATTCATCGGCTCTGTTTGGGAACGCGTAGATGACGGTTGGAAGTTACTATTCGATCGGTGCCGGTAAAATTTTACGGACTGTTGTTTTAAATCAACCAAAATCGAATTACTGCTTGTGAAAAGTACACTGGAAGTTTGCATTCAATTTACTGCACTGTCCGCACCGTCCAAACTAACACCCGCTGAACATTCTGTTTTAAGCGTATGGCCGAATATTATCAAATCATGTATCCGACTATGGCGGCACGTGCAAACTGAATTGTGGAAAATAGGTTAATTTGAACCTTCTAGCAATTGGAAAACCTTTTCGGTGCTATCCAATCGAAAGAAAACTTCTCTCTATATAAAATTATTTCATTTTTGTACATATTTGCTCGAGCGGAAGTGCTCGTAATTTGGCGACCTGCGGAAAACGTTTCGGTCGGCTGGTCCTTTGCTGAAAACTTTCGTTATTAAAATTACTAAAACAAAAAAAGTTAACGGGTGGCAACACAAATTTTGGATTTTTTTTCTCAACCTGTCAAAAAAAAAAGACAAACGATTCGATTGAAATTAGAAGATACGTTCTCCATTGTTGGCCAAAAATTAGTGAACATTTCAAACCGATCCGTAATTGGATGCTGTTCGGCGAAGCTTCCGTTTGATGTCGGAACAGGCGCGTAGTACGGCGTCTACGTCAACTTTGCTAATGCATTTCGTGATCTTCTACCAATCAACTTGTTTGCAATTCGTGGCTCTCAAAACGAAATCCCGAAGAAATCTGCGATTGGGCGACACTGAAGCAAATTGTGAAGCGGGTTGTGCTTTTTAGGGTACAAATGGGATCGAGTGGGTATTCGGGAACGATTGTTTTTTTTTTTTTTTTGCTTTTTTTTGCGAGGGAAGTAACTTGCTTCGTGCAAAACAAAATATTTAGCCAAAATAATTTTTTTATCAACCGGCAAGCGGCATTGAGATTGCACCGTCGAAAGGTGTTGTAAACAGTCGACGGCGCAACGTTTTCCCCTTTGAAATATTGTACCGTGCACTTTTCGCCGAGATTCTTGTGTTGCTCGTAGAACCGTACAACGCGCTCGCGAAATGCTTTCTTGTTTCGACGGCAGAGACAGACAGAGAGAAATACCTCGAAAAAAATCCAACATTTTAGTTGCGGATTTTGATTTTAGTGCTCTAATCATCAGTGTTATTTCGAATTGCTTTGGCTAACTCAAAATTCTATTATTTAGGATGTACTGATCAACTCGCTACATCGTTGTGTACATGGCTGTGAGCTGATAAACCGCACGCGTCGACCATCACACCCAGGCGCTTCAGCGCACGCATCGATGGGAACGCTTGTCCCCCGACACAGATCACAAGCTGGACTTTTTTACGGTTGCTCAATCTCTCTCTCTCTCTCTCTCTCTCTCTCTCTCTCTCTCTCTCTCTCTCTCTTCCTGTGTGTGTGTGTGTGTGTGTGTTGTAATTGCTTCCTGATTGATACAGTACTAACTCACCAGCCATCAACTTTACTTTTATCATTCAGACCAATTAAAGGTACGCAAATTCATAGGTAGACAGGTAGGTGAAAGCGTGGTAAGCTAAAACGTGCGCGCGCGAAAAAAAGAGTCGGTCGGCGGTTCGTTGCTATCGAGAAACGAGCCGTTTTGTCCCATGATACGCAAGCTCAGGAGAAAGAAAAAGGAAATGCATATATGAAAAAAGGGAAACCCAGCGACTGAGCGCGTTGTAGTGTTACGACGGTCTCTCGCATATCCATCAAAATCGCACATTAAACAGTACGCCCCTGCAACGTGGATGAAAATTATGAAGGATACATTTCAAACTAATTCTTTTTTCTAAACATTTGGTGGCCCTGAAAAGGGCCTTTTGTGTTGTCGTGAACGTCGTGGTAGGGCTTAACCACCAAAACCGTACAATGTGCGTCCCTGGCGTTTAAGCGCATAGACGACATCCATCGCAGTGACGGTCTTCCGTTTGGCATGTTCAGTGTACGTCACAGCGTCCCGGATAACGTTTTCCAGAAAAATCTTCAGCACACCACGGGTTTCCTCGTATATCAAACCGGAGATTCGCTTCACTCCTCCACGTCGAGCCAGACGACGAATGGCGGGTTTGGTGATGCCCTGGATATTGTCACGAAGCACCTTGCGGTGCCGCTTAGCGCCTCCCTTGCCGAGCCCTTTGCCTCCTTTGCCACGGCCAGTCATCTTCTTGGTTGTTGTAGGTAATAACTTAGTAGGCTAGCGCAGCACACCTGCAGCAGCGAGATTCCAATACCGAATGTTGCAATTCGGCCCATTGAGTAGCGCTTTTATACTGATGCACACACATTCTCAGTCGCCGCCGCATAGGAAGATTACCATGGCTGCTATCTATATGCTTACTCGTGATGTGTTGGTTTGAAGGGGAAATAGCGCGAACACGAAGTTCACTGTTGCCACTGTTTTAGTAGCTTGGGATTGCCGAAATCTGCTTTATCCGGACTAATGCTGACATGGTAGCATTTTCCCTGGAAAACGATTGCCCAGAAATTGATTCTCCTGAAAAAGAAAGAAAGAAAAAGTAAATCGAAAAACAAACGGGTTTTTTTTTTAACTTATAAAGATTTTCTATACATCCGTCTACATGGTACGTTATATTGGCTTCTATGGTACTTAAATATCGATATCTGATACTGATCTATGATGGAACAAATTGTTACTGATGAACAAACTATTTCTGTTTGATATTCTTCTACTGTTGGAATTTTATTGATTTCTAGGCGATTTTTTTTTGCTCATACATAGTTTTTCTTTTTAGGAATATTTTTTTGCAAATCTAATGAAAAGCTGAAAAAATCAAGTCTGGCAACACTGGCTCCGGAATGGAAATGGTGGGGGAAGTATAGTAGCCGAATCGAACCGTATACAGAACGAAAAGGCACATGGCACGTACACGAGCGAGACAGGCGATAGTAGTGTTTATTCGCGACTATAAAAAAAATCGGTCGGTCTGTTTTGGTCATCATTCGTCGTTTGAACAGCATCACAGTGGTATCAGTAGTAGAGCAGAATTTTCGCGCCATGGCCCGTACGAAACAGACCGCCCGCAAGTCCACCGGAGGGAAAGCTCCCCGCAAACAGTTGGCAACGAAGGCTGCCCGTAAAAGTGCCCCAGCTACGGGTGGCGTTAAGAAGCCCCATCGCTACAGACCAGGAACTGTCGCGCTGCGAGAAATTCGTCGCTATCAGAAGTCGACAGAGCTACTAATCCGCAAGCTGCCCTTCCAGCGTCTGGTTCGTGAGATCGCGCAGGACTTCAAAACCGATCTGCGCTTCCAGAGCTCAGCCGTCATGGCCCTTCAAGAAGCCAGCGAGGCTTACCTGGTTGGTTTGTTCGAGGATACCAATCTGTGCGCTATCCATGCCAAGCGAGTGACCATCATGCCGAAAGACATCCAACTGGCTCGCCGGATCCGTGGGGAGCGGGCCTAAATTTGGTGTGTGCCCATCACCCCCCAGAACGAAACAGCAACAAACGGTCCTTTTCAGGACCACAACCAATCATATTTTACTAAGAATTATTAGCAGAAATTTTCCGTTTCCCTCCAAAAATGCTCAGGCGGGTGGCTGTGTGTGTTTGTTAGACAGCACGCCGATGGGGGATTTTTTGCCAGCAGCACCACCTCGTACCGATCGACAGTAGTAGCGTGTGAAAAACAAGACCCATTGAGGGAAATCTTGCGCGGCCGATTTGTGATTTAGCACCAAATCGATGAGTGAACTTTTGAGAGATTGGGTGAAATCGTCAATGCCATGATATGAGGGAAACTATTATTAAGCGTCTGACGAGCATTGCAAAAAAAAAAAACTTGTGCAATGCTCACAGAAATGTACGTTGATGATTATCGGAGTGAAAATCAAATTAACTCTTTTTATCAGAAGAAAATAGTCGCCCTGAAAAGGGCGGTTTTTACGGCTAGAAAGGAGCGGGATTTAAGTTGCTGCGGAGGCCCTCTTTTCAGTCTTCTTCGGCAGCAGTACGGCCTGTATGTTAGGCAACACGCCACCCTGAGCAATGGTCACACCGGAGAGCAGTTTGTTCAGCTCTTCGTCATTTCGAATGGCCAGCTGCAGATGACGGGGGATGATTCTGGTCTTTTTGTTATCGCGAGCAGCGTTTCCTGCCAGCTCCAGTACTTCGGCGGCAAGATATTCCATCACAGCTGCCAAGTAGACGGGTGCTCCGGCACCGACACGTTCAGCATAATTTCCCTTCCTCAGCAGACGGTGAATTCGGCCAACAGGGAACTGGAGACCGGCACGAACTGAGCGGGATTTTGGCTTTCCCTTCACTTTTCCTCCTTTACCGCGTGCAGACATTGTTGTAGGTTTATCGCTGTGCGCGTTCGTGTGTAGTCACGTAGACAATACGAGTAACACTGATGCCACTCGCGCACACAGCACCCCTTGTTATGCATTCGCTTCATTGCACATCGTTCGCCAAAGGGGCGGAGTAGCGAACGAACGAAACGCGCTAAACACAAAAAAGGACGAACCTTCGTCTCGCTACACGATCGTATATAAGCGATATGTAGTGATTTTTGCTACCAATCAGTCAGCGCAGTTCGCATCGAGAGCGTTAACAGCAGCACAACCACGTCGTTACTATGGCACCGAAAGCCAGCGGAAAGGCTGTGAAAAAATCCGGCGGCGGCGGTGGCAAGGCACAGAAGAACATCGCCACAAAAGCAGGAGGAGGAGAGAAGAAGAAGCGAAAGCAACGGCGCAAGGAAAGCTACGCTATCTACATCTACAAGGTGCTGAAGCAGGTCCATCCGGACACCGGTGTCTCGTCGAAGGCGATGAGCATCATGAATAGCTTCGTGAACGACATCTTCGAGCGTATTGCTAACGAAGCATCTCGTCTGGCCCATTACAACCGACGGTCGACGATCACCTCCCGCGAGGTACAGACCGCCGTTCGTTTGCTGTTACCGGGAGAGCTGGCGAAACATGCCGTATCGGAAGGTACCAAGGCCGTTACCAAGTATACCAGCTCGAAGTAAACGTGTCGCCCGCCCCGCCGCCGGATGTCACACACCACCACCCCATCGTCATCGGCCCTTTTCAGGGCCACCAAAACACGTTCTGGTAAAGAGTTGAATTGAAATGTGTACACATAGTTTATATAAACATTAGTTGTTGTTGTTTGTTTGTTTGTTTCATTAGAGCAAAAACGTCGTTGTCATTTTTGTTTCTCTGTCCATTTTTCAAATCATCACCAAATCAATTGCTGTAGTTTGTGGAAGTAGTCTTTCCCCTTACCGCTAGTTGATTGTTTTTGTTAAGACGGAAAACAGTCTTTTTTCTACCCCTTTATCGTCTATATTCTACTCAGTCAGTCTAAAACAGCCCCTGCGTATGAAAATTCTGCCGCAAAAAGAACACATTTCTGGATCATACTTGTTAATACAATGCACTTCCCAGCCTTCAAACTTCTGATCTGCGTTGAACGTTAATAATTAAATACCCAACACAATTCATAATCGCAAAGTTGAACAATACAATACGTTCGTCAATTTAGGCTAAAAAATCGGTAATTATCGTTCGTTCGTTTGTTTATTGTGCCAGCCAATTTTTCTCTGTTTTATTATAGCCAAAATAAGCGCGTTGTTTGCTAATCAGAGTAATATTATACTTGCTCTGTTTGTTTGTTTGTTTGTTAAGGCAACAGAAAACCACGGCCTACTATTAATTTACCTGTACGTACGTACGTTTATCTGAGCAAGAAACCGCGCCTATTTACTATAGTGATTTGTTTAATCAAACTAACGACGACTGATTTATCTTGCCAATCGACAGCCAGTTGAATGCGGGTGTGTGCGCGCGCTGCTGCTCAAGCTAGAAAACTCATGGGGGGAACGGAGCATTAACGGAAAATAAGCATCAATCAATTCTTTACAATTTTGTTAGTCCTGAAAAGGACTGTTGTTTTGGGGGGACGCGCACGTTGTCGGGAATTTACTTCTTGCCGGCGGTGACCTTCTTCGGGGCGGTGGCGGCCTTCTTTGGCTTAGGTGCCCTCGGCTTGTTCGCTGCAGCCTTCGATGGTTTGGTGGCTTTCTGTTTAGTGGCAGCCGTTACCGCCTTTGCAGGGGCAGCAGCTTTCGCTTTCTTCGTAGCCGATTTCTTAGCGGCCGGGATCGCCGCCTTTGGCTTGCTGGTCTTCTCACCACCACCAGCCGGCGGATTTTTCTTCTCCCCGGATTTAGTAGCCGATTTCTTCGGTTTTTTCGCTGCACCCGATGGTGGTTTCTTATCGCCAGCCGGTTTCTTTGCTTCGACCGTCACCTTAAACGATCCGGAAGCACCGGTACCCTTGGTCTGGGTGATGTTTCCCTTCTCGACACCCGTTTTCAAAGCCTTCCGGATAAACGGAGCCAGCCTGGCGACGTCACACATGTAGTTGGCGGCGATGTACTTTTTGATCGCCTGCAGTGATGATCCGCTCCGTTCCTTCAGGGTCCGGATGGCAGCCAGAACCATCTCACTCACTGGTGGATGGGTTGAAGATTTTTTCGGTTTCTTGGCGTCACTCTTGCTAGCCTTGGCCGCCTGCTTCGGTGGCGCTTTGGCGGCTGGCGGAGAGGCGACGACGGCAGGGGCCGTAGCAGCAACGTCGATAGCAGTTTCAGCCATTGCGCGTTCGTTTGGTTTGGTTTTCTTCCACACACACAGTTGTAGACGACGAGTCGATGGATGCACGATGATGCAAGTCTGCGAATATGATAACCGGGGGTCCGGTGTCTGTTGTTTAGGATCGTATTCATCGGCTCTGTTTGGGAACGCGTAGATGACGGTTGGAAGTTACTATTCGATCGGTGCCGGTAAAATTTTACGGACTGTTGTTTTAAATCAACCAAAATCGAATTACTGCTTGTGAAAAGTACACTGGAAGTTTGCATTCAATTTACTGCACTGTCCGCACCGTCCAAACTAACACCCGCTGAACATTCTGTTTTAAGCGTATGGCCGAATATTATCAAATCATGTATCCGACTATGGCGGCACGTGCAAACTGAATTGTGGAAAATAGGTTAATTTGAACCTTCTAGCAATTGGAAAACCTTTTCGGTGCTATCCAATCGAAAGAAAACTTCTCTCTATATAAAATTATTTCATTTTTGTACATATTTGCTCGAGCGGAAGTGCTCGTAATTTGGCGACCTGCGGAAAACGTTTCGGTCGGCTGGTCCTTTGCTGAAAACTTTCGTTATTAAAATTACTAAAACAAAAAAAGTTAACGGGTGGCAACACAAATTTTGGATTTTTTTTCTCAACCTGTCAAAAAAAAAAGACAAACGATTCGATTGAAATTAGAAGATACGTTCTCCATTGTTGGCCAAAAATTAGTGAACATTTCAAACCGATCCGTAATTGGATGCTGTTCGGCGAAGCTTCCGTTTGATGTCGGAACAGGCGCGTAGTACGGCGTCTACGTCAACTTTGCTAATGCATTTCGTGATCTTCTACCAATCAACTTGTTTGCAATTCGTGGCTCTCAAAACGAAATCCCGAAGAAATCTGCGATTGGGCGACACTGAAGCAAATTGTGAAGCGGGTTGTGCTTTTTAGGGTACAAATGGGATCGAGTGGGTATTCGGGAACGATTGTTTTTTTTTTTTTTTTGCTTTTTTTTGCGAGGGAAGTAACTTGCTTCGTGCAAAACAAAATATTTAGCCAAAATAATTTTTTTATCAACCGGCAAGCGGCATTGAGATTGCACCGTCGAAAGGTGTTGTAAACAGTCGACGGCGCAACGTTTTCCCCTTTGAAATATTGTACCGTGCACTTTTCGCCGAGATTCTTGTGTTGCTCGTAGAACCGTACAACGCGCTCGCGAAATGCTTTCTTGTTTCGACGGCAGAGACAGACAGAGAGAAATACCTCGAAAAAAATCCAACATTTTAGTTGCGGATTTTGATTTTAGTGCTCTAATCATCAGTGTTATTTCGAATTGCTTTGGCTAACTCAAAATTCTATTATTTAGGATGTACTGATCAACTCGCTACATCGTTGTGTACATGGCTGTGAGCTGATAAACCGCACGCGTCGACCATCACACCCAGGCGCTTCAGCGCACGCATCGATGGGAACGCTTGTCCCCCGACACAGATCACAAGCTGGACTTTTTTACGGTTGCTCAATCTCTCTCTCTCTCTCTCTCTCTCTCTCTCTCTCTCTCTCTCTCTCTCTCTTCCTGTGTGTGTGTGTGTGTGTGTGTTGTAATTGCTTCCTGATTGATACAGTACTAACTCACCAGCCATCAACTTTACTTTTATCATTCAGACCAATTAAAGGTACGCAAATTCATAGGTAGACAGGTAGGTGAAAGCGTGGTAAGCTAAAACGTGCGCGCGCGAAAAAAAGAGTCGGTCGGCGGTTCGTTGCTATCGAGAAACGAGCCGTTTTGTCCCATGATACGCAAGCTCAGGAGAAAGAAAAAGGAAATGCATATATGAAAAAAGGGAAACCCAGCGACTGAGCGCGTTGTAGTGTTACGACGGTCTCTCGCATATCCATCAAAATCGCACATTAAACAGTACGCCCCTGCAACGTGGATGAAAATTATGAAGGATACATTTCAAACTAATTCTTTTTTCTAAACATTTGGTGGCCCTGAAAAGGGCCTTTTGTGTTGTCGTGAACGTCGTGGTAGGGCTTAACCACCAAAACCGTACAATGTGCGTCCCTGGCGTTTAAGCGCATAGACGACATCCATCGCAGTGACGGTCTTCCGTTTGGCATGTTCAGTGTACGTCACAGCGTCCCGGATAACGTTTTCCAGAAAAATCTTCAGCACACCACGGGTTTCCTCGTATATCAAACCGGAGATTCGCTTCACTCCTCCACGTCGAGCCAGACGACGAATGGCGGGTTTGGTGATGCCCTGGATATTGTCACGAAGCACCTTGCGGTGCCGCTTAGCGCCTCCCTTGCCGAGCCCTTTGCCTCCTTTGCCACGGCCAGTCATCTTCTTGGTTGTTGTAGGTAATAACTTAGTAGGCTAGCGCAGCACACCTGCAGCAGCGAGATTCCAATACCGAATGTTGCAATTCGGCCCATTGAGTAGCGCTTTTATACTGATGCACACACATTCTCAGTCGCCGCCGCATAGGAAGATTACCATGGCTGCTATCTATATGCTTACTCGTGATGTGTTGGTTTGAAGGGGAAATAGCGCGAACACGAAGTTCACTGTTGCCACTGTTTTAGTAGCTTGGGATTGCCGAAATCTGCTTTATCCGGACTAATGCTGACATGGTAGCATTTTCCCTGGAAAACGATTGCCCAGAAATTGATTCTCCTGAAAAAGAAAGAAAGAAAAAGTAAATCGAAAAACAAACGGGTTTTTTTTTTAACTTATAAAGATTTTCTATACATCCGTCTACATGGTACGTTATATTGGCTTCTATGGTACTTAAATATCGATATCTGATACTGATCTATGATGGAACAAATTGTTACTGATGAACAAACTATTTCTGTTTGATATTCTTCTACTGTTGGAATTTTATTGATTTCTAGGCGATTTTTTTTTGCTCATACATAGTTTTTCTTTTTAGGAATATTTTTTTGCAAATCTAATGAAAAGCTGAAAAAATCAAGTCTGGCAACACTGGCTCCGGAATGGAAATGGTGGGGGAAGTATAGTAGCCGAATCGAACCGTATACAGAACGAAAAGGCACATGGCACGTACACGAGCGAGACAGGCGATAGTAGTGTTTATTCGCGACTATAAAAAAAATCGGTCGGTCTGTTTTGGTCATCATTCGTCGTTTGAACAGCATCACAGTGGTATCAGTAGTAGAGCAGAATTTTCGCGCCATGGCCCGTACGAAACAGACCGCCCGCAAGTCCACCGGAGGGAAAGCTCCCCGCAAACAGTTGGCAACGAAGGCTGCCCGTAAAAGTGCCCCAGCTACGGGTGGCGTTAAGAAGCCCCATCGCTACAGACCAGGAACTGTCGCGCTGCGAGAAATTCGTCGCTATCAGAAGTCGACAGAGCTACTAATCCGCAAGCTGCCCTTCCAGCGTCTGGTTCGTGAGATCGCGCAGGACTTCAAAACCGATCTGCGCTTCCAGAGCTCAGCCGTCATGGCCCTTCAAGAAGCCAGCGAGGCTTACCTGGTTGGTTTGTTCGAGGATACCAATCTGTGCGCTATCCATGCCAAGCGAGTGACCATCATGCCGAAAGACATCCAACTGGCTCGCCGGATCCGTGGGGAGCGGGCCTAAATTTGGTGTGTGCCCATCACCCCCCAGAACGAAACAGCAACAAACGGTCCTTTTCAGGACCACAACCAATCATATTTTACTAAGAATTATTAGCAGAAATTTTCCGTTTCCCTCCAAAAATGCTCAGGCGGGTGGCTGTGTGTGTTTGTTAGACAGCACGCCGATGGGGGATTTTTTGCCAGCAGCACCACCTCGTACCGATCGACAGTAGTAGCGTGTGAAAAACAAGACCCATTGAGGGAAATCTTGCGCGGCCGATTTGTGATTTAGCACCAAATCGATGAGTGAACTTTTGAGAGATTGGGTGAAATCGTCAATGCCATGATATGAGGGAAACTATTATTAAGCGTCTGACGAGCATTGCAAAAAAAAAAAACTTGTGCAATGCTCACAGAAATGTACGTTGATGATTATCGGAGTGAAAATCAAATTAACTCTTTTTATCAGAAGAAAATAGTCGCCCTGAAAAGGGCGGTTTTTACGGCTAGAAAGGAGCGGGATTTAAGTTGCTGCGGAGGCCCTCTTTTCAGTCTTCTTCGGCAGCAGTACGGCCTGTATGTTAGGCAACACGCCACCCTGAGCAATGGTCACACCGGAGAGCAGTTTGTTCAGCTCTTCGTCATTTCGAATGGCCAGCTGCAGATGACGGGGGATGATTCTGGTCTTTTTGTTATCGCGAGCAGCGTTTCCTGCCAGCTCCAGTACTTCGGCGGCAAGATATTCCATCACAGCTGCCAAGTAGACGGGTGCTCCGGCACCGACACGTTCAGCATAATTTCCCTTCCTCAGCAGACGGTGAATTCGGCCAACAGGGAACTGGAGACCGGCACGAACTGAGCGGGATTTTGGCTTTCCCTTCACTTTTCCTCCTTTACCGCGTGCAGACATTGTTGTAGGTTTATCGCTGTGCGCGTTCGTGTGTAGTCACGTAGACAATACGAGTAACACTGATGCCACTCGCGCACACAGCACCCCTTGTTATGCATTCGCTTCATTGCACATCGTTCGCCAAAGGGGCGGAGTAGCGAACGAACGAAACGCGCTAAACACAAAAAAGGACGAACCTTCGTCTCGCTACACGATCGTATATAAGCGATATGTAGTGATTTTTGCTACCAATCAGTCAGCGCAGTTCGCATCGAGAGCGTTAACAGCAGCACAACCACGTCGTTACTATGGCACCGAAAGCCAGCGGAAAGGCTGTGAAAAAATCCGGCGGCGGCGGTGGCAAGGCACAGAAGAACATCGCCACAAAAGCAGGAGGAGGAGAGAAGAAGAAGCGAAAGCAACGGCGCAAGGAAAGCTACGCTATCTACATCTACAAGGTGCTGAAGCAGGTCCATCCGGACACCGGTGTCTCGTCGAAGGCGATGAGCATCATGAATAGCTTCGTGAACGACATCTTCGAGCGTATTGCTAACGAAGCATCTCGTCTGGCCCATTACAACCGACGGTCGACGATCACCTCCCGCGAGGTACAGACCGCCGTTCGTTTGCTGTTACCGGGAGAGCTGGCGAAACATGCCGTATCGGAAGGTACCAAGGCCGTTACCAAGTATACCAGCTCGAAGTAAACGTGTCGCCCGCCCCGCCGCCGGATGTCACACACCACCACCCCATCGTCATCGGCCCTTTTCAGGGCCACCAAAACACGTTCTGGTAAAGAGTTGAATTGAAATGTGTACACATAGTTTATATAAACATTAGTTGTTGTTTGTTTGTTTGTTTGTTTCATTAGAGCAAAAACGTCGTTGTCATTTTTGTTTCTCTGTCCATTTTTCAAATCATCACCAAATCAATTGCTGTAGTTTGTGGAAGTAGTCTTTCCCCTTACCGCTAGTTGATTGTTTTTGTTAAGACGGAAAACGGTCTTTTTTCTACCCCTTTATCGTCTATATTCTACTCAGTCAGTCTAAAACAGCCCCTGCGTATGAAAATTCTGCCGCAAAAAGAACACATTTCTGGATCATACTTGTTAATACAATGCACTTCCCAGCCTTCAAACTTCTGATCTGCGTTGAACGTTAATAATTAAATACCCAACACAATTCATAATCGCAAAGTTGAACAATACAATACGTTCGTCAATTTAGGCTAAAAAATCGGTAATTATCGTTCGTTCGTTTGTTTATTGTGCCAGCCAATTTTTCTCTGTTTTATTATAGCCAAAATAAGCGCGTTGTTTGCTAATCAGAGTAATATTATACTTGCTCTGTTTGTTTGTTTGTTTGTTAAGGCAACAGAAAACCACGGCCTACTATTAATTTACCTGTACGTACGTACGTTTATCTGAGCAAGAAACCGCGCCTATTTACTATAGTGATTTGTTTAATCAAACTAACGACGACTGATTTATCTTGCCAATCGACAGCCAGTTGAATGCGGGTGTGTGCGCGCGCTGCTGCTCAAGCTAGAAAACTCATGGGGGGAACGGAGCATTAACGGAAAATAAGCATCAATCAATTCTTTACAATTTTGTTAGTCCTGAAAAGGACTGTTGTTTTGGGGGGACGCGCACGTTGTCGGGAATTTACTTCTTGCCGGCGGTGACCTTCTTCGGGGCGGTGGCGGCCTTCTTTGGCTTAGGTGCCCTCGGCTTGTTCGCTGCAGCCTTCGATGGTTTGGTGGCTTTCTGTTTAGTGGCAGCCGTTACCGCCTTTGCAGGGGCAGCAGCTTTCGCTTTCTTCGTAGCCGATTTCTTAGCGGCCGGGATCGCCGCCTTTGGCTTGCTGGTCTTCTCACCACCACCAGCCGGCGGATTTTTCTTCTCCCCGGATTTAGTAGCCGATTTCTTCGGTTTTTTCGCTGCACCCGATGGTGGTTTCTTATCGCCAGCCGGTTTCTTTGCTTCGACCGTCACCTTAAACGATCCGGAAGCACCGGTACCCTTGGTCTGGGTGATGTTTCCCTTCTCGACACCCGTTTTCAAAGCCTTCCGGATAAACGGAGCCAGCCTGGCGACGTCACACATGTAGTTGGCGGCGATGTACTTTTTGATCGCCTGCAGTGATGATCCGCTCCGTTCCTTCAGGGTCCGGATGGCAGCCAGAACCATCTCACTCACTGGTGGATGGGTTGAAGATTTTTTCGGTTTCTTGGCGTCACTCTTGCTAGCCTTGGCCGCCTGCTTCGGTGGCGCTTTGGCGGCTGGCGGAGAGGCGACGACGGCAGGGGCCGTAGCAGCAACGTCGATAGCAGTTTCAGCCATTGCGCGTTCGTTTGGTTTGGTTTTCTTCCACACACACAGTTGTAGACGACGAGTCGATGGATGCACGATGATGCAAGTCTGCGAATATGATAACCGGGGGTCCGGTGTCTGTTGTTTAGGATCGTATTCATCGGCTCTGTTTGGGAACGCGTAGATGACGGTTGGAAGTTACTATTCGATCGGTGCCGGTAAAATTTTACGGACTGTTGTTTTAAATCAACCAAAATCGAATTACTGCTTGTGAAAAGTACACTGGAAGTTTGCATTCAATTTACTGCACTGTCCGCACCGTCCAAACTAACACCCGCTGAACATTCTGTTTTAAGCGTATGGCCGAATATTATCAAATCATGTATCCGACTATGGCGGCACGTGCAAACTGAATTGTGGAAAATAGGTTAATTTGAACCTTCTAGCAATTGGAAAACCTTTTCGGTGCTATCCAATCGAAAGAAAACTTCTCTCTATATAAAATTATTTCATTTTTGTACATATTTGCTCGAGCGGAAGTGCTCGTAATTTGGCGACCTGCGGAAAACGTTTCGGTCGGCTGGTCCTTTGCTGAAAACTTTCGTTATTAAAATTACTAAAACAAAAAAAGTTAACGGGTGGCAACACAAATTTTGGATTTTTTTTCTCAACCTGTCAAAAAAAAAAGACAAACGATTCGATTGAAATTAGAAGATACGTTCTCCATTGTTGGCCAAAAATTAGTGAACATTTCAAACCGATCCGTAATTGGATGCTGTTCGGCGAAGCTTCCGTTTGATGTCGGAACAGGCGCGTAGTACGGCGTCTACGTCAACTTTGCTAATGCATTTCGTGATCTTCTACCAATCAACTTGTTTGCAATTCGTGGCTCTCAAAACGAAATCCCGAAGAAATCTGCGATTGGGCGACACTGAAGCAAATTGTGAAGCGGGTTGTGCTTTTTAGGGTACAAATGGGATCGAGTGGGTATTCGGGAACGATTGTTTTTTTTTTTTTTTTGCTTTTTTTTGCGAGGGAAGTAACTTGCTTCGTGCAAAACAAAATATTTAGCCAAAATAATTTTTTTATCAACCGGCAAGCGGCATTGAGATTGCACCGTCGAAAGGTGTTGTAAACAGTCGACGGCGCAACGTTTTCCCCTTTGAAATATTGTACCGTGCACTTTTCGCCGAGATTCTTGTGTTGCTCGTAGAACCGTACAACGCGCTCGCGAAATGCTTTCTTGTTTCGACGGCAGAGACAGACAGAGAGAAATACCTCGAAAAAAATCCAACATTTTAGTTGCGGATTTTGATTTTAGTGCTCTAATCATCAGTGTTATTTCGAATTGCTTTGGCTAACTCAAAATTCTATTATTTAGGATGTACTGATCAACTCGCTACATCGTTGTGTACATGGCTGTGAGCTGATAAACCGCACGCGTCGACCATCACACCCAGGCGCTTCAGCGCACGCATCGATGGGAACGCTTGTCCCCCGACACAGATCACAAGCTGGACTTTTTTACGGTTGCTCAATCTCTCTCTCTCTCTCTCTCTCTCTCTCTCTCTCTCTCTCTCTTCCTGTGTGTGTGTGTGTGTGTGTTGTAATTGCTTCCTGATTGATACAGTACTAACTCACCAGCCATCAACTTTACTTTTATCATTCAGACCAATTAAAGGTACGCAAATTCATAGGTAGACAGGTAGGTGAAAGCGTGGTAAGCTAAAACGTGCGCGCGCGAAAAAAAGAGTCGGTCGGCGGTTCGTTGCTATCGAGAAACGAGCCGTTTTGTCCCATGATACGCAAGCTCAGGAGAAAGAAAAAGGAAATGCATATATGAAAAAAGGGAAACCCAGCGACTGAGCGCGTTGTAGTGTTACGACGGTCTCTCGCATATCCATCAAAATCGCACATTAAACAGTACGCCCCTGCAACGTGGATGAAAATTATGAAGGATACATTTCAAACTAATTCTTTTTTCTAAACATTTGGTGGCCCTGAAAAGGGCCTTTTGTGTTGTCGTGAACGTCGTGGTAGGGCTTAACCACCAAAACCGTACAATGTGCGTCCCTGGCGTTTAAGCGCATAGACGACATCCATCGCAGTGACGGTCTTCCGTTTGGCATGTTCAGTGTACGTCACAGCGTCCCGGATAACGTTTTCCAGAAAAATCTTCAGCACACCACGGGTTTCCTCGTATATCAAACCGGAGATTCGCTTCACTCCTCCACGTCGAGCCAGACGACGAATGGCGGGTTTGGTGATGCCCTGGATATTGTCACGAAGCACCTTGCGGTGCCGCTTAGCGCCTCCCTTGCCGAGCCCTTTGCCTCCTTTGCCACGGCCAGTCATCTTCTTGGTTGTTGTAGGTAATAACTTAGTAGGCTAGCGCAGCACACCTGCAGCAGCGAGATTCCAATACCGAATGTTGCAATTCGGCCCATTGAGTAGCGCTTTTATACTGATGCACACACATTCTCAGTCGCCGCCGCATAGGAAGATTACCATGGCTGCTATCTATATGCTTACTCGTGATGTGTTGGTTTGAAGGGGAAATAGCGCGAACACGAAGTTCACTGTTGCCACTGTTTTAGTAGCTTGGGATTGCCGAAATCTGCTTTATCCGGACTAATGCTGACATGGTAGCATTTTCCCTGGAAAACGATTGCCCGGAAATTGATTCTCCTGAAAAAGAAAGAAAGAAAAAGTAAATCGAAAAACAAACGGGTTTTTTTTTTAACTTATAAAGATTTTCTATACATCCGTCTACATGGTACGTTATATTGGCTTCTATGGTACTTAAATATCGATATCTGATACTGATCTATGATGGAACAAATTGTTACTGATGAACAAACTATTTCTGTTTGATATTCTTCTACTGTTGGAATTTTATTGATTTCTAGGCGATTTTTTTTGCTCATACATAGTTTTTCTTTTTAGGAATATTTTTTTGCAAATCTAATGAAAAGCTGAAAAAATCAAGTCTGGCAACACTGGCTCCGGAATGGAAATGGTGGGGGAAGTATAGTAGCCGAATCGAACCGTATACAGAACGAAAAGGCACATGGCACGTACACGAGCGAGACAGGCGATAGTAGTGTTTATTCGCGACTATAAAAAAAATCGGTCGGTCTGTTTTGGTCATCATTCGTCGTTTGAACAGCATCACAGTGGTATCAGTAGTAGAGCAGAATTTTCGCGCCATGGCCCGTACGAAACAGACCGCCCGCAAGTCCACCGGAGGGAAAGCTCCCCGCAAACAGTTGGCAACGAAGGCTGCCCGTAAAAGTGCCCCAGCTACGGGTGGCGTTAAGAAGCCCCATCGCTACAGACCAGGAACTGTCGCGCTGCGAGAAATTCGTCGCTATCAGAAGTCGACAGAGCTACTAATCCGCAAGCTGCCCTTCCAGCGTCTGGTTCGTGAGATCGCGCAGGACTTCAAAACCGATCTGCGCTTCCAGAGCTCAGCCGTCATGGCCCTTCAAGAAGCCAGCGAGGCTTACCTGGTTGGTTTGTTCGAGGATACCAATCTGTGCGCTATCCATGCCAAGCGAGTGACCATCATGCCGAAAGACATCCAACTGGCTCGCCGGATCCGTGGGGAGCGGGCCTAAATTTGGTGTGTGCCCATCACCCCCCAGAACGAAACAGCAACAAACGGTCCTTTTCAGGACCACAACCAATCATATTTTACTAAGAATTATTAGCAGAAATTTTCCGTTTCCCTCCAAAAATGCTCAGGCGGGTGGCTGTGTGTGTTTGTTAGACAGCACGCCGATGGGGGATTTTTTGCCAGCAGCACCACCTCGTACCGATCGACAGTAGTAGCGTGTGAAAAACAAGACCCATTGAGGGAAATCTTGCGCGGCCGATTTGTGATTTAGCACCAAATCGATGAGTGAACTTTTGAGAGATTGGGTGAAATCGTCAATGCCATGATATGAGGGAAACTATTATTAAGCGTCTGACGAGCATTGCAAAAAAAAAAAACTTGTGCAATGCTCACAGAAATGTACGTTGATGATTATCGGAGTGAAAATCAAATTAACTCTTTTTATCAGAAGAAAATAGTCGCCCTGAAAAGGGCGGTTTTTACGGCTAGAAAGGAGCGGGATTTAAGTTGCTGCGGAGGCCCTCTTTTCAGTCTTCTTCGGCAGCAGTACGGCCTGTATGTTAGGCAACACGCCACCCTGAGCAATGGTCACACCGGAGAGCAGTTTGTTCAGCTCTTCGTCATTTCGAATGGCCAGCTGCAGATGACGGGGGATGATTCTGGTCTTTTTGTTATCGCGAGCAGCGTTTCCTGCCAGCTCCAGTACTTCGGCGGCAAGATATTCCATCACAGCTGCCAAGTAGACGGGTGCTCCGGCACCGACACGTTCAGCATAATTTCCCTTCCTCAGCAGACGGTGAATTCGGCCAACAGGGAACTGGAGACCGGCACGAACTGAGCGGGATTTTGGCTTTCCCTTCACTTTTCCTCCTTTACCGCGTGCAGACATTGTTGTAGGTTTATCGCTGTGCGCGTTCGTGTGTAGTCACGTAGACAATACGAGTAACACTGATGCCACTCGCGCACACAGCACCCCTTGTTATGCATTCGCTTCATTGCACATCGTTCGCCAAAGGGGCGGAGTAGCGAACGAACGAAACGCGCTAAACACAAAAAAGGACGAACCTTCGTCTCGCTACACGATCGTATATAAGCGATATGTAGTGATTTTTGCTACCAATCAGTCAGCGCAGTTCGCATCGAGAGCGTTAACAGCAGCACAACCACGTCGTTACTATGGCACCGAAAGCCAGCGGAAAGGCTGTGAAAAAATCCGGCGGCGGCGGTGGCAAGGCACAGAAGAACATCGCCACAAAAGCAGGAGGAGGAGAGAAGAAGAAGCGAAAGCAACGGCGCAAGGAAAGCTACGCTATCTACATCTACAAGGTGCTGAAGCAGGTCCATCCGGACACCGGTGTCTCGTCGAAGGCGATGAGCATCATGAATAGCTTCGTGAACGACATCTTCGAGCGTATTGCTAACGAAGCATCTCGTCTGGCCCATTACAACCGACGGTCGACGATCACCTCCCGCGAGGTACAGACCGCCGTTCGTTTGCTGTTACCGGGAGAGCTGGCGAAACATGCCGTATCGGAAGGTACCAAGGCCGTTACCAAGTATACCAGCTCGAAGTAAACGTGTCGCCCGCCCCGCCGCCGGATGTCACACACCACCACCCCATCGTCATCGGCCCTTTTCAGGGCCACCAAAACACGTTCTGGTAAAGAGTTGAATTGAAATGTGTACACATAGTTTATATAAACATTAGTTGTTGTTTGTTTGTTTGTTTGTTTCATTAGAGCAAAAACGTCGTTGTCATTTTTGTTTCTCTGTCCATTTTTCAAATCATCACCAAATCAATTGCTGTAGTTTGTGGAAGTAGTCTTTCCCCTTACCGCTAGTTGATTGTTTTTGTTAAGACGGAAAACGGTCTTTTTTCTACCCCTTTATCGTCTATATTCTACTCAGTCAGTCTAAAACAGCCCCTGCGTATGAAAATTCTGCCGCAAAAAGAACACATTTCTGGATCATACTTGTTAATACAATGCACTTCCCAGCCTTCAAACTTCTGATCTGCGTTGAACGTTAATAATTAAATACCCAACACAATTCATAATCGCAAAGTTGAACAATACAATACGTTCGTCAATTTAGGCTAAAAAATCGGTAATTATCGTTCGTTCGTTTGTTTATTGTGCCAGCCAATTTTTCTCTGTTTTATTATAGCCAAAATAAGCGCGTTGTTTGCTAATCAGAGTAATATTATACTTGCTCTGTTTGTTTGTTTGTTTGTTAAGGCAACAGAAAACCACGGCCTACTATTAATTTACCTGTACGTACGTACGTTTATCTGAGCAAGAAACCGCGCCTATTTACTATAGTGATTTGTTTAATCAAACTAACGACGACTGATTTATCTTGCCAATCGACAGCCAGTTGAATGCGGGTGTGTGCGCGCGCTGCTGCTCAAGCTAGAAAACTCATGGGGGGAACGGAGCATTAACGGAAAATAAGCATCAATCAATTCTTTACAATTTTGTTAGTCCTGAAAAGGACTGTTGTTTTGGGGGGACGCGCACGTTGTCGGGAATTTACTTCTTGCCGGCGGTGACCTTCTTCGGGGCGGTGGCGGCCTTCTTTGGCTTAGGTGCCCTCGGCTTGTTCGCTGCAGCCTTCGATGGTTTGGTGGCTTTCTGTTTAGTGGCAGCCGTTACCGCCTTTGCAGGGGCAGCAGCTTTCGCTTTCTTCGTAGCCGATTTCTTAGCGGCCGGGATCGCCGCCTTTGGCTTGCTGGTCTTCTCACCACCACCAGCCGGCGGATTTTTCTTCTCCCCGGATTTAGTAGCCGATTTCTTCGGTTTTTTCGCTGCACCCGATGGTGGTTTCTTATCGCCAGCCGGTTTCTTTGCTTCGACCGTCACCTTAAACGATCCGGAAGCACCGGTACCCTTGGTCTGGGTGATGTTTCCCTTCTCGACACCCGTTTTCAAAGCCTTCCGGATAAACGGAGCCAGCCTGGCGACGTCACACATGTAGTTGGCGGCGATGTACTTTTTGATCGCCTGCAGTGATGATCCGCTCCGTTCCTTCAGGGTCCGGATGGCAGCCAGAACCATCTCACTCACTGGTGGATGGGTTGAAGATTTTTTCGGTTTCTTGGCGTCACTCTTGCTAGCCTTGGCCGCCTGCTTCGGTGGCGCTTTGGCGGCTGGCGGAGAGGCGACGACGGCAGGGGCCGTAGCAGCAACGTCGATAGCAGTTTCAGCCATTGCGCGTTCGTTTGGTTTGGTTTTCTTCCACACACACAGTTGTAGACGACGAGTCGATGGATGCACGATGATGCAAGTCTGCGAATATGATAACCGGGGGTCCGGTGTCTGTTGTTTAGGATCGTATTCATCGGCTCTGTTTGGGAACGCGTAGATGACGGTTGGAAGTTACTATTCGATCGGTGCCGGTAAAATTTTACGGACTGTTGTTTTAAATCAACCAAAATCGAATTACTGCTTGTGAAAAGTACACTGGAAGTTTGCATTCAATTTACTGCACTGTCCGCACCGTCCAAACTAACACCCGCTGAACATTCTGTTTTAAGCGTATGGCCGAATATTATCAAATCATGTATCCGACTATGGCGGCACGTGCAAACTGAATTGTGGAAAATAGGTTAATTTGAACCTTCTAGCAATTGGAAAACCTTTTCGGTGCTATCCAATCGAAAGAAAACTTCTCTCTATATAAAATTATTTCATTTTTGTACATATTTGCTCGAGCGGAAGTGCTCGTAATTTGGCGACCTGCGGAAAACGTTTCGGTCGGCTGGTCCTTTGCTGAAAACTTTCGTTATTAAAATTACTAAAACAAAAAAAGTTAACGGGTGGCAACACAAATTTTGGATTTTTTTTCTCAACCTGTCAAAAAAAAAAGACAAACGATTCGATTGAAATTAGAAGATACGTTCTCCATTGTTGGCCAAAAATTAGTGAACATTTCAAACCGATCCGTAATTGGATGCTGTTCGGCGAAGCTTCCGTTTGATGTCGGAACAGGCGCGTAGTACGGCGTCTACGTCAACTTTGCTAATGCATTTCGTGATCTTCTACCAATCAACTTGTTTGCAATTCGTGGCTCTCAAAACGAAATCCCGAAGAAATCTGCGATTGGGCGACACTGAAGCAAATTGTGAAGCGGGTTGTGCTTTTTAGGGTACAAATGGGATCGAGTGGGTATTCGGGAACGATTGTTTTTTTTTTTTTTTTGCTTTTTTTTGCGAGGGAAGTAACTTGCTTCGTGCAAAACAAAATATTTAGCCAAAATAATTTTTTTATCAACCGGCAAGCGGCATTGAGATTGCACCGTCGAAAGGTGTTGTAAACAGTCGACGGCGCAACGTTTTCCCCTTTGAAATATTGTACCGTGCACTTTTCGCCGAGATTCTTGTGTTGCTCGTAGAACCGTACAACGCGCTCGCGAAATGCTTTCTTGTTTCGACGGCAGAGACAGACAGAGAGAAATACCTCGAAAAAAATCCAACATTTTAGTTGCGGATTTTGATTTTAGTGCTCTAATCATCAGTGTTATTTCGAATTGCTTTGGCTAACTCAAAATTCTATTATTTAGGATGTACTGATCAACTCGCTACATCGTTGTGTACATGGCTGTGAGCTGATAAACCGCACGCGTCGACCATCACACCCAGGCGCTTCAGCGCACGCATCGATGGGAACGCTTGTCCCCCGACACAGATCACAAGCTGGACTTTTTTACGGTTGCTCAATCTCTCTCTCTCTCTCTCTCTCTCTCTCTCTCTCTCTCTCTCTCTCTCTCTTCCTGTGTGTGTGTGTGTGTGTGTGTTGTAATTGCTTCCTGATTGATACAGTACTAACTCACCAGCCATCAACTTTACTTTTATCATTCAGACCAATTAAAGGTACGCAAATTCATAGGTAGACAGGTAGGTGAAAGCGTGGTAAGCTAAAACGTGCGCGCGCGAAAAAAAGAGTCGGTCGGCGGTTCGTTGCTATCGAGAAACGAGCCGTTTTGTCCCATGATACGCAAGCTCAGGAGAAAGAAAAAGGAAATGCATATATGAAAAAAGGGAAACCCAGCGACTGAGCGCGTTGTAGTGTTACGACGGTCTCTCGCATATCCATCAAAATCGCACATTAAACAGTACGCCCCTGCAACGTGGATGAAAATTATGAAGGATACATTTCAAACTAATTCTTTTTTCTAAACATTTGGTGGCCCTGAAAAGGGCCTTTTGTGTTGTCGTGAACGTCGTGGTAGGGCTTAACCACCAAAACCGTACAATGTGCGTCCCTGGCGTTTAAGCGCATAGACGACATCCATCGCAGTGACGGTCTTCCGTTTGGCATGTTCAGTGTACGTCACAGCGTCCCGGATAACGTTTTCCAGAAAAATCTTCAGCACACCACGGGTTTCCTCGTATATCAAACCGGAGATTCGCTTCACTCCTCCACGTCGAGCCAGACGACGAATGGCGGGTTTGGTGATGCCCTGGATATTGTCACGAAGCACCTTGCGGTGCCGCTTAGCGCCTCCCTTGCCGAGCCCTTTGCCTCCTTTGCCACGGCCAGTCATCTTCTTGGTTGTTGTAGGTAATAACTTAGTAGGCTAGCGCAGCACACCTGCAGCAGCGAGATTCCAATACCGAATGTTGCAATTCGGCCCATTGAGTAGCGCTTTTATACTGATGCACACACATTCTCAGTCGCCGCCGCATAGGAAGATTACCATGGCTGCTATCTATATGCTTACTCGTGATGTGTTGGTTTGAAGGGGAAATAGCGCGAACACGAAGTTCACTGTTGCCACTGTTTTAGTAGCTTGGGATTGCCGAAATCTGCTTTATCCGGACTAATGCTGACATGGTAGCATTTTCCCTGGAAAACGATTGCCCAGAAATTGATTCTCCTGAAAAAGAAAGAAAGAAAAAGTAAATCGAAAAACAAACGGGTTTTTTTTTTAACTTATAAAGATTTTCTATACATCCGTCTACATGGTACGTTATATTGGCTTCTATGGTACTTAAATATCGATATCTGATACTGATCTATGATGGAACAAATTGTTACTGATGAACAAACTATTTCTGTTTGATATTCTTCTACTGTTGGAATTTTATTGATTTCTAGGCGATTTTTTTTTGCTCATACATAGTTTTTCTTTTTAGGAATATTTTTTTGCAAATCTAATGAAAAGCTGAAAAAATCAAGTCTGGCAACACTGGCTCCGGAATGGAAATGGTGGGGGAAGTATAGTAGCCGAATCGAACCGTATACAGAACGAAAAGGCACATGGCACGTACACGAGCGAGACAGGCGATAGTAGTGTTTATTCGCGACTATAAAAAAAATCGGTCGGTCTGTTTTGGTCATCATTCGTCGTTTGAACAGCATCACAGTGGTATCAGTAGTAGAGCAGAATTTTCGCGCCATGGCCCGTACGAAACAGACCGCCCGCAAGTCCACCGGAGGGAAAGCTCCCCGCAAACAGTTGGCAACGAAGGCTGCCCGTAAAAGTGCCCCAGCTACGGGTGGCGTTAAGAAGCCCCATCGCTACAGACCAGGAACTGTCGCGCTGCGAGAAATTCGTCGCTATCAGAAGTCGACAGAGCTACTAATCCGCAAGCTGCCCTTCCAGCGTCTGGTTCGTGAGATCGCGCAGGACTTCAAAACCGATCTGCGCTTCCAGAGCTCAGCCGTCATGGCCCTTCAAGAAGCCAGCGAGGCTTACCTGGTTGGTTTGTTCGAGGATACCAATCTGTGCGCTATCCATGCCAAGCGAGTGACCATCATGCCGAAAGACATCCAACTGGCTCGCCGGATCCGTGGGGAGCGGGCCTAAATTTGGTGTGTGCCCATCACCCCCCAGAACGAAACAGCAACAAACGGTCCTTTTCAGGACCACAACCAATCATATTTTACTAAGAATTATTAGCAGAAATTTTCCGTTTCCCTCCAAAAATGCTCAGGCGGGTGGCTGTGTGTGTTTGTTAGACAGCACGCCGATGGGGGATTTTTTGCCAGCAGCACCACCTCGTACCGATCGACAGTAGTAGCGTGTGAAAAACAAGACCCATTGAGGGAAATCTTGCGCGGCCGATTTGTGATTTAGCACCAAATCGATGAGTGAACTTTTGAGAGATTGGGTGAAATCGTCAATGCCATGATATGAGGGAAACTATTATTAAGCGTCTGACGAGCATTGCAAAAAAAAAAAACTTGTGCAATGCTCACAGAAATGTACGTTGATGATTATCGGAGTGAAAATCAAATTAACTCTTTTTATCAGAAGAAAATAGTCGCCCTGAAAAGGGCGGTTTTTACGGCTAGAAAGGAGCGGGATTTAAGTTGCTGCGGAGGCCCTCTTTTCAGTCTTCTTCGGCAGCAGTACGGCCTGTATGTTAGGCAACACGCCACCCTGAGCAATGGTCACACCGGAGAGCAGTTTGTTCAGCTCTTCGTCATTTCGAATGGCCAGCTGCAGATGACGGGGGATGATTCTGGTCTTTTTGTTATCGCGAGCAGCGTTTCCTGCCAGCTCCAGTACTTCGGCGGCAAGATATTCCATCACAGCTGCCAAGTAGACGGGTGCTCCGGCACCGACACGTTCAGCATAATTTCCCTTCCTCAGCAGACGGTGAATTCGGCCAACAGGGAACTGGAGACCGGCACGAACTGAGCGGGATTTTGGCTTTCCCTTCACTTTTCCTCCTTTACCGCGTGCAGACATTGTTGTAGGTTTATCGCTGTGCGCGTTCGTGTGTAGTCACGTAGACAATACGAGTAACACTGATGCCACTCGCGCACACAGCACCCCTTGTTATGCATTCGCTTCATTGCACATCGTTCGCCAAAGGGGCGGAGTAGCGAACGAACGAAACGCGCTAAACACAAAAAAGGACGAACCTTCGTCTCGCTACACGATCGTATATAAGCGATATGTAGTGATTTTTGCTACCAATCAGTCAGCGCAGTTCGCATCGAGAGCGTTAACAGCAGCACAACCACGTCGTTACTATGGCACCGAAAGCCAGCGGAAAGGCTGTGAAAAAATCCGGCGGCGGCGGTGGCAAGGCACAGAAGAACATCGCCACAAAAGCAGGAGGAGGAGAGAAGAAGAAGCGAAAGCAACGGCGCAAGGAAAGCTACGCTATCTACATCTACAAGGTGCTGAAGCAGGTCCATCCGGACACCGGTGTCTCGTCGAAGGCGATGAGCATCATGAATAGCTTCGTGAACGACATCTTCGAGCGTATTGCTAACGAAGCATCTCGTCTGGCCCATTACAACCGACGGTCGACGATCACCTCCCGCGAGGTACAGACCGCCGTTCGTTTGCTGTTACCGGGAGAGCTGGCGAAACATGCCGTATCGGAAGGTACCAAGGCCGTTACCAAGTATACCAGCTCGAAGTAAACGTGTCGCCCGCCCCGCCGCCGGATGTCACACACCACCACCCCATCGTCATCGGCCCTTTTCAGGGCCACCAAAACACGTTCTGGTAAAGAGTTGAATTGAAATGTGTACACATAGTTTATATAAACATTAGTTGTTGTTGTTTGTTTGTTTGTTTGTTTCATTAGAGCAAAAACGTCGTTGTCATTTTTGTTTCTCTGTCCATTTTTCAAATCATCACCAAATCAATTGCTGTAGTTTGTGGAAGTAGTCTTTCCCCTTACCGCTAGTTGATTGTTTTTGTTAAGACGGAAAACGGTCTTTTTTCTACCCCTTTATCGTCTATATTCTACTCAGTCAGTCTAAAACAGCCCCTGCGTATGAAAATTCTGCCGCAAAAAGAACACATTTCTGGATCATACTTGTTAATACAATGCACTTCCCAGCCTTCAAACTTCTGATCTGCGTTGAACGTTAATAATTAAATACCCAACACAATTCATAATCGCAAAGTTGAACAATACAATACGTTCGTCAATTTAGGCTAAAAAATCGGTAATTATCGTTCGTTCGTTTGTTTATTGTGCCAGCCAATTTTTCTCTGTTTTATTATAGCCAAAATAAGCGCGTTGTTTGCTAATCAGAGTAATATTATACTTGCTCTGTTTGTTTGTTTGTTTGTTAAGGCAACAGAAAACCACGGCCTACTATTAATTTACCTGTACGTACGTACGTTTATCTGAGCAAGAAACCGCGCCTATTTACTATAGTGATTTGTTTAATCAAACTAACGACGACTGATTTATCTTGCCAATCGGCAGCCAGTTGAATGCGGGTGTGTGCGCGCGCTGCTGCTCAAGCTAGAAAACTCATGGGGGGAACGGAGCATTAACGGAAAATAAGCATCAATCAATTCTTTACAATTTTGTTAGTCCTGAAAAGGACTGTTGTTTTGGGGGGACGCGCACGTTGTCGGGAATTTACTTCTTGCCGGCGGTGACCTTCTTCGGGGCGGTGGCGGCCTTCTTTGGCTTAGGTGCCCTCGGCTTGTTCGCTGCAGCCTTCGATGGTTTGGTGGCTTTCTGTTTAGTGGCAGCCGTTACCGCCTTTGCAGGGGCAGCAGCTTTCGCTTTCTTCGTAGCCGATTTCTTAGCGGCCGGGATCGCCGCCTTTGGCTTGCTGGTCTTCTCACCACCACCAGCCGGCGGATTTTTCTTCTCCCCGGATTTAGTAGCCGATTTCTTCGGTTTTTTCGCTGCACCCGATGGTGGTTTCTTATCGCCAGCCGGTTTCTTTGCTTCGACCGTCACCTTAAACGATCCGGAAGCACCGGTACCCTTGGTCTGGGTGATGTTTCCCTTCTCGACACCCGTTTTCAAAGCCTTCCGGATAAACGGAGCCAGCCTGGCGACGTCACACATGTAGTTGGCGGCGATGTACTTTTTGATCGCCTGCAGTGATGATCCGCTCCGTTCCTTCAGGGTCCGGATGGCAGCCAGAACCATCTCACTCACTGGTGGATGGGTTGAAGATTTTTTCGGTTTCTTGGCGTCACTCTTGCTAGCCTTGGCCGCCTGCTTCGGTGGCGCTTTGGCGGCTGGCGGAGAGGCGACGACGGCAGGGGCCGTAGCAGCAACGTCGATAGCAGTTTCAGCCATTGCGCGTTCGTTTGGTTTGGTTTTCTTCCACACACACAGTTGTAGACGACGAGTCGATGGATGCACGATGATGCAAGTCTGCGAATATGATAACCGGGGGTCCGGTGTCTGTTGTTTAGGATCGTATTCATCGGCTCTGTTTGGGAACGCGTAGATGACGGTTGGAAGTTACTATTCGATCGGTGCCGGTAAAATTTTACGGACTGTTGTTTTAAATCAACCAAAATCGAATTACTGCTTGTGAAAAGTACACTGGAAGTTTGCATTCAATTTACTGCACTGTCCGCACCGTCCAAACTAACACCCGCTGAACATTCTGTTTTAAGCGTATGGCCGAATATTATCAAATCATGTATCCGACTATGGCGGCACGTGCAAACTGAATTGTGGAAAATAGGTTAATTTGAACCTTCTAGCAATTGGAAAACCTTTTCGGTGCTATCCAATCGAAAGAAAACTTCTCTCTATATAAAATTATTTCATTTTTGTACATATTTGCTCGAGCGGAAGTGCTCGTAATTTGGCGACCTGCGGAAAACGTTTCGGTCGGCTGGTCCTTTGCTGAAAACTTTCGTTATTAAAATTACTAAAACAAAAAAAGTTAACGGGTGGCAACACAAATTTTGGATTTTTTTTCTCAACCTGTCAAAAAAAAAAGACAAACGATTCGATTGAAATTAGAAGATACGTTCTCCATTGTTGGCCAAAAATTAGTGAACATTTCAAACCGATCCGTAATTGGATGCTGTTCGGCGAAGCTTCCGTTTGATGTCGGAACAGGCGCGTAGTACGGCGTCTACGTCAACTTTGCTAATGCATTTCGTGATCTTCTACCAATCAACTTGTTTGCAATTCGTGGCTCTCAAAACGAAATCCCGAAGAAATCTGCGATTGGGCGACACTGAAGCAAATTGTGAAGCGGGTTGTGCTTTTTAGGGTACAAATGGGATCGAGTGGGTATTCGGGAACGATTGTTTTTTTTTTTTTTTGCTTTTTTTTGCGAGGGAAGTAACTTGCTTCGTGCAAAACAAAATATTTAGCCAAAATAATTTTTTTATCAACCGGCAAGCGGCATTGAGATTGCACCGTCGAAAGGTGTTGTAAACAGTCGACGGCGCAACGTTTTCCCCTTTGAAATATTGTACCGTGCACTTTTCGCCGAGATTCTTGTGTTGCTCGTAGAACCGTACAACGCGCTCGCGAAATGCTTTCTTGTTTCGACGGCAGAGACAGACAGAGAGAAATACCTCGAAAAAAATCCAACATTTTAGTTGCGGATTTTGATTTTAGTGCTCTAATCATCAGTGTTATTTCGAATTGCTTTGGCTAACTCAAAATTCTATTATTTAGGATGTACTGATCAACTCGCTACATCGTTGTGTACATGGCTGTGAGCTGATAAACCGCACGCGTCGACCATCACACCCAGGCGCTTCAGCGCACGCATCGATGGGAACGCTTGTCCCCCGACACAGATCACAAGCTGGACTTTTTTACGGTTGCTCAATCTCTCTCTCTCTCTCTCTCTCTCTCTCTCTCTCTCTCTCTCTCTCTCTCTCTCTCTGTGTGTGTGTGTGTGTGTGTGTTGTAATTGCTTCCTGATTGATACAGTACTAACTCACCAGCCATCAACTTTACTTTTATCATTCAGACCAATTAAAGGTACGCAAATTCATAGGTAGACAGGTAGGTGAAAGCGTGGTAAGCTAAAACGTGCGCGCGCGAAAAAAAGAGTCGGTCGGCGGTTCGTTGCTATCGAGAAACGAGCCGTTTTGTCCCATGATACGCAAGCTCAGGAGAAAGAAAAAGGAAATGCATATATGAAAAAAGGGAAACCCAGCGACTGAGCGCGTTGTAGTGTTACGACGGTCTCTCGCATATCCATCAAAATCGCACATTAAACAGTACGCCCCTGCAACGTGGATGAAAATTATGAAGGATACATTTCAAACTAATTCTTTTTTCTAAACATTTGGTGGCCCTGAAAAGGGCCTTTTGTGTTGTCGTGAACGTCGTGGTAGGGCTTAACCACCAAAACCGTACAATGTGCGTCCCTGGCGTTTAAGCGCATAGACGACATCCATCGCAGTGACGGTCTTCCGTTTGGCATGTTCAGTGTACGTCACAGCGTCCCGGATAACGTTTTCCAGAAAAATCTTCAGCACACCACGGGTTTCCTCGTATATCAAACCGGAGATTCGCTTCACTCCTCCACGTCGAGCCAGACGACGAATGGCGGGTTTGGTGATGCCCTGGATATTGTCACGAAGCACCTTGCGGTGCCGCTTAGCGCCTCCCTTGCCGAGCCCTTTGCCTCCTTTGCCACGGCCAGTCATCTTCTTGGTTGTTGTAGGTAATAACTTAGTAGGCTAGCGCAGCACACCTGCAGCAGCGAGATTCCAATACCGAATGTTGCAATTCGGCCCATTGAGTAGCGCTTTTATACTGATGCACACACATTCTCAGTCGCCGCCGCATAGGAAGATTACCATGGCTGCTATCTATATGCTTACTCGTGATGTGTTGGTTTGAAGGGGAAATAGCGCGAACACGAAGTTCACTGTTGCCACTGTTTTAGTAGCTTGGGATTGCCGAAATCTGCTTTATCCGGACTAATGCTGACATGGTAGCATTTTCCCTGGAAAACGATTGCCCAGAAATTGATTCTCCTGAAAAAGAAAGAAAGAAAAAGTAAATCGAAAAACAAACGGGTTTTTTTTTTAACTTATAAAGATTTTCTATACATCCGTCTACATGGTACGTTATATTGGCTTCTATGGTACTTAAATATCGATATCTGATACTGATCTATGATGGAACAAATTGTTACTGATGAACAAACTATTTCTGTTTGATATTCTTCTACTGTTGGAATTTTATTGATTTCTAGGCGATTTTTTTTTGCTCATACATAGTTTTTCTTTTTAGGAATATTTTTTTGCAAATCTAATGAAAAGCTGAAAAAATCAAGTCTGGCAACACTGGCTCCGGAATGGAAATGGTGGGGGAAGTATAGTAGCCGAATCGAACCGTATACAGAACGAAAAGGCACATGGCACGTACACGAGCGAGACAGGCGATAGTAGTGTTTATTCGCGACTATAAAAAAAATCGGTCGGTCTGTTTTGGTCATCATTCGTCGTTTGAACAGCATCACAGTGGTATCAGTAGTAGAGCAGAATTTTCGCGCCATGGCCCGTACGAAACAGACCGCCCGCAAGTCCACCGGAGGGAAAGCTCCCCGCAAACAGTTGGCAACGAAGGCTGCCCGTAAAAGTGCCCCAGCTACGGGTGGCGTTAAGAAGCCCCATCGCTACAGACCAGGAACTGTCGCGCTGCGAGAAATTCGTCGCTATCAGAAGTCGACAGAGCTACTAATCCGCAAGCTGCCCTTCCAGCGTCTGGTTCGTGAGATCGCGCAGGACTTCAAAACCGATCTGCGCTTCCAGAGCTCAGCCGTCATGGCCCTTCAAGAAGCCAGCGAGGCTTACCTGGTTGGTTTGTTCGAGGATACCAATCTGTGCGCTATCCATGCCAAGCGAGTGACCATCATGCCGAAAGACATCCAACTGGCTCGCCGGATCCGTGGGGAGCGGGCCTAAATTTGGTGTGTGCCCATCACCCCCCAGAACGAAACAGCAACAAACGGTCCTTTTCAGGACCACAACCAATCATATTTTACTAAGAATTATTAGCAGAAATTTTCCGTTTCCCTCCAAAAATGCTCAGGCGGGTGGCTGTGTGTGTTTGTTAGACAGCACGCCGATGGGGGATTTTTTGCCAGCAGCACCACCTCGTACCGATCGACAGTAGTAGCGTGTGAAAAACAAGACCCATTGAGGGAAATCTTGCGCGGCCGATTTGTGATTTAGCACCAAATCGATGAGTGAACTTTTGAGAGATTGGGTGAAATCGTCAATGCCATGATATGAGGGAAACTATTATTAAGCGTCTGACGAGCATTGCAAAAAAAAAAAACTTGTGCAATGCTCACAGAAATGTACGTTGATGATTATCGGAGTGAAAATCAAATTAACTCTTTTTATCAGAAGAAAATAGTCGCCCTGAAAAGGGCGGTTTTTACGGCTAGAAAGGAGCGGGATTTAAGTTGCTGCGGAGGCCCTCTTTTCAGTCTTCTTCGGCAGCAGTACGGCCTGTATGTTAGGCAACACGCCACCCTGAGCAATGGTCACACCGGAGAGCAGTTTGTTCAGCTCTTCGTCATTTCGAATGGCCAGCTGCAGATGACGGGGGATGATTCTGGTCTTTTTGTTATCGCGAGCAGCGTTTCCTGCCAGCTCCAGTACTTCGGCGGCAAGATATTCCATCACAGCTGCCAAGTAGACGGGTGCTCCGGCACCGACACGTTCAGCATAATTTCCCTTCCTCAGCAGACGGTGAATTCGGCCAACAGGGAACTGGAGACCGGCACGAACTGAGCGGGATTTTGGCTTTCCCTTCACTTTTCCTCCTTTACCGCGTGCAGACATTGTTGTAGGTTTATCGCTGTGCGCGTTCGTGTGTAGTCACGTAGACAATACGAGTAACACTGATGCCACTCGCGCACACAGCACCCCTTGTTATGCATTCGCTTCATTGCACATCGTTCGCCAAAGGGGCGGAGTAGCGAACGAACGAAACGCGCTAAACACAAAAAAGGACGAACCTTCGTCTCGCTACACGATCGTATATAAGCGATATGTAGTGATTTTTGCTACCAATCAGTCAGCGCAGTTCGCATCGAGAGCGTTAACAGCAGCACAACCACGTCGTTACTATGGCACCGAAAGCCAGCGGAAAGGCTGTGAAAAAATCCGGCGGCGGCGGTGGCAAGGCACAGAAGAACATCGCCACAAAAGCAGGAGGAGGAGAGAAGAAGAAGCGAAAGCAACGGCGCAAGGAAAGCTACGCTATCTACATCTACAAGGTGCTGAAGCAGGTCCATCCGGACACCGGTGTCTCGTCGAAGGCGATGAGCATCATGAATAGCTTCGTGAACGACATCTTCGAGCGTATTGCTAACGAAGCATCTCGTCTGGCCCATTACAACCGACGGTCGACGATCACCTCCCGCGAGGTACAGACCGCCGTTCGTTTGCTGTTACCGGGAGAGCTGGCGAAACATGCCGTATCGGAAGGTACCAAGGCCGTTACCAAGTATACCAGCTCGAAGTAAACGTGTCGCCCGCCCCGCCGCCGGATGTCACACACCACCACCCCATCGTCATCGGCCCTTTTCAGGGCCACCAAAACACGTTCTGGTAAAGAGTTGAATTGAAATGTGTACACATAGTTTATATAAACATTAGTTGTTGTTGTTTGTTTGTTTGTTTCATTAGAGCAAAAACGTCGTTGTCATTTTTGTTTCTCTGTCCATTTTTCAAATCATCACCAAATCAATTGCTGTAGTTTGTGGAAGTAGTCTTTCCCCTTACCGCTAGTTGATTGTTTTTGTTAAGACGGAAAACAGTCTTTTTTCTACCCCTTTATCGTCTATATTCTACTCAGTCAGTCTAAAACAGCCCCTGCGTATGAAAATTCTGCCGCAAAAAGAACACATTTCTGGATCATACTTGTTAATACAATGCACTTCCCAGCCTTCAAACTTCTGATCTGCGTTGAACGTTAATAATTAAATACCCAACACAATTCATAATCGCAAAGTTGAACAATACAATACGTTCGTCAATTTAGGCTAAAAAATCGGTAATTATCGTTCGTTCGTTTGTTTATTGTGCCAGCCAATTTTTCTCTGTTTTATTATAGCCAAAATAAGCGCGTTGTTTGCTAATCAGAGTAATATTATACTTGCTCTGTTTGTTTGTTTGTTTGTTAAGGCAACAGAAAACCACGGCCTACTATTAATTTACCTGTACGTACGTACGTTTATCTGAGCAAGAAACCGCGCCTATTTACTATAGTGATTTGTTTAATCAAACTAACGACGACTGATTTATCTTGCCAATCGACAGCCAGTTGAATGCGGGTGTGTGCGCGCGCTGCTGCTCAAGCTAGAAAACTCATGGGGGGAACGGAGCATTAACGGAAAATAAGCATCAATCAATTCTTTACAATTTTGTTAGTCCTGAAAAGGACTGTTGTTTTGGGGGGACGCGCACGTTGTCGGGAATTTACTTCTTGCCGGCGGTGACCTTCTTCGGGGCGGTGGCGGCCTTCTTTGGCTTAGGTGCCCTCGGCTTGTTCGCTGCAGCCTTCGATGGTTTGGTGGCTTTCTGTTTAGTGGCAGCCGTTACCGCCTTTGCAGGGGCAGCAGCTTTCGCTTTCTTCGTAGCCGATTTCTTAGCGGCCGGGATCGCCGCCTTTGGCTTGCTGGTCTTCTCACCACCACCAGCCGGCGGATTTTTCTTCTCCCCGGATTTAGTAGCCGATTTCTTCGGTTTTTTCGCTGCACCCGATGGTGGTTTCTTATCGCCAGCCGGTTTCTTTGCTTCGACCGTCACCTTAAACGATCCGGAAGCACCGGTACCCTTGGTCTGGGTGATGTTTCCCTTCTCGACACCCGTTTTCAAAGCCTTCCGGATAAACGGAGCCAGCCTGGCGACGTCACACATGTAGTTGGCGGCGATGTACTTTTTGATCGCCTGCAGTGATGATCCGCTCCGTTCCTTCAGGGTCCGGATGGCAGCCAGAACCATCTCACTCACTGGTGGATGGGTTGAAGATTTTTTCGGTTTCTTGGCGTCACTCTTGCTAGCCTTGGCCGCCTGCTTCGGTGGCGCTTTGGCGGCTGGCGGAGAGGCGACGACGGCAGGGGCCGTAGCAGCAACGTCGATAGCAGTTTCAGCCATTGCGCGTTCGTTTGGTTTGGTTTTCTTCCACACACACAGTTGTAGACGACGAGTCGATGGATGCACGATGATGCAAGTCTGCGAATATGATAACCGGGGGTCCGGTGTCTGTTGTTTAGGATCGTATTCATCGGCTCTGTTTGGGAACGCGTAGATGACGGTTGGAAGTTACTATTCGATCGGTGCCGGTAAAATTTTACGGACTGTTGTTTTAAATCAACCAAAATCGAATTACTGCTTGTGAAAAGTACACTGGAAGTTTGCATTCAATTTACTGCACTGTCCGCACCGTCCAAACTAACACCCGCTGAACATTCTGTTTTAAGCGTATGGCCGAATATTATCAAATCATGTATCCGACTATGGCGGCACGTGCAAACTGAATTGTGGAAAATAGGTTAATTTGAACCTTCTAGCAATTGGAAAACCTTTTCGGTGCTATCCAATCGAAAGAAAACTTCTCTCTATATAAAATTATTTCATTTTTGTACATATTTGCTCGAGCGGAAGTGCTCGTAATTTGGCGACCTGCGGAAAACGTTTCGGTCGGCTGGTCCTTTGCTGAAAACTTTCGTTATTAAAATTACTAAAACAAAAAAAGTTAACGGGTGGCAACACAAATTTTGGATTTTTTTTCTCAACCTGTCAAAAAAAAAAGACAAACGATTCGATTGAAATTAGAAGATACGTTCTCCATTGTTGGCCAAAAATTAGTGAACATTTCAAACCGATCCGTAATTGGATGCTGTTCGGCGAAGCTTCCGTTTGATGTCGGAACAGGCGCGTAGTACGGCGTCTACGTCAACTTTGCTAATGCATTTCGTGATCTTCTACCAATCAACTTGTTTGCAATTCGTGGCTCTCAAAACGAAATCCCGAAGAAATCTGCGATTGGGCGACACTGAAGCAAATTGTGAAGCGGGTTGTGCTTTTTAGGGTACAAATGGGATCGAGTGGGTATTCGGGAACGATTGTTTTTTTTTTTTTTTTGCTTTTTTTTGCGAGGGAAGTAACTTGCTTCGTGCAAAACAAAATATTTAGCCAAAATAATTTTTTTATCAACCGGCAAGCGGCATTGAGATTGCACCGTCGAAAGGTGTTGTAAACAGTCGACGGCGCAACGTTTTCCCCTTTGAAATATTGTACCGTGCACTTTTCGCCGAGATTCTTGTGTTGCTCGTAGAACCGTACAACGCGCTCGCGAAATGCTTTCTTGTTTCGACGGCAGAGACAGACAGAGAGAAATACCTCGAAAAAAATCCAACATTTTAGTTGCGGATTTTGATTTTAGTGCTCTAATCATCAGTGTTATTTCGAATTGCTTTGGCTAACTCAAAATTCTATTATTTAGGATGTACTGATCAACTCGCTACATCGTTGTGTACATGGCTGTGAGCTGATAAACCGCACGCGTCGACCATCACACCCAGGCGCTTCAGCGCACGCATCGATGGGAACGCTTGTCCCCCGACACAGATCACAAGCTGGACTTTTTTACGGTTGCTCAATCTCTCTCTCTCTCTCTCTCTCTCTCTCTCTCTCTCTCTCTCTCTCTCTCTCTCTCTCTCTCTCTTCCTGTGTGTGTGTGTGTGTGTGTGTTGTAATTGCTTCCTGATTGATACAGTACTAACTCACCAGCCATCAACTTTACTTTTATCATTCAGACCAATTAAAGGTACGCAAATTCATAGGTAGACAGGTAGGTGAAAGCGTGGTAAGCTAAAACGTGCGCGCGCGAAAAAAAGAGTCGGTCGGCGGTTCGTTGCTATCGAGAAACGAGCCGTTTTGTCCCATGATACGCAAGCTCAGGAGAAAGAAAAAGGAAATGCATATATGAAAAAAGGGAAACCCAGCGACTGAGCGCGTTGTAGTGTTACGACGGTCTCTCGCATATCCATCAAAATCGCACATTAAACAGTACGCCCCTGCAACGTGGATGAAAATTATGAAGGATACATTTCAAACTAATTCTTTTTTCTAAACATTTGGTGGCCCTGAAAAGGGCCTTTTGTGTTGTCGTGAACGTCGTGGTAGGGCTTAACCACCAAAACCGTACAATGTGCGTCCCTGGCGTTTAAGCGCATAGACGACATCCATCGCAGTGACGGTCTTCCGTTTGGCATGTTCAGTGTACGTCACAGCGTCCCGGATAACGTTTTCCAGAAAAATCTTCAGCACACCACGGGTTTCCTCGTATATCAAACCGGAGATTCGCTTCACTCCTCCACGTCGAGCCAGACGACGAATGGCGGGTTTGGTGATGCCCTGGATATTGTCACGAAGCACCTTGCGGTGCCGCTTAGCGCCTCCCTTGCCGAGCCCTTTGCCTCCTTTGCCACGGCCAGTCATCTTCTTGGTTGTTGTAGGTAATAACTTAGTAGGCTAGCGCAGCACACCTGCAGCAGCGAGATTCCAATACCGAATGTTGCAATTCGGCCCATTGAGTAGCGCTTTTATACTGATGCACACACATTCTCAGTCGCCGCCGCATAGGAAGATTACCATGGCTGCTATCTATATGCTTACTCGTGATGTGTTGGTTTGAAGGGGAAATAGCGCGAACACGAAGTTCACTGTTGCCACTGTTTTAGTAGCTTGGGATTGCCGAAATCTGCTTTATCCGGACTAATGCTGACATGGTAGCATTTTCCCTGGAAAACGATTGCCCGGAAATTGATTCTCCTGAAAAAGAAAGAAAGAAAAAGTAAATCGAAAAACAAACGGGTTTTTTTTTTAACTTATAAAGATTTTCTATACATCCGTCTACATGGTACGTTATATTGGCTTCTATGGTACTTAAATATCGATATCTGATACTGATCTATGATGGAACAAATTGTTACTGATGAACAAACTATTTCTGTTTGATATTCTTCTACTGTTGGAATTTTATTGATTTCTAGGCGATTTTTTTTGCTCATACATAGTTTTTCTTTTTAGGAATATTTTTTTGCAAATCTAATGAAAAGCTGAAAAAATCAAGTCTGGCAACACTGGCTCCGGAATGGAAATGGTGGGGGAAGTATAGTAGCCGAATCGAACCGTATACAGAACGAAAAGGCACATGGCACGTACACGAGCGAGACAGGCGATAGTAGTGTTTATTCGCGACTATAAAAAAAATCGGTCGGTCTGTTTTGGTCATCATTCGTCGTTTGAACAGCATCACAGTGGTATCAGTAGTAGAGCAGAATTTTCGCGCCATGGCCCGTACGAAACAGACCGCCCGCAAGTCCACCGGAGGGAAAGCTCCCCGCAAACAGTTGGCAACGAAGGCTGCCCGTAAAAGTGCCCCAGCTACGGGTGGCGTTAAGAAGCCCCATCGCTACAGACCAGGAACTGTCGCGCTGCGAGAAATTCGTCGCTATCAGAAGTCGACAGAGCTACTAATCCGCAAGCTGCCCTTCCAGCGTCTGGTTCGTGAGATCGCGCAGGACTTCAAAACCGATCTGCGCTTCCAGAGCTCAGCCGTCATGGCCCTTCAAGAAGCCAGCGAGGCTTACCTGGTTGGTTTGTTCGAGGATACCAATCTGTGCGCTATCCATGCCAAGCGAGTGACCATCATGCCGAAAGACATCCAACTGGCTCGCCGGATCCGTGGGGAGCGGGCCTAAATTTGGTGTGTGCCCATCACCCCCCAGAACGAAACAGCAACAAACGGTCCTTTTCAGGACCACAACCAATCATATTTTACTAAGAATTATTAGCAGAAATTTTCCGTTTCCCTCCAAAAATGCTCAGGCGGGTGGCTGTGTGTGTTTGTTAGACAGCACGCCGATGGGGGATTTTTTGCCAGCAGCACCACCTCGTACCGATCGACAGTAGTAGCGTGTGAAAAACAAGACCCATTGAGGGAAATCTTGCGCGGCCGATTTGTGATTTAGCACCAAATCGATGAGTGAACTTTTGAGAGATTGGGTGAAATCGTCAATGCCATGATATGAGGGAAACTATTATTAAGCGTCTGACGAGCATTGCAAAAAAAAAAAACTTGTGCAATGCTCACAGAAATGTACGTTGATGATTATCGGAGTGAAAATCAAATTAACTCTTTTTATCAGAAGAAAATAGTCGCCCTGAAAAGGGCGGTTTTTACGGCTAGAAAGGAGCGGGATTTAAGTTGCTGCGGAGGCCCTCTTTTCAGTCTTCTTCGGCAGCAGTACGGCCTGTATGTTAGGCAACACGCCACCCTGAGCAATGGTCACACCGGAGAGCAGTTTGTTCAGCTCTTCGTCATTTCGAATGGCCAGCTGCAGATGACGGGGGATGATTCTGGTCTTTTTGTTATCGCGAGCAGCGTTTCCTGCCAGCTCCAGTACTTCGGCGGCAAGATATTCCATCACAGCTGCCAAGTAGACGGGTGCTCCGGCACCGACACGTTCAGCATAATTTCCCTTCCTCAGCAGACGGTGAATTCGGCCAACAGGGAACTGGAGACCGGCACGAACTGAGCGGGATTTTGGCTTTCCCTTCACTTTTCCTCCTTTACCGCGTGCAGACATTGTTGTAGGTTTATCGCTGTGCGCGTTCGTGTGTAGTCACGTAGACAATACGAGTAACACTGATGCCACTCGCGCACACAGCACCCCTTGTTATGCATTCGCTTCATTGCACATCGTTCGCCAAAGGGGCGGAGTAGCGAACGAACGAAACGCGCTAAACACAAAAAAGGACGAACCTTCGTCTCGCTACACGATCGTATATAAGCGATATGTAGTGATTTTTGCTACCAATCAGTCAGCGCAGTTCGCATCGAGAGCGTTAACAGCAGCACAACCACGTCGTTACTATGGCACCGAAAGCCAGCGGAAAGGCTGTGAAAAAATCCGGCGGCGGCGGTGGCAAGGCACAGAAGAACATCGCCACAAAAGCAGGAGGAGGAGAGAAGAAGAAGCGAAAGCAACGGCGCAAGGAAAGCTACGCTATCTACATCTACAAGGTGCTGAAGCAGGTCCATCCGGACACCGGTGTCTCGTCGAAGGCGATGAGCATCATGAATAGCTTCGTGAACGACATCTTCGAGCGTATTGCTAACGAAGCATCTCGTCTGGCCCATTACAACCGACGGTCGACGATCACCTCCCGCGAGGTACAGACCGCCGTTCGTTTGCTGTTACCGGGAGAGCTGGCGAAACATGCCGTATCGGAAGGTACCAAGGCCGTTACCAAGTATACCAGCTCGAAGTAAACGTGTCGCCCGCCCCGCCGCCGGATGTCACACACCACCACCCCATCGTCATCGGCCCTTTTCAGGGCCACCAAAACACGTTCTGGTAAAGAGTTGAATTGAAATGTGTACACATAGTTTATATAAACATTAGTTGTTGTTTGTTTGTTTGTTTGTTTCATTAGAGCAAAAACGTCGTTGTCATTTTTGTTTCTCTGTCCATTTTTCAAATCATCACCAAATCAATTGCTGTAGTTTGTGGAAGTAGTCTTTCCCCTTACCGCTAGTTGATTGTTTTTGTTAAGACGGAAAACGGTCTTTTTTCTACCCCTTTATCGTCTATATTCTACTCAGTCAGTCTAAAACAGCCCCTGCGTATGAAAATTCTGCCGCAAAAAGAACACATTTCTGGATCATACTTGTTAATACAATGCACTTCCCAGCCTTCAAACTTCTGATCTGCGTTGAACGTTAATAATTAAATACCCAACACAATTCATAATCGCAAAGTTGAACAATACAATACGTTCGTCAATTTAGGCTAAAAAATCGGTAATTATCGTTCGTTCGTTTGTTTATTGTGCCAGCCAATTTTTCTCTGTTTTATTATAGCCAAAATAAGCGCGTTGTTTGCTAATCAGAGTAATATTATACTTGCTCTGTTTGTTTGTTTGTTTGTTAAGGCAACAGAAAACCACGGCCTACTATTAATTTACCTGTACGTACGTACGTTTATCTGAGCAAGAAACCGCGCCTATTTACTATAGTGATTTGTTTAATCAAACTAACGACGACTGATTTATCTTGCCAATCGACAGCCAGTTGAATGCGGGTGTGTGCGCGCGCTGCTGCTCAAGCTAGAAAACTCATGGGGGGAACGGAGCATTAACGGAAAATAAGCATCAATCAATTCTTTACAATTTTGTTAGTCCTGAAAAGGACTGTTGTTTTGGGGGGACGCGCACGTTGTCGGGAATTTACTTCTTGCCGGCGGTGACCTTCTTCGGGGCGGTGGCGGCCTTCTTTGGCTTAGGTGCCCTCGGCTTGTTCGCTGCAGCCTTCGATGGTTTGGTGGCTTTCTGTTTAGTGGCAGCCGTTACCGCCTTTGCAGGGGCAGCAGCTTTCGCTTTCTTCGTAGCCGATTTCTTAGCGGCCGGGATCGCCGCCTTTGGCTTGCTGGTCTTCTCACCACCACCAGCCGGCGGATTTTTCTTCTCCCCGGATTTAGTAGCCGATTTCTTCGGTTTTTTCGCTGCACCCGATGGTGGTTTCTTATCGCCAGCCGGTTTCTTTGCTTCGACCGTCACCTTAAACGATCCGGAAGCACCGGTACCCTTGGTCTGGGTGATGTTTCCCTTCTCGACACCCGTTTTCAAAGCCTTCCGGATAAACGGAGCCAGCCTGGCGACGTCACACATGTAGTTGGCGGCGATGTACTTTTTGATCGCCTGCAGTGATGATCCGCTCCGTTCCTTCAGGGTCCGGATGGCAGCCAGAACCATCTCACTCACTGGTGGATGGGTTGAAGATTTTTTCGGTTTCTTGGCGTCACTCTTGCTAGCCTTGGCCGCCTGCTTCGGTGGCGCTTTGGCGGCTGGCGGAGAGGCGACGACGGCAGGGGCCGTAGCAGCAACGTCGATAGCAGTTTCAGCCATTGCGCGTTCGTTTGGTTTGGTTTTCTTCCACACACACAGTTGTAGACGACGAGTCGATGGATGCACGATGATGCAAGTCTGCGAATATGATAACCGGGGGTCCGGTGTCTGTTGTTTAGGATCGTATTCATCGGCTCTGTTTGGGAACGCGTAGATGACGGTTGGAAGTTACTATTCGATCGGTGCCGGTAAAATTTTACGGACTGTTGTTTTAAATCAACCAAAATCGAATTACTGCTTGTGAAAAGTACACTGGAAGTTTGCATTCAATTTACTGCACTGTCCGCACCGTCCAAACTAACACCCGCTGAACATTCTGTTTTAAGCGTATGGCCGAATATTATCAAATCATGTATCCGACTATGGCGGCACGTGCAAACTGAATTGTGGAAAATAGGTTAATTTGAACCTTCTAGCAATTGGAAAACCTTTTCGGTGCTATCCAATCGAAAGAAAACTTCTCTCTATATAAAATTATTTCATTTTTGTACATATTTGCTCGAGCGGAAGTGCTCGTAATTTGGCGACCTGCGGAAAACGTTTCGGTCGGCTGGTCCTTTGCTGAAAACTTTCGTTATTAAAATTACTAAAACAAAAAAAGTTAACGGGTGGCAACACAAATTTTGGATTTTTTTTCTCAACCTGTCAAAAAAAAAAGACAAACGATTCGATTGAAATTAGAAGATACGTTCTCCATTGTTGGCCAAAAATTAGTGAACATTTCAAACCGATCCGTAATTGGATGCTGTTCGGCGAAGCTTCCGTTTGATGTCGGAACAGGCGCGTAGTACGGCGTCTACGTCAACTTTGCTAATGCATTTCGTGATCTTCTACCAATCAACTTGTTTGCAATTCGTGGCTCTCAAAACGAAATCCCGAAGAAATCTGCGATTGGGCGACACTGAAGCAAATTGTGAAGCGGGTTGTGCTTTTTAGGGTACAAATGGGATCGAGTGGGTATTCGGGAACGATTGTTTTTTTTTTTTTTTTGCTTTTTTTTGCGAGGGAAGTAACTTGCTTCGTGCAAAACAAAATATTTAGCCAAAATAATTTTTTTATCAACCGGCAAGCGGCATTGAGATTGCACCGTCGAAAGGTGTTGTAAACAGTCGACGGCGCAACGTTTTCCCCTTTGAAATATTGTACCGTGCACTTTTCGCCGAGATTCTTGTGTTGCTCGTAGAACCGTACAACGCGCTCGCGAAATGCTTTCTTGTTTCGACGGCAGAGACAGACAGAGAGAAATACCTCGAAAAAAATCCAACATTTTAGTTGCGGATTTTGATTTTAGTGCTCTAATCATCAGTGTTATTTCGAATTGCTTTGGCTAACTCAAAATTCTATTATTTAGGATGTACTGATCAACTCGCTACATCGTTGTGTACATGGCTGTGAGCTGATAAACCGCACGCGTCGACCATCACACCCAGGCGCTTCAGCGCACGCATCGATGGGAACGCTTGTCCCCCGACACAGATCACAAGCTGGACTTTTTTACGGTTGCTCAATCTCTCTCTCTCTCTCTCTCTCTCTCTCTCTCTCTCTCTCTCTCTCTCTTCCTGTGTGTGTGTGTGTGTGTGTGTTGTAATTGCTTCCTGATTGATACAGTACTAACTCACCAGCCATCAACTTTACTTTTATCATTCAGACCAATTAAAGGTACGCAAATTCATAGGTAGACAGGTAGGTGAAAGCGTGGTAAGCTAAAACGTGCGCGCGCGAAAAAAAGAGTCGGTCGGCGGTTCGTTGCTATCGAGAAACGAGCCGTTTTGTCCCATGATACGCAAGCTCAGGAGAAAGAAAAAGGAAATGCATATATGAAAAAAGGGAAACCCAGCGACTGAGCGCGTTGTAGTGTTACGACGGTCTCTCGCATATCCATCAAAATCGCACATTAAACAGTACGCCCCTGCAACGTGGATGAAAATTATGAAGGATACATTTCAAACTAATTCTTTTTTCTAAACATTTGGTGGCCCTGAAAAGGGCCTTTTGTGTTGTCGTGAACGTCGTGGTAGGGCTTAACCACCAAAACCGTACAATGTGCGTCCCTGGCGTTTAAGCGCATAGACGACATCCATCGCAGTGACGGTCTTCCGTTTGGCATGTTCAGTGTACGTCACAGCGTCCCGGATAACGTTTTCCAGAAAAATCTTCAGCACACCACGGGTTTCCTCGTATATCAAACCGGAGATTCGCTTCACTCCTCCACGTCGAGCCAGACGACGAATGGCGGGTTTGGTGATGCCCTGGATATTGTCACGAAGCACCTTGCGGTGCCGCTTAGCGCCTCCCTTGCCGAGCCCTTTGCCTCCTTTGCCACGGCCAGTCATCTTCTTGGTTGTTGTAGGTAATAACTTAGTAGGCTAGCGCAGCACACCTGCAGCAGCGAGATTCCAATACCGAATGTTGCAATTCGGCCCATTGAGTAGCGCTTTTATACTGATGCACACACATTCTCAGTCGCCGCCGCATAGGAAGATTACCATGGCTGCTATCTATATGCTTACTCGTGATGTGTTGGTTTGAAGGGGAAATAGCGCGAACACGAAGTTCACTGTTGCCACTGTTTTAGTAGCTTGGGATTGCCGAAATCTGCTTTATCCGGACTAATGCTGACATGGTAGCATTTTCCCTGGAAAACGATTGCCCAGAAATTGATTCTCCTGAAAAAGAAAGAAAGAAAAAGTAAATCGAAAAACAAACGGGTTTTTTTTTTAACTTATAAAGATTTTCTATACATCCGTCTACATGGTACGTTATATTGGCTTCTATGGTACTTAAATATCGATATCTGATACTGATCTATGATGGAACAAATTGTTACTGATGAACAAACTATTTCTGTTTGATATTCTTCTACTGTTGGAATTTTATTGATTTCTAGGCGATTTTTTTTTGCTCATACATAGTTTTTCTTTTTAGGAATATTTTTTTGCAAATCTAATGAAAAGCTGAAAAAATCAAGTCTGGCAACACTGGCTCCGGAATGGAAATGGTGGGGGAAGTATAGTAGCCGAATCGAACCGTATACAGAACGAAAAGGCACATGGCACGTACACGAGCGAGACAGGCGATAGTAGTGTTTATTCGCGACTATAAAAAAAATCGGTCGGTCTGTTTTGGTCATCATTCGTCGTTTGAACAGCATCACAGTGGTATCAGTAGTAGAGCAGAATTTTCGCGCCATGGCCCGTACGAAACAGACCGCCCGCAAGTCCACCGGAGGGAAAGCTCCCCGCAAACAGTTGGCAACGAAGGCTGCCCGTAAAAGTGCCCCAGCTACGGGTGGCGTTAAGAAGCCCCATCGCTACAGACCAGGAACTGTCGCGCTGCGAGAAATTCGTCGCTATCAGAAGTCGACAGAGCTACTAATCCGCAAGCTGCCCTTCCAGCGTCTGGTTCGTGAGATCGCGCAGGACTTCAAAACCGATCTGCGCTTCCAGAGCTCAGCCGTCATGGCCCTTCAAGAAGCCAGCGAGGCTTACCTGGTTGGTTTGTTCGAGGATACCAATCTGTGCGCTATCCATGCCAAGCGAGTGACCATCATGCCGAAAGACATCCAACTGGCTCGCCGGATCCGTGGGGAGCGGGCCTAAATTTGGTGTGTGCCCATCACCCCCCAGAACGAAACAGCAACAAACGGTCCTTTTCAGGACCACAACCAATCATATTTTACTAAGAATTATTAGCAGAAATTTTCCGTTTCCCTCCAAAAATGCTCAGGCGGGTGGCTGTGTGTGTTTGTTAGACAGCACGCCGATGGGGGATTTTTTGCCAGCAGCACCACCTCGTACCGATCGACAGTAGTAGCGTGTGAAAAACAAGACCCATTGAGGGAAATCTTGCGCGGCCGATTTGTGATTTAGCACCAAATCGATGAGTGAACTTTTGAGAGATTGGGTGAAATCGTCAATGCCATGATATGAGGGAAACTATTATTAAGCGTCTGACGAGCATTGCAAAAAAAAAAAACTTGTGCAATGCTCACAGAAATGTACGTTGATGATTATCGGAGTGAAAATCAAATTAACTCTTTTTATCAGAAGAAAATAGTCGCCCTGAAAAGGGCGGTTTTTACGGCTAGAAAGGAGCGGGATTTAAGTTGCTGCGGAGGCCCTCTTTTCAGTCTTCTTCGGCAGCAGTACGGCCTGTATGTTAGGCAACACGCCACCCTGAGCAATGGTCACACCGGAGAGCAGTTTGTTCAGCTCTTCGTCATTTCGAATGGCCAGCTGCAGATGACGGGGGATGATTCTGGTCTTTTTGTTATCGCGAGCAGCGTTTCCTGCCAGCTCCAGTACTTCGGCGGCAAGATATTCCATCACAGCTGCCAAGTAGACGGGTGCTCCGGCACCGACACGTTCAGCATAATTTCCCTTCCTCAGCAGACGGTGAATTCGGCCAACAGGGAACTGGAGACCGGCACGAACTGAGCGGGATTTTGGCTTTCCCTTCACTTTTCCTCCTTTACCGCGTGCAGACATTGTTGTAGGTTTATCGCTGTGCGCGTTCGTGTGTAGTCACGTAGACAATACGAGTAACACTGATGCCAGTCGCGCACACAGCACCCCTTGTTATGCATTCGCTTCATTGCACATCGTTCGCCAAAGGGGCGGAGTAGCGAACGAACGAAACGCGCTAAACACAAAAAAGGACGAACCTTCGTCTCGCTACACGATCGTATATAAGCGATATGTAGTGATTTTTGCTACCAATCAGTCAGCGCAGTTCGCATCGAGAGCGTTAACAGCAGCACAACCACGTCGTTACTATGGCACCGAAAGCCAGCGGAAAGGCTGTGAAAAAATCCGGCGGCGGCGGTGGCAAGGCACAGAAGAACATCGCCACAAAAGCAGGAGGAGGAGAGAAGAAGAAGCGAAAGCAACGGCGCAAGGAAAGCTACGCTATCTACATCTACAAGGTGCTGAAGCAGGTCCATCCGGACACCGGTGTCTCGTCGAAGGCGATGAGCATCATGAATAGCTTCGTGAACGACATCTTCGAGCGTATTGCTAACGAAGCATCTCGTCTGGCCCATTACAACCGACGGTCGACGATCACCTCCCGCGAGGTACAGACCGCCGTTCGTTTGCTGTTACCGGGAGAGCTGGCGAAACATGCCGTATCGGAAGGTACCAAGGCCGTTACCAAGTATACCAGCTCGAAGTAAACGTGTCGCCCGCCCCGCCGCCGGATGTCACACACCACCACCCCATCGTCATCGGCCCTTTTCAGGGCCACCAAAACACGTTCTGGTAAAGAGTTGAATTGAAATGTGTACACATAGTTTATATAAACATTAGTTGTTGTTGTTGTTTGTTTGTTTGTTTGTTTGTTTCATTAGAGCAAAAACGTCGTTGTCATTTTTGTTTCTCTGTCCATTTTTCAAATCATCACCAAATCAATTGCTGTAGTTTGTGGAAGTAGTCTTTCCCCTTACCGCTAGTTGATTGTTTTTGTTAAGACGGAAAACGGTCTTTTTTCTACCCCTTTATCGTCTATATTCTACTCAGTCAGTCTAAAACAGCCCCTGCGTATGAAAATTCTGCCGCAAAAAGAACACATTTCTGGATCATACTTGTTAATACAATGCACTTCCCAGCCTTCAAACTTCTGATCTGCGTTGAACGTTAATAATTAAATACCCAACACAATTCATAATCGCAAAGTTGAACAATACAATACGTTCGTCAATTTAGGCTAAAAAATCGGTAATTATCGTTCGTTCGTTTGTTTATTGTGCCAGCCAATTTTTCTCTGTTTTATTATAGCCAAAATAAGCGCGTTGTTTGCTAATCAGAGTAATATTATACTTGCTCTGTTTGTTTGTTAAGGCAACAGAAAACCACGGCCTACTATTAATTTACCTGTACGTACGTACGTTTATCTGAGCAAGAAACCGCGCCTATTTACTATAGTGATTTGTTTAATCAAACTAACGACGACTGATTTATCTTGCCAATCGGCAGCCAGTTGAATGCGGGTGTGTGCGCGCGCTGCTGCTCAAGCTAGAAAACTCATGGGGGGAACGGAGCATTAACGGAAAATAAGCATCAATCAATTCTTTACAATTTTGTTAGTCCTGAAAAGGACTGTTGTTTTGGGGGGACGCGCACGTTGTCGGGAATTTACTTCTTGCCGGCGGTGACCTTCTTCGGGGCGGTGGCGGCCTTCTTTGGCTTAGGTGCCCTCGGCTTGTTCGCTGCAGCCTTCGATGGTTTGGTGGCTTTCTGTTTAGTGGCAGCCGTTACCGCCTTTGCAGGGGCAGCAGCTTTCGCTTTCTTCGTAGCCGATTTCTTAGCGGCCGGGATCGCCGCCTTTGGCTTGCTGGTCTTCTCACCACCACCAGCCGGCGGATTTTTCTTCTCCCCGGATTTAGTAGCCGATTTCTTCGGTTTTTTCGCTGCACCCGATGGTGGTTTCTTATCGCCAGCCGGTTTCTTTGCTTCGACCGTCACCTTAAACGATCCGGAAGCACCGGTACCCTTGGTCTGGGTGATGTTTCCCTTCTCGACACCCGTTTTCAAAGCCTTCCGGATAAACGGAGCCAGCCTGGCGACGTCACACATGTAGTTGGCGGCGATGTACTTTTTGATCGCCTGCAGTGATGATCCGCTCCGTTCCTTCAGGGTCCGGATGGCAGCCAGAACCATCTCACTCACTGGTGGATGGGTTGAAGATTTTTTCGGTTTCTTGGCGTCACTCTTGCTAGCCTTGGCCGCCTGCTTCGGTGGCGCTTTGGCGGCTGGCGGAGAGGCGACGACGGCAGGGGCCGTAGCAGCAACGTCGATAGCAGTTTCAGCCATTGCGCGTTCGTTTGGTTTGGTTTTCTTCCACACACAGTTGTAGACGACGAGTCGATGGATGCACGATGATGCAAGTCTGCGAATATGATAACCGGGGGTCCGGTGTCTGTTGTTTAGGATCGTATTCATCGGCTCTGTTTGGGAACGCGTAGATGACGGTTGGAAGTTACTATTCCATTGGAGCCGGTAAAATTTTACGGACTGTTGTTTTAAATCAACCAAAATCGAATTACTGCTTGTGAAAAGTACACTGGAAGTTTGCATTCAATTTACTGCACTGTCCGCACCGTCCAAACTAACACCCGCTGAACATTCTGTTTTAAGCGTATGGCCGAATATTATGTATAAATCATGTATCCGACTATGGCGGCACGTGCAAACTGAATTGTGGAAAATAGGTTAATTTGAACCTTCTAGCAATTGGAAAACCTTTTCGGTGCTATCCAATCGAAAGAAAACTTCTCTCTATATAAAATTATTTCATTTTTGTACATATTTGCTCGAGCGGAAGTGCTCGTAATTTGGCGACCTGCGGAAAACGTTTCGGTCGGCTGGTCCTTTGCTGAAAACTTTCGTTATTAAAATTACTAAAACAAAAAAAGTTAACGGGTGGCAACACAAATTTTGGATTTTTTTTCTCAACCTGTCAAAAAAAAAAGACAAACGATTCGATTGAAATTAGAAGATACGTTCTCCATTGTTGGCCAAAAATTAGTGAACATTTCAAACCGATCCGTAATTGGATGCTGTTCGGCGAAGCTTCCGTTTGATGTCGGAACAGGCGCGTAGTACGGCGTCTATGTCAACTTTGCTAATACATTTCGTGATCTTCTACCAGTCCACTTGTTTGCAATTCGTGGCTCTCAAAACGAAATCCGGAAGAAATCTGCGATTGGGCAACACTGAAGCAAATTGTGAAGCGGGTTGTGCTTTTTAGGGTACAAATGGGATCGAGTGGGTATTCGGGAACGATTGTTTTTTTTTTTTTTGCTTTTTTTTGCGAGGGAAGTAACTTGCTTCGTGCAAAACAAAATATTTAGCCAAAATAATTTTTTTATCAACCGGCAAGCGGCATAGAGATTGCACCGTCGAAAGGTGTTGTAAACAGTCGACGGCGCAACGTTTTCCCCTTTGAAATATTGTACCGTGCACTTTTCGCCGAGATTCTTGTGTTGCTCGTAGAACCGTACAACGCGCTCGCGAAATGCTTTCTTGTTTCGACGGCAGAGACAGACAGAGAGAAATACCTCGAAAAAAATCCAACATTTTAGTTGCGGATTTTGATTTTAGTGCTCTAATCATCAGTGTTATTTCGAATTGCTTTGGCTAACTCAAAATTCTATTATTTAGGATGTACTGATCAACTCGCTACATCGTTGTGTACATGGCTGTGAGCTGATAAACCGCACGCGTCGACCATCACACCCAGGCGCTTCAGCGCACGCATCGATGGGAACGCTTGTCCCCCGACACAGATCACAAGCTGGACTTTTTTACGGTTGCTCAATCTCTCTCTCTCTCTCTCTCTCTCTCTCTCTCTCTCTCTCTCTCTCTCTCTCTCTCTCTCTCTCTCTCTCTCTCTTCCTGTGTGTGTGTGTGTGTGTGTGTTGTAATTGCTTCCTGATTGATACAGTACTAACTCACCAGCCATCAACTTTACTTTTATCATTCAGACCAATTAAAGGTACGCAAATTCATAGGTAGACAGGTAGGTGAAAGCGTGGTAAGCTAAAACGTGCGCGCGCGAAAAAAAGAGTCGGTCGGCGGTTCGTTGCTATCGAGAAACGAGCCGTTTTGTCCCATGATACGCAAGCTCAGGAGAAAGAAAAAGGAAATGCATATATGAAAAAAGGGAAACCCAGCGACTGAGCGCGTTGTAGTGTTACGACGGTCTCTCGCATATCCATCAAAATCGCACATTAAACAGTACGCCCCTGCAACGTGGATGAAAATTATGAAGGATACATTTCAAACTAATTCTTTTTTCTAAACATTTGGTGGCCCTGAAAAGGGCCTTTTGTGTTGTCGTGAACGTCGTGGTAGGGCTTAACCACCAAAACCGTACAATGTGCGTCCCTGGCGTTTAAGCGCATAGACGACATCCATCGCAGTGACGGTCTTCCGTTTGGCATGTTCAGTGTACGTCACAGCGTCCCGGATAACGTTTTCCAGAAAAATCTTCAGCACACCACGGGTTTCCTCGTATATCAAACCGGAGATTCGCTTCACTCCTCCACGTCGAGCCAGACGACGAATGGCGGGTTTGGTGATGCCCTGGATATTGTCACGAAGCACCTTGCGGTGCCGCTTAGCGCCTCCCTTGCCGAGCCCTTTGCCTCCTTTGCCACGGCCAGTCATCTTCTTGGTTGTTGTAGGTAATAACTTAGTAGGCTAGCGCAGCACACCTGCAGCAGCGAGATTCCAATACCGAATGTTGCAATTCTTTTTTTTTTTTTTTTTTTATTTATGTGACTTTAAATTTATTCATTCGTCACATCAATCAAAAATAAATAACTACATTTCATTTAACAAAGTGAACTTAAATACTATCTAATAATTTTTCTTCTTTCATAAATTCAATCAATTTTTCTTCATGATCTGGTCCAAGTATTTCACCTAAAGTCAGGTTGGCAAAATGTAGGTCCCTACTCTGCTGATTTCGTTGACAGTCTACCAGTAGGTGCCGTATTGTGAGGTCTTCCCCGCAGCATTGTGGTTTGTCTATCCGGTCCAGGAGAAAATCGTGCGTCAGCTTTGTGTGCCCGATGCGGAGCCTGGTGATAGCAGTTTGTTCTGAAGAATCATTCCTGTCTTTCCAGGCCGCGGTTGTTGATTTTATACTTCTCGTGAAAGTGTTACAGTTGTTCCATTCTGCATCCCATGCTTGTCGGAGTTGAGCTTTTGCATATTGCACGAAGTCCTTAGCTGGTACTGGGATATCGTTGCACTCTCTGGTTCGACCCTCACCGGCTAGATGATCTGCTCTTTCGTTTCCAGTAATGCCAGAGTGACTTGGCACCCAGCAGAATGTGATATTTTTATCAGCCGATGTGCATTCGACAGCCTGTATCCACGGGTGTCGGGACTTTCCGTGGTCAATAGCTTGAATGCAGCTCGCTGAATCGCTAAATATAATCGTGTGGCCAGAGATCGGTGCATTTTCAGCGGCAATCATAAGTGCTAATGCCTCTGCTGAAAAAATGGTACAACAGTCCGGAATGCGCATAGAGATATTGGTGTGTTCACTGTGTACTCCCAGACCGACGCCCTTCTCGTCTAACGAGCCGTCGGTGTAAAACTTTGTCGATGTGGAGTATTGTTTCGTTAGCATCTCGTTGAATACAGCTTGTATTTTTGCTGGGGCTTCATGAGCTTTCAGTTGGTTCTTTATTTTCCAGTCGATAGCAGGTTCGGATGAATTCCATGCTCTGTCGCTTACTCGGCTAAGGGTACTGATGGTCGGCAATTGACGTGATGTTAACCGCTTCAGCCACTCTGATGTCCTTCTGACCATAGGACAGATCAGTTCTTCATCTATTGGTCGTTTTTCCAGCCAGCTGCATGCTTTGCTAACGAGGCAACCGGTCATGAGGTATTCAAAAGGCATTTGTCCACTTTCTATGAGTAGTGAAGGTATGGGACTGGTTATATGTGCTTTCGAGATAGTTCTAATCGCAGTGTGGTAGATCGGTTGAAGCCGTTTCATCACCCTTTCACCACCCCTACTATATAGTCCGAATCCATGGGTAATTTTGGTTATCAGGATGCTGTTGCAGATCCTGATAAGTGTTTGACGGCTACCGCTAGCATATCTTCTACTAATTGCTTTTAGTATCTTTAGTTGGTTTTGACAATTTTTGACGAGGTAATCAGCGTGCTTCATAAACTTCAGATTTGAATCTATTTGTACTCCTAGTACCTTTGTACTTCCTACTTTTTCGATGATGCCTTTCGGGGTTTTCAAGTCTGGGACGTTTTTGTGCTTACCGCCACTGCATACATGGAGCAGTTTGGACTTTGCAGCAGAAAATTCAAGCCCTTGCTGTTCAGCCCAGGTTAGCACACAGTTTAGTGTAGTTTGTGCTTTTATTCGAACGGCTCGTGGGAAGCTTCCAGCAGCGATGATGATTAAATCGTCCGCGTAAATCAGTATATCTATATCTTCCGGGATGCATTCGCAAATGGAGTTGATGGCGATATTAAAGAGAGTTGGCGAAATCACTGAGCCTTGTGGTATTCCATTCTCAAGTGGTCGTCGATCAGAAAGTGCACCATCTACAAACACTCTAAAGCATCTTTCGTTCAGGAAGTTGTGGACATACCTCTGCATCCTGCTCCCAACGTTCCACTGGCTGAGAGTAGAGATAATTGGGTGTCTCCACGTTCTGTCGAATGCCTTCGATAAGTCAAGCATTATCACATCTGCATGCATGCCGGATTCTAGCGCGTCTTCTAGAATCGTCTCAAGTTGAGCTAAATGGCTGTCCACGCCGGAGCCTGGACGAAAGGCAAACTGTCGGTTTCCAAGTCTGTTATTTGATTCTATTTCCTCAGTCAATCGCCGATTTATCATCCGTTCAAGAATTTTACCGACACAACTGGTTAGTGATATCGGTCTGTATTCTTCTGCTTCGGTTCCTTTTTTGTCGGGTTTCTTGATTGGTATAATAGTAGCCTCTTTCCACTCGGTTGGAATGTTACCGCTACTCCAAACACCGTTGTATATGTCTAGTAGAACCAATTTCGCCTGTACGGGAAGATGTTTCAGCAGTGGGTATCCAATTCGATCAGGACCTTCAGATAGCCCTGCAGCCTTGTTGAGTGCCCAGTTTAATTCGCTAAAGCTGAAGTTAGCATCCAGTGGTGAGTATTCTGTGTTGAAGTTGGGTACGTTTCTCTCTTCTTGTTCCTTACGTTCCTGGAACGTTTTCGAGTAGCCATCAGTTGCCGATACTGCTGCAAAGTGATCAGCAAGTGAATTGGCCATGTCGGCAGGGGTGTCGGTGAATGTGCCGTCAATTCGCAGATATTTTCTATTGCTTCTCCGTTTTCCGCTTAGTGCGTTGATTTTTTCCCATAGCTTCTTGGATGTAGTGGTTGGGTTGATTTCCTCAACAAATTTCTTCCAGCTCGAATTTTTTGCTTCTTGAATAGCGTTTCTAGCATCCCTTCGTGCTTCCTGGAAATCCTTTAGCGCCTGTACTTTTCTTGAATCTTTGTCATCCAATCGTCGTAGTGCTCGAAGTGTTTTTCTTCTGTACTTAATGGCTTTTTTTACCGTGTCATTCCACCATGGTACAGATTTAGGTCCTGGGCGACCACTAGTTCGCTGGATTGATTTCTTGGCGGCATTGAAGATAAGCTGACTGAATTCGGAGGCGGAGTATTCTTTCGATATGTCCATGTTATCTTTAATTTCGTTCTGAAATTTCTCCCAGTTGGCGTTGTCGTATTTCCATCGTGGCCTTGCACAGACTGTCGGAGACGAGCGGCCAGTAACCAATCTAATGGGATAATGGTCACTGCCGTGATTGTCTTCCTCCACCTGCCAGCTAAATCTGGCTGAGATTTGCCAGGATATTATGGAAAGATCGATTGCAGAAGTTGATCCATCAGCTAGACTTATTCGGGTGTGGGTGCCGTCATTGAGGAAAACTAGACCTTTGTCAATACACCACTGTTCTATCATTTTCCCTCTCAGATCAGTATGCTTGGATCCCCATTCAGTGCTAGCAGCATTGAAATCTCCCATTAATATTACTGGTTCTGGTAGTTGAAGTATGAGTTCGCTGAGCTGTTTTTCTATATTTCTGTTTGATCGTTCGCTTGGAGGGATGTACACGCTTACAATTGTTGACTTCGAACCTGTGTCAATTTGTACAGCTATTGCCTGCATCTCTGTTCGAATTTGTAGTTGTTTGTGGGGAATATCACTTCGCACTCCCAGTGCTACTCCGTGTTTAATGTTATTTATTATTCCTTCAACTAAGTACAAATCATAGTCCTTAATGGTGGGGGCGCAATCTATCGGGGTCATGGTCTCCTGCAGCGCCAGTACACAGGGTGAGTACTGGTTTATTAGCAATTGTAATTCAGGTAGTCGGCGTCTCAAACTGGCGATGTTCCACTGTATAGCGAAAGTGTTATCAACATACTGGTCTCTTTGTCTTCTTGCTTGTTTATTGGTTGATTGCGTCATTGTTAGGTCGGAGAAGTTTCTTTTTTCCTTTTCGGTTGATAACAATAGTGTCAGATCTGTCAGATTCGTTGTCCGTTATACTCATACCGTCTGTGTTTACATCGGAAATTTCTGTTTCAAAAGTGTGTTCTAGTGTTAACTGTGTCGAAAAAGTTTGTTTTGGGTGATCGTGCTCAGTATTTTTAGTTGTTCCGGAAGTTATCTTCTTCAAGGGTGGGGGACGAAATTCGGATCCAGTTGGCGTTTCCGGCGAGACTTCTTTTTGGCGTTTTTTCTGCAGTTCCTTCTTTTTCTTTTTTCCTTCGTCGGTTTTTTGGCATTGGCAGTTTGAGCGTCCTTTTAGTTCGGTTATCACAGCAGCAAGTTGATTCCGTAGGGCGGTTATTTCTTCTTTCAGATTCGCGATTTCCTTGTCCTTGTTATCTTCTTGCTGTATGATCAGTCTTTTGCTGACGTTGGAGTACGATTTAGCACCGATTCGGCTGTCGTATAGTTTTTTGGCCTCCGCAAACGATAATCCTTGTTCGGATTTTATCCGGATGATTTCGTTCTCTCGTTTGTATATCAGGCAATTACGGTCGGTCGGTTTGTGGCTTTCCTTGCAGTGGAAACAATTTTCAGTATTTTTGCAATCTTCGGTTTTGTGTTCATGTGCCGAGCAATTTTGGCACCGTGGTGCACTTTTACATCGAGCCTTTGTATGTCCGTATTCAAGACAGTTAAAGCATAACATGGGTACGGGATAATAAAAACGAGTTGCCACTCTAAGCGCTCCGAAGAAAATATGCTGTGGCCAGGTTGTACCTTCCATGGTCAGTACCATTGTAGACGTGTTCACTCTCAAATTGTCCACCAATCTGGTAAAGCGACGCACTGCCGTTACTCCTTGAGGAGCCAACTCAGTTAGTAGCTCTTCCTGTGTCATATCGCTTACTTCTGGACAGTTAACTATGCATCTGCTATAGTTAAGCGTGGGGTGTGCTGTTATTTCGACCGGCGTTCCATCAATTAATTTTTTCATACCGAGCAATTTGGAGGCATGTTCCTGATTTCGCACTTTTACAACATATTTAGTACCTTTGGCTTCGGTAGTAGCGGTATATGCGCCACCGATTAATAATTGGATCGACTTACCCACTGTGAAGGGATGATTTTTCGGTAGTACTCCCTCATTAGCAGCCTTAAGTAGAAGCACAATCACCTTTCCGTGCTTTCCTTCCGCATCCATCCATCTCGGCAGGCCTGCGCCGTAATCATCCGGCGGTCGAGGCAGCCCGTATGTCGATGATGAGGCCATTCGGCCGAACAAAATATTCCCAACAGCCACTCACTTCAATGTTTTATTGCAGAGAAAATCGAGAAATAAAGTGCACTGGCAACAATAACCGGTTTTACAAAAACGTCACTATTCCGACAGGGTTTTTTACAGCCAATTGCGTCTCTCTCTACTCACACACCGACCACGTCACCACGTCGGTTTTTTCCACGATTGCTTCACGACCGTTTCACTTTTGATCGCCGACCGCGTCACTCTACCGATGGCGGTTTTTTCACTGCCAGCGGGATCTTCAATGGTGGTTTTTCTCACCGATAACGTCAATTTTTCTTCCGATAGTAGTTTTTCACATACGATCACTTTGTTTTTTAAAAACCTCCAGCCACCTCACTGCACTAATGGCGGCTTTTTCACTACCAGTGGCGTCACTTTTCTGATGGCGGCTTTTGCACCGTTCTTGTCACTTCTCGTGTGCGGTTTTTTCACTCCCGGTATCGTCATCCAAATGAAAAGGCAGCGGATGCTTCCCCGGTCAATGCCGGTTGTCACTAACACGGGAAATTTGCTACAATTCACATATCACTTTTTCAACATATATGAGTTCGCTAATGTTAACTTTCTGCTGGCGACTCTATGTTTACTCCCGTCGGCGCTACCCAGCCGAAAAAGGGCAGCGGATGCTTTCCCGGTCTATGCCGGTTGTCACACTCGCGGGAAACGAAAAATAAATCCACTGTATTTTTCCACGTCACTTCGACTTTGCTTGCTTACGCGCGTATACAAAAGCGTCCGTACAGCTCGCTGGTCAGACAAAGACTGAATGTTGCAATTCGGCCCATTGAGTAGCGCTTTTATACTGATGCACACACATTCTCAGTCGCCGCCGCATAGGAAGATTACCATGGCTGCTATCTATATGCTTACTCGTGATGTGTTGGTTTGAAGGGGAAATAGCGCGAACACGAAGTTCACTGTTGCCACTGTTTTAGTAGCTTGGGATTGCCGAAATCTGCTTTATCCGGACTAATGCTGACATGGTAGCATTTTCCCTGGAAAACGATTGCCCGGAAATTGATTCTCCTGAAAAAGAAAGAAAGAAAAAGTAAATCGAAAAACAAACGGGTTTTTTTTTTAACTTATAAAGATTTTCTATACATCCGTCTACATGGTACGTTATATTGGCTTCTATGGTACTTAAATATCGATATCTGATACTGATCTATGATGGAACAAATTGTTACTGATGAACAAACTATTTCTGTTTGATATTCTTCTACTGTTGGAATTTTATTGATTTCTAGGCGATTTTTTTTGCTCATACATAGTTTTTCTTTTTAGGAATATTTTTTTGCAAATCTAATGAAAAGCTGAAAAAATCAAGTCTGGCAACACTGGCTCCGGAATGGAAATGGTGGGGGAAGTATAGTAGCCGAATCGAACCGTATACAGAACGAAAAGGCACATGGCACGTACACGAGCGAGACAGGCGATAGTAGTGTTTATTCGCGACTATAAAAAAAATCGGTCGGTCTGTTTTGGTCATCATTCGTCGTTTGAACAGCATCACAGTGGTATCAGTAGTAGAGCAGAATTTTCGCGCCATGGCCCGTACGAAACAGACCGCCCGCAAGTCCACCGGAGGGAAAGCTCCCCGCAAACAGTTGGCAACGAAGGCTGCCCGTAAAAGTGCCCCAGCTACGGGTGGCGTTAAGAAGCCCCATCGCTACAGACCAGGAACTGTCGCGCTGCGAGAAATTCGTCGCTATCAGAAGTCGACAGAGCTACTAATCCGCAAGCTGCCCTTCCAGCGTCTGGTTCGTGAGATCGCGCAGGACTTCAAAACCGATCTGCGCTTCCAGAGCTCAGCCGTCATGGCCCTTCAAGAAGCCAGCGAGGCTTACCTGGTTGGTTTGTTCGAGGATACCAATCTGTGCGCTATCCATGCCAAGCGAGTGACCATCATGCCGAAAGACATCCAACTGGCTCGCCGGATCCGTGGGGAGCGGGCCTAAATTTGGTGTGTGCCCATCACCCCCCAGAACGAAACAGCAACAAACGGTCCTTTTCAGGACCACAACCAATCATATTTTACTAAGAATTATTAGCAGAAATTTTCCGTTTCCCTCCAAAAATGCTCAGGCGGGTGGCTGTGTGTGTTTGTTAGACAGCACGCCGATGGGGGATTTTTTGCCAGCAGCACCACCTCGTACCGATCGACAGTAGTAGCGTGTGAAAAACAAGACCCATTGAGGGAAATCTTGCGCGGCCGATTTGTGATTTAGCACCAAATCGATGAGTGAACTTTTGAGAGATTGGGTGAAATCGTCAATGCCATGATATGAGGGAAACTATTATTAAGCGTCTGACGAGCATTGCAAAAAAAAAAAACTTGTGCAATGCTCACAGAAATGTACGTTGATGATTATCGGAGTGAAAATCAAATTAACTCTTTTTATCAGAAGAAAATAGTCGCCCTGAAAAGGGCGGTTTTTACGGCTAGAAAGGAGCGGGATTTAAGTTGCTGCGGAGGCCCTCTTTTCAGTCTTCTTCGGCAGCAGTACGGCCTGTATGTTAGGCAACACGCCACCCTGAGCAATGGTCACACCGGAGAGCAGTTTGTTCAGCTCTTCGTCATTTCGAATGGCCAGCTGCAGATGACGGGGGATGATTCTGGTCTTTTTGTTATCGCGAGCAGCGTTTCCTGCCAGCTCCAGTACTTCGGCGGCAAGATATTCCATCACAGCTGCCAAGTAGACGGGTGCTCCGGCACCGACACGTTCAGCATAATTTCCCTTCCTCAGCAGACGGTGAATTCGGCCAACAGGGAACTGGAGACCGGCACGAACTGAGCGGGATTTTGGCTTTCCCTTCACTTTTCCTCCTTTACCGCGTGCAGACATTGTTGTAGGTTTATCGCTGTGCGCGTTCGTGTGTAGTCACGTAGACAATACGAGTAACACTGATGCCACTCGCGCACACAGCACCCCTTGTTATGCATTCGCTTCATTGCACATCGTTCGCCAAAGGGGCGGAGTAGCGAACGAACGAATCGCGCTAAACACAAAAAAGGACGAACCTTCGTCTCGCTACACGATCGTATATAAGCGATATGTAGTGATTTTTGCTACCAATCAGTCAGCGCAGTTCGCATCGAGAGCGTTAACAGCAGCACAACCACGTCGTTACTATGGCACCGAAAGCCAGCGGAAAGGCTGTGAAAAAATCCGGCGGCGGCGGTGGCAAGGCACAGAAGAACATCGCCACAAAAGCAGGAGGAGGAGAGAAGAAGAAGCGAAAGCAACGGCGCAAGGAAAGCTACGCTATCTACATCTACAAGGTGCTGAAGCAGGTCCATCCGGACACCGGTGTCTCGTCGAAGGCGATGAGCATCATGAATAGCTTCGTGAACGACATCTTCGAGCGTATTGCTAACGAAGCATCTCGTCTGGCCCATTACAACCGACGGTCGACGATCACCTCCCGCGAGGTACAGACCGCCGTTCGTTTGCTGTTACCGGGAGAGCTGGCGAAACATGCCGTATCGGAAGGTACCAAGGCCGTTACCAAGTATACCAGCTCGAAGTAAACGTGTCGCCCGCCCCGCCGCCGGATGTCACACACCACCACCCCATCGTCATCGGCCCTTTTCAGGGCCACCAAAACACGTTCTGGTAAAGAGTTGAATTGAAATGTGTACACATAGTTTATATAAACATTAGTTGTTGTTGTTGTTTGTTTGTTTGTTTGTTTCATTAGAGCAAAAACGTCGTTGTCATTTTTGTTTCTCTGTCCATTTTTCAAATCATCACCAAATCAATTGCTGTAGTTTGTGGAAGTAGTCTTTCCCCTTACCGCTAGTTGATTGTTTTTGTTAAGACGGAAAACGGTCTTTTTTCTACCCCTTTATCGTCTATATTCTACTCAGTCAGTCTAAAACAGCCCCTGCGTATGAAAATTCTGCCGCAAAAAGAACACATTTCTGGATCATACTTGTTAATACAATGCACTTCCCAGCCTTCAAACTTCTGATCTGCGTTGAACGTTAATAATTAAATACCCAACACAATTCATAATCGCAAAGTTGAACAATACAATACGTTCGTCAATTTAGGCTAAAAAATCGGTAATTATCGTTCGTTCGTTTGTTTATTGTGCCAGCCAATTTTTCTCTGTTTTATTATAGCCAAAATAAGCGCGTTGTTTGCTAATCAGAGTAATATTATACTTGCTCTGTTTGTTTGTTAAGGCAACAGAAAACCACGGCCTACTATTAATTTACCTGTACGTACGTACGTTTATCTGAGCAAGAAACCGCGCCTATTTACTATAGTGATTTGTTTAATCAAACTAACGACGACTGATTTATCTTGCCAATCGGCAGCCAGTTGAATGCGGGTGTGTGCGCGCGCTGCTGCTCAAGCTAGAAAACTCATGGGGGGAACGGAGCATTAACGGAAAATAAGCATCAATCAATTCTTTACAATTTTGTTAGTCCTGAAAAGGACTGTTGTTTTGGGGGGACGCGCACGTTGTCGGGAATTTACTTCTTGCCGGCGGTGACCTTCTTCGGGGCGGTGGCGGCCTTCTTTGGCTTAGGTGCCCTCGGCTTGTTCGCTGCAGCCTTCGATGGTTTGGTGGCTTTCTGTTTAGTGGCAGCCGTTACCGCCTTTGCAGGGGCAGCAGCTTTCGCTTTCTTCGTAGCCGATTTCTTAGCGGCCGGGATCGCCGCCTTTGGCTTGCTGGTCTTCTCACCACCACCAGCCGGCGGATTTTTCTTCTCCCCGGATTTAGTAGCCGATTTCTTCGGTTTTTTCGCTGCACCCGATGGTGGTTTCTTATCGCCAGCCGGTTTCTTTGCTTCGACCGTCACCTTAAACGATCCGGAAGCACCGGTACCCTTGGTCTGGGTGATGTTTCCCTTCTCGACACCCGTTTTCAAAGCCTTCCGGATAAACGGAGCCAGCCTGGCGACGTCACACATGTAGTTGGCGGCGATGTACTTTTTGATCGCCTGCAGTGATGATCCGCTCCGTTCCTTCAGGGTCCGGATGGCAGCCAGAACCATCTCACTCACTGGTGGATGGGTTGAAGATTTTTTCGGTTTCTTGGCGTCACTCTTGCTAGCCTTGGCCGCCTGCTTCGGTGGCGCTTTGGCGGCTGGCGGAGAGGCGACGACGGCAGGGGCCGTAGCAGCAACGTCGATAGCAGTTTCAGCCATTGCGCGTTCGTTTGGTTTGGTTTTCTTCCACACACACAGTTGTAGACGACGAGTCGATGGATGCACGATGATGCAAGTCTGCGAATATGATAACCGGGGGTCCGGTGTCTGTTGTTTAGGATCGTATTCATCGGCTCTGTTTGGGAACGCGTAGATGACGGTTGGAAGTTACTATTCGATCGGTGCCGGTAAAATTTTACGGACTGTTGTTTTAAATCAACCAAAATCGAATTACTGCTTGTGAAAAGTACACTGGAAGTTTGCATTCAATTTACTGCACTGTCCGCACCGTCCAAACTAACACCCGCTGAACATTCTGTTTTAAGCGTATGGCCGAATATTATCAAATCATGTATCCGACTATGGCGGCACGTGCAAACTGAATTGTGGAAAATAGGTTAATTTGAACCTTCTAGCAATTGGAAAACCTTTTCGGTGCTATCCAATCGAAAGAAAACTTCTCTCTATATAAAATTATTTCATTTTTGTACATATTTGCTCGAGCGGAAGTGCTCGTAATTTGGCGACCTGCGGAAAACGTTTCGGTCGGCTGGTCCTTTGCTGAAAACTTTCGTTATTAAAATTACTAAAACAAAAAAAGTTAACGGGTGGCAACACAAATTTTGGATTTTTTTTCTCAACCTGTCAAAAAAAAAAGACAAACGATTCGATTGAAATTAGAAGATACGTTCTCCATTGTTGGCCAAAAATTAGTGAACATTTCAAACCGATCCGTAATTGGATGCTGTTCGGCGAAGCTTCCGTTTGATGTCGGAACAGGCGCGTAGTACGGCGTCTATGTCAACTTTGCTAATACATTTCGTGATCTTCTACCAGTCCACTTGTTTGCAATTCGTGGCTCTCAAAACGAAATCCGGAAGAAATCTGCGATTGGGCAACACTGAAGCAAATTGTGAAGCGGGTTGTGCTTTTTAGGGTACAAATGGGATCGAGTGGGTATTCGGGAACGATTGTTTTTTTTTTTTTTTGCTTTTTTTTGCGAGGGAAGTAACTTGCTTCGTGCAAAACAAAATATTTAGCCAAAATAATTTTTTTATCAACCGGCAAGCGGCATAGAGATTGCACCGTCGAAAGGTGTTGTAAACAGTCGACGGCGCAACGTTTTCCCCTTTGAAATATTGTACCGTGCACTTTTCGCCGAGATTCTTGTGTTGCTCGTAGAACCGTACAACGCGCTCGCGAAATGCTTTCTTGTTTCGACGGCAGAGACAGACAGAGAGAAATACCTCGAAAAAAATCCAACATTTTAGTTGCGGATTTTGATTTTAGTGCTCTAATCATCAGTGTTATTTCGAATTGCTTTGGCTAACTCAAAATTCTATTATTTAGGATGTACTGATCAACTCGCTACATCGTTGTGTACATGGCTGTGAGCTGATAAACCGCACGCGTCGACCATCACACCCAGGCGCTTCAGCGCACGCATCGATGGGAACGCTTGTCCCCCGACACAGATCACAAGCTGGACTTTTTTACGGTTGCTCAATCTCTCTCTCTCTCTCTCTCTCTCTCTCTCTCTCTCTCTCTCTCTCTCTCTCTCTCTCTCTTCCTGTGTGTGTGTGTGTGTGTGTTGTAATTGCTTCCTGATTGATACAGTACTAACTCACCAGCCATCAACTTTACTTTTATCATTCAGACCAATTAAAGGTACGCAAATTCATAGGTAGACAGGTAGGTGAAAGCGTGGTAAGCTAAAACGTGCGCGCGCGAAAAAAAGAGTCGGTCGGCGGTTCGTTGCTATCGAGAAACGAGCCGTTTTGTCCCATGATACGCAAGCTCAGGAGAAAGAAAAAGGAAATGCATATATGAAAAAAGGGAAACCCAGCGACTGAGCGCGTTGTAGTGTTACGACGGTCTCTCGCATATCCATCAAAATCGCACATTAAACAGTACGCCCCTGCAACGTGGATGAAAATTATGAAGGATACATTTCAAACTAATTCTTTTTTCTAAACATTTGGTGGCCCTGAAAAGGGCCTTTTGTGTTGTCGTGAACGTCGTGGTAGGGCTTAACCACCAAAACCGTACAATGTGCGTCCCTGGCGTTTAAGCGCATAGACGACATCCATCGCAGTGACGGTCTTCCGTTTGGCATGTTCAGTGTACGTCACAGCGTCCCGGATAACGTTTTCCAGAAAAATCTTCAGCACACCACGGGTTTCCTCGTATATCAAACCGGAGATTCGCTTCACTCCTCCACGTCGAGCCAGACGACGAATGGCGGGTTTGGTGATGCCCTGGATATTGTCACGAAGCACCTTGCGGTGCCGCTTAGCGCCTCCCTTGCCGAGCCCTTTGCCTCCTTTGCCACGGCCAGTCATCTTCTTGGTTGTTGTAGGTAATAACTTAGTAGGCTAGCGCAGCACACCTGCAGCAGCGAGATTCCAATACCGAATGTTGCAATTCTTTTTTTTTTTTTTTTTTTATTTATGTGACTTTAAATTTATTCATTCGTCACATCAATCAAAAATAAATAACTACATTTCATTTAACAAAGTGAACTTAAATACTATCTAATAATTTTTCTTCTTTCATAAATTCAATCAATTTTTCTTCATGATCTGGTCCAAGTATTTCACCTAAAGTCAGGTTGGCAAAATGTAGGTCCCTACTCTGCTGATTTCGTTGACAGTCTACCAGTAGGTGCCGTATTGTGAGGTCTTCCCCGCAGCATTGTGGTTTGTCTATCCGGTCCAGGAGAAAATCGTGCGTCAGCTTTGTGTGCCCGATGCGGAGCCTGGTGATAGCAGTTTGTTCTGAAGAATCATTCCTGTCTTTCCAGGCCGCGGTTGTTGATTTTATACTTCTCGTGAAAGTGTTACAGTTGTTCCATTCTGCATCCCATGCTTGTCGGAGTTGAGCTTTTGCATATTGCACGAAGTCCTTAGCTGGTACTGGGATATCGTTGCACTCTCTGGTTCGACCCTCACCGGCTAGATGATCTGCTCTTTCGTTTCCAGTAATGCCAGAGTGACTTGGCACCCAGCAGAATGTGATATTTTTATCAGCCGATGTGCATTCGACAGCCTGTATCCACGGGTGTCGGGACTTTCCGTGGTCAATAGCTTGAATGCAGCTCGCTGAATCGCTAAATATAATCGTGTGGCCAGAGATCGGTGCATTTTCAGCGGCAATCATAAGTGCTAATGCCTCTGCTGAAAAAATGGTACAACAGTCCGGAATGCGCATAGAGATATTGGTGTGTTCACTGTGTACTCCCAGACCGACGCCCTTCTCGTCTAACGAGCCGTCGGTGTAAAACTTTGTCGATGTGGAGTATTGTTTCGTTAGCATCTCGTTGAATACAGCTTGTATTTTTGCTGGGGCTTCATGAGCTTTCAGTTGGTTCTTTATTTTCCAGTCGATAGCAGGTTCGGATGAATTCCATGCTCTGTCGCTTACTCGGCTAAGGGTACTGATGGTCGGCAATTGACGTGATGTTAACCGCTTCAGCCACTCTGATGTCCTTCTGACCATAGGACAGATCAGTTCTTCATCTATTGGTCGTTTTTCCAGCCAGCTGCATGCTTTGCTAACGAGGCAACCGGTCATGAGGTATTCAAAAGGCATTTGTCCACTTTCTATGAGTAGTGAAGGTATGGGACTGGTTATATGTGCTTTCGAGATAGTTCTAATCGCAGTGTGGTAGATCGGTTGAAGCCGTTTCATCACCCTTTCACCACCCCTACTATATAGTCCGAATCCATGGGTAATTTTGGTTATCAGGATGCTGTTGCAGATCCTGATAAGTGTTTGACGGCTACCGCTAGCATATCTTCTACTAATTGCTTTTAGTATCTTTAGTTGGTTTTGACAATTTTTGACGAGGTAATCAGCGTGCTTCATAAACTTCAGATTTGAATCTATTTGTACTCCTAGTACCTTTGTACTTCCTACTTTTTCGATGATGCCTTTCGGGGTTTTCAAGTCTGGGACGTTTTTGTGCTTACCGCCACTGCATACATGGAGCAGTTTGGACTTTGCAGCAGAAAATTCAAGCCCTTGCTGTTCAGCCCAGGTTAGCACACAGTTTAGTGTAGTTTGTGCTTTTATTCGAACGGCTCGTGGGAAGCTTCCAGCAGCGATGATGATTAAATCGTCCGCGTAAATCAGTATATCTATATCTTCCGGGATGCATTCGCAAATGGAGTTGATGGCGATATTAAAGAGAGTTGGCGAAATCACTGAGCCTTGTGGTATTCCATTCTCAAGTGGTCGTCGATCAGAAAGTGCACCATCTACAAACACTCTAAAGCATCTTTCGTTCAGGAAGTTGTGGACATACCTCTGCATCCTGCTCCCAACGTTCCACTGGCTGAGAGTAGAGATAATTGGGTGTCTCCACGTTCTGTCGAATGCCTTCGATAAGTCAAGCATTATCACATCTGCATGCATGCCGGATTCTAGCGCGTCTTCTAGAATCGTCTCAAGTTGAGCTAAATGGCTGTCCACGCCGGAGCCTGGACGAAAGGCAAACTGTCGGTTTCCAAGTCTGTTATTTGATTCTATTTCCTCAGTCAATCGCCGATTTATCATCCGTTCAAGAATTTTACCGACACAACTGGTTAGTGATATCGGTCTGTATTCTTCTGCTTCGGTTCCTTTTTTGTCGGGTTTCTTGATTGGTATAATAGTAGCCTCTTTCCACTCGGTTGGAATGTTACCGCTACTCCAAACACCGTTGTATATGTCTAGTAGAACCAATTTCGCCTGTACGGGAAGATGTTTCAGCAGTGGGTATCCAATTCGATCAGGACCTTCAGATAGCCCTGCAGCCTTGTTGAGTGCCCAGTTTAATTCGCTAAAGCTGAAGTTAGCATCCAGTGGTGAGTATTCTGTGTTGAAGTTGGGTACGTTTCTCTCTTCTTGTTCCTTACGTTCCTGGAACGTTTTCGAGTAGCCATCAGTTGCCGATACTGCTGCAAAGTGATCAGCAAGTGAATTGGCCATGTCGGCAGGGGTGTCGGTGAATGTGCCGTCAATTCGCAGATATTTTCTATTGCTTCTCCGTTTTCCGCTTAGTGCGTTGATTTTTCCCATAGCTTCTTGGATGTAGTGGTTGGGTTGATTTCCTCAACAAATTTCTTCCAGCTCGAATTTTTTGCTTCTTGAATAGCGTTTCTAGCATCCCTTCGTGCTTCCTGGAAATCCTTTAGCGCCTGTACTTTTCTTGAATCTTTGTCATCCAATCGTCGTAGTGCTCGAAGTGTTTTTCTTCTGTACTTAATGGCTTTTTTTACCGTGTCATTCCACCATGGTACAGATTTAGGTCCTGGGCGACCACTAGTTCGCTGGATTGATTTCTTGGCGGCATTGAAGATAAGCTGACTGAATTCGGAGGCGGAGTATTCTTTCGATATGTCCATGTTATCTTTAATTTCGTTCTGAAATTTCTCCCAGTTGGCGTTGTCGTATTTCCATCGTGGCCTTGCACAGACTGTCGGAGACGAGCGGCCAGTAACCAATCTAATGGGATAATGGTCACTGCCGTGATTGTCTTCCTCCACCTGCCAGCTAAATCTGGCTGAGATTTGCCAGGATATTATGGAAAGATCGATTGCAGAAGTTGATCCATCAGCTAGACTTATTCGGGTGTGGGTGCCGTCATTGAGGAAAACTAGACCTTTGTCAATACACCACTGTTCTATCATTTTCCCTCTCAGATCAGTATGCTTGGATCCCCATTCAGTGCTAGCAGCATTGAAATCTCCCATTAATATTACTGGTTCTGGTAGTTGAAGTATGAGTTCGCTGAGCTGTTTTTCTATATTTCTGTTTGATCGTTCGCTTGGAGGGATGTACACGCTTACAATTGTTGACTTCGAACCTGTGTCAATTTGTACAGCTATTGCCTGCATCTCTGTTCGAATTTGTAGTTGTTTGTGGGGAATATCACTTCGCACTCCCAGTGCTACTCCGTGTTTAATGTTATTTATTATTCCTTCAACTAAGTACAAATCATAGTCCTTAATGGTGGGGGCGCAATCTATCGGGGTCATGGTCTCCTGCAGCGCCAGTACACAGGGTGAGTACTGGTTTATTAGCAATTGTAATTCAGGTAGTCGGCGTCTCAAACTGGCGATGTTCCACTGTATAGCGAAAGTGTTATCAACATACTGGTCTCTTTGTCTTCTTGCTTGTTTATTGGTTGATTGCGTCATTGTTAGGTCGGAGAAGTTTCTTTTTTCCTTTTCGGTTGATAACAATAGTGTCAGATCTGTCAGATTCGTTGTCCGTTATACTCATACCGTCTGTGTTTACATCGGAAATTTCTGTTTCAAAAGTGTGTTCTAGTGTTAACTGTGTCGAAAAAGTTTGTTTTGGGTGATCGTGCTCAGTATTTTTAGTTGTTCCGGAAGTTATCTTCTTCAAGGGTGGGGGACGAAATTCGGATCCAGTTGGCGTTTCCGGCGAGACTTCTTTTTGGCGTTTTTTCTGCAGTTCCTTCTTTTTCTTTTTTCCTTCGTCGGTTTTTTGGCATTGGCAGTTTGAGCGTCCTTTTAGTTCGGTTATCACAGCAGCAAGTTGATTCCGTAGGGCGGTTATTTCTTCTTTCAGATTCGCGATTTCCTTGTCCTTGTTATCTTCTTGCTGTATGATCAGTCTTTTGCTGACGTTGGAGTACGATTTAGCACCGATTCGGATGTCGTATAGTTTTTTGGCCTCCGCAAACGATAATCCTTGTTCGGATTTTATCCGGATGATTTCGTTCTCTCGTTTGTATATCAGGCAATTACGGTCGGTCGGTTTGTGGCTTTCCTTGCAGTGGAAACAATTTTCAGTATTTTTGCAATCTTCGGTTTTGTGTTCATGTGCCGAGCAATTTTGGCACCGTGGTGCACTTTTACATCGAGCCTTTGTATGTCCGTATTCAAGACAGTTAAAGCATAACATGGGTACGGGATAATAAAAACGAGTTGCCACTCTAAGCGCTCCGAAGAAAATATGCTGTGGCCAGGTTGTACCTTCCATGGTCAGTACCATTGTAGACGTGTTCACTCTCAAATTGTCCACCAATCTGGTAAAGCGACGCACTGCCGTTACTCCTTGAGGAGCCAACTCAGTTAGTAGCTCTTCCTGTGTCATATCGCTTACTTCTGGACAGTTAACTATGCATCTGCTATAGTTAAGCGTGGGGTGTGCTGTTATTTCGACCGGCGTTCCATCAATTAATTTTTTCATACCGAGCAATTTGGAGGCATGTTCCTGATTTCGCACTTTTACAACATATTTAGTACCTTTGGCTTCGGTAGTAGCGGTATATGCGCCACCGATTAATAATTGGATCGACTTACCCACTGTGAAGGGATGATTTTTCGGTAGTACTCCCTCATTAGCAGCCTTAAGTAGAAGCACAATCACCTTTCCGTGCTTTCCTTCCGCATCCATCCATCTCGGCAGGCCTGCGCCGTAATCATCCGGCGGTCGAGGCAGCCCGTATGTCGATGATGAGGCCATTCGGCCGAACAAAATATTCCCAACAGCCACTCACTTCAATGTTTTATTGCAGAGAAAATCGAGAAATAAAGTGCACTGGCAACAATAACCGGTTTTACAAAAACGTCACTATTCCGACAGGGTTTTTTACAGCCAATTGCGTCTCTCTCTACTCACACACCGACCACGTCACCACGTCGGTTTTTTCCACGATTGCTTCACGACCGTTTCACTTTTGATCGCCGACCGCGTCACTCTACCGATGGCGGTTTTTTCACTGCCAGCGGGATCTTCAATGGTGGTTTTTCTCACCGATAACGTCAATTTTTCTTCCGATAGTAGTTTTTCACATACGATCACTTTGTTTTTTAAAAACCTCCAGCCACCTCACTGCACTAATGGCGGCTTTTTCACTACCAGTGGCGTCACTTTTCTGATGGCGGCTTTTGCACCGTTCTTGTCACTTCTCGTGTGCGGTTTTTTCACTCCCGGTATCGTCATCCAAATGAAAAGGCAGCGGATGCTTCCCCGGTCAATGCCGGTTGTCACTAACACGGGAAATTTGCTACAATTCACATATCACTTTTTCAACATATATGAGTTCGCTAATGTTAACTTTCTGCTGGCGACTCTATGTTTACTCCCGTCGGCGCTACCCAGCCGAAAAAGGGCAGCGGATGCTTTCCCGGTCTATGCCGGTTGTCACACTCGCGGGAAACGAAAAATAAATCCACTGTATTTTTCCACGTCACTTCGACTTTGCTTGCTTACGCGCGTGTACAAAAGCGTCCGTACAGCTCGCTGGTCAGACAAAGACTGAATGTTGCAATTCGGCCCATTGAGTAGCGCTTTTATACTGATGCACACACATTCTCAGTCGCCGCCGCATAGGAAGATTACCATGGCTGCTATCTATATGCTTACTCGTGATGTGTTGGTTTGAAGGGGAAATAGCGCGAACACGAAGTTCACTGTTGCCACTGTTTTAGTAGCTTGGGATTGCCGAAATCTGCTTTATCCGGACTAATGCTGACATGGTAGCATTTTCCCTGGAAAACGATTGCCCGGAAATTGATTCTCCTGAAAAAGAAAGAAAGAAAAAGTAAATCGAAAAACAAACGGGTTTTTTTTTTAACTTATAAAGATTTTCTATACATCCGTCTACATGGTACGTTATATTGGCTTCTATGGTACTTAAATATCGATATCTGATACTGATCTATGATGGAACAAATTGTTACTGATGAACAAACTATTTCTGTTTGATATTCTTCTACTGTTGGAATTTTATTGATTTCTAGGCGATTTTTTTTGCTCATACATAGTTTTTCTTTTTAGGAATATTTTTTTGCAAATCTAATGAAAAGCTGAAAAAATCAAGTCTGGCAACACTGGCTCCGGAATGGAAATGGTGGGGGAAGTATAGTAGCCGAATCGAACCGTATACAGAACGAAAAGGCACATGGCACGTACACGAGCGAGACAGGCGATAGTAGTGTTTATTCGCGACTATAAAAAAAATCGGTCGGTCTGTTTTGGTCATCATTCGTCGTTTGAACAGCATCACAGTGGTATCAGTAGTAGAGCAGAATTTTCGCGCCATGGCCCGTACGAAACAGACCGCCCGCAAGTCCACCGGAGGGAAAGCTCCCCGCAAACAGTTGGCAACGAAGGCTGCCCGTAAAAGTGCCCCAGCTACGGGTGGCGTTAAGAAGCCCCATCGCTACAGACCAGGAACTGTCGCGCTGCGAGAAATTCGTCGCTATCAGAAGTCGACAGAGCTACTAATCCGCAAGCTGCCCTTCCAGCGTCTGGTTCGTGAGATCGCGCAGGACTTCAAAACCGATCTGCGCTTCCAGAGCTCAGCCGTCATGGCCCTTCAAGAAGCCAGCGAGGCTTACCTGGTTGGTTTGTTCGAGGATACCAATCTGTGCGCTATCCATGCCAAGCGAGTGACCATCATGCCGAAAGACATCCAACTGGCTCGCCGGATCCGTGGGGAGCGGGCCTAAATTTGGTGTGTGCCCATCACCCCCCAGAACGAAACAGCAACAAACGGTCCTTTTCAGGACCACAACCAATCATATTTTACTAAGAATTATTAGCAGAAATTTTCCGTTTCCCTCCAAAAATGCTCAGGCGGGTGGCTGTGTGTGTTTGTTAGACAGCACGCCGATGGGGGATTTTTTGCCAGCAGCACCACCTCGTACCGATCGACAGTAGTAGCGTGTGAAAAACAAGACCCATTGAGGGAAATCTTGCGCGGCCGATTTGTGATTTAGCACCAAATCGATGAGTGAACTTTTGAGAGATTGGGTGAAATCGTCAATGCCATGATATGAGGGAAACTATTATTAAGCGTCTGACGAGCATTGCAAAAAAAAAAAACTTGTGCAATGCTCACAGAAATGTACGTTGATGATTATCGGAGTGAAAATCAAATTAACTCTTTTTATCAGAAGAAAATAGTCGCCCTGAAAAGGGCGGTTTTTACGGCTAGAAAGGAGCGGGATTTAAGTTGCTGCGGAGGCCCTCTTTTCAGTCTTCTTCGGCAGCAGTACGGCCTGTATGTTAGGCAACACGCCACCCTGAGCAATGGTCACACCGGAGAGCAGTTTGTTCAGCTCTTCGTCATTTCGAATGGCCAGCTGCAGATGACGGGGGATGATTCTGGTCTTTTTGTTATCGCGAGCAGCGTTTCCTGCCAGCTCCAGTACTTCGGCGGCAAGATATTCCATCACAGCTGCCAAGTAGACGGGTGCTCCGGCACCGACACGTTCAGCATAATTTCCCTTCCTCAGCAGACGGTGAATTCGGCCAACAGGGAACTGGAGACCGGCACGAACTGAGCGGGATTTTGGCTTTCCCTTCACTTTTCCTCCTTTACCGCGTGCAGACATTGTTGTAGGTTTATCGCTGTGCGCGTTCGTGTGTAGTCACGTAGACAATACGAGTAACACTGATGCCACTCGCGCACACAGCACCCCTTGTTATGCATTCGCTTCATTGCACATCGTTCGCCAAAGGGGCGGAGTAGCGAACGAACGAATCGCGCTAAACACAAAAAAGGACGAACCTTCGTCTCGCTACACGATCGTATATAAGCGATATGTAGTGATTTTTGCTACCAATCAGTCAGCGCAGTTCGCATCGAGAGCGTTAACAGCAGCACAACCACGTCGTTACTATGGCACCGAAAGCCAGCGGAAAGGCTGTGAAAAAATCCGGCGGCGGCGGTGGCAAGGCACAGAAGAACATCGCCACAAAAGCAGGAGGAGGAGAGAAGAAGAAGCGAAAGCAACGGCGCAAGGAAAGCTACGCTATCTACATCTACAAGGTGCTGAAGCAGGTCCATCCGGACACCGGTGTCTCGTCGAAGGCGATGAGCATCATGAATAGCTTCGTGAACGACATCTTCGAGCGTATTGCTAACGAAGCATCTCGTCTGGCCCATTACAACCGACGGTCGACGATCACCTCCCGCGAGGTACAGACCGCCGTTCGTTTGCTGTTACCGGGAGAGCTGGCGAAACATGCCGTATCGGAAGGTACCAAGGCCGTTACCAAGTATACCAGCTCGAAGTAAACGTGTCGCCCGCCCCGCCGCCGGATGTCACACACCACCACCCCATCGTCATCGGCCCTTTTCAGGGCCACCAAAACACGTTCTGGTAAAGAGTTGAATTGAAATGTGTACACATAGTTTATATAAACATTAGTTGTTGTTGTTTGTTTGTTTGTTTGTTTCATTAGAGCAAAAACGTCGTTGTCATTTTTGTTTCTCTGTCCATTTTTCAAATCATCACCAAATCAATTGCTGTAGTTTGTGGAAGTAGTCTTTCCCCTTACCGCTAGTTGATTGTTTTTGTTAAGACGGAAAACGGTTTTTTTTCTACCCCTTTATCGTCTATATTCTACTCAGTCAGTCTAAAACAGCCCCTGCGTATGAAAATTCTGCCGCAAAAAGAACACATTTCTGGATCATACTTGTTAATACAATGCACTTCCCAGCCTTCAAACTTCTGATCTGCGTTGAACGTTAATAATTAAATACCCAACACAATTCATAATCGCAAAGTTGAACAATACAATACGTTCGTCAATTTAGGCTAAAAAATCGGTAATTATCGTTCGTTCGTTTGTTTATTGTGCCAGCCAATTTTTCTCTGTTTTATTATAGCCAAAATAAGCGCGTTGTTTGCTAATCAGAGTAATATTATACTTGCTCTGTTTGTTTGTTAAGGCAACAGAAAACCACGGCCTACTATTAATTTACCTGTACGTACGTACGTTTATCTGAGCAAGAAACCGCGCCTATTTACTATAGTGATTTGTTTAATCAAACTAACGACGACTGATTTATCTTGCCAATCGGCAGCCAGTTGAATGCGGGTGTGTGCGCGCGCTGCTGCTCAAGCTAGAAAACTCATGGGGGGAACGGAGCATTAACGGAAAATAAGCATCAATCAATTCTTTACAATTTTGTTAGTCCTGAAAAGGACTGTTGTTTTGGGGGGACGCGCACGTTGTCGGGAATTTACTTCTTGCCGGCGGTGACCTTCTTCGGGGCGGTGGCGGCCTTCTTTGGCTTAGGTGCCCTCGGCTTGTTCGCTGCAGCCTTCGATGGTTTGGTGGCTTTCTGTTTAGTGGCAGCCGTTACCGCCTTTGCAGGGGCAGCAGCTTTCGCTTTCTTCGTAGCCGATTTCTTAGCGGCCGGGATCGCCGCCTTTGGCTTGCTGGTCTTCTCACCACCACCAGCCGGCGGATTTTTCTTCTCCCCGGATTTAGTAGCCGATTTCTTCGGTTTTTTCGCTGCACCCGATGGTGGTTTCTTATCGCCAGCCGGTTTCTTTGCTTCGACCGTCACCTTAAACGATCCGGAAGCACCGGTACCCTTGGTCTGGGTGATGTTTCCCTTCTCGACACCCGTTTTCAAAGCCTTCCGGATAAACGGAGCCAGCCTGGCGACGTCACACATGTAGTTGGCGGCGATGTACTTTTTGATCGCCTGCAGTGATGATCCGCTCCGTTCCTTCAGGGTCCGGATGGCAGCCAGAACCATCTCACTCACTGGTGGATGGGTTGAAGATTTTTTCGGTTTCTTGGCGTCACTCTTGCTAGCCTTGGCCGCCTGCTTCGGTGGCGCTTTGGCGGCTGGCGGAGAGGCGACGACGGCAGGGGCCGTAGCAGCAACGTCGATAGCAGTTTCAGCCATTGCGCGTTCGTTTGGTTTGGTTTTCTTCCACACACACAGTTGTAGACGACGAGTCGATGGATGCACGATGATGCAAGTCTGCGAATATGATAACCGGGGGTCCGGTGTCTGTTGTTTAGGATCGTATTCATCGGCTCTGTTTGGGAACGCGTAGATGACGGTTGGAAGTTACTATTCGATCGGTGCCGGTAAAATTTTACGGACTGTTGTTTTAAATCAACCAAAATCGAATTACTGCTTGTGAAAAGTACACTGGAAGTTTGCATTCAATTTACTGCACTGTCCGCACCGTCCAAACTAACACCCGCTGAACATTCTGTTTTAAGCGTATGGCCGAATATTATCAAATCATGTATCCGACTATGGCGGCACGTGCAAACTGAATTGTGGAAAATAGGTTAATTTGAACCTTCTAGCAATTGGAAAACCTTTTCGGTGCTATCCAATCGAAAGAAAACTTCTCTCTATATAAAATTATTTCATTTTTGTACATATTTGCTCGAGCGGAAGTGCTCGTAATTTGGCGACCTGCGGAAAACGTTTCGGTCGGCTGGTCCTTTGCTGAAAACTTTCGTTATTAAAATTACTAAAACAAAAAAAGTTAACGGGTGGCAACACAAATTTTGGATTTTTTTTCTCAACCTGTCAAAAAAAAAGACAAACGATTCGATTGAAATTAGAAGATACGTTCTCCATTGTTGGCCAAAAATTAGTGAACATTTCAAACCGATCCGTAATTGGATGCTGTTCGGCGAAGCTTCCGTTTGATGTCGGAACAGGCGCGTAGTACGGCGTCTACGTCAACTTTGCTAATGCATTTCGTGATCTTCTACCAATCAACTTGTTTGCAATTCGTGGCTCTCAAAACGAAATCCCGAAGAAATCTGCGATTGGGCGACACTGAAGCAAATTGTGAAGCGGGTTGTGCTTTTTAGGGTACAAATGGGATCGAGTGGGTATTCGGGAACAATTGTTTTTTTTTTTTTTTGCTTTTTTTTGCGAGGGAAGTAACTTGCTTCGTGCAAAACAAAATATTTAGCCAAAATAATTTTTTTATCAACCGGCAAGCGGCATTGAGATTGCACCGTCGAAAGGTGTTGTAAACAGTCGACGGCGCAACGTTTTCCCCTTTGAAATATTGTACCGTGCACTTTTCGCCGAGATTCTTGTGTTGCTCGTAGAACCGTACAACGCGCTCGCGAAATGCTTTCTTGTTTCGACGGCAGAGACAGACAGAGAGAAATACCTCGAAAAAAATCCAACATTTTAGTTGCGGATTTTGATTTTAGTGCTCTAATCATCAGTGTTATTTCGAATTGCTTTGGCTAACTCAAAATTCTATTATTTAGGATGTACTGATCAACTCGCTACATCGTTGTGTACATGGCTGTGAGCTGATAAACCGCACGCGTCGACCATCACACCCAGGCGCTTCAGCGCACGCATCGATGGGAACGCTTGTCCCCCGACACAGATCACAAGCTGGACTTTTTTACGGTTGCTCAATCTCTCTCTCTCTCTCTCTCTCTCTCTCTCTCTCTCTCTCTCTTCCTGTGTGTGTGTGTGTGTGTGTGTTGTAATTGCTTCCTGATTGATACAGTACTAACTCACCAGCCATCAACTTTACTTTTATCATTCAGACCAATTAAAGGTACGCAAATTCATAGGTAGACAGGTAGGTGAAAGCGTGGTAAGCTAAAACGTGCGCGCGCGAAAAAAAGAGTCGGTCGGCGGTTCGTTGCTATCGAGAAACGAGCCGTTTTGTCCCATGATACGCAAGCTCAGGAGAAAGAAAAAGGAAATGCATATATGAAAAAAGGGAAACCCAGCGACTGAGCGCGTTGTAGTGTTACGACGGTCTCTCGCATATCCATCAAAATCGCACATTAAACAGTACGCCCCTGCAACGTGGATGAAAATTATGAAGGATACATTTCAAACTAATTCTTTTTTCTAAACATTTGGTGGCCCTGAAAAGGGCCTTTTGTGTTGTCGTGAACGTCGTGGTAGGGCTTAACCACCAAAACCGTACAATGTGCGTCCCTGGCGTTTAAGCGCATAGACGACATCCATCGCAGTGACGGTCTTCCGTTTGGCATGTTCAGTGTACGTCACAGCGTCCCGGATAACGTTTTCCAGAAAAATCTTCAGCACACCACGGGTTTCCTCGTATATCAAACCGGAGATTCGCTTCACTCCTCCACGTCGAGCCAGACGACGAATGGCGGGTTTGGTGATGCCCTGGATATTGTCACGAAGCACCTTGCGGTGCCGCTTAGCGCCTCCCTTGCCGAGCCCTTTGCCTCCTTTGCCACGGCCAGTCATCTTCTTGGTTGTTGTAGGTAATAACTTAGTAGGCTAGCGCAGCACACCTGCAGCAGCGAGATTCCAATACCGAATGTTGCAATTCGGCCCATTGAGTAGCGCTTTTATACTGATGCACACACATTCTCAGTCGCCGCCGCATAGGAAGATTACCATGGCTGCTATCTATATGCTTACTCGTGATGTGTTGGTTTGAAGGGGAAATAGCGCGAACACGAAGTTCACTGTTGCCACTGTTTTAGTAGCTTGGGATTGCCGAAATCTGCTTTATCCGGACTAATGCTGACATGGTAGCATTTTCCCTGGAAAACGATTGCCCAGAAATTGATTCTCCTGAAAAAGAAAGAAAGAAAAAGTAAATCGAAAAACAAACGGGTTTTTTTTTTAACTTATAAAGATTTTCTATACATCCGTCTACATGGTACGTTATATTGGCTTCTATGGTACTTAAATATCGATATCTGATACTGATCTATGATGGAACAAATTGTTACTGATGAACAAACTATTTCTGTTTGATATTCTTCTACTGTTGGAATTTTATTGATTTCTAGGCGATTTTTTTTTGCTCATACATAGTTTTTCTTTTTAGGAATATTTTTTTGCAAATCTAATGAAAAGCTGAAAAAATCAAGTCTGGCAACACTGGCTCCGGAATGGAAATGGTGGGGGAAGTATAGTAGCCGAATCGAACCGTATACAGAACGAAAAGGCACATGGCACGTACACGAGCGAGACAGGCGATAGTAGTGTTTATTCGCGACTATAAAAAAAATCGGTCGGTCTGTTTTGGTCATCATTCGTCGTTTGAACAGCATCACAGTGGTATCAGTAGTAGAGCAGAATTTTCGCGCCATGGCCCGTACGAAACAGACCGCCCGCAAGTCCACCGGAGGGAAAGCTCCCCGCAAACAGTTGGCAACGAAGGCTGCCCGTAAAAGTGCCCCAGCTACGGGTGGCGTTAAGAAGCCCCATCGCTACAGACCAGGAACTGTCGCGCTGCGAGAAATTCGTCGCTATCAGAAGTCGACAGAGCTACTAATCCGCAAGCTGCCCTTCCAGCGTCTGGTTCGTGAGATCGCGCAGGACTTCAAAACCGATCTGCGCTTCCAGAGCTCAGCCGTCATGGCCCTTCAAGAAGCCAGCGAGGCTTACCTGGTTGGTTTGTTCGAGGATACCAATCTGTGCGCTATCCATGCCAAGCGAGTGACCATCATGCCGAAAGACATCCAACTGGCTCGCCGGATCCGTGGGGAGCGGGCCTAAATTTGGTGTGTGCCCATCACCCCCCAGAACGAAACAGCAACAAACGGTCCTTTTCAGGACCACAACCAATCATATTTTACTAAGAATTATTAGCAGAAATTTTCCGTTTCCCTCCAAAAATGCTCAGGCGGGTGGCTGTGTGTGTTTGTTAGACAGCACGCCGATGGGGGATTTTTTGCCAGCAGCACCACCTCGTACCGATCGACAGTAGTAGCGTGTGAAAAACAAGACCCATTGAGGGAAATCTTGCGCGGCCGATTTGTGATTTAGCACCAAATCGATGAGTGAACTTTTGAGAGATTGGGTGAAATCGTCAATGCCATGATATGAGGGAAACTATTATTAAGCGTCTGACGAGCATTGCAAAAAAAAAAAACTTGTGCAATGCTCACAGAAATGTACGTTGATGATTATCGGAGTGAAAATCAAATTAACTCTTTTTATCAGAAGAAAATAGTCGCCCTGAAAAGGGCGGTTTTTACGGCTAGAAAGGAGCGGGATTTAAGTTGCTGCGGAGGCCCTCTTTTCAGTCTTCTTCGGCAGCAGTACGGCCTGTATGTTAGGCAACACGCCACCCTGAGCAATGGTCACACCGGAGAGCAGTTTGTTCAGCTCTTCGTCATTTCGAATGGCCAGCTGCAGATGACGGGGGATGATTCTGGTCTTTTTGTTATCGCGAGCAGCGTTTCCTGCCAGCTCCAGTACTTCGGCGGCAAGATATTCCATCACAGCTGCCAAGTAGACGGGTGCTCCGGCACCGACACGTTCAGCATAATTTCCCTTCCTCAGCAGACGGTGAATTCGGCCAACAGGGAACTGGAGACCGGCACGAACTGAGCGGGATTTTGGCTTTCCCTTCACTTTTCCTCCTTTACCGCGTGCAGACATTGTTGTAGGTTTATCGCTGTGCGCGTTCGTGTGTAGTCACGTAGACAATACGAGTAACACTGATGCCACTCGCGCACACAGCACCCCTTGTTATGCATTCGCTTCATTGCACATCGTTCGCCAAAGGGGCGGAGTAGCGAACGAACGAAACGCGCTAAACACAAAAAAGGACGAACCTTCGTCTCGCTACACGATCGTATATAAGCGATATGTAGTGATTTTTGCTACCAATCAGTCAGCGCAGTTCGCATCGAGAGCGTTAACAGCAGCACAACCACGTCGTTACTATGGCACCGAAAGCCAGCGGAAAGGCTGTGAAAAAATCCGGCGGCGGCGGTGGCAAGGCACAGAAGAACATCGCCACAAAAGCAGGAGGAGGAGAGAAGAAGAAGCGAAAGCAACGGCGCAAGGAAAGCTACGCTATCTACATCTACAAGGTGCTGAAGCAGGTCCATCCGGACACCGGTGTCTCGTCGAAGGCGATGAGCATCATGAATAGCTTCGTGAACGACATCTTCGAGCGTATTGCTAACGAAGCATCTCGTCTGGCCCATTACAACCGACGGTCGACGATCACCTCCCGCGAGGTACAGACCGCCGTTCGTTTGCTGTTACCGGGAGAGCTGGCGAAACATGCCGTATCGGAAGGTACCAAGGCCGTTACCAAGTATACCAGCTCGAAGTAAACGTGTCGCCCGCCCCGCCGCCGGATGTCACACACCACCACCCCATCGTCATCGGCCCTTTTCAGGGCCACCAAAACACGTTCTGGTAAAGAGTTGAATTGAAATGTGTACACATAGTTTATATAAACATTAGTTGTTGTTGTTTGTTTGTTTGTTTCATTAGAGCAAAAACGTCGTTGTCATTTTTGTTTCTCTGTCCATTTTTCAAATCATCACCAAATCAATTGCTGTAGTTTGTGGAAGTAGTCTTTCCCCTTACCGCTAGTTGATTGTTTTTGTTAAGACGGAAAACGGTCTTTTTTCTACCCCTTTATCGTCTATATTCTACTCAGTCAGTCTAAAACAGCCCCTGCGTATGAAAATTCTGCCGCAAAAAGAACACATTTCTGGATCATACTTGTTAATACAATGCACTTCCCAGCCTTCAAACTTCTGATCTGCGTTGAACGTTAATAATTAAATACCCAACACAATTCATAATCGCAAAGTTGAACAATACAATACGTTCGTCAATTTAGGCTAAAAAATCGGTAATTATCGTTCGTTCGTTTGTTTATTGTGCCAGCCAATTTTTCTCTGTTTTATTATAGCCAAAATAAGCGCGTTGTTTGCTAATCAGAGTAATATTATACTTGCTCTGTTTGTTTGTTTGTTTGTTAAGGCAACAGAAAACCACGGCCTACTATTAATTTACCTGTACGTACGTACGTTTATCTGAGCAAGAAACCGCGCCTATTTACTATAGTGATTTGTTTAATCAAACTAACGACGACTGATTTATCTTGCCAATCGGCAGCCAGTTGAATGCGGGTGTGTGCGCGCGCTGCTGCTCAAGCTAGAAAACTCATGGGGGGAACGGAGCATTAACGGAAAATAAGCATCAATCAATTCTTTACAATTTTGTTAGTCCTGAAAAGGACTGTTGTTTTGGGGGGACGCGCACGTTGTCGGGAATTTACTTCTTGCCGGCGGTGACCTTCTTCGGGGCGGTGGCGGCCTTCTTTGGCTTAGGTGCCCTCGGCTTGTTCGCTGCAGCCTTCGATGGTTTGGTGGCTTTCTGTTTAGTGGCAGCCGTTACCGCCTTTGCAGGGGCAGCAGCTTTCGCTTTCTTCGTAGCCGATTTCTTAGCGGCCGGGATCGCCGCCTTTGGCTTGCTGGTCTTCTCACCACCACCAGCCGGCGGATTTTTCTTCTCCCCGGATTTAGTAGCCGATTTCTTCGGTTTTTTCGCTGCACCCGATGGTGGTTTCTTATCGCCAGCCGGTTTCTTTGCTTCGACCGTCACCTTAAACGATCCGGAAGCACCGGTACCCTTGGTCTGGGTGATGTTTCCCTTCTCGACACCCGTTTTCAAAGCCTTCCGGATAAACGGAGCCAGCCTGGCGACGTCACACATGTAGTTGGCGGCGATGTACTTTTTGATCGCCTGCAGTGATGATCCGCTCCGTTCCTTCAGGGTCCGGATGGCAGCCAGAACCATCTCACTCACTGGTGGATGGGTTGAAGATTTTTTCGGTTTCTTGGCGTCACTCTTGCTAGCCTTGGCCGCCTGCTTCGGTGGCGCTTTGGCGGCTGGCGGAGAGGCGACGACGGCAGGGGCCGTAGCAGCAACGTCGATAGCAGTTTCAGCCATTGCGCGTTCGTTTGGTTTGGTTTTCTTCCACACACACAGTTGTAGACGACGAGTCGATGGATGCACGATGATGCAAGTCTGCGAATATGATAACCGGGGGTCCGGTGTCTGTTGTTTAGGATCGTATTCATCGGCTCTGTTTGGGAACGCGTAGATGACGGTTGGAAGTTACTATTCGATCGGTGCCGGTAAAATTTTACGGACTGTTGTTTTAAATCAACCAAAATCGAATTACTGCTTGTGAAAAGTACACTGGAAGTTTGCATTCAATTTACTGCACTGTCCGCACCGTCCAAACTAACACCCGCTGAACATTCTGTTTTAAGCGTATGGCCGAATATTATCAAATCATGTATCCGACTATGGCGGCACGTGCAAACTGAATTGTGGAAAATAGGTTAATTTGAACCTTCTAGCAATTGGAAAACCTTTTCGGTGCTATCCAATCGAAAGAAAACTTCTCTCTATATAAAATTATTTCATTTTTGTACATATTTGCTCGAGCGGAAGTGCTCGTAATTTGGCGACCTGCGGAAAACGTTTCGGTCGGCTGGTCCTTTGCTGAAAACTTTCGTTATTAAAATTACTAAAACAAAAAAAGTTAACGGGTGGCAACACAAATTTTGGATTTTTTTTCTCAACCTGTCAAAAAAAAAAGACAAACGATTCGATTGAAATTAGAAGATACGTTCTCCATTGTTGGCCAAAAATTAGTGAACATTTCAAACCGATCCGTAATTGGATGCTGTTCGGCGAAGCTTCCGTTTGATGTCGGAACAGGCGCGTAGTACGGCGTCTACGTCAACTTTGCTAATGCATTTCGTGATCTTCTACCAATCAACTTGTTTGCAATTCGTGGCTCTCAAAACGAAATCCCGAAGAAATCTGCGATTGGGCGACACTGAAGCAAATTGTGAAGCGGGTTGTGCTTTTTAGGGTACAAATGGGATCGAGTGGGTATTCGGGAACGATTGTTTTTTTTTTTTTTTGCTTTTTTTTGCGAGGGAAGTAACTTGCTTCGTGCAAAACAAAATATTTAGCCAAAATAATTTTTTTATCAACCGGCAAGCGGCATTGAGATTGCACCGTCGAAAGGTGTTGTAAACAGTCGACGGCGCAACGTTTTCCCCTTTGAAATATTGTACCGTGCACTTTTCGCCGAGATTCTTGTGTTGCTCGTAGAACCGTACAACGCGCTCGCGAAATGCTTTCTTGTTTCGACGGCAGAGACAGACAGAGAGAAATACCTCGAAAAAAATCCAACATTTTAGTTGCGGATTTTGATTTTAGTGCTCTAATCATCAGTGTTATTTCGAATTGCTTTGGCTAACTCAAAATTCTATTATTTAGGATGTACTGATCAACTCGCTACATCGTTGTGTACATGGCTGTGAGCTGATAAACCGCACGCGTCGACCATCACACCCAGGCGCTTCAGCGCACGCATCGATGGGAACGCTTGTCCCCCGACACAGATCACAAGCTGGACTTTTTTACGGTTGCTCAATCTCTCTCTCTCTCTCTCTCTCTCTCTCTCTCTCTCTCTCTCTCTCTCTCTCTCTCTCTCTCTCTCTCTCTTCCTGTGTGTGTGTGTGTGTGTGTGTGTTGTAATTGCTTCCTGATTGATACAGTACTAACTCACCAGCCATCAACTTTACTTTTATCATTCAGACCAATTAAAGGTACGCAAATTCATAGGTAGACAGGTAGGTGAAAGCGTGGTAAGCTAAAACGTGCGCGCGCGAAAAAAAGAGTCGGTCGGCGGTTCGTTGCTATCGAGAAACGAGCCGTTTTGTCCCATGATACGCAAGCTCAGGAGAAAGAAAAAGGAAATGCATATATGAAAAAAGGGAAACCCAGCGACTGAGCGCGTTGTAGTGTTACGACGGTCTCTCGCATATCCATCAAAATCGCACATTAAACAGTACGCCCCTGCAACGTGGATGAAAATTATGAAGGATACATTTCAAACTAATTCTTTTTTCTAAACATTTGGTGGCCCTGAAAAGGGCCTTTTGTGTTGTCGTGAACGTCGTGGTAGGGCTTAACCACCAAAACCGTACAATGTGCGTCCCTGGCGTTTAAGCGCATAGACGACATCCATCGCAGTGACGGTCTTCCGTTTGGCATGTTCAGTGTACGTCACAGCGTCCCGGATAACGTTTTCCAGAAAAATCTTCAGCACACCACGGGTTTTCTTGTATATCAAACCGGAGATTCGCTTCACTCCTCCACGTCGAGCCAGACGACGAATGGCGGGTTTGGTGATGCCCTGGATATTGTCACGAAGCACCTTGCGGTGCCGCTTAGCGCCTCCCTTGCCGAGCCCTTTGCCTCCTTTGCCACGGCCAGTCATCTTCTTGGTTGTTGTAGGTAATAACTTAGTAGGCTAGCGCAGCACACCTGCAGCAGCGAGATTCCAATACCGAATGTTGCAATTCGGCCCATTGAGTAGCGCTTTTATACTGATGCACACACATTCTCAGTCGCCGCCGCATAGGAAGATTACCATGGCTGCTATCTATATGCTTACTCGTGATGTGTTGGTTTGAAGGGGAAATAGCGCGAACACGAAGTTCACTGTTGCCACTGTTTTAGTAGCTTGGGATTGCCGAAATCTGCTTTATCCGGACTAATGCTGACATGGTAGCATTTTCCCTGGAAAACGATTGCCCAGAAATTGATTCTCCTGAAAAAGAAAGAAAGAAAAAGTAAATCGAAAAACAAACGGGTTTTTTTTTTAACTTATAAAGATTTTCTATACATCCGTCTACATGGTACGTTATATTGGCTTCTATGGTACTTAAATATCGATATCTGATACTGATCTATGATGGAACAAATTGTTACTGATGAACAAACTATTTCTGTTTGATATTCTTCTACTGTTGGAATTTTATTGATTTCTAGGCGATTTTTTTTTGCTCATACATAGTTTTTCTTTTTAGGAATATTTTTTTGCAAATCTAATGAAAAGCTGAAAAAATCAAGTCTGGCAACACTGGCTCCGGAATGGAAATGGTGGGGGAAGTATAGTAGCCGAATCGAACCGTATACAGAACGAAAAGGCACATGGCACGTACACGAGCGAGACAGGCGATAGTAGTGTTTATTCGCGACTATAAAAAAAATCGGTCGGTCTGTTTTGGTCATCATTCGTCGTTTGAACAGCATCACAGTGGTATCAGTAGTAGAGCAGAATTTTCGCGCCATGGCCCGTACGAAACAGACCGCCCGCAAGTCCACCGGAGGGAAAGCTCCCCGCAAACAGTTGGCAACGAAGGCTGCCCGTAAAAGTGCCCCAGCTACGGGTGGCGTTAAGAAGCCCCATCGCTACAGACCAGGAACTGTCGCGCTGCGAGAAATTCGTCGCTATCAGAAGTCGACAGAGCTACTAATCCGCAAGCTGCCCTTCCAGCGTCTGGTTCGTGAGATCGCGCAGGACTTCAAAACCGATCTGCGCTTCCAGAGCTCAGCCGTCATGGCCCTTCAAGAAGCCAGCGAGGCTTACCTGGTTGGTTTGTTCGAGGATACCAATCTGTGCGCTATCCATGCCAAGCGAGTGACCATCATGCCGAAAGACATCCAACTGGCTCGCCGGATCCGTGGGGAGCGGGCCTAAATTTGGTGTGTGCCCATCACCCCCCAGAACGAAACAGCAACAAACGGTCCTTTTCAGGACCACAACCAATCATATTTTACTAAGAATTATTAGCAGAAATTTTCCGTTTCCCTCCAAAAATGCTCAGGCGGGTGGCTGTGTGTGTTTGTTAGACAGCACGCCGATGGGGGATTTTTTGCCAGCAGCACCACCTCGTACCGATCGACAGTAGTAGCGTGTGAAAAACAAGACCCATTGAGGGAAATCTTGCGCGGCCGATTTGTGATTTAGCACCAAATCGATGAGTGAACTTTTGAGAGATTGGGTGAAATCGTCAATGCCATGATATGAGGGAAACTATTATTAAGCGTCTGACGAGCATTGCAAAAAAAAAAAACTTGTGCAATGCTCACAGAAATGTACGTTGATGATTATCGGAGTGAAAATCAAATTAACTCTTTTTATCAGAAGAAAATAGTCGCCCTGAAAAGGGCGGTTTTTACGGCTAGAAAGGAGCGGGATTTAAGTTGCTGCGGAGGCCCTCTTTTCAGTCTTCTTCGGCAGCAGTACGGCCTGTATGTTAGGCAACACGCCACCCTGAGCAATGGTCACACCGGAGAGCAGTTTGTTCAGCTCTTCGTCATTTCGAATGGCCAGCTGCAGATGACGGGGGATGATTCTGGTCTTTTTGTTATCGCGAGCAGCGTTTCCTGCCAGCTCCAGTACTTCGGCGGCAAGATATTCCATCACAGCTGCCAAGTAGACGGGTGCTCCGGCACCGACACGTTCAGCATAATTTCCCTTCCTCAGCAGACGGTGAATTCGGCCAACAGGGAACTGGAGACCGGCACGAACTGAGCGGGATTTTGGCTTTCCCTTCACTTTTCCTCCTTTACCGCGTGCAGACATTGTTGTAGGTTTATCGCTGTGCGCGTTCGTGTGTAGTCACGTAGACAATACGAGTAACACTGATGCCACTCGCGCACACAGCACCCCTTGTTATGCATTCGCTTCATTGCACATCGTTCGCCAAAGGGGCGGAGTAGCGAACGAACGAAACGCGCTAAACACAAAAAAGGACGAACCTTCGTCTCGCTACACGATCGTATATAAGCGATATGTAGTGATTTTTGCTACCAATCAGTCAGCGCAGTTCGCATCGAGAGCGTTAACAGCAGCACAACCACGTCGTTACTATGGCACCGAAAGCCAGCGGAAAGGCTGTGAAAAAATCCGGCGGCGGCGGTGGCAAGGCACAGAAGAACATCGCCACAAAAGCAGGAGGAGGAGAGAAGAAGAAGCGAAAGCAACGGCGCAAGGAAAGCTACGCTATCTACATCTACAAGGTGCTGAAGCAGGTCCATCCGGACACCGGTGTCTCGTCGAAGGCGATGAGCATCATGAATAGCTTCGTGAACGACATCTTCGAGCGTATTGCTAACGAAGCATCTCGTCTGGCCCATTACAACCGACGGTCGACGATCACCTCCCGCGAGGTACAGACCGCCGTTCGTTTGCTGTTACCGGGAGAGCTGGCGAAACATGCCGTATCGGAAGGTACCAAGGCCGTTACCAAGTATACCAGCTCGAAGTAAACGTGTCGCCCGCCCCGCCGCCGGATGTCACACACCACCACCCCATCGTCATCGGCCCTTTTCAGGGCCACCAAAACACGTTCTGGTAAAGAGTTGAATTGAAATGTGTACACATAGTTTATATAAACATTAGTTGTTGTTGTTTGTTTGTTTGTTTCATTAGAGCAAAAACGTCGTTGTCATTTTTGTTTCTCTGTCCATTTTTCAAATCATCACCAAATCAATTGCTGTAGTTTGTGGAAGTAGTCTTTCCCCTTACCGCTAGTTGATTGTTTTTGTTAAGACGGAAAACGGTCTTTTTTCTACCCCTTTATCGTCTATATTCTACTCAGTCAGTCTAAAACAGCCCCTGCGTATGAAAATTCTGCCGCAAAAAGAACACATTTCTGGATCATACTTGTTAATACAATGCACTTCCCAGCCTTCAAACTTCTGATCTGCGTTGAACGTTAATAATTAAATACCCAACACAATTCATAATCGCAAAGTTGAACAATACAATACGTTCGTCAATTTAGGCTAAAAAATCGGTAATTATCGTTCGTTCGTTTGTTTATTGTGCCAGCCAATTTTTCTCTGTTTTATTATAGCCAAAATAAGCGCGTTGTTTGCTAATCAGAGTAATATTATACTTGCTCTGTTTGTTTGTTTGTTTGTTAAGGCAACAGAAAACCACGGCCTACTATTAATTTACCTGTACGTACGTACGTTTATCTGAGCAAGAAACCGCGCCTATTTACTATAGTGATTTGTTTAATCAAACTAACGACGACTGATTTATCTTGCCAATCGGCAGCCAGTTGAATGCGGGTGTGTGCGCGCGCTGCTGCTCAAGCTAGAAAACTCATGGGGGGAACGGAGCATTAACGGAAAATAAGCATCAATCAATTCTTTACAATTTTGTTAGTCCTGAAAAGGACTGTTGTTTTGGGGGGACGCGCACGTTGTCGGGAATTTACTTCTTGCCGGCGGTGACCTTCTTCGGGGCGGTGGCGGCCTTCTTTGGCTTAGGTGCCCTCGGCTTGTTCGCTGCAGCCTTCGATGGTTTGGTGGCTTTCTGTTTAGTGGCAGCCGTTACCGCCTTTGCAGGGGCAGCAGCTTTCGCTTTCTTCGTAGCCGATTTCTTAGCGGCCGGGATCGCCGCCTTTGGCTTGCTGGTCTTCTCACCACCACCAGCCGGCGGATTTTTCTTCTCCCCGGATTTAGTAGCCGATTTCTTCGGTTTTTTCGCTGCACCCGATGGTGGTTTCTTATCGCCAGCCGGTTTCTTTGCTTCGACCGTCACCTTAAACGATCCGGAAGCACCGGTACCCTTGGTCTGGGTGATGTTTCCCTTCTCGACACCCGTTTTCAAAGCCTTCCGGATAAACGGAGCCAGCCTGGCGACGTCACACATGTAGTTGGCGGCGATGTACTTTTTGATCGCCTGCAGTGATGATCCGCTCCGTTCCTTCAGGGTCCGGATGGCAGCCAGAACCATCTCACTCACTGGTGGATGGGTTGAAGATTTTTTCGGTTTCTTGGCGTCACTCTTGCTAGCCTTGGCCGCCTGCTTCGGTGGCGCTTTGGCGGCTGGCGGAGAGGCGACGACGGCAGGGGCCGTAGCAGCAACGTCGATAGCAGTTTCAGCCATTGCGCGTTCGTTTGGTTTGGTTTTCTTCCACACACACAGTTGTAGACGACGAGTCGATGGATGCACGATGATGCAAGTCTGCGAATATGATAACCGGGGGTCCGGTGTCTGTTGTTTAGGATCGTATTCATCGGCTCTGTTTGGGAACGCGTAGATGACGGTTGGAAGTTACTATTCGATCGGTGCCGGTAAAATTTTACGGACTGTTGTTTTAAATCAACCAAAATCGAATTACTGCTTGTGAAAAGTACACTGGAAGTTTGCATTCAATTTACTGCACTGTCCGCACCGTCCAAACTAACACCCGCTGAACATTCTGTTTTAAGCGTATGGCCGAATATTATCAAATCATGTATCCGACTATGGCGGCACGTGCAAACTGAATTGTGGAAAATAGGTTAATTTGAACCTTCTAGCAATTGGAAAACCTTTTCGGTGCTATCCAATCGAAAGAAAACTTCTCTCTATATAAAATTATTTCATTTTTGTACATATTTGCTCGAGCGGAAGTGCTCGTAATTTGGCGACCTGCGGAAAACGTTTCGGTCGGCTGGTCCTTTGCTGAAAACTTTCGTTATTAAAATTACTAAAACAAAAAAAGTTAACGGGTGGCAACACAAATTTTGGATTTTTTTTCTCAACCTGTCAAAAAAAAAAGACAAACGATTCGATTGAAATTAGAAGATACGTTCTCCATTGTTGGCCAAAAATTAGTGAACATTTCAAACCGATCCGTAATTGGATGCTGTTCGGCGAAGCTTCCGTTTGATGTCGGAACAGGCGCGTAGTACGGCGTCTACGTCAACTTTGCTAATGCATTTCGTGATCTTCTACCAATCAACTTGTTTGCAATTCGTGGCTCTCAAAACGAAATCCCGAAGAAATCTGCGATTGGGCGACACTGAAGCAAATTGTGAAGCGGGTTGTGCTTTTTAGGGTACAAATGGGATCGAGTGGGTATTCGGGAACGATTGTTTTTTTTTTTTTTTTGCTTTTTTTTGCGAGGGAAGTAACTTGCTTCGTGCAAAACAAAATATTTAGCCAAAATAATTTTTTTATCAACCGGCAAGCGGCATTGAGATTGCACCGTCGAAAGGTGTTGTAAACAGTCGACGGCGCAACGTTTTCCCCTTTGAAATATTGTACCGTGCACTTTTCGCCGAGATTCTTGTGTTGCTCGTAGAACCGTACAACGCGCTCGCGAAATGCTTTCTTGTTTCGACGGCAGAGACAGACAGAGAGAAATACCTCGAAAAAAATCCAACATTTTAGTTGCGGATTTTGATTTTAGTGCTCTAATCATCAGTGTTATTTCGAATTGCTTTGGCTAACTCAAAATTCTATTATTTAGGATGTACTGATCAACTCGCTACATCGTTGTGTACATGGCTGTGAGCTGATAAACCGCACGCGTCGACCATCACACCCAGGCGCTTCAGCGCACGCATCGATGGGAACGCTTGTCCCCCGACACAGATCACAAGCTGGACTTTTTTACGGTTGCTCAATCTCTCTCTCTCTCTCTCTCTCTCTCTCTCTCTCTCTCTCTCTCTCTCTTCCTGTGTGTGTGTGTGTGTGTGTGTTGTAATTGCTTCCTGATTGATACAGTACTAACTCACCAGCCATCAACTTTACTTTTATCATTCAGACCAATTAAAGGTACGCAAATTCATAGGTAGACAGGTAGGTGAAAGCGTGGTAAGCTAAAACGTGCGCGCGCGAAAAAAAGAGTCGGTCGGCGGTTCGTTGCTATCGAGAAACGAGCCGTTTTGTCCCATGATACGCAAGCTCAGGAGAAAGAAAAAGGAAATGCATATATGAAAAAAGGGAAACCCAGCGACTGAGCGCGTTGTAGTGTTACGACGGTCTCTCGCATATCCATCAAAATCGCACATTAAACAGTACGCCCCTGCAACGTGGATGAAAATTATGAAGGATACATTTCAAACTAATTCTTTTTTCTAAACATTTGGTGGCCCTGAAAAGGGCCTTTTGTGTTGTCGTGAACGTCGTGGTAGGGCTTAACCACCAAAACCGTACAATGTGCGTCCCTGGCGTTTAAGCGCATAGACGACATCCATCGCAGTGACGGTCTTCCGTTTGGCATGTTCAGTGTACGTCACAGCGTCCCGGATAACGTTTTCCAGAAAAATCTTCAGCACACCACGGGTTTCCTCGTATATCAAACCGGAGATTCGCTTCACTCCTCCACGTCGAGCCAGACGACGAATGGCGGGTTTGGTGATGCCCTGGATATTGTCACGAAGCACCTTGCGGTGCCGCTTAGCGCCTCCCTTGCCGAGCCCTTTGCCTCCTTTGCCACGGCCAGTCATCTTCTTGGTTGTTGTAGGTAATAACTTAGTAGGCTAGCGCAGCACACCTGCAGCAGCGAGATTCCAATACCGAATGTTGCAATTCGGCCCATTGAGTAGCGCTTTTATACTGATGCACACACATTCTCAGTCGCCGCCGCATAGGAAGATTACCATGGCTGCTATCTATATGCTTACTCGTGATGTGTTGGTTTGAAGGGGAAATAGCGCGAACACGAAGTTCACTGTTGCCACTGTTTTAGTAGCTTGGGATTGCCGAAATCTGCTTTATCCGGACTAATGCTGACATGGTAGCATTTTCCCTGGAAAACGATTGCCCAGAAATTGATTCTCCTGAAAAAGAAAGAAAGAAAAAGTAAATCGAAAAACAAACGGGTTTTTTTTTTAACTTATAAAGATTTTCTATACATCCGTCTACATGGTACGTTATATTGGCTTCTATGGTACTTAAATATCGATATCTGATACTGATCTATGATGGAACAAATTGTTACTGATGAACAAACTATTTCTGTTTGATATTCTTCTACTGTTGGAATTTTATTGATTTCTAGGCGATTTTTTTTTGCTCATACATAGTTTTTCTTTTTAGGAATATTTTTTTGCAAATCTAATGAAAAGCTGAAAAAATCAAGTCTGGCAACACTGGCTCCGGAATGGAAATGGTGGGGGAAGTATAGTAGCCGAATCGAACCGTATACAGAACGAAAAGGCACATGGCACGTACACGAGCGAGACAGGCGATAGTAGTGTTTATTCGCGACTATAAAAAAAATCGGTCGGTCTGTTTTGGTCATCATTCGTCGTTTGAACAGCATCACAGTGGTATCAGTAGTAGAGCAGAATTTTCGCGCCATGGCCCGTACGAAACAGACCGCCCGCAAGTCCACCGGAGGGAAAGCTCCCCGCAAACAGTTGGCAACGAAGGCTGCCCGTAAAAGTGCCCCAGCTACGGGTGGCGTTAAGAAGCCCCATCGCTACAGACCAGGAACTGTCGCGCTGCGAGAAATTCGTCGCTATCAGAAGTCGACAGAGCTACTAATCCGCAAGCTGCCCTTCCAGCGTCTGGTTCGTGAGATCGCGCAGGACTTCAAAACCGATCTGCGCTTCCAGAGCTCAGCCGTCATGGCCCTTCAAGAAGCCAGCGAGGCTTACCTGGTTGGTTTGTTCGAGGATACCAATCTGTGCGCTATCCATGCCAAGCGAGTGACCATCATGCCGAAAGACATCCAACTGGCTCGCCGGATCCGTGGGGAGCGGGCCTAAATTTGGTGTGTGCCCATCACCCCCCAGAACGAAACAGCAACAAACGGTCCTTTTCAGGACCACAACCAATCATATTTTACTAAGAATTATTAGCAGAAATTTTCCGTTTCCCTCCAAAAATGCTCAGGCGGGTGGCTGTGTGTGTTTGTTAGACAGCACGCCGATGGGGGATTTTTTGCCAGCAGCACCACCTCGTACCGATCGACAGTAGTAGCGTGTGAAAAACAAGACCCATTGAGGGAAATCTTGCGCGGCCGATTTGTGATTTAGCACCAAATCGATGAGTGAACTTTTGAGAGATTGGGTGAAATCGTCAATGCCATGATATGAGGGAAACTATTATTAAGCGTCTGACGAGCATTGCAAAAAAAAAAAACTTGTGCAATGCTCACAGAAATGTACGTTGATGATTATCGGAGTGAAAATCAAATTAACTCTTTTTATCAGAAGAAAATAGTCGCCCTGAAAAGGGCGGTTTTTACGGCTAGAAAGGAGCGGGATTTAAGTTGCTGCGGAGGCCCTCTTTTCAGTCTTCTTCGGCAGCAGTACGGCCTGTATGTTAGGCAACACGCCACCCTGAGCAATGGTCACACCGGAGAGCAGTTTGTTCAGCTCTTCGTCATTTCGAATGGCCAGCTGCAGATGACGGGGGATGATTCTGGTCTTTTTGTTATCGCGAGCAGCGTTTCCTGCCAGCTCCAGTACTTCGGCGGCAAGATATTCCATCACAGCTGCCAAGTAGACGGGTGCTCCGGCACCGACACGTTCAGCATAATTTCCCTTCCTCAGCAGACGGTGAATTCGGCCAACAGGGAACTGGAGACCGGCACGAACTGAGCGGGATTTTGGCTTTCCCTTCACTTTTCCTCCTTTACCGCGTGCAGACATTGTTGTAGGTTTATCGCTGTGCGCGTTCGTGTGTAGTCACGTAGACAATACGAGTAACACTGATGCCACTCGCGCACACAGCACCCCTTGTTATGCATTCGCTTCATTGCACATCGTTCGCCAAAGGGGCGGAGTAGCGAACGAACGAAACGCGCTAAACACAAAAAAGGACGAACCTTCGTCTCGCTACACGATCGTATATAAGCGATATGTAGTGATTTTTGCTACCAATCAGTCAGCGCAGTTCGCATCGAGAGCGTTAACAGCAGCACAACCACGTCGTTACTATGGCACCGAAAGCCAGCGGAAAGGCTGTGAAAAAATCCGGCGGCGGCGGTGGCAAGGCACAGAAGAACATCGCCACAAAAGCAGGAGGAGGAGAGAAGAAGAAGCGAAAGCAACGGCGCAAGGAAAGCTACGCTATCTACATCTACAAGGTGCTGAAGCAGGTCCATCCGGACACCGGTGTCTCGTCGAAGGCGATGAGCATCATGAATAGCTTCGTGAACGACATCTTCGAGCGTATTGCTAACGAAGCATCTCGTCTGGCCCATTACAACCGACGGTCGACGATCACCTCCCGCGAGGTACAGACCGCCGTTCGTTTGCTGTTACCGGGAGAGCTGGCGAAACATGCCGTATCGGAAGGTACCAAGGCCGTTACCAAGTATACCAGCTCGAAGTAAACGTGTCGCCCGCCCCGCCGCCGGATGTCACACACCACCACCCCATCGTCATCGGCCCTTTTCAGGGCCACCAAAACACGTTCTGGTAAAGAGTTGAATTGAAATGTGTACACATAGTTTATATAAACATTAGTTGTTGTTGTTTGTTTGTTTGTTTCATTAGAGCAAAAACGTCGTTGTCATTTTTGTTTCTCTGTCCATTTTTCAAATCATCACCAAATCAATTGCTGTAGTTTGTGGAAGTAGTCTTTCCCCTTACCGCTAGTTGATTGTTTTTGTTAAGACGGAAAACAGTCTTTTTTCTACCCCTTTATCGTCTATATTCTACTCAGTCAGTCTAAAACAGCCCCTGCGTATGAAAATTCTGCCGCAAAAAGAACACATTTCTGGATCATACTTGTTAATACAATGCACTTCCCAGCCTTCAAACTTCTGATCTGCGTTGAACGTTAATAATTAAATACCCAACACAATTCATAATCGCAAAGTTGAACAATACAATACGTTCGTCAATTTAGGCTAAAAAATCGGTAATTATCGTTCGTTCGTTTGTTTATTGTGCCAGCCAATTTTTCTCTGTTTTATTATAGCCAAAATAAGCGCGTTGTTTGCTAATCAGAGTAATATTATACTTGCTCTGTTTGTTTGTTTGTTTGTTAAGGCAACAGAAAACCACGGCCTACTATTAATTTACCTGTACGTACGTACGTTTATCTGAGCAAGAAACCGCGCCTATTTACTATAGTGATTTGTTTAATCAAACTAACGACGACTGATTTATCTTGCCAATCGACAGCCAGTTGAATGCGGGTGTGTGCGCGCGCTGCTGCTCAAGCTAGAAAACTCATGGGGGGAACGGAGCATTAACGGAAAATAAGCATCAATCAATTCTTTACAATTTTGTTAGTCCTGAAAAGGACTGTTGTTTTGGGGGGACGCGCACGTTGTCGGGAATTTACTTCTTGCCGGCGGTGACCTTCTTCGGGGCGGTGGCGGCCTTCTTTGGCTTAGGTGCCCTCGGCTTGTTCGCTGCAGCCTTCGATGGTTTGGTGGCTTTCTGTTTAGTGGCAGCCGTTACCGCCTTTGCAGGGGCAGCAGCTTTCGCTTTCTTCGTAGCCGATTTCTTAGCGGCCGGGATCGCCGCCTTTGGCTTGCTGGTCTTCTCACCACCACCAGCCGGCGGATTTTTCTTCTCCCCGGATTTAGTAGCCGATTTCTTCGGTTTTTTCGCTGCACCCGATGGTGGTTTCTTATCGCCAGCCGGTTTCTTTGCTTCGACCGTCACCTTAAACGATCCGGAAGCACCGGTACCCTTGGTCTGGGTGATGTTTCCCTTCTCGACACCCGTTTTCAAAGCCTTCCGGATAAACGGAGCCAGCCTGGCGACGTCACACATGTAGTTGGCGGCGATGTACTTTTTGATCGCCTGCAGTGATGATCCGCTCCGTTCCTTCAGGGTCCGGATGGCAGCCAGAACCATCTCACTCACTGGTGGATGGGTTGAAGATTTTTTCGGTTTCTTGGCGTCACTCTTGCTAGCCTTGGCCGCCTGCTTCGGTGGCGCTTTGGCGGCTGGCGGAGAGGCGACGACGGCAGGGGCCGTAGCAGCAACGTCGATAGCAGTTTCAGCCATTGCGCGTTCGTTTGGTTTGGTTTTCTTCCACACACACAGTTGTAGACGACGAGTCGATGGATGCACGATGATGCAAGTCTGCGAATATGATAACCGGGGGTCCGGTGTCTGTTGTTTAGGATCGTATTCATCGGCTCTGTTTGGGAACGCGTAGATGACGGTTGGAAGTTACTATTCGATCGGTGCCGGTAAAATTTTACGGACTGTTGTTTTAAATCAACCAAAATCGAATTACTGCTTGTGAAAAGTACACTGGAAGTTTGCATTCAATTTACTGCACTGTCCGCACCGTCCAAACTAACACCCGCTGAACATTCTGTTTTAAGCGTATGGCCGAATATTATCAAATCATGTATCCGACTATGGCGGCACGTGCAAACTGAATTGTGGAAAATAGGTTAATTTGAACCTTCTAGCAATTGGAAAACCTTTTCGGTGCTATCCAATCGAAAGAAAACTTCTCTCTATATAAAATTATTTCATTTTTGTACATATTTGCTCGAGCGGAAGTGCTCGTAATTTGGCGACCTGCGGAAAACGTTTCGGTCGGCTGGTCCTTTGCTGAAAACTTTCGTTATTAAAATTACTAAAACAAAAAAAGTTAACGGGTGGCAACACAAATTTTGGATTTTTTTTCTCAACCTGTCAAAAAAAAAAGACAAACGATTCGATTGAAATTAGAAGATACGTTCTCCATTGTTGGCCAAAAATTAGTGAACATTTCAAACCGATCCGTAATTGGATGCTGTTCGGCGAAGCTTCCGTTTGATGTCGGAACAGGCGCGTAGTACGGCGTCTACGTCAACTTTGCTAATGCATTTCGTGATCTTCTACCAATCAACTTGTTTGCAATTCGTGGCTCTCAAAACGAAATCCCGAAGAAATCTGCGATTGGGCGACACTGAAGCAAATTGTGAAGCGGGTTGTGCTTTTTAGGGTACAAATGGGATCGAGTGGGTATTCGGGAACGATTGTTTTTTTTTTTTTTTTGCTTTTTTTTGCGAGGGAAGTAACTTGCTTCGTGCAAAACAAAATATTTAGCCAAAATAATTTTTTTATCAACCGGCAAGCGGCATTGAGATTGCACCGTCGAAAGGTGTTGTAAACAGTCGACGGCGCAACGTTTTCCCCTTTGAAATATTGTACCGTGCACTTTTCGCCGAGATTCTTGTGTTGCTCGTAGAACCGTACAACGCGCTCGCGAAATGCTTTCTTGTTTCGACGGCAGAGACAGACAGAGAGAAATACCTCGAAAAAAATCCAACATTTTAGTTGCGGATTTTGATTTTAGTGCTCTAATCATCAGTGTTATTTCGAATTGCTTTGGCTAACTCAAAATTCTATTATTTAGGATGTACTGATCAACTCGCTACATCGTTGTGTACATGGCTGTGAGCTGATAAACCGCACGCGTCGACCATCACACCCAGGCGCTTCAGCGCACGCATCGATGGGAACGCTTGTCCCCCGACACAGATCACAAGCTGGACTTTTTTACGGTTGCTCAATCTCTCTCTCTCTCTCTCTCTCTCTCTCTCTCTCTCTCTCTCTCTCTCTTCCTGTGTGTGTGTGTGTGTGTGTGTTGTAATTGCTTCCTGATTGATACAGTACTAACTCACCAGCCATCAACTTTACTTTTATCATTCAGACCAATTAAAGGTACGCAAATTCATAGGTAGACAGGTAGGTGAAAGCGTGGTAAGCTAAAACGTGCGCGCGCGAAAAAAAGAGTCGGTCGGCGGTTCGTTGCTATCGAGAAACGAGCCGTTTTGTCCCATGATACGCAAGCTCAGGAGAAAGAAAAAGGAAATGCATATATGAAAAAAGGGAAACCCAGCGACTGAGCGCGTTGTAGTGTTACGACGGTCTCTCGCATATCCATCAAAATCGCACATTAAACAGTACGCCCCTGCAACGTGGATGAAAATTATGAAGGATACATTTCAAACTAATTCTTTTTTCTAAACATTTGGTGGCCCTGAAAAGGGCCTTTTGTGTTGTCGTGAACGTCGTGGTAGGGCTTAACCACCAAAACCGTACAATGTGCGTCCCTGGCGTTTAAGCGCATAGACGACATCCATCGCAGTGACGGTCTTCCGTTTGGCATGTTCAGTGTACGTCACAGCGTCCCGGATAACGTTTTCCAGAAAAATCTTCAGCACACCACGGGTTTCCTCGTATATCAAACCGGAGATTCGCTTCACTCCTCCACGTCGAGCCAGACGACGAATGGCGGGTTTGGTGATGCCCTGGATATTGTCACGAAGCACCTTGCGGTGCCGCTTAGCGCCTCCCTTGCCGAGCCCTTTGCCTCCTTTGCCACGGCCAGTCATCTTCTTGGTTGTTGTAGGTAATAACTTAGTAGGCTAGCGCAGCACACCTGCAGCAGCGAGATTCCAATACCGAATGTTGCAATTCGGCCCATTGAGTAGCGCTTTTATACTGATGCACACACATTCTCAGTCGCCGCCGCATAGGAAGATTACCATGGCTGCTATCTATATGCTTACTCGTGATGTGTTGGTTTGAAGGGGAAATAGCGCGAACACGAAGTTCACTGTTGCCACTGTTTTAGTAGCTTGGGATTGCCGAAATCTGCTTTATCCGGACTAATGCTGACATGGTAGCATTTTCCCTGGAAAACGATTGCCCAGAAATTGATTCTCCTGAAAAAGAAAGAAAGAAAAAGTAAATCGAAAAACAAACGGGTTTTTTTTTTAACTTATAAAGATTTTCTATACATCCGTCTACATGGTACGTTATATTGGCTTCTATGGTACTTAAATATCGATATCTGATACTGATCTATGATGGAACAAATTGTTACTGATGAACAAACTATTTCTGTTTGATATTCTTCTACTGTTGGAATTTTATTGATTTCTAGGCGATTTTTTTTTGCTCATACATAGTTTTTCTTTTTAGGAATATTTTTTTGCAAATCTAATGAAAAGCTGAAAAAATCAAGTCTGGCAACACTGGCTCCGGAATGGAAATGGTGGGGGAAGTATAGTAGCCGAATCGAACCGTATACAGAACGAAAAGGCACATGGCACGTACACGAGCGAGACAGGCGATAGTAGTGTTTATTCGCGACTATAAAAAAAATCGGTCGGTCTGTTTTGGTCATCATTCGTCGTTTGAACAGCATCACAGTGGTATCAGTAGTAGAGCAGAATTTTCGCGCCATGGCCCGTACGAAACAGACCGCCCGCAAGTCCACCGGAGGGAAAGCTCCCCGCAAACAGTTGGCAACGAAGGCTGCCCGTAAAAGTGCCCCAGCTACGGGTGGCGTTAAGAAGCCCCATCGCTACAGACCAGGAACTGTCGCGCTGCGAGAAATTCGTCGCTATCAGAAGTCGACAGAGCTACTAATCCGCAAGCTGCCCTTCCAGCGTCTGGTTCGTGAGATCGCGCAGGACTTCAAAACCGATCTGCGCTTCCAGAGCTCAGCCGTCATGGCCCTTCAAGAAGCCAGCGAGGCTTACCTGGTTGGTTTGTTCGAGGATACCAATCTGTGCGCTATCCATGCCAAGCGAGTGACCATCATGCCGAAAGACATCCAACTGGCTCGCCGGATCCGTGGGGAGCGGGCCTAAATTTGGTGTGTGCCCATCACCCCCCAGAACGAAACAGCAACAAACGGTCCTTTTCAGGACCACAACCAATCATATTTTACTAAGAATTATTAGCAGAAATTTTCCGTTTCCCTCCAAAAATGCTCAGGCGGGTGGCTGTGTGTGTTTGTTAGACAGCACGCCGATGGGGGATTTTTTGCCAGCAGCACCACCTCGTACCGATCGACAGTAGTAGCGTGTGAAAAACAAGACCCATTGAGGGAAATCTTGCGCGGCCGATTTGTGATTTAGCACCAAATCGATGAGTGAACTTTTGAGAGATTGGGTGAAATCGTCAATGCCATGATATGAGGGAAACTATTATTAAGCGTCTGACGAGCATTGCAAAAAAAAAAAACTTGTGCAATGCTCACAGAAATGTACGTTGATGATTATCGGAGTGAAAATCAAATTAACTCTTTTTATCAGAAGAAAATAGTCGCCCTGAAAAGGGCGGTTTTTACGGCTAGAAAGGAGCGGGATTTAAGTTGCTGCGGAGGCCCTCTTTTCAGTCTTCTTCGGCAGCAGTACGGCCTGTATGTTAGGCAACACGCCACCCTGAGCAATGGTCACACCGGAGAGCAGTTTGTTCAGCTCTTCGTCATTTCGAATGGCCAGCTGCAGATGACGGGGGATGATTCTGGTCTTTTTGTTATCGCGAGCAGCGTTTCCTGCCAGCTCCAGTACTTCGGCGGCAAGATATTCCATCACAGCTGCCAAGTAGACGGGTGCTCCGGCACCGACACGTTCAGCATAATTTCCCTTCCTCAGCAGACGGTGAATTCGGCCAACAGGGAACTGGAGACCGGCACGAACTGAGCGGGATTTTGGCTTTCCCTTCACTTTTCCTCCTTTACCGCGTGCAGACATTGTTGTAGGTTTATCGCTGTGCGCGTTCGTGTGTAGTCACGTAGACAATACGAGTAACACTGATGCCACTCGCGCACACAGCACCCCTTGTTATGCATTCGCTTCATTGCACATCGTTCGCCAAAGGGGCGGAGTAGCGAACGAACGAAACGCGCTAAACACAAAAAAGGACGAACCTTCGTCTCGCTACACGATCGTATATAAGCGATATGTAGTGATTTTTGCTACCAATCAGTCAGCGCAGTTCGCATCGAGAGCGTTAACAGCAGCACAACCACGTCGTTACTATGGCACCGAAAGCCAGCGGAAAGGCTGTGAAAAAATCCGGCGGCGGCGGTGGCAAGGCACAGAAGAACATCGCCACAAAAGCAGGAGGAGGAGAGAAGAAGAAGCGAAAGCAACGGCGCAAGGAAAGCTACGCTATCTACATCTACAAGGTGCTGAAGCAGGTCCATCCGGACACCGGTGTCTCGTCGAAGGCGATGAGCATCATGAATAGCTTCGTGAACGACATCTTCGAGCGTATTGCTAACGAAGCATCTCGTCTGGCCCATTACAACCGACGGTCGACGATCACCTCCCGCGAGGTACAGACCGCCGTTCGTTTGCTGTTACCGGGAGAGCTGGCGAAACATGCCGTATCGGAAGGTACCAAGGCCGTTACCAAGTATACCAGCTCGAAGTAAACGTGTCGCCCGCCCCGCCGCCGGATGTCACACACCACCACCCCATCGTCATCGGCCCTTTTCAGGGCCACCAAAACACGTTCTGGTAAAGAGTTGAATTGAAATGTGTACACATAGTTTATATAAACATTAGTTGTTGTTGTTTGTTTGTTTGTTTGTTTCATTAGAGCAAAAACGTCGTTGTCATTTTTGTTTCTCTGTCCATTTTTCAAATCATCACCAAATCAATTGCTGTAGTTTGTGGAAGTAGTCTTTCCCCTTACCGCTAGTTGATTGTTTTTGTTAAGACGGAAAACGGTCTTTTTTCTACCCCTTTATCGTCTATATTCTACTCAGTCAGTCTAAAACAGCCCCTGCGTATGAAAATTCTGCCGCAAAAAGAACACATTTCTGGATCATACTTGTTAATACAATGCACTTCCCAGCCTTCAAACTTCTGATCTGCGTTGAACGTTAATAATTAAATACCCAACACAATTCATAATCGCAAAGTTGAACAATACAATACGTTCGTCAATTTAGGCTAAAAAATCGGTAATTATCGTTCGTTCGTTTGTTTATTGTGCCAGCCAATTTTTCTCTGTTTTATTATAGCCAAAATAAGCGCGTTGTTTGCTAATCAGAGTAATATTATACTTGCTCTGTTTGTTTGTTTGTTTGTTAAGGCAACAGAAAACCACGGCCTACTATTAATTTACCTGTACGTACGTACGTTTATCTGAGCAAGAAACCGCGCCTATTTACTATAGTGATTTGTTTAATCAAACTAACGACGACTGATTTATCTTGCCAATCGGCAGCCAGTTGAATGCGGGTGTGTGCGCGCGCTGCTGCTCAAGCTAGAAAACTCATGGGGGGAACGGAGCATTAACGGAAAATAAGCATCAATCAATTCTTTACAATTTTGTTAGTCCTGAAAAGGACTGTTGTTTTGGGGGGACGCGCACGTTGTCGGGAATTTACTTCTTGCCGGCGGTGACCTTCTTCGGGGCGGTGGCGGCCTTCTTTGGCTTAGGTGCCCTCGGCTTGTTCGCTGCAGCCTTCGATGGTTTGGTGGCTTTCTGTTTAGTGGCAGCCGTTACCGCCTTTGCAGGGGCAGCAGCTTTCGCTTTCTTCGTAGCCGATTTCTTAGCGGCCGGGATCGCCGCCTTTGGCTTGCTGGTCTTCTCACCACCACCAGCCGGCGGATTTTTCTTCTCCCCGGATTTAGTAGCCGATTTCTTCGGTTTTTTCGCTGCACCCGATGGTGGTTTCTTATCGCCAGCCGGTTTCTTTGCTTCGACCGTCACCTTAAACGATCCGGAAGCACCGGTACCCTTGGTCTGGGTGATGTTTCCCTTCTCGACACCCGTTTTCAAAGCCTTCCGGATAAACGGAGCCAGCCTGGCGACGTCACACATGTAGTTGGCGGCGATGTACTTTTTGATCGCCTGCAGTGATGATCCGCTCCGTTCCTTCAGGGTCCGGATGGCAGCCAGAACCATCTCACTCACTGGTGGATGGGTTGAAGATTTTTTCGGTTTCTTGGCGTCACTCTTGCTAGCCTTGGCCGCCTGCTTCGGTGGCGCTTTGGCGGCTGGCGGAGAGGCGACGACGGCAGGGGCCGTAGCAGCAACGTCGATAGCAGTTTCAGCCATTGCGCGTTCGTTTGGTTTGGTTTTCTTCCACACACACAGTTGTAGACGACGAGTCGATGGATGCACGATGATGCAAGTCTGCGAATATGATAACCGGGGGTCCGGTGTCTGTTGTTTAGGATCGTATTCATCGGCTCTGTTTGGGAACGCGTAGATGACGGTTGGAAGTTACTATTCGATCGGTGCCGGTAAAATTTTACGGACTGTTGTTTTAAATCAACCAAAATCGAATTACTGCTTGTGAAAAGTACACTGGAAGTTTGCATTCAATTTACTGCACTGTCCGCACCGTCCAAACTAACACCCGCTGAACATTCTGTTTTAAGCGTATGGCCGAATATTATCAAATCATGTATCCGACTATGGCGGCACGTGCAAACTGAATTGTGGAAAATAGGTTAATTTGAACCTTCTAGCAATTGGAAAACCTTTTCGGTGCTATCCAATCGAAAGAAAACTTCTCTCTATATAAAATTATTTCATTTTTGTACATATTTGCTCGAGCGGAAGTGCTCGTAATTTGGCGACCTGCGGAAAACGTTTCGGTCGGCTGGTCCTTTGCTGAAAACTTTCGTTATTAAAATTACTAAAACAAAAAAAGTTAACGGGTGGCAACACAAATTTTGGATTTTTTTTCTCAACCTGTCAAAAAAAAAAGACAAACGATTCGATTGAAATTAGAAGATACGTTCTCCATTGTTGGCCAAAAATTAGTGAACATTTCAAACCGATCCGTAATTGGATGCTGTTCGGCGAAGCTTCCGTTTGATGTCGGAACAGGCGCGTAGTACGGCGTCTACGTCAACTTTGCTAATGCATTTCGTGATCTTCTACCAATCAACTTGTTTGCAATTCGTGGCTCTCAAAACGAAATCCCGAAGAAATCTGCGATTGGGCGACACTGAAGCAAATTGTGAAGCGGGTTGTGCTTTTTAGGGTACAAATGGGATCGAGTGGGTATTCGGGAACGATTGTTTTTTTTTTTTTTTGCTTTTTTTTGCGAGGGAAGTAACTTGCTTCGTGCAAAACAAAATATTTAGCCAAAATAATTTTTTTATCAACCGGCAAGCGGCATTGAGATTGCACCGTCGAAAGGTGTTGTAAACAGTCGACGGCGCAACGTTTTCCCCTTTGAAATATTGTACCGTGCACTTTTCGCCGAGATTCTTGTGTTGCTCGTAGAACCGTACAACGCGCTCGCGAAATGCTTTCTTGTTTCGACGGCAGAGACAGACAGAGAGAAATACCTCGAAAAAAATCCAACATTTTAGTTGCGGATTTTGATTTTAGTGCTCTAATCATCAGTGTTATTTCGAATTGCTTTGGCTAACTCAAAATTCTATTATTTAGGATGTACTGATCAACTCGCTACATCGTTGTGTACATGGCTGTGAGCTGATAAACCGCACGCGTCGACCATCACACCCAGGCGCTTCAGCGCACGCATCGATGGGAACGCTTGTCCCCCGACACAGATCACAAGCTGGACTTTTTTACGGTTGCTCAATCTCTCTCTCTCTCTCTCTCTCTCTCTCTCTCTCTCTCTCTCTCTCTCTCTCTCTCTTCCTGTGTGTGTGTGTGTGTGTGTGTGTTGTAATTGCTTCCTGATTGATACAGTACTAACTCACCAGCCATCAACTTTACTTTTATCATTCAGACCAATTAAAGGTACGCAAATTCATAGGTAGACAGGTAGGTGAAAGCGTGGTAAGCTAAAACGTGCGCGCGCGAAAAAAAGAGTCGGTCGGCGGTTCGTTGCTATCGAGAAACGAGCCGTTTTGTCCCATGATACGCAAGCTCAGGAGAAAGAAAAAGGAAATGCATATATGAAAAAAGGGAAACCCAGCGACTGAGCGCGTTGTAGTGTTACGACGGTCTCTCGCATATCCATCAAAATCGCACATTAAACAGTACGCCCCTGCAACGTGGATGAAAATTATGAAGGATACATTTCAAACTAATTCTTTTTTCTAAACATTTGGTGGCCCTGAAAAGGGCCTTTTGTGTTGTCGTGAACGTCGTGGTAGGGCTTAACCACCAAAACCGTACAATGTGCGTCCCTGGCGTTTAAGCGCATAGACGACATCCATCGCAGTGACGGTCTTCCGTTTGGCATGTTCAGTGTACGTCACAGCGTCCCGGATAACGTTTTCCAGAAAAATCTTCAGCACACCACGGGTTTCCTCGTATATCAAACCGGAGATTCGCTTCACTCCTCCACGTCGAGCCAGACGACGAATGGCGGGTTTGGTGATGCCCTGGATATTGTCACGAAGCACCTTGCGGTGCCGCTTAGCGCCTCCCTTGCCGAGCCCTTTGCCTCCTTTGCCACGGCCAGTCATCTTCTTGGTTGTTGTAGGTAATAACTTAGTAGGCTAGCGCAGCACACCTGCAGCAGCGAGATTCCAATACCGAATGTTGCAATTCGGCCCATTGAGTAGCGCTTTTATACTGATGCACACACATTCTCAGTCGCCGCCGCATAGGAAGATTACCATGGCTGCTATCTATATGCTTACTCGTGATGTGTTGGTTTGAAGGGGAAATAGCGCGAACACGAAGTTCACTGTTGCCACTGTTTTAGTAGCTTGGGATTGCCGAAATCTGCTTTATCCGGACTAATGCTGACATGGTAGCATTTTCCCTGGAAAACGATTGCCCAGAAATTGATTCTCCTGAAAAAGAAAGAAAGAAAAAGTAAATCGAAAAACAAACGGGTTTTTTTTTTAACTTATAAAGATTTTCTATACATCCGTCTACATGGTACGTTATATTGGCTTCTATGGTACTTAAATATCGATATCTGATACTGATCTATGATGGAACAAATTGTTACTGATGAACAAACTATTTCTGTTTGATATTCTTCTACTGTTGGAATTTTATTGATTTCTAGGCGATTTTTTTTTGCTCATACATAGTTTTTCTTTTTAGGAATATTTTTTTGCAAATCTAATGAAAAGCTGAAAAAATCAAGTCTGGCAACACTGGCTCCGGAATGGAAATGGTGGGGGAAGTATAGTAGCCGAATCGAACCGTATACAGAACGAAAAGGCACATGGCACGTACACGAGCGAGACAGGCGATAGTAGTGTTTATTCGCGACTATAAAAAAAATCGGTCGGTCTGTTTTGGTCATCATTCGTCGTTTGAACAGCATCACAGTGGTATCAGTAGTAGAGCAGAATTTTCGCGCCATGGCCCGTACGAAACAGACCGCCCGCAAGTCCACCGGAGGGAAAGCTCCCCGCAAACAGTTGGCAACGAAGGCTGCCCGTAAAAGTGCCCCAGCTACGGGTGGCGTTAAGAAGCCCCATCGCTACAGACCAGGAACTGTCGCGCTGCGAGAAATTCGTCGCTATCAGAAGTCGACAGAGCTACTAATCCGCAAGCTGCCCTTCCAGCGTCTGGTTCGTGAGATCGCGCAGGACTTCAAAACCGATCTGCGCTTCCAGAGCTCAGCCGTCATGGCCCTTCAAGAAGCCAGCGAGGCTTACCTGGTTGGTTTGTTCGAGGATACCAATCTGTGCGCTATCCATGCCAAGCGAGTGACCATCATGCCGAAAGACATCCAACTGGCTCGCCGGATCCGTGGGGAGCGGGCCTAAATTTGGTGTGTGCCCATCACCCCCCAGAACGAAACAGCAACAAACGGTCCTTTTCAGGACCACAACCAATCATATTTTACTAAGAATTATTAGCAGAAATTTTCCGTTTCCCTCCAAAAATGCTCAGGCGGGTGGCTGTGTGTGTTTGTTAGACAGCACGCCGATGGGGGATTTTTTGCCAGCAGCACCACCTCGTACCGATCGACAGTAGTAGCGTGTGAAAAACAAGACCCATTGAGGGAAATCTTGCGCGGCCGATTTGTGATTTAGCACCAAATCGATGAGTGAACTTTTGAGAGATTGGGTGAAATCGTCAATGCCATGATATGAGGGAAACTATTATTAAGCGTCTGACGAGCATTGCAAAAAAAAAAAACTTGTGCAATGCTCACAGAAATGTACGTTGATGATTATCGGAGTGAAAATCAAATTAACTCTTTTTATCAGAAGAAAATAGTCGCCCTGAAAAGGGCGGTTTTTACGGCTAGAAAGGAGCGGGATTTAAGTTGCTGCGGAGGCCCTCTTTTCAGTCTTCTTCGGCAGCAGTACGGCCTGTATGTTAGGCAACACGCCACCCTGAGCAATGGTCACACCGGAGAGCAGTTTGTTCAGCTCTTCGTCATTTCGAATGGCCAGCTGCAGATGACGGGGGATGATTCTGGTCTTTTTGTTATCGCGAGCAGCGTTTCCTGCCAGCTCCAGTACTTCGGCGGCAAGATATTCCATCACAGCTGCCAAGTAGACGGGTGCTCCGGCACCGACACGTTCAGCATAATTTCCCTTCCTCAGCAGACGGTGAATTCGGCCAACAGGGAACTGGAGACCGGCACGAACTGAGCGGGATTTTGGCTTTCCCTTCACTTTTCCTCCTTTACCGCGTGCAGACATTGTTGTAGGTTTATCGCTGTGCGCGTTCGTGTGTAGTCACGTAGACAATACGAGTAACACTGATGCCACTCGCGCACACAGCACCCCTTGTTATGCATTCGCTTCATTGCACATCGTTCGCCAAAGGGGCGGAGTAGCGAACGAACGAAACGCGCTAAACACAAAAAAGGACGAACCTTCGTCTCGCTACACGATCGTATATAAGCGATATGTAGTGATTTTTGCTACCAATCAGTCAGCGCAGTTCGCATCGAGAGCGTTAACAGCAGCACAACCACGTCGTTACTATGGCACCGAAAGCCAGCGGAAAGGCTGTGAAAAAATCCGGCGGCGGCGGTGGCAAGGCACAGAAGAACATCGCCACAAAAGCAGGAGGAGGAGAGAAGAAGAAGCGAAAGCAACGGCGCAAGGAAAGCTACGCTATCTACATCTACAAGGTGCTGAAGCAGGTCCATCCGGACACCGGTGTCTCGTCGAAGGCGATGAGCATCATGAATAGCTTCGTGAACGACATCTTCGAGCGTATTGCTAACGAAGCATCTCGTCTGGCCCATTACAACCGACGGTCGACGATCACCTCCCGCGAGGTACAGACCGCCGTTCGTTTGCTGTTACCGGGAGAGCTGGCGAAACATGCCGTATCGGAAGGTACCAAGGCCGTTACCAAGTATACCAGCTCGAAGTAAACGTGTCGCCCGCCCCGCCGCCGGATGTCACACACCACCACCCCATCGTCATCGGCCCTTTTCAGGGCCACCAAAACACGTTCTGGTAAAGAGTTGAATTGAAATGTGTACACATAGTTTATATAAACATTAGTTGTTGTTGTTTGTTTGTTTGTTTGTTTCATTAGAGCAAAAACGTCGTTGTCATTTTTGTTTCTCTGTCCATTTTTCAAATCATCACCAAATCAATTGCTGTAGTTTGTGGAAGTAGTCTTTCCCCTTACCGCTAGTTGATTGTTTTTGTTAAGACGGAAAACGGTCTTTTTTCTACCCCTTTATCGTCTATATTCTACTCAGTCAGTCTAAAACAGCCCCTGCGTATGAAAATTCTGCCGCAAAAAGAACACATTTCTGGATCATACTTGTTAATACAATGCACTTCCCAGCCTTCAAACTTCTGATCTGCGTTGAACGTTAATAATTAAATACCCAACACAATTCATAATCGCAAAGTTGAACAATACAATACGTTCGTCAATTTAGGCTAAAAAATCGGTAATTATCGTTCGTTCGTTTGTTTATTGTGCCAGCCAATTTTTCTCTGTTTTATTATAGCCAAAATAAGCGCGTTGTTTGCTAATCAGAGTAATATTATACTTGCTCTGTTTGTTTGTTTGTTTGTTAAGGCAACAGAAAACCACGGCCTACTATTAATTTACCTGTACGTACGTACGTTTATCTGAGCAAGAAACCGCGCCTATTTACTATAGTGATTTGTTTAATCAAACTAACGACGACTGATTTATCTTGCCAATCGGCAGCCAGTTGAATGCGGGTGTGTGCGCGCGCTGCTGCTCAAGCTAGAAAACTCATGGGGGGAACGGAGCATTAACGGAAAATAAGCATCAATCAATTCTTTACAATTTTGTTAGTCCTGAAAAGGACTGTTGTTTTGGGGGGACGCGCACGTTGTCGGGAATTTACTTCTTGCCGGCGGTGACCTTCTTCGGGGCGGTGGCGGCCTTCTTTGGCTTAGGTGCCCTCGGCTTGTTCGCTGCAGCCTTCGATGGTTTGGTGGCTTTCTGTTTAGTGGCAGCCGTTACCGCCTTTGCAGGGGCAGCAGCTTTCGCTTTCTTCGTAGCCGATTTCTTAGCGGCCGGGATCGCCGCCTTTGGCTTGCTGGTCTTCTCACCACCACCAGCCGGCGGATTTTTCTTCTCCCCGGATTTAGTAGCCGATTTCTTCGGTTTTTTCGCTGCACCCGATGGTGGTTTCTTATCGCCAGCCGGTTTCTTTGCTTCGACCGTCACCTTAAACGATCCGGAAGCACCGGTACCCTTGGTCTGGGTGATGTTTCCCTTCTCGACACCCGTTTTCAAAGCCTTCCGGATAAACGGAGCCAGCCTGGCGACGTCACACATGTAGTTGGCGGCGATGTACTTTTTGATCGCCTGCAGTGATGATCCGCTCCGTTCCTTCAGGGTCCGGATGGCAGCCAGAACCATCTCACTCACTGGTGGATGGGTTGAAGATTTTTTCGGTTTCTTGGCGTCACTCTTGCTAGCCTTGGCCGCCTGCTTCGGTGGCGCTTTGGCGGCTGGCGGAGAGGCGACGACGGCAGGGGCCGTAGCAGCAACGTCGATAGCAGTTTCAGCCATTGCGCGTTCGTTTGGTTTGGTTTTCTTCCACACACACAGTTGTAGACGACGAGTCGATGGATGCACGATGATGCAAGTCTGCGAATATGATAACCGGGGGTCCGGTGTCTGTTGTTTAGGATCGTATTCATCGGCTCTGTTTGGGAACGCGTAGATGACGGTTGGAAGTTACTATTCGATCGGTGCCGGTAAAATTTTACGGACTGTTGTTTTAAATCAACCAAAATCGAATTACTGCTTGTGAAAAGTACACTGGAAGTTTGCATTCAATTTACTGCACTGTCCGCACCGTCCAAACTAACACCCGCTGAACATTCTGTTTTAAGCGTATGGCCGAATATTATCAAATCATGTATCCGACTATGGCGGCACGTGCAAACTGAATTGTGGAAAATAGGTTAATTTGAACCTTCTAGCAATTGGAAAACCTTTTCGGTGCTATCCAATCGAAAGAAAACTTCTCTCTATATAAAATTATTTCATTTTTGTACATATTTGCTCGAGCGGAAGTGCTCGTAATTTGGCGACCTGCGGAAAACGTTTCGGTCGGCTGGTCCTTTGCTGAAAACTTTCGTTATTAAAATTACTAAAACAAAAAAAGTTAACGGGTGGCAACACAAATTTTGGATTTTTTTTCTCAACCTGTCAAAAAAAAAAGACAAACGATTCGATTGAAATTAGAAGATACGTTCTCCATTGTTGGCCAAAAATTAGTGAACATTTCAAACCGATCCGTAATTGGATGCTGTTCGGCGAAGCTTCCGTTTGATGTCGGAACAGGCGCGTAGTACGGCGTCTACGTCAACTTTGCTAATGCATTTCGTGATCTTCTACCAATCAACTTGTTTGCAATTCGTGGCTCTCAAAACGAAATCCCGAAGAAATCTGCGATTGGGCGACACTGAAGCAAATTGTGAAGCGGGTTGTGCTTTTTAGGGTACAAATGGGATCGAGTGGGTATTCGGGAACGATTGTTTTTTTTTTTTTTTGCTTTTTTTTGCGAGGGAAGTAACTTGCTTCGTGCAAAACAAAATATTTAGCCAAAATAATTTTTTTATCAACCGGCAAGCGGCATTGAGATTGCACCGTCGAAAGGTGTTGTAAACAGTCGACGGCGCAACGTTTTCCCCTTTGAAATATTGTACCGTGCACTTTTCGCCGAGATTCTTGTGTTGCTCGTAGAACCGTACAACGCGCTCGCGAAATGCTTTCTTGTTTCGACGGCAGAGACAGACAGAGAGAAATACCTCGAAAAAAATCCAACATTTTAGTTGCGGATTTTGATTTTAGTGCTCTAATCATCAGTGTTATTTCGAATTGCTTTGGCTAACTCAAAATTCTATTATTTAGGATGTACTGATCAACTCGCTACATCGTTGTGTACATGGCTGTGAGCTGATAAACCGCACGCGTCGACCATCACACCCAGGCGCTTCAGCGCACGCATCGATGGGAACGCTTGTCCCCCGACACAGATCACAAGCTGGACTTTTTTACGGTTGCTCAATCTCTCTCTCTCTCTCTCTCTCTCTCTCTCTCTCTCTCTCTCTCTCTCTCTCTCTCTCTCTCTCTCTCTTCCTGTGTGTGTGTGTGTGTGTGTGTGTGTTGTAATTGCTTCCTGATTGATACAGTACTAACTCACCAGCCATCAACTTTACTTTTATCATTCAGACCAATTAAAGGTACGCAAATTCATAGGTAGACAGGTAGGTGAAAGCGTGGTAAGCTAAAACGTGCGCGCGCGAAAAAAAGAGTCGGTCGGCGGTTCGTTGCTATCGAGAAACGAGCCGTTTTGTCCCATGATACGCAAGCTCAGGAGAAAGAAAAAGGAAATGCATATATGAAAAAAGGGAAACCCAGCGACTGAGCGCGTTGTAGTGTTACGACGGTCTCTCGCATATCCATCAAAATCGCACATTAAACAGTACGCCCCTGCAACGTGGATGAAAATTATGAAGGATACATTTCAAACTAATTCTTTTTTCTAAACATTTGGTGGCCCTGAAAAGGGCCTTTTGTGTTGTCGTGAACGTCGTGGTAGGGCTTAACCACCAAAACCGTACAATGTGCGTCCCTGGCGTTTAAGCGCATAGACGACATCCATCGCAGTGACGGTCTTCCGTTTGGCATGTTCAGTGTACGTCACAGCGTCCCGGATAACGTTTTCCAGAAAAATCTTCAGCACACCACGGGTTTCCTCGTATATCAAACCGGAGATTCGCTTCACTCCTCCACGTCGAGCCAGACGACGAATGGCGGGTTTGGTGATGCCCTGGATATTGTCACGAAGCACCTTGCGGTGCCGCTTAGCGCCTCCCTTGCCGAGCCCTTTGCCTCCTTTGCCACGGCCAGTCATCTTCTTGGTTGTTGTAGGTAATAACTTAGTAGGCTAGCGCAGCACACCTGCAGCAGCGAGATTCCAATACCGAATGTTGCAATTCTTTTTTTTTTTTTTTTTTTATTTATGTGACTTTAAATTTATTCATTCGTCACATCAATCAAAAATAAATAACTACATTTCATTTAACAAAGTGAACTTAAATACTATCTAATAATTTTTCTTCTTTCATAAATTCAATCAATTTTTCTTCATGATCTGGTCCAAGTATTTCACCTAAAGTCAGGTTGGCAAAATGTAGGTCCCTACTCTGCTGATTTCGTTGACAGTCTACCAGTAGGTGCCGTATTGTGAGGTCTTCCCCGCAGCATTGTGGTTTGTCTATCCGGTCCAGGAGAAAATCGTGCGTCAGCTTTGTGTGCCCGATGCGGAGCCTGGTGATAGCAGTTTGTTCTGAAGAATCATTCCTGTCTTTCCAGGCCGCGGTTGTTGATTTTATACTTCTCGTGAAAGTGTTACAGTTGTTCCATTCTGCATCCCATGCTTGTCGGAGTTGAGCTTTTGCATATTGCACGAAGTCCTTAGCTGGTACTGGGATATCGTTGCACTCTCTGGTTCGACCCTCACCGGCTAGATGATCTGCTCTTTCGTTTCCAGTAATGCCAGAGTGACTTGGCACCCAGCAGAATGTGATATTTTTATCAGCCGATGTGCATTCGACAGCCTGTATCCACGGGTGTCGGGACTTTCCGTGGTCAATAGCTTGAATGCAGCTCGCTGAATCGCTAAATATAATCGTGTGGCCAGAGATCGGTGCATTTTCAGCGGCAATCATAAGTGCTAATGCCTCTGCTGAAAAAATGGTACAACAGTCCGGAATGCGCATAGAGATATTGGTGTGTTCACTGTGTACTCCCAGACCGACGCCCTTCTCGTCTAACGAGCCGTCGGTGTAAAACTTTGTCGATGTGGAGTATTGTTTCGTTAGCATCTCGTTGAATACAGCTTGTATTTTTGCTGGGGCTTCATGAGCTTTCAGTTGGTTCTTTATTTTCCAGTCGATAGCAGGTTCGGATGAATTCCATGCTCTGTCGCTTACTCGGCTAAGGGTACTGATGGTCGGCAATTGACGTGATGTTAACCGCTTCAGCCACTCTGATGTCCTTCTGACCATAGGACAGATCAGTTCTTCATCTATTGGTCGTTTTTCCAGCCAGCTGCATGCTTTGCTAACGAGGCAACCGGTCATGAGGTATTCAAAAGGCATTTGTCCACTTTCTATGAGTAGTGAAGGTATGGGACTGGTTATATGTGCTTTCGAGATAGTTCTAATCGCAGTGTGGTAGATCGGTTGAAGCCGTTTCATCACCCTTTCACCACCCCTACTATATAGTCCGAATCCATGGGTAATTTTGGTTATCAGGATGCTGTTGCAGATCCTGATAAGTGTTTGACGGCTACCGCTAGCATATCTTCTACTAATTGCTTTTAGTATCTTTAGTTGGTTTTGACAATTTTTGACGAGGTAATCAGCGTGCTTCATAAACTTCAGATTTGAATCTATTTGTACTCCTAGTACCTTTGTACTTCCTACTTTTTCGATGATGCCTTTCGGGGTTTTCAAGTCTGGGACGTTTTTGTGCTTACCGCCACTGCATACATGGAGCAGTTTGGACTTTGCAGCAGAAAATTCAAGCCCTTGCTGTTCAGCCCAGGTTAGCACACAGTTTAGTGTAGTTTGTGCTTTTATTCGAACGGCTCGTGGGAAGCTTCCAGCAGCGATGATGATTAAATCGTCCGCGTAAATCAGTATATCTATATCTTCCGGGATGCATTCGCAAATGGAGTTGATGGCGATATTAAAGAGAGTTGGCGAAATCACTGAGCCTTGTGGTATTCCATTCTCAAGTGGTCGTCGATCAGAAAGTGCACCATCTACAAACACTCTAAAGCATCTTTCGTTCAGGAAGTTGTGGACATACCTCTGCATCCTGCTCCCAACGTTCCACTGGCTGAGAGTAGAGATAATTGGGTGTCTCCACGTTCTGTCGAATGCCTTCGATAAGTCAAGCATTATCACATCTGCATGCATGCCGGATTCTAGCGCGTCTTCTAGAATCGTCTCAAGTTGAGCTAAATGGCTGTCCACGCCGGAGCCTGGACGAAAGGCAAACTGTCGGTTTCCAAGTCTGTTATTTGATTCTATTTCCTCAGTCAATCGCCGATTTATCATCCGTTCAAGAATTTTACCGACACAACTGGTTAGTGATATCGGTCTGTATTCTTCTGCTTCGGTTCCTTTTTTGTCGGGTTTCTTGATTGGTATAATAGTAGCCTCTTTCCACTCGGTTGGAATGTTACCGCTACTCCAAACACCGTTGTATATGTCTAGTAGAACCAATTTCGCCTGTACGGGAAGATGTTTCAGCAGTGGGTATCCAATTCGATCAGGACCTTCAGATAGCCCTGCAGCCTTGTTGAGTGCCCAGTTTAATTCGCTAAAGCTGAAGTTAGCATCCAGTGGTGAGTATTCTGTGTTGAAGTTGGGTACGTTTCTCTCTTCTTGTTCCTTACGTTCCTGGAACGTTTTCGAGTAGCCATCAGTTGCCGATACTGCTGCAAAGTGATCAGCAAGTGAATTGGCCATGTCGGCAGGGGTGTCGGTGAATGTGCCGTCAATTCGCAGATATTTTCTATTGCTTCTCCGTTTTCCGCTTAGTGCGTTGATTTTTCCCATAGCTTCTTGGATGTAGTGGTTGGGTTGATTTCCTCAACAAATTTCTTCCAGCTCGAATTTTTTGCTTCTTGAATAGCGTTTCTAGCATCCCTTCGTGCTTCCTGGAAATCCTTTAGCGCCTGTACTTTTCTTGAATCTTTGTCATCCAATCGTCGTAGTGCTCGAAGTGTTTTTCTTCTGTACTTAATGGCTTTTTTTACCGTGTCATTCCACCATGGTACAGATTTAGGTCCTGGGCGACCACTAGTTCGCTGGATTGATTTCTTGGCGGCATTGAAGATAAGCTGACTGAATTCGGAGGCGGAGTATTCTTTCGATATGTCCATGTTATCTTTAATTTCGTTCTGAAATTTCTCCCAGTTGGCGTTGTCGTATTTCCATCGTGGCCTTGCACAGACTGTCGGAGACGAGCGGCCAGTAACCAATCTAATGGGATAATGGTCACTGCCGTGATTGTCTTCCTCCACCTGCCAGCTAAATCTGGCTGAGATTTGCCAGGATATTATGGAAAGATCGATTGCAGAAGTTGATCCATCAGCTAGACTTATTCGGGTGTGGGTGCCGTCATTGAGGAAAACTAGACCTTTGTCAATACACCACTGTTCTATCATTTTCCCTCTCAGATCAGTATGCTTGGATCCCCATTCAGTGCTAGCAGCATTGAAATCTCCCATTAATATTACTGGTTCTGGTAGTTGAAGTATGAGTTCGCTGAGCTGTTTTTCTATATTTCTGTTTGATCGTTCGCTTGGAGGGATGTACACGCTTACAATTGTTGACTTCGAACCTGTGTCAATTTGTACAGCTATTGCCTGCATCTCTGTTCGAATTTGTAGTTGTTTGTGGGGAATATCACTTCGCACTCCCAGTGCTACTCCGTGTTTAATGTTATTTATTATTCCTTCAACTAAGTACAAATCATAGTCCTTAATGGTGGGGGCGCAATCTATCGGGGTCATGGTCTCCTGCAGCGCCAGTACACAGGGTGAGTACTGGTTTATTAGCAATTGTAATTCAGGTAGTCGGCGTCTCAAACTGGCGATGTTCCACTGTATAGCGAAAGTGTTATCAACATACTGGTCTCTTTGTCTTCTTGCTTGTTTATTGGTTGATTGCGTCATTGTTAGGTCGGAGAAGTTTCTTTTTTCCTTTTCGGTTGATAACAATAGTGTCAGATCTGTCAGATTCGTTGTCCGTTATACTCATACCGTCTGTGTTTACATCGGAAATTTCTGTTTCAAAAGTGTGTTCTAGTGTTAACTGTGTCGAAAAAGTTTGTTTTGGGTGATCGTGCTCAGTATTTTTAGTTGTTCCGGAAGTTATCTTCTTCAAGGGTGGGGGACGAAATTCGGATCCAGTTGGCGTTTCCGGCGAGACTTCCTTTTGGCGTTTTTTCTGCAGTTCCTTCTTTTTCTTTTTTCCTTCGTCGGTTTTTTGGCATTGGCAGTTTGAGCGTCCTTTTAGTTCGGTTATCACAGCAGCAAGTTGATTCCGTAGGGCGGTTATTTCTTCTTTCAGATTCGCGATTTCCTTGTCCTTGTTATCTTCTTGCTGTATGATCAGTCTTTTGCTGACGTTGGAGTACGATTTAGCACCGATTCGGCTGTCGTATAGTTTTTTGGCCTCCGCAAACGATAATCCTTGTTCGGATTTTATCCGGATGATTTCGTTCTCTCGTTTGTATATCAGGCAATTACGGTCGGTCGGTTTGTGGCTTTCCTTGCAGTGGAAACAATTTTCAGTATTTTTGCAATCTTCGGTTTTGTGTTCATGTGCCGAGCAATTTTGGCACCGTGGTGCACTTTTACATCGAGCCTTTGTATGTCCGTATTCAAGACAGTTAAAGCATAACATGGGTACGGGATAATAAAAACGAGTTGCCACTCTAAGCGCTCCGAAGAAAATATGCTGTGGCCAGGTTGTACCTTCCATGGTCAGTACCATTGTAGACGTGTTCACTCTCAAATTGTCCACCAATCTGGTAAAGCGACGCACTGCCGTTACTCCTTGAGGAGCCAACTCAGTTAGTAGCTCTTCCTGTGTCATATCGCTTACTTCTGGACAGTTAACTATGCATCTGCTATAGTTAAGCGTGGGGTGTGCTGTTATTTCGACCGGCGTTCCATCAATTAATTTTTTCATACCGAGCAATTTGGAGGCATGTTCCTGATTTCGCACTTTTACAACATATTTAGTACCTTTGGCTTCGGTAGTAGCGGTATATGCGCCACCGATTAATAATTGGATCGACTTACCCACTGTGAAGGGATGATTTTTCGGTAGTACTCCCTCATTAGCAGCCTTAAGTAGAAGCACAATCACCTTTCCGTGCTTTCCTTCCGCATCCATCCATCTCGGCAGGCCTGCGCCGTAATCATCCGGCGGTCGAGGCAGCCCGTATGTCGATGATGAGGCCATTCGGCCGAACAAAATATTCCCAACAGCCACTCACTTCAATGTTTTATTGCAGAGAAAATCGAGAAATAAAGTGCACTGGCAACAATAACCGGTTTTACAAAAACGTCACTATTCCGACAGGGTTTTTTACAGCCAATTGCGTCTCTCTCTACTCACACACCGACCACGTCACCACGTCGGTTTTTTCCACGATTGCTTCACGACCGTTTCACTTTTGATCGCCGACCGCGTCACTCTACCGATGGCGGTTTTTTCACTGCCAGCGGGATCTTCAATGGTGGTTTTTCTCACCGATAACGTCAATTTTTCTTCCGATAGTAGTTTTTCACATACGATCACTTTGTTTTTTAAAAACCTCCAGCCACCTCACTGCACTAATGGCGGCTTTTTCACTACCAGTGGCGTCACTTTTCTGATGGCGGCTTTTGCACCGTTCTTGTCACTTCTCGTGTGCGGTTTTTTCACTCCCGGTATCGTCATCCAAATGAAAAGGCAGCGGATGCTTCCCCGGTCAATGCCGGTTGTCACTAACACGGGAAATTTGCTACAATTCACATATCACTTTTTCAACATATATGAGTTCGCTAATGTTAACTTTCTGCTGGCGACTCTATGTTTACTCCCGTCGGCGCTACCCAGCCGAAAAAGGGCAGCGGATGCTTTCCCGGTCTATGCCGGTTGTCACACTCGCGGGAAACGAAAAATAAATCCACTGTATTTTTCCACGTCACTTCGACTTTGCTTGCTTACGCGCGTATACAAAAGCGTCCGTACAGCTCGCTGGTCAGACAAAGACTGAATGTTGCAATTCGGCCCATTGAGTAGCGCTTTTATACTGATGCACACACATTCTCAGTCGCCGCCGCATAGGAAGATTACCATGGCTGCTATCTATATGCTTACTCGTGATGTGTTGGTTTGAAGGGGAAATAGCGCGAACACGAAGTTCACTGTTGCCACTGTTTTAGTAGCTTGGGATTGCCGAAATCTGCTTTATCCGGACTAATGCTGACATGGTAGCATTTTCCCTGGAAAACGATTGCCCGGAAATTGATTCTCCTGAAAAAGAAAGAAAGAAAAAGTAAATCGAAAAACAAACGGGTTTTTTTTTTAACTTATAAAGATTTTCTATACATCCGTCTACATGGTACGTTATATTGGCTTCTATGGTACTTAAATATCGATATCTGATACTGATCTATGATGGAACAAATTGTTACTGATGAACAAACTATTTCTGTTTGATATTCTTCTACTGTTGGAATTTTATTGATTTCTAGGCGATTTTTTTTGCTCATACATAGTTTTTCTTTTTAGGAATATTTTTTTGCAAATCTAATGAAAAGCTGAAAAAATCAAGTCTGGCAACACTGGCTCCGGAATGGAAATGGTGGGGGAAGTATAGTAGCCGAATCGAACCGTATACAGAACGAAAAGGCACATGGCACGTACACGAGCGAGACAGGCGATAGTAGTGTTTATTCGCGACTATAAAAAAAATCGGTCGGTCTGTTTTGGTCATCATTCGTCGTTTGAACAGCATCACAGTGGTATCAGTAGTAGAGCAGAATTTTCGCGCCATGGCCCGTACGAAACAGACCGCCCGCAAGTCCACCGGAGGGAAAGCTCCCCGCAAACAGTTGGCAACGAAGGCTGCCCGTAAAAGTGCCCCAGCTACGGGTGGCGTTAAGAAGCCCCATCGCTACAGACCAGGAACTGTCGCGCTGCGAGAAATTCGTCGCTATCAGAAGTCGACAGAGCTACTAATCCGCAAGCTGCCCTTCCAGCGTCTGGTTCGTGAGATCGCGCAGGACTTCAAAACCGATCTGCGCTTCCAGAGCTCAGCCGTCATGGCCCTTCAAGAAGCCAGCGAGGCTTACCTGGTTGGTTTGTTCGAGGATACCAATCTGTGCGCTATCCATGCCAAGCGAGTGACCATCATGCCGAAAGACATCCAACTGGCTCGCCGGATCCGTGGGGAGCGGGCCTAAATTTGGTGTGTGCCCATCACCCCCCAGAACGAAACAGCAACAAACGGTCCTTTTCAGGACCACAACCAATCATATTTTACTAAGAATTATTAGCAGAAATTTTCCGTTTCCCTCCAAAAATGCTCAGGCGGGTGGCTGTGTGTGTTTGTTAGACAGCACGCCGATGGGGGATTTTTTGCCAGCAGCACCACCTCGTACCGATCGACAGTAGTAGCGTGTGAAAAACAAGACCCATTGAGGGAAATCTTGCGCGGCCGATTTGTGATTTAGCACCAAATCGATGAGTGAACTTTTGAGAGATTGGGTGAAATCGTCAATGCCATGATATGAGGGAAACTATTATTAAGCGTCTGACGAGCATTGCAAAAAAAAAAAACTTGTGCAATGCTCACAGAAATGTACGTTGATGATTATCGGAGTGAAAATCAAATTAACTCTTTTTATCAGAAGAAAATAGTCGCCCTGAAAAGGGCGGTTTTTACGGCTAGAAAGGAGCGGGATTTAAGTTGCTGCGGAGGCCCTCTTTTCAGTCTTCTTCGGCAGCAGTACGGCCTGTATGTTAGGCAACACGCCACCCTGAGCAATGGTCACACCGGAGAGCAGTTTGTTCAGCTCTTCGTCATTTCGAATGGCCAGCTGCAGATGACGGGGGATGATTCTGGTCTTTTTGTTATCGCGAGCAGCGTTTCCTGCCAGCTCCAGTACTTCGGCGGCAAGATATTCCATCACAGCTGCCAAGTAGACGGGTGCTCCGGCACCGACACGTTCAACATAATTTCCCTTCCTCAGCAGACGGTGAATTCGGCCAACAGGGAACTGGAGACCGGCACGAACTGAGCGGGATTTTGGCTTTCCCTTCACTTTTCCTCCTTTACCGCGTGCAGACATTGTTGTAGGTTTATCGCTGTGCGCGTTCGTGTGTAGTCACGTAGACAATACGAGTAACACTGATGCCACTCGCGCACACAGCACCCCTTGTTATGCATTCGCTTCATTGCACATCGTTCGCCAAAGGGGCGGAGTAGCGAACGAACGAAACGCGCTAAACACAAAAAAGGACGAACCTTCGTCTCGCTACACGATCGTATATAAGCGATATGTAGTGATTTTTGCTACCAATCAGTCAGCGCAGTTCGCATCGAGAGCGTTAACAGCAGCACAACCACGTCGTTACTATGGCACCGAAAGCCAGCGGAAAGGCTGTGAAAAAATCCGGCGGCGGCGGTGGCAAGGCACAGAAGAACATCGCCACAAAAGCAGGAGGAGGAGAGAAGAAGAAGCGAAAGCAACGGCGCAAGGAAAGCTACGCTATCTACATCTACAAGGTGCTGAAGCAGGTCCATCCGGACACCGGTGTCTCGTCGAAGGCGATGAGCATCATGAATAGCTTCGTGAACGACATCTTCGAGCGTATTGCTAACGAAGCATCTCGTCTGGCCCATTACAACCGACGGTCGACGATCACCTCCCGCGAGGTACAGACCGCCGTTCGTTTGCTGTTACCGGGAGAGCTGGCGAAACATGCCGTATCGGAAGGTACCAAGGCCGTTACCAAGTATACCAGCTCGAAGTAAACGTGTCGCCCGCCCCGCCGCCGGATGTCACACACCACCACCCCATCGTCATCGGCCCTTTTCAGGGCCACCAAAACACGTTCTGGTAAAGAGTTGAATTGAAATGTGTACACATAGTTTATATAAACATTAGTTGTTGTTGTTTGTTTGTTTGTTTGTTTCATTAGAGCAAAAACGTCGTTGTCATTTTTGTTTCTCTGTCCATTTTTCAAATCATCACCAAATCAATTGCTGTAGTTTGTGGAAGTAGTCTTTCCCCTTACCGCTAGTTGATTGTTTTTGTTAAGACGGAAAACGGTTTTTTTTCTACCCCTTTATCGTCTATATTCTACTCAGTCAGTCTAAAACAGCCCCTGCGTATGAAAATTCTGCCGCAAAAAGAACACATTTCTGGATCATACTTGTTAATACAATGCACTTCCCAGCCTTCAAACTTCTGATCTGCGTTGAACGTTAATAATTAAATACCCAACACAATTCATAATCGCAAAGTTGAACAATACAATACGTTCGTCAATTTAGGCTAAAAAATCGGTAATTATCGTTCGTTCGTTTGTTTATTGTGCCAGCCAATTTTTCTCTGTTTTATTATAGCCAAAATAAGCGCGTTGTTTGCTAATCAGAGTAATATTATACTTGCTCTGTTTGTTTGTTTGTTTGTTAAGGCAACAGAAAACCACGGCCTACTATTAATTTACCTGTACGTACGTACGTTTATCTGAGCAAGAAACCGCGCCTATTTACTATAGTGATTTGTTTAATCAAACTAACGACGACTGATTTATCTTGCCAATCGGCAGCCAGTTGAATGCGGGTGTGTGCGCGCGCTGCTGCTCAAGCTAGAAAACTCATGGGGGGAACGGAGCATTAACGGAAAATAAGCATCAATCAATTCTTTACAATTTTGTTAGTCCTGAAAAGGACTGTTGTTTTGGGGGGACGCGCACGTTGTCGGGAATTTACTTCTTGCCGGCGGTGACCTTCTTCGGGGCGGTGGCGGCCTTCTTTGGCTTAGGTGCCCTCGGCTTGTTCGCTGCAGCCTTCGATGGTTTGGTGGCTTTCTGTTTAGTGGCAGCCGTTACCGCCTTTGCAGGGGCAGCAGCTTTCGCTTTCTTCGTAGCCGATTTCTTAGCGGCCGGGATCGCCGCCTTTGGCTTGCTGGTCTTCTCACCACCACCAGCCGGCGGATTTTTCTTCTCCCCGGATTTAGTAGCCGATTTCTTCGGTTTTTTCGCTGCACCCGATGGTGGTTTCTTATCGCCAGCCGGTTTCTTTGCTTCGACCGTCACCTTAAACGATCCGGAAGCACCGGTACCCTTGGTCTGGGTGATGTTTCCCTTCTCGACACCCGTTTTCAAAGCCTTCCGGATAAACGGAGCCAGCCTGGCGACGTCACACATGTAGTTGGCGGCGATGTACTTTTTGATCGCCTGCAGTGATGATCCGCTCCGTTCCTTCAGGGTCCGGATGGCAGCCAGAACCATCTCACTCACTGGTGGATGGGTTGAAGATTTTTTCGGTTTCTTGGCGTCACTCTTGCTAGCCTTGGCCGCCTGCTTCGGTGGCGCTTTGGCGGCTGGCGGAGAGGCGACGACGGCAGGGGCCGTAGCAGCAACGTCGATAGCAGTTTCAGCCATTGCGCGTTCGTTTGGTTTGGTTTTCTTCCACACACACAGTTGTAGACGACGAGTCGATGGATGCACGATGATGCAAGTCTGCGAATATGATAACCGGGGGTCCGGTGTCTGTTGTTTAGGATCGTATTCATCGGCTCTGTTTGGGAACGCGTAGATGACGGTTGGAAGTTACTATTCGATCGGTGCCGGTAAAATTTTACGGACTGTTGTTTTAAATCAACCAAAATCGAATTACTGCTTGTGAAAAGTACACTGGAAGTTTGCATTCAATTTACTGCACTGTCCGCACCGTCCAAACTAACACCCGCTGAACATTCTGTTTTAAGCGTATGGCCGAATATTATCAAATCATGTATCCGACTATGGCGGCACGTGCAAACTGAATTGTGGAAAATAGGTTAATTTGAACCTTCTAGCAATTGGAAAACCTTTTCGGTGCTATCCAATCGAAAGAAAACTTCTCTCTATATAAAATTATTTCATTTTTGTACATATTTGCTCGAGCGGAAGTGCTCGTAATTTGGCGACCTGCGGAAAACGTTTCGGTCGGCTGGTCCTTTGCTGAAAACTTTCGTTATTAAAATTACTAAAACAAAAAAAGTTAACGGGTGGCAACACAAATTTTGGATTTTTTTTCTCAACCTGTCAAAAAAAAAGACAAACGATTCGATTGAAATTAGAAGATACGTTCTCCATTGTTGGCCAAAAATTAGTGAACATTTCAAACCGATCCGTAATTGGATGCTGTTCGGCGAAGCTTCCGTTTGATGTCGGAACAGGCGCGTAGTACGGCGTCTACGTCAACTTTGCTAATGCATTTCGTGATCTTCTACCAATCAACTTGTTTGCAATTCGTGGCTCTCAAAACGAAATCCCGAAGAAATCTGCGATTGGGCGACACTGAAGCAAATTGTGAAGCGGGTTGTGCTTTTTAGGGTACAAATGGGATCGAGTGGGTATTCGGGAACAATTGTTTTTTTTTTTTTTTGCTTTTTTTTGCGAGGGAAGTAACTTGCTTCGTGCAAAACAAAATATTTAGCCAAAATAATTTTTTTATCAACCGGCAAGCGGCATTGAGATTGCACCGTCGAAAGGTGTTGTAAACAGTCGACGGCGCAACGTTTTCCCCTTTGAAATATTGTACCGTGCACTTTTCGCCGAGATTCTTGTGTTGCTCGTAGAACCGTACAACGCGCTCGCGAAATGCTTTCTTGTTTCGACGGCAGAGACAGACAGAGAGAAATACCTCGAAAAAAATCCAACATTTTAGTTGCGGATTTTGATTTTAGTGCTCTAATCATCAGTGTTATTTCGAATTGCTTTGGCTAACTCAAAATTCTATTATTTAGGATGTACTGATCAACTCGCTACATCGTTGTGTACATGGCTGTGAGCTGATAAACCGCACGCGTCGACCATCACACCCAGGCGCTTCAGCGCACGCATCGATGGGAACGCTTGTCCCCCGACACAGATCACAAGCTGGACTTTTTTACGGTTGCTCAATCTCTCTCTCTCTCTCTCTCTCTCTCTCTCTCTTCCTGTGTGTGTGTGTGTGTGTGTGTGTGTGTTGTAATTGCTTCCTGATTGATACAGTACTAACTCACCAGCCATCAACTTTACTTTTATCATTCAGACCAATTAAAGGTACGCAAATTCATAGGTAGACAGGTAGGTGAAAGCGTGGTAAGCTAAAACGTGCGCGCGCGAAAAAAAGAGTCGGTCGGCGGTTCGTTGCTATCGAGAAACGAGCCGTTTTGTCCCATGATACGCAAGCTCAGGAGAAAGAAAAAGGAAATGCATATATGAAAAAAGGGAAACCCAGCGACTGAGCGCGTTGTAGTGTTACGACGGTCTCTCGCATATCCATCAAAATCGCACATTAAACAGTACGCCCCTGCAACGTGGATGAAAATTATGAAGGATACATTTCAAACTAATTCTTTTTTCTAAACATTTGGTGGCCCTGAAAAGGGCCTTTTGTGTTGTCGTGAACGTCGTGGTAGGGCTTAACCACCAAAACCGTACAATGTGCGTCCCTGGCGTTTAAGCGCATAGACGACATCCATCGCAGTGACGGTCTTCCGTTTGGCATGTTCAGTGTACGTCACAGCGTCCCGGATAACGTTTTCCAGAAAAATCTTCAGCACACCACGGGTTTCCTCGTATATCAAACCGGAGATTCGCTTCACTCCTCCACGTCGAGCCAGACGACGAATGGCGGGTTTGGTGATGCCCTGGATATTGTCACGAAGCACCTTGCGGTGCCGCTTAGCGCCTCCCTTGCCGAGCCCTTTGCCTCCTTTGCCACGGCCAGTCATCTTCTTGGTTGTTGTAGGTAATAACTTAGTAGGCTAGCGCAGCACACCTGCAGCAGCGAGATTCCAATACCGAATGTTGCAATTCGGCCCATTGAGTAGCGCTTTTATACTGATGCACACACATTCTCAGTCGCCGCCGCATAGGAAGATTACCATGGCTGCTATCTATATGCTTACTCGTGATGTGTTGGTTTGAAGGGGAAATAGCGCGAACACGAAGTTCACTGTTGCCACTGTTTTAGTAGCTTGGGATTGCCGAAATCTGCTTTATCCGGACTAATGCTGACATGGTAGCATTTTCCCTGGAAAACGATTGCCCAGAAATTGATTCTCCTGAAAAAGAAAGAAAGAAAAAGTAAATCGAAAAACAAACGGGTTTTTTTTTAACTTATAAAGATTTTCTATACATCCGTCTACATGGTACGTTATATTGGCTTCTATGGTACTTAAATATCGATATCTGATACTGATCTATGATGGAACAAATTGTTACTGATGAACAAACTATTTCTGTTTGATATTCTTCTACTGTTGGAATTTTATTGATTTCTAGGCGATTTTTTTTTGCTCATACATAGTTTTTCTTTTTAGGAATATTTTTTTGCAAATCTAATGAAAAGCTGAAAAAATCAAGTCTGGCAACACTGGCTCCGGAATGGAAATGGTGGGGGAAGTATAGTAGCCGAATCGAACCGTATACAGAACGAAAAGGCACATGGCACGTACACGAGCGAGACAGGCGATAGTAGTGTTTATTCGCGACTATAAAAAAAATCGGTCGGTCTGTTTTGGTCATCATTCGTCGTTTGAACAGCATCACAGTGGTATCAGTAGTAGAGCAGAATTTTCGCGCCATGCCGTACGAAACAGACCGCCCGCAAGTCCACCGGAGGGAAAGCTCCCCGCAAACAGTTGGCAACGAAGGCTGCCCGTAAAAGTGCCCCAGCTACGGGTGGCGTTAAGAAGCCCCATCGCTACAGACCAGGAACTGTCGCGCTGCGAGAAATTCGTCGCTATCAGAAGTCGACAGAGCTACTAATCCGCAAGCTGCCCTTCCAGCGTCTGGTTCGTGAGATCGCGCAGGACTTCAAAACCGATCTGCGCTTCCAGAGCTCAGCCGTCATGGCCCTTCAAGAAGCCAGCGAGGCTTACCTGGTTGGTTTGTGTTCGAGGATACCAATCTGTGCGCTATCCATGCCAAGCGAGTGACCATCATGCCGAAAGACATCCAACTGGCTCGCCGGATCCGTGGGGAGCGGGCCTAAATTTGGTGTGTGCCCATCACCCCCCAGAACGAAACAGCAACAAACGGTCCTTTTCAGGACCACAACCAATCATATTTTACTAAGAATTATTAGCAGAAATTTTCCGTTTCCCTCCAAAAATGCTCAGGCGGGTGGCTGTGTGTGTTTGTTAGACAGCACGCCGATGGGGGATTTTTTGCCAGCAGCACCACCTCGTACCGATCGACAGTAGTAGCGTGTGAAAAACAAGACCCATTGAGGGAAATCTTGCGCGGCCGATTTGTGATTTAGCACCAAATCGATGAGTGAACTTTTGAGAGATTGGGTGAAATCGTCAATGCCATGATATGAGGGAAACTATTATTAAGCGTCTGACGAGCATTGCAAAAAAAAAAAACTTGTGCAATGCTCACAGAAATGTACGTTGATGATTATCGGAGTGAAAATCAAATTAACTCTTTTTATCAGAAGAAAATAGTCGCCCTGAAAAGGGCGGTTTTTACGGCTAGAAAGGAGCGGGATTTAAGTTGCTGCGGAGGCCCTCTTTTCAGTCTTCTTCGGCAGCAGTACGGCCTGTATGTTAGGCAACACGCCACCCTGAGCAATGGTCACACCGGAGAGCAGTTTGTTCAGCTCTTCGTCATTTCGAATGGCCAGCTGCAGATGACGGGGGATGATTCTGGTCTTTTTGTTATCGCGAGCAGCGTTTCCTGCCAGCTCCAGTACTTCGGCGGCAAGATATTCCATCACAGCTGCCAAGTAGACGGGTGCTCCGGCACCGACACGTTCAGCATAATTTCCCTTCCTCAGCAGACGGTGAATTCGGCCAACAGGGAACTGGAGACCGGCACGAACTGAGCGGGATTTTGGCTTTCCCTTCACTTTTCCTCCTTTACCGCGTGCAGACATTGTTGTAGGTTTATCGCTGTGCGCGTTCGTGTGTAGTCACGTAGACAATACGAGTAACACTGATGCCACTCGCGCACACAGCACCCCTTGTTATGCATTCGCTTCATTGCACATCGTTCGCCAAAGGGGCGGAGTAGCGAACGAACGAAACGCGCTAAACACAAAAAAGGACGAACCTTCGTCTCGCTACACGATCGTATATAAGCGATATGTAGTGATTTTTGCTACCAATCAGTCAGCGCAGTTCGCATCGAGAGCGTTAACAGCAGCACAACCACGTCGTTACTATGGCACCGAAAGCCAGCGGAAAGGCTGTGAAAAAATCCGGCGGCGGCGGTGGCAACACAGAAGAACATCGCCACAAAAGCAGGAGGAGGAGAGAAGAAGAAGCGAAAGCAACGGCGCAAGGAAAGCTACGCTATCTACATCTACAAGGTGCTGAAGCAGGTCCATCCGGACACCGGTGTCTCGTCGAAGGCGATGAGCATCATGAATAGCTTCGTGAACGACATCTTCGAGCGTATTGCTAACGAAGCATCTCGTCTGGCCCATTACAACCGACGGTCGACGATCACCTCCCGCGAGGTACAGACCGCCGTTCGTTTGCTGTTACCGGGAGAGCTGGCGAAACATGCCGTATCGGAAGGTACCAAGGCCGTTACCAAGTATACCAGCTCGAAGTAAACGTGTCGCCCGCCCCGCCGCCGGATGTCACACACCACCACCCCATCGTCATCGGCCCTTTTCAGGGCCACCAAAACACGTTCTGGTAAAGAGTTGAATTGAAATGTGTACACATAGTTTATATAAACATTAGTTGTTGTTGTTTGTTTGTTTGTTTGTTTCATTAGAGCAAAAACGTCGTTGTCATTTTTGTTTCTCTGTCCATTTTTCAAATCATCACCAAATCAATTGCTGTAGTTTGTGGAAGTAGTCTTTCCCCTTACCGCTAGTTGATTGTTTTTGTTAAGACGGAAAACGGTCTTTTTTCTACCCCTTTATCGTCTATATTCTACTCAGTCAGTCTAAAACAGCCCCTGCGTATGAAAATTCTGCCGCAAAAAGAACACATTTCTGGATCATACTTGTTAATACAATGCACTTCCCAGCCTTCAAACTTCTGATCTGCGTTGAACGTTAATAATTAAATACCCAACACAATTCATAATCGCAAAGTTGAACAATACAATACGTTCGTCAATTTAGGCTAAAAAATCGGTAATTATCGTTCGTTCGTTTGTTTATTGTGCCAGCCAATTTTTCTCTGTTTTATTATAGCCAAAATAAGCGCGTTGTTTGCTAATCAGAGTAATATTATACTTGCTCTGTTTGTTTGTTTGTTTGTTAAGGCAACAGAAAACCACGGCCTACTATTAATTTACCTGTACGTACGTACGTTTATCTGAGCAAGAAACCGCGCCTATTTACTATAGTGATTTGTTTAATCAAACTAACGACGACTGATTTATCTTGCCAATCGGCAGCCAGTTGAATGCGGGTGTGTGCGCGCGCTGCTGCTCAAGCTAGAAAACTCATGGGGGGAACGGAGCATTAACGGAAAATAAGCATCAATCAATTCTTTACAATTTTGTTAGTCCTGAAAAGGACTGTTGTTTTGGGGGGACGCGCACGTTGTCGGGAATTTACTTCTTGCCGGCGGTGACCTTCTTCGGGGCGGTGGCGGCCTTCTTTGGCTTAGGTGCCCTCGGCTTGTTCGCTGCAGCCTTCGATGGTTTGGTGGCTTTCTGTTTAGTGGCAGCCGTTACCGCCTTTGCAGGGGCAGCAGCTTTCGCTTTCTTCGTAGCCGATTTCTTAGCGGCCGGGATCGCCGCCTTTGGCTTGCTGGTCTTCTCACCACCACCAGCCGGCGGATTTTTCTTCTCCCCGGATTTAGTAGCCGATTTCTTCGGTTTTTTCGCTGCACCCGATGGTGGTTTCTTATCGCCAGCCGGTTTCTTTGCTTCGACCGTCACCTTAAACGATCCGGAAGCACCGGTACCCTTGGTCTGGGTGATGTTTCCCTTCTCGACACCCGTTTTCAAAGCCTTCCGGATAAACGGAGCCAGCCTGGCGACGTCACACATGTAGTTGGCGGCGATGTACTTTTTGATCGCCTGCAGTGATGATCCGCTCCGTTCCTTCAGGGTCCGGATGGCAGCCAGAACCATCTCACTCACTGGTGGATGGGTTGAAGATTTTTTCGGTTTCTTGGCGTCACTCTTGCTAGCCTTGGCCGCCTGCTTCGGTGGCGCTTTGGCGGCTGGCGGAGAGGCGACGACGGCAGGGGCCGTAGCAGCAACGTCGATAGCAGTTTCAGCCATTGCGCGTTCGTTTGGTTTGGTTTTCTTCCACACACACAGTTGTAGACGACGAGTCGATGGATGCACGATGATGCAAGTCTGCGAATATGATAACCGGGGGTCCGGTGTCTGTTGTTTAGGATCGTATTCATCGGCTCTGTTTGGGAACGCGTAGATGACGGTTGGAAGTTACTATTCGATCGGTGCCGGTAAAATTTTACGGACTGTTGTTTTAAATCAACCAAAATCGAATTACTGCTTGTGAAAAGTACACTGGAAGTTTGCATTCAATTTACTGCACTGTCCGCACCGTCCAAACTAACACCCGCTGAACATTCTGTTTTAAGCGTATGGCCGAATATTATCAAATCATGTATCCGACTATGGCGGCACGTGCAAACTGAATTGTGGAAAATAGGTTAATTTGAACCTTCTAGCAATTGGAAAACCTTTTCGGTGCTATCCAATCGAAAGAAAACTTCTCTCTATATAAAATTATTTCATTTTTGTACATATTTGCTCGAGCGGAAGTGCTCGTAATTTGGCGACCTGCGGAAAACGTTTCGGTCGGCTGGTCCTTTGCTGAAAACTTTCGTTATTAAAATTACTAAAACAAAAAAAGTTAACGGGTGGCAACACAAATTTTGGATTTTTTTTCTCAACCTGTCAAAAAAAAAAGACAAACGATTCGATTGAAATTAGAAGATACGTTCTCCATTGTTGGCCAAAAATTAGTGAACATTTCAAACCGATCCGTAATTGGATGCTGTTCGGCGAAGCTTCCGTTTGATGTCGGAACAGGCGCGTAGTACGGCGTCTACGTCAACTTTGCTAATGCATTTCGTGATCTTCTACCAATCAACTTGTTTGCAATTCGTGGCTCTCAAAACGAAATCCCGAAGAAATCTGCGATTGGGCGACACTGAAGCAAATTGTGAAGCGGGTTGTGCTTTTTAGGGTACAAATGGGATCGAGTGGGTATTCGGGAACGATTGTTTTTTTTTTTTTTTGCTTTTTTTTGCGAGGGAAGTAACTTGCTTCGTGCAAAACAAAATATTTAGCCAAAATAATTTTTTTATCAACCGGCAAGCGGCATTGAGATTGCACCGTCGAAAGGTGTTGTAAACAGTCGACGGCGCAACGTTTTCCCCTTTGAAATATTGTACCGTGCACTTTTCGCCGAGATTCTTGTGTTGCTCGTAGAACCGTACAACGCGCTCGCGAAATGCTTTCTTGTTTCGACGGCAGAGACAGACAGAGAGAAATACCTCGAAAAAAATCCAACATTTTAGTTGCGGATTTTGATTTTAGTGCTCTAATCATCAGTGTTATTTCGAATTGCTTTGGCTAACTCAAAATTCTATTATTTAGGATGTACTGATCAACTCGCTACATCGTTGTGTACATGGCTGTGAGCTGATAAACCGCACGCGTCGACCATCACACCCAGGCGCTTCAGCGCACGCATCGATGGGAACGCTTGTCCCCCGACACAGATCACAAGCTGGACTTTTTTACGGTTGCTCAATCTCTCTCTCTCTCTCTCTCTCTCTCTCTCTCTCTCTCTCTCTCTCTCTCTCTCTCTCCTGTGTGTGTGTGTGTGTGTGTGTGTGTTGTAATTGCTTCCTGATTGATACAGTACTAACTCACCAGCCATCAACTTTACTTTTATCATTCAGACCAATTAAAGGTACGCAAATTCATAGGTAGACAGGTAGGTGAAAGCGTGGTAAGCTAAAACGTGCGCGCGCGAAAAAAAGAGTCGGTCGGCGGTTCGTTGCTATCGAGAAACGAGCCGTTTTGTCCCATGATACGCAAGCTCAGGAGAAAGAAAAAGGAAATGCATATATGAAAAAAGGGAAACCCAGCGACTGAGCGCGTTGTAGTGTTACGACGGTCTCTCGCATATCCATCAAAATCGCACATTAAACAGTACGCCCCTGCAACGTGGATGAAAATTATGAAGGATACATTTCAAACTAATTCTTTTTTCTAAACATTTGGTGGCCCTGAAAAGGGCCTTTTGTGTTGTCGTGAACGTCGTGGTAGGGCTTAACCACCAAAACCGTACAATGTGCGTCCCTGGCGTTTAAGCGCATAGACGACATCCATCGCAGTGACGGTCTTCCGTTTGGCATGTTCAGTGTACGTCACAGCGTCCCGGATAACGTTTTCCAGAAAAATCTTCAGCACACCACGGGTTTCCTCGTATATCAAACCGGAGATTCGCTTCACTCCTCCACGTCGAGCCAGACGACGAATGGCGGGTTTGGTGATGCCCTGGATATTGTCACGAAGCACCTTGCGGTGCCGCTTAGCGCCTCCCTTGCCGAGCCCTTTGCCTCCTTTGCCACGGCCAGTCATCTTCTTGGTTGTTGTAGGTAATAACTTAGTAGGCTAGCGCAGCACACCTGCAGCAGCGAGATTCCAATACCGAATGTTGCAATTCGGCCCATTGAGTAGCGCTTTTATACTGATGCACACACATTCTCAGTCGCCGCCGCATAGGAAGATTACCATGGCTGCTATCTATATGCTTACTCGTGATGTGTTGGTTTGAAGGGGAAATAGCGCGAACACGAAGTTCACTGTTGCCACTGTTTTAGTAGCTTGGGATTGCCGAAATCTGCTTTATCCGGACTAATGCTGACATGGTAGCATTTTCCCTGGAAAACGATTGCCCAGAAATTGATTCTCCTGAAAAAGAAAGAAAGAAAAAGTAAATCGAAAAACAAACGGGTTTTTTTTTTAACTTATAAAGATTTTCTATACATCCGTCTACATGGTACGTTATATTGGCTTCTATGGTACTTAAATATCGATATCTGATACTGATCTATGATGGAACAAATTGTTACTGATGAACAAACTATTTCTGTTTGATATTCTTCTACTGTTGGAATTTTATTGATTTCTAGGCGATTTTTTTTTGCTCATACATAGTTTTTCTTTTTAGGAATATTTTTTTGCAAATCTAATGAAAAGCTGAAAAAATCAAGTCTGGCAACACTGGCTCCGGAATGGAAATGGTGGGGGAAGTATAGTAGCCGAATCGAACCGTATACAGAACGAAAAGGCACATGGCACGTACACGAGCGAGACAGGCGATAGTAGTGTTTATTCGCGACTATAAAAAAAATCGGTCGGTCTGTTTTGGTCATCATTCGTCGTTTGAACAGCATCACAGTGGTATCAGTAGTAGAGCAGAATTTTCGCGCCATGGCCCGTACGAAACAGACCGCCCGCAAGTCCACCGGAGGGAAAGCTCCCCGCAAACAGTTGGCAACGAAGGCTGCCCGTAAAAGTGCCCCAGCTACGGGTGGCGTTAAGAAGCCCCATCGCTACAGACCAGGAACTGTCGCGCTGCGAGAAATTCGTCGCTATCAGAAGTCGACAGAGCTACTAATCCGCAAGCTGCCCTTCCAGCGTCTGGTTCGTGAGATCGCGCAGGACTTCAAAACCGATCTGCGCTTCCAGAGCTCAGCCGTCATGGCCCTTCAAGAAGCCAGCGAGGCTTACCTGGTTGGTTTGTTCGAGGATACCAATCTGTGCGCTATCCATGCCAAGCGAGTGACCATCATGCCGAAAGACATCCAACTGGCTCGCCGGATCCGTGGGGAGCGGGCCTAAATTTGGTGTGTGCCCATCACCCCCCAGAACGAAACAGCAACAAACGGTCCTTTTCAGGACCACAACCAATCATATTTTACTAAGAATTATTAGCAGAAATTTTCCGTTTCCCTCCAAAAATGCTCAGGCGGGTGGCTGTGTGTGTTTGTTAGACAGCACGCCGATGGGGGATTTTTTGCCAGCAGCACCACCTCGTACCGATCGACAGTAGTAGCGTGTGAAAAACAAGACCCATTGAGGGAAATCTTGCGCGGCCGATTTGTGATTTAGCACCAAATCGATGAGTGAACTTTTGAGAGATTGGGTGAAATCGTCAATGCCATGATATGAGGGAAACTATTATTAAGCGTCTGACGAGCATTGCAAAAAAAAAAAACTTGTGCAATGCTCACAGAAATGTACGTTGATGATTATCGGAGTGAAAATCAAATTAACTCTTTTTATCAGAAGAAAATAGTCGCCCTGAAAAGGGCGGTTTTTACGGCTAGAAAGGAGCGGGATTTAAGTTGCTGCGGAGGCCCTCTTTTCAGTCTTCTTCGGCAGCAGTACGGCCTGTATGTTAGGCAACACGCCACCCTGAGCAATGGTCACACCGGAGAGCAGTTTGTTCAGCTCTTCGTCATTTCGAATGGCCAGCTGCAGATGACGGGGGATGATTCTGGTCTTTTTGTTATCGCGAGCAGCGTTTCCTGCCAGCTCCAGTACTTCGGCGGCAAGATATTCCATCACAGCTGCCAAGTAGACGGGTGCTCCGGCACCGACACGTTCAGCATAATTTCCCTTCCTCAGCAGACGGTGAATTCGGCCAACAGGGAACTGGAGACCGGCACGAACTGAGCGGGATTTTGGCTTTCCCTTCACTTTTCCTCCTTTACCGCGTGCAGACATTGTTGTAGGTTTATCGCTGTGCGCGTTCGTGTGTAGTCACGTAGACAATACGAGTAACACTGATGCCACTCGCGCACACAGCACCCCTTGTTATGCATTCGCTTCATTGCACATCGTTCGCCAAAGGGGCGGAGTAGCGAACGAACGAAACGCGCTAAACACAAAAAAGGACGAACCTTCGTCTCGCTACACGATCGTATATAAGCGATATGTAGTGATTTTTGCTACCAATCAGTCAGCGCAGTTCGCATCGAGAGCGTTAACAGCAGCACAACCACGTCGTTACTATGGCACCGAAAGCCAGCGGAAAGGCTGTGAAAAAATCCGGCGGCGGCGGTGGCAAGGCACAGAAGAACATCGCCACAAAAGCAGGAGGAGGAGAGAAGAAGAAGCGAAAGCAACGGCGCAAGGAAAGCTACGCTATCTACATCTACAAGGTGCTGAAGCAGGTCCATCCGGACACCGGTGTCTCGTCGAAGGCGATGAGCATCATGAATAGCTTCGTGAACGACATCTTCGAGCGTATTGCTAACGAAGCATCTCGTCTGGCCCATTACAACCGACGGTCGACGATCACCTCCCGCGAGGTACAGACCGCCGTTCGTTTGCTGTTACCGGGAGAGCTGGCGAAACATGCCGTATCGGAAGGTACCAAGGCCGTTACCAAGTATACCAGCTCGAAGTAAACGTGTCGCCCGCCCCGCCGCCGGATGTCACACACCACCACCCCATCGTCATCGGCCCTTTTCAGGGCCACCAAAACACGTTCTGGTAAAGAGTTGAATTGAAATGTGTACACATAGTTTATATAAACATTAGTTGTTGTTGTTTGTTTGTTTGTTTGTTTCATTAGAGCAAAAACGTCGTTGTCATTTTTGTTTCTCTGTCCATTTTTCAAATCATCACCAAATCAATTGCTGTAGTTTGTGGAAGTAGTCTTTCCCCTTACCGCTAGTTGATTGTTTTTGTTAAGACGGAAAACGGTCTTTTTTCTACCCCTTTATCGTCTATATTCTACTCAGTCAGTCTAAAACAGCCCCTGCGTATGAAAATTCTGCCGCAAAAAGAACACATTTCTGGATCATACTTGTTAATACAATGCACTTCCCAGCCTTCAAACTTCTGATCTGCGTTGAACGTTAATAATTAAATACCCAACACAATTCATAATCGCAAAGTTGAACAATACAATACGTTCGTCAATTTAGGCTAAAAAATCGGTAATTATCGTTCGTTCGTTTGTTTATTGTGCCAGCCAATTTTTCTCTGTTTTATTATAGCCAAAATAAGCGCGTTGTTTGCTAATCAGAGTAATATTATACTTGCTCTGTTTGTTTGTTTGTTTGTTAAGGCAACAGAAAACCACGGCCTACTATTAATTTACCTGTACGTACGTACGTTTATCTGAGCAAGAAACCGCGCCTATTTACTATAGTGATTTGTTTAATCAAACTAACGACGACTGATTTATCTTGCCAATCGGCAGCCAGTTGAATGCGGGTGTGTGCGCGCGCTGCTGCTCAAGCTAGAAAACTCATGGGGGGAACGGAGCATTAACGGAAAATAAGCATCAATCAATTCTTTACAATTTTGTTAGTCCTGAAAAGGACTGTTGTTTTGGGGGGACGCGCACGTTGTCGGGAATTTACTTCTTGCCGGCGGTGACCTTCTTCGGGGCGGTGGCGGCCTTCTTTGGCTTAGGTGCCCTCGGCTTGTTCGCTGCAGCCTTCGATGGTTTGGTGGCTTTCTGTTTAGTGGCAGCCGTTACCGCCTTTGCAGGGGCAGCAGCTTTCGCTTTCTTCGTAGCCGATTTCTTAGCGGCCGGGATCGCCGCCTTTGGCTTGCTGGTCTTCTCACCACCACCAGCCGGCGGATTTTTCTTCTCCCCGGATTTAGTAGCCGATTTCTTCGGTTTTTTCGCTGCACCCGATGGTGGTTTCTTATCGCCAGCCGGTTTCTTTGCTTCGACCGTCACCTTAAACGATCCGGAAGCACCGGTACCCTTGGTCTGGGTGATGTTTCCCTTCTCGACACCCGTTTTCAAAGCCTTCCGGATAAACGGAGCCAGCCTGGCGACGTCACACATGTAGTTGGCGGCGATGTACTTTTTGATCGCCTGCAGTGATGATCCGCTCCGTTCCTTCAGGGTCCGGATGGCAGCCAGAACCATCTCACTCACTGGTGGATGGGTTGAAGATTTTTTCGGTTTCTTGGCGTCACTCTTGCTAGCCTTGGCCGCCTGCTTCGGTGGCGCTTTGGCGGCTGGCGGAGAGGCGACGACGGCAGGGGCCGTAGCAGCAACGTCGATAGCAGTTTCAGCCATTGCGCGTTCGTTTGGTTTGGTTTTCTTCCACACACACAGTTGTAGACGACGAGTCGATGGATGCACGATGATGCAAGTCTGCGAATATGATAACCGGGGGTCCGGTGTCTGTTGTTTAGGATCGTATTCATCGGCTCTGTTTGGGAACGCGTAGATGACGGTTGGAAGTTACTATTCGATCGGTGCCGGTAAAATTTTACGGACTGTTGTTTTAAATCAACCAAAATCGAATTACTGCTTGTGAAAAGTACACTGGAAGTTTGCATTCAATTTACTGCACTGTCCGCACCGTCCAAACTAACACCCGCTGAACATTCTGTTTTAAGCGTATGGCCGAATATTATCAAATCATGTATCCGACTATGGCGGCACGTGCAAACTGAATTGTGGAAAATAGGTTAATTTGAACCTTCTAGCAATTGGAAAACCTTTTCGGTGCTATCCAATCGAAAGAAAACTTCTCTCTATATAAAATTATTTCATTTTTGTACATATTTGCTCGAGCGGAAGTGCTCGTAATTTGGCGACCTGCGGAAAACGTTTCGGTCGGCTGGTCCTTTGCTGAAAACTTTCGTTATTAAAATTACTAAAACAAAAAAAGTTAACGGGTGGCAACACAAATTTTGGATTTTTTTTCTCAACCTGTCAAAAAAAAAAGACAAACGATTCGATTGAAATTAGAAGATACGTTCTCCATTGTTGGCCAAAAATTAGTGAACATTTCAAACCGATCCGTAATTGGATGCTGTTCGGCGAAGCTTCCGTTTGATGTCGGAACAGGCGCGTAGTACGGCGTCTACGTCAACTTTGCTAATGCATTTCGTGATCTTCTACCAATCAACTTGTTTGCAATTCGTGGCTCTCAAAACGAAATCCCGAAGAAATCTGCGATTGGGCGACACTGAAGCAAATTGTGAAGCGGGTTGTGCTTTTTAGGGTACAAATGGGATCGAGTGGGTATTCGGGAACGATTGTTTTTTTTTTTTTTTGCTTTTTTTTGCGAGGGAAGTAACTTGCTTCGTGCAAAACAAAATATTTAGCCAAAATAATTTTTTTATCAACCGGCAAGCGGCATTGAGATTGCACCGTCGAAAGGTGTTGTAAACAGTCGACGGCGCAACGTTTTCCCCTTTGAAATATTGTACCGTGCACTTTTCGCCGAGATTCTTGTGTTGCTCGTAGAACCGTACAACGCGCTCGCGAAATGCTTTCTTGTTTCGACGGCAGAGACAGACAGAGAGAAATACCTCGAAAAAAATCCAACATTTTAGTTGCGGATTTTGATTTTAGTGCTCTAATCATCAGTGTTATTTCGAATTGCTTTGGCTAACTCAAAATTCTATTATTTAGGATGTACTGATCAACTCGCTACATCGTTGTGTACATGGCTGTGAGCTGATAAACCGCACGCGTCGACCATCACACCCAGGCGCTTCAGCGCACGCATCGATGGGAACGCTTGTCCCCCGACACAGATCACAAGCTGGACTTTTTTACGGTTGCTCAATCTCTCTCTCTCTCTCTCTCTCTCTCTCTCTCTCTCTCTCTCTCTCTCTCTCTCTCTCTTCCTGTGTGTGTGTGTGTGTGTGTGTTGTAATTGCTTCCTGATTGATACAGTACTAACTCACCAGCCATCAACTTTACTTTTATCATTCAGACCAATTAAAGGTACGCAAATTCATAGGTAGACAGGTAGGTGAAAGCGTGGTAAGCTAAAACGTGCGCGCGCGAAAAAAAGAGTCGGTCGGCGGTTCGTTGCTATCGAGAAACGAGCCGTTTTGTCCCATGATACGCAAGCTCAGGAGAAAGAAAAAGGAAATGCATATATGAAAAAAGGGAAACCCAGCGACTGAGCGCGTTGTAGTGTTACGACGGTCTCTCGCATATCCATCAAAATCGCACATTAAACAGTACGCCCCTGCAACGTGGATGAAAATTATGAAGGATACATTTCAAACTAATTCTTTTTTCTAAACATTTGGTGGCCCTGAAAAGGGCCTTTTGTGTTGTCGTGAACGTCGTGGTAGGGCTTAACCACCAAAACCGTACAATGTGCGTCCCTGGCGTTTAAGCGCATAGACGACATCCATCGCAGTGACGGTCTTCCGTTTGGCATGTTCAGTGTACGTCACAGCGTCCCGGATAACGTTTTCCAGAAAAATCTTCAGCACACCACGGGTTTCCTCGTATATCAAACCGGAGATTCGCTTCACTCCTCCACGTCGAGCCAGACGACGAATGGCGGGTTTGGTGATGCCCTGGATATTGTCACGAAGCACCTTGCGGTGCCGCTTAGCGCCTCCCTTGCCGAGCCCTTTGCCTCCTTTGCCACGGCCAGTCATCTTCTTGGTTGTTGTAGGTAATAACTTAGTAGGCTAGCGCAGCACACCTGCAGCAGCGAGATTCCAATACCGAATGTTGCAATTCGGCCCATTGAGTAGCGCTTTTATACTGATGCACACACATTCTCAGTCGCCGCCGCATAGGAAGATTACCATGGCTGCTATCTATATGCTTACTCGTGATGTGTTGGTTTGAAGGGGAAATAGCGCGAACACGAAGTTCACTGTTGCCACTGTTTTAGTAGCTTGGGATTGCCGAAATCTGCTTTATCCGGACTAATGCTGACATGGTAGCATTTTCCCTGGAAAACGATTGCCCAGAAATTGATTCTCCTGAAAAAGAAAGAAAGAAAAAGTAAATCGAAAAACAAACGGGTTTTTTTTTTAACTTATAAAGATTTTCTATACATCCGTCTACATGGTACGTTATATTGGCTTCTATGGTACTTAAATATCGATATCTGATACTGATCTATGATGGAACAAATTGTTACTGATGAACAAACTATTTCTGTTTGATATTCTTCTACTGTTGGAATTTTATTGATTTCTAGGCGATTTTTTTTTGCTCATACATAGTTTTTCTTTTTAGGAATATTTTTTTGCAAATCTAATGAAAAGCTGAAAAAATCAAGTCTGGCAACACTGGCTCCGGAATGGAAATGGTGGGGGAAGTATAGTAGCCGAATCGAACCGTATACAGAACGAAAAGGCACATGGCACGTACACGAGCGAGACAGGCGATAGTAGTGTTTATTCGCGACTATAAAAAAAATCGGTCGGTCTGTTTTGGTCATCATTCGTCGTTTGAACAGCATCACAGTGGTATCAGTAGTAGAGCAGAATTTTCGCGCCATGGCCCGTACGAAACAGACCGCCCGCAAGTCCACCGGAGGGAAAGCTCCCCGCAAACAGTTGGCAACGAAGGCTGCCCGTAAAAGTGCCCCAGCTACGGGTGGCGTTAAGAAGCCCCATCGCTACAGACCAGGAACTGTCGCGCTGCGAGAAATTCGTCGCTATCAGAAGTCGACAGAGCTACTAATCCGCAAGCTGCCCTTCCAGCGTCTGGTTCGTGAGATCGCGCAGGACTTCAAAACCGATCTGCGCTTCCAGAGCTCAGCCGTCATGGCCCTTCAAGAAGCCAGCGAGGCTTACCTGGTTGGTTTGTTCGAGGATACCAATCTGTGCGCTATCCATGCCAAGCGAGTGACCATCATGCCGAAAGACATCCAACTGGCTCGCCGGATCCGTGGGGAGCGGGCCTAAATTTGGTGTGTGCCCATCACCCCCCAGAACGAAACAGCAACAAACGGTCCTTTTCAGGACCACAACCAATCATATTTTACTAAGAATTATTAGCAGAAATTTTCCGTTTCCCTCCAAAAATGCTCAGGCGGGTGGCTGTGTGTGTTTGTTAGACAGCACGCCGATGGGGGATTTTTTGCCAGCAGCACCACCTCGTACCGATCGACAGTAGTAGCGTGTGAAAAACAAGACCCATTGAGGGAAATCTTGCGCGGCCGATTTGTGATTTAGCACCAAATCGATGAGTGAACTTTTGAGAGATTGGGTGAAATCGTCAATGCCATGATATGAGGGAAACTATTATTAAGCGTCTGACGAGCATTGCAAAAAAAAAAAACTTGTGCAATGCTCACAGAAATGTACGTTGATGATTATCGGAGTGAAAATCAAATTAACTCTTTTTATCAGAAGAAAATAGTCGCCCTGAAAAGGGCGGTTTTTACGGCTAGAAAGGAGCGGGATTTAAGTTGCTGCGGAGGCCCTCTTTTCAGTCTTCTTCGGCAGCAGTACGGCCTGTATGTTAGGCAACACGCCACCCTGAGCAATGGTCACACCGGAGAGCAGTTTGTTCAGCTCTTCGTCATTTCGAATGGCCAGCTGCAGATGACGGGGGATGATTCTGGTCTTTTTGTTATCGCGAGCAGCGTTTCCTGCCAGCTCCAGTACTTCGGCGGCAAGATATTCCATCACAGCTGCCAAGTAGACGGGTGCTCCGGCACCGACACGTTCAGCATAATTTCCCTTCCTCAGCAGACGGTGAATTCGGCCAACAGGGAACTGGAGACCGGCACGAACTGAGCGGGATTTTGGCTTTCCCTTCACTTTTCCTCCTTTACCGCGTGCAGACATTGTTGTAGGTTTATCGCTGTGCGCGTTCGTGTGTAGTCACGTAGACAATACGAGTAACACTGATGCCACTCGCGCACACAGCACCCCTTGTTATGCATTCGCTTCATTGCACATCGTTCGCCAAAGGGGCGGAGTAGCGAACGAACGAAACGCGCTAAACACAAAAAAGGACGAACCTTCGTCTCGCTACACGATCGTATATAAGCGATATGTAGTGATTTTTGCTACCAATCAGTCAGCGCAGTTCGCATCGAGAGCGTTAACAGCAGCACAACCACGTCGTTACTATGGCACCGAAAGCCAGCGGAAAGGCTGTGAAAAAATCCGGCGGCGGCGGTGGCAAGGCACAGAAGAACATCGCCACAAAAGCAGGAGGAGGAGAGAAGAAGAAGCGAAAGCAACGGCGCAAGGAAAGCTACGCTATCTACATCTACAAGGTGCTGAAGCAGGTCCATCCGGACACCGGTGTCTCGTCGAAGGCGATGAGCATCATGAATAGCTTCGTGAACGACATCTTCGAGCGTATTGCTAACGAAGCATCTCGTCTGGCCCATTACAACCGACGGTCGACGATCACCTCCCGCGAGGTACAGACCGCCGTTCGTTTGCTGTTACCGGGAGAGCTGGCGAAACATGCCGTATCGGAAGGTACCAAGGCCGTTACCAAGTATACCAGCTCGAAGTAAACGTGTCGCCCGCCCCGCCGCCGGATGTCACACACCACCACCCCATCGTCATCGGCCCTTTTCAGGGCCACCAAAACACGTTCTGGTAAAGAGTTGAATTGAAATGTGTACACATAGTTTATATAAACATTAGTTGTTGTTGTTTGTTTGTTTGTTTGTTTCATTAGAGCAAAAACGTCGTTGTCATTTTTGTTTCTCTGTCCATTTTTCAAATCATCACCAAATCAATTGCTGTAGTTTGTGGAAGTAGTCTTTCCCCTTACCGCTAGTTGATTGTTTTTGTTAAGACGGAAAACGGTCTTTTTTCTACCCCTTTATCGTCTATATTCTACTCAGTCAGTCTAAAACAGCCCCTGCGTATGAAAATTCTGCCGCAAAAAGAACACATTTCTGGATCATACTTGTTAATACAATGCACTTCCCAGCCTTCAAACTTCTGATCTGCGTTGAACGTTAATAATTAAATACCCAACACAATTCATAATCGCAAAGTTGAACAATACAATACGTTCGTCAATTTAGGCTAAAAAATCGGTAATTATCGTTCGTTCGTTTGTTTATTGTGCCAGCCAATTTTTCTCTGTTTTATTATAGCCAAAATAAGCGCGTTGTTTGCTAATCAGAGTAATATTATACTTGCTCTGTTTGTTTGTTTGTTTGTTAAGGCAACAGAAAACCACGGCCTACTATTAATTTACCTGTACGTACGTACGTTTATCTGAGCAAGAAACCGCGCCTATTTACTATAGTGATTTGTTTAATCAAACTAACGACGACTGATTTATCTTGCCAATCGGCAGCCAGTTGAATGCGGGTGTGTGCGCGCGCTGCTGCTCAAGCTAGAAAACTCATGGGGGGAACGGAGCATTAACGGAAAATAAGCATCAATCAATTCTTTACAATTTTGTTAGTCCTGAAAAGGACTGTTGTTTTGGGGGGACGCGCACGTTGTCGGGAATTTACTTCTTGCCGGCGGTGACCTTCTTCGGGGCGGTGGCGGCCTTCTTTGGCTTAGGTGCCCTCGGCTTGTTCGCTGCAGCCTTCGATGGTTTGGTGGCTTTCTGTTTAGTGGCAGCCGTTACCGCCTTTGCAGGGGCAGCAGCTTTCGCTTTCTTCGTAGCCGATTTCTTAGCGGCCGGGATCGCCGCCTTTGGCTTGCTGGTCTTCTCACCACCACCAGCCGGCGGATTTTTCTTCTCCCCGGATTTAGTAGCCGATTTCTTCGGTTTTTTCGCTGCACCCGATGGTGGTTTCTTATCGCCAGCCGGTTTCTTTGCTTCGACCGTCACCTTAAACGATCCGGAAGCACCGGTACCCTTGGTCTGGGTGATGTTTCCCTTCTCGACACCCGTTTTCAAAGCCTTCCGGATAAACGGAGCCAGCCTGGCGACGTCACACATGTAGTTGGCGGCGATGTACTTTTTGATCGCCTGCAGTGATGATCCGCTCCGTTCCTTCAGGGTCCGGATGGCAGCCAGAACCATCTCACTCACTGGTGGATGGGTTGAAGATTTTTTCGGTTTCTTGGCGTCACTCTTGCTAGCCTTGGCCGCCTGCTTCGGTGGCGCTTTGGCGGCTGGCGGAGAGGCGACGACGGCAGGGGCCGTAGCAGCAACGTCGATAGCAGTTTCAGCCATTGCGCGTTCGTTTGGTTTGGTTTTCTTCCACACACACAGTTGTAGACGACGAGTCGATGGATGCACGATGATGCAAGTCTGCGAATATGATAACCGGGGGTCCGGTGTCTGTTGTTTAGGATCGTATTCATCGGCTCTGTTTGGGAACGCGTAGATGACGGTTGGAAGTTACTATTCGATCGGTGCCGGTAAAATTTTACGGACTGTTGTTTTAAATCAACCAAAATCGAATTACTGCTTGTGAAAAGTACACTGGAAGTTTGCATTCAATTTACTGCACTGTCCGCACCGTCCAAACTAACACCCGCTGAACATTCTGTTTTAAGCGTATGGCCGAATATTATCAAATCATGTATCCGACTATGGCGGCACGTGCAAACTGAATTGTGGAAAATAGGTTAATTTGAACCTTCTAGCAATTGGAAAACCTTTTCGGTGCTATCCAATCGAAAGAAAACTTCTCTCTATATAAAATTATTTCATTTTTGTACATATTTGCTCGAGCGGAAGTGCTCGTAATTTGGCGACCTGCGGAAAACGTTTCGGTCGGCTGGTCCTTTGCTGAAAACTTTCGTTATTAAAATTACTAAAACAAAAAAAGTTAACGGGTGGCAACACAAATTTTGGATTTTTTTTCTCAACCTGTCAAAAAAAAAAGACAAACGATTCGATTGAAATTAGAAGATACGTTCTCCATTGTTGGCCAAAAATTAGTGAACATTTCAAACCGATCCGTAATTGGATGCTGTTCGGCGAAGCTTCCGTTTGATGTCGGAACAGGCGCGTAGTACGGCGTCTACGTCAACTTTGCTAATGCATTTCGTGATCTTCTACCAATCAACTTGTTTGCAATTCGTGGCTCTCAAAACGAAATCCCGAAGAAATCTGCGATTGGGCGACACTGAAGCAAATTGTGAAGCGGGTTGTGCTTTTTAGGGTACAAATGGGATCGAGTGGGTATTCGGGAACGATTGTTTTTTTTTTTTTTTTGCTTTTTTTTGCGAGGGAAGTAACTTGCTTCGTGCAAAACAAAATATTTAGCCAAAATAATTTTTTTATCAACCGGCAAGCGGCATTGAGATTGCACCGTCGAAAGGTGTTGTAAACAGTCGACGGCGCAACGTTTTCCCCTTTGAAATATTGTACCGTGCACTTTTCGCCGAGATTCTTGTGTTGCTCGTAGAACCGTACAACGCGCTCGCGAAATGCTTTCTTGTTTCGACGGCAGAGACAGACAGAGAGAAATACCTCGAAAAAAATCCAACATTTTAGTTGCGGATTTTTATTTTAGTGCTCTAATCATCAGTGTTATTTCGAATTGCTTTGGCTAACTCAAAATTCTATTATTTAGGATGTACTGATCAACTCGCTACATCGTTGTGTACATGGCTGTGAGCTGATAAACCGCACGCGTCGACCATCACACCCAGGCGCTTCAGCGCACGCATCGATGGGAACGCTTGTCCCCCGACACAGATCACAAGCTGGACTTTTTTACGGTTGCTCAATCTCTCTCTCTCTCTCTCTCTCTCTCTCTCTCTCTCTCTCTCTCTCTCTCTCTCTCTCTCTCTCTCTCTCTCTCTCTCTCTCTCTCTCTCTTCCTGTGTGTGTGTGTGTGTTGTAATTGCTTCCTGATTGATACAGTACTAACTCACCAGCCATCAACTTTACTTTTATCATTCAGACCAATTAAAGGTACGCAAATTCATAGGTAGACAGGTAGGTGAAAGCGTGGTAAGCTAAAACGTGCGCGCGCGAAAAAAAGAGTCGGTCGGCGGTTCGTTGCTATCGAGAAACGAGCCGTTTTGTCCCATGATACGCAAGCTCAGGAGAAAGAAAAAGGAAATGCATATATGAAAAAAGGGAAACCCAGCGACTGAGCGCGTTGTAGTGTTACGACGGTCTCTCGCATATCCATCAAAATCGCACATTAAACAGTACGCCCCTGCAACGTGGATGAAAATTATGAAGGATACATTTCAAACTAATTCTTTTTTCTAAACATTTGGTGGCCCTGAAAAGGGCCTTTTGTGTTGTCGTGAACGTCGTGGTAGGGCTTAACCACCAAAACCGTACAATGTGCGTCCCTGGCGTTTAAGCGCATAGACGACATCCATCGCAGTGACGGTCTTCCGTTTGGCATGTTCAGTGTACGTCACAGCGTCCCGGATAACGTTTTCCAGAAAAATCTTCAGCACACCACGGGTTTCCTCGTATATCAAACCGGAGATTCGCTTCACTCCTCCACGTCGAGCCAGACGACGAATGGCGGGTTTGGTGATGCCCTGGATATTGTCACGAAGCACCTTGCGGTGCCGCTTAGCGCCTCCCTTGCCGAGCCCTTTGCCTCCTTTGCCACGGCCAGTCATCTTCTTGGTTGTTGTAGGTAATAACTTAGTAGGCTAGCGCAGCACACCTGCAGCAGCGAGATTCCAATACCGAATGTTGCAATTCGGCCCATTGAGTAGCGCTTTTATACTGATGCACACACATTCTCAGTCGCCGCCGCATAGGAAGATTACCATGGCTGCTATCTATATGCTTACTCGTGATGTGTTGGTTTGAAGGGGAAATAGCGCGAACACGAAGTTCACTGTTGCCACTGTTTTAGTAGCTTGGGATTGCCGAAATCTGCTTTATCCGGACTAATGCTGACATGGTAGCATTTTCCCTGGAAAACGATTGCCCAGAAATTGATTCTCCTGAAAAAGAAAGAAAGAAAAAGTAAATCGAAAAACAAACGGGTTTTTTTTTTAACTTATAAAGATTTTCTATACATCCGTCTACATGGTACGTTATATTGGCTTCTATGGTACTTAAATATCGATATCTGATACTGATCTATGATGGAACAAATTGTTACTGATGAACAAACTATTTCTGTTTGATATTCTTCTACTGTTGGAATTTTATTGATTTCTAGGCGATTTTTTTTTTGCTCATACATAGTTTTTCTTTTTAGGAATATTTTTTTGCAAATCTAATGAAAAGCTGAAAAAATCAAGTCTGGCAACACTGGCTCCGGAATGGAAATGGTGGGGGAAGTATAGTAGCCGAATCGAACCGTATACAGAACGAAAAGGCACATGGCACGTACACGAGCGAGACAGGCGATAGTAGTGTTTATTCGCGACTATAAAAAAAATCGGTCGGTCTGTTTTGGTCATCTGCCATCGGTAATCATTTCGTGCGCTCACATGAACTCGGCAATAGCATCCAAAGTCCATTCGAAACGCGGGTATTGAATAAAGTTCGCGCCCTAGATCAGTCAGTAGGTGGTGTTCCCCAGAATCAAATAGTGACAGTTGAACAAGTTCGCTCGGCAATCAAGAACACCAAAAATATGAAAGCTCCCGGGTTCGATGGAATATTCAATCTGACCCTAAAAAATCTGAGTATCAGAACGCTCACTCTCTTGACCAGCATATTCAACAAGTGTCTGGAGCTTCGCTACTTTCCTTCCATTTGGAAGCTGGCTAAAATCACACCGATCCTCAAACCTGGGAAAGATCCCACAATATCTTCGAGCTACCGACCTATCAGCCTGCTGTCGTCTCTGAGCAAGATTTATGAAAAGCTTCTTCTTGATCGCATCCTGGAATACGTGAGCAGTAACAACATACTTCTACCCGAACAATTTGGCTTCAGGAGGGGCCACTCGACGACTCACCAACTGATGAGAGTTGTCAACATAATTAAGAAGAACAAAGTCGTCTCCAAATCCACTGCAATGGCACTGCTCGACGTCGAGAAGGCGTTCGATAACGTGTGGCACGACGGGTTAATCTACAAGCTCAGCGAGTTCAACGTCCCAGTATACTTAACGCAAACCATCCGCAACTACCTACGAGATAGATCGTTCAAGGTTTCACTCCAGGGAGCAGTATCGGAAACGTTCCAAATCCCAGCTGGAGTGCCCCAAGGCAGTCTCCTCGGGCCTATCCTGTACAGCATATACACGTCGGATATCCCTCCCCTCCCCGATGGCTGCTGGCTGTCATTGTTTGCGGACGATACCGCCATACTGGTGAAGGGCAGAAAAGTGAACGAGCTCAGGAGCAAGCTACAGCGGTGTTTGGATATCTTTGTCGAATACACGAGCAACTGGAAAATACAACTAAACCTGCCCAAGACTCAAACGATCATCTTCAAGCACCGGCAAACTACCAAACTGGATCCCCCTAGTAACTGCAAAGTGACGCTTGGAGGCACGCCAATCGACTGGTCCTCAGAAGTAATCTATCTAGGTCTCCTAATAGACTCTAAAATCCTCTTTCGTCAGCACGTAGAAAAAGTTCAAGCTAAGTGTTCCCTACTAGTTAAATGCCTTTATCCACTCATCAATCGACGCTCCAAGCTCTCCGAACGAAACAAGTTGGCAGTATTCAAGCAGATCATCGCTCCCGTCATGGACTACGCTAGCCCAGTATGGCAAACATGTGCTCCTACCCACAAGAAAAAACTACAAGTGCTCCAAAACAAGACTCTGAAAATGATACTGAACCTTCCGTTCGATTCCCGGACCACCCTTGTCCATAGCTTGGCAAATGTAAATACCGTAGCACAAAGAATAACCACAAACACTAGCAAATTTCAGGCAAAATGCCGGAACTCCGAATATATGCTTATAAGCACTCTCTTCTAGGTTAAGTTGTAAATAGTGTACATAGTAGGTTAAGGTTAGGTTATAAAATTAAAACAAAGAAACAAATTCCGTTACATCCGGTAAATAAAAGTACCAAATTTATACTACGAATGAGAAACACAAAAAAAAAAAACAAGAAGATATGCACAAAGTTGAAGAGAAAATTCTGTATCACTTAAGAGATAAATTACATGTACTACAAGAAAACAAATTTAAAGAAATAAAGTCAATTTAACTGTTAAAAAAAAAAAACTGTTTTGGTCATCATTCGTCGTTTGAACAGCATCACAGTGGTATCAGTAGTAGAGCAGAATTTTCGCGCCATGGCCCGTACGAAACAGACCGCCCGCAAGTCCACCGGAGGGAAAGCTCCCCGCAAACAGTTGGCAACGAAGGCTGCCCGTAAAAGTGCCCCAGCTACGGGTGGCGTTAAGAAGCCCCATCGCTACAGACCAGGAACTGTCGCGCTGCGAGAAATTCGTCGCTATCAGAAGTCGACAGAGCTACTAATCCGCAAGCTGCCCTTCCAGCGTCTGGTTCGTGAGATCGCGCAGGACTTCAAAACCGATCTGCGCTTCCAGAGCTCAGCCGTCATGGCCCTTCAAGAAGCCAGCGAGGCTTACCTGGTTGGTTTGTTCGAGGATACCAATCTGTGCGCTATCCATGCCAAGCGAGTGACCATCATGCCGAAAGACATCCAACTGGCTCGCCGGATCCGTGGGGAGCGGGCCTAAATTTGGTGTGTGCCCATCACCCCCCAGAACGAAACAGCAACAAACGGTCCTTTTCAGGACCACAACCAATCATATTTTACTAAGAATTATTAGCAGAAATTTTCCGTTTCCCTCCAAAAATGCTCAGGCGGGTGGCTGTGTGTGTTTGTTAGACAGCACGCCGATGGGGGATTTTTTGCCAGCAGCACCACCTCGTACCGATCGACAGTAGTAGCGTGTGAAAAACAAGACCCATTGAGGGAAATCTTGCGCGGCCGATTTGTGATTTAGCACCAAATCGATGAGTGAACTTTTGAGAGATTGGGTGAAATCGTCAATGCCATGATATGAGGGAAACTATTATTAAGCGTCTGACGAGCATTGCAAAAAAAAAAAACTTGTGCAATGCTCACAGAAATGTACGTTGATGATTATCGGAGTGAAAATCAAATTAACTCTTTTTATCAGAAGAAAATAGTCGCCCTGAAAAGGGCGGTTTTTACGGCTAGAAAGGAGCGGGATTTAAGTTGCTGCGGAGGCCCTCTTTTCAGTCTTCTTCGGCAGCAGTACGGCCTGTATGTTAGGCAACACGCCACCCTGAGCAATGGTCACACCGGAGAGCAGTTTGTTCAGCTCTTCGTCATTTCGAATGGCCAGCTGCAGATGACGGGGGATGATTCTGGTCTTTTTGTTATCGCGAGCAGCGTTTCCTGCCAGCTCCAGTACTTCGGCGGCAAGATATTCCATCACAGCTGCCAAGTAGACGGGTGCTCCGGCACCGACACGTTCAGCATAATTTCCCTTCCTCAGCAGACGGTGAATTCGGCCAACAGGGAACTGGAGACCGGCACGAACTGAGCGGGATTTTGGCTTTCCCTTCACTTTTCCTCCTTTACCGCGTGCAGACATTGTTGTAGGTTTATCGCTGTGCGCGTTCGTGTGTAGTCACGTAGACAATACGAGTAACACTGATGCCACTCGCGCACACAGCACCCCTTGTTATGCATTCGCTTCATTGCACATCGTTCGCCAAAGGGGCGGAGTAGCGAACGAACGAAACGCGCTAAACACAAAAAAGGACGAACCTTCGTCTCGCTACACGATCGTATATAAGCGATATGTAGTGATTTTTGCTACCAATCAGTCAGCGCAGTTCGCATCGAGAGCGTTAACAGCAGCACAACCACGTCGTTACTATGGCACCGAAAGCCAGCGGAAAGGCTGTGAAAAAATCCGGCGGCGGCGGTGGCAAGGCACAGAAGAACATCGCCACAAAAGCAGGAGGAGGAGAGAAGAAGAAGCGAAAGCAACGGCGCAAGGAAAGCTACGCTATCTACATCTACAAGGTGCTGAAGCAGGTCCATCCGGACACCGGTGTCTCGTCGAAGGCGATGAGCATCATGAATAGCTTCGTGAACGACATCTTCGAGCGTATTGCTAACGAAGCATCTCGTCTGGCCCATTACAACCGACGGTCGACGATCACCTCCCGCGAGGTACAGACCGCCGTTCGTTTGCTGTTACCGGGAGAGCTGGCGAAACATGCCGTATCGGAAGGTACCAAGGCCGTTACCAAGTATACCAGCTCGAAGTAAACGTGTCGCCCGCCCCGCCGCCGGATGTCACACACCACCACCCCATCGTCATCGGCCCTTTTCAGGGCCACCAAAACACGTTCTGGTAAAGAGTTGAATTGAAATGTGTACACATAGTTTATATAAACATTAGTTGTTGTTGTTTGTTTGTTTGTTTGTTTCATTAGAGCAAAAACGTCGTTGTCATTTTTGTTTCTCTGTCCATTTTTCAAATCATCACCAAATCAATTGCTGTAGTTTGTGGAAGTAGTCTTTCCCCTTACCGCTAGTTGATTGTTTTTGTTAAGACGGAAAACGGTCTTTTTTCTACCCCTTTATCGTCTATATTCTACTCAGTCAGTCTAAAACAGCCCCTGCGTATGAAAATTCTGCCGCAAAAAGAACACATTTCTGGATCATACTTGTTAATACAATGCACTTCCCAGCCTTCAAACTTCTGATCTGCGTTGAACGTTAATAATTAAATACCCAACACAATTCATAATCGCAAAGTTGAACAATACAATACGTTCGTCAATTTAGGCTAAAAAATCGGTAATTATCGTTCGTTCGTTTGTTTATTGTGCCAGCCAATTTTTCTCTGTTTTATTATAGCCAAAATAAGCGCGTTGTTTGCTAATCAGAGTAATATTATACTTGCTCTGTTTGTTTGTTTGTTTGTTAAGGCAACAGAAAACCACGGCCTACTATTAATTTACCTGTACGTACGTACGTTTATCTGAGCAAGAAACCGCGCCTATTTACTATAGTGATTTGTTTAATCAAACTAACGACGACTGATTTATCTTGCCAATCGGCAGCCAGTTGAATGCGGGTGTGTGCGCGCGCTGCTGCTCAAGCTAGAAAACTCATGGGGGGAACGGAGCATTAACGGAAAATAAGCATCAATCAATTCTTTACAATTTTGTTAGTCCTGAAAAGGACTGTTGTTTTGGGGGGACGCGCACGTTGTCGGGAATTTACTTCTTGCCGGCGGTGACCTTCTTCGGGGCGGTGGCGGCCTTCTTTGGCTTAGGTGCCCTCGGCTTGTTCGCTGCAGCCTTCGATGGTTTGGTGGCTTTCTGTTTAGTGGCAGCCGTTACCGCCTTTGCAGGGGCAGCAGCTTTCGCTTTCTTCGTAGCCGATTTCTTAGCGGCCGGGATCGCCGCCTTTGGCTTGCTGGTCTTCTCACCACCACCAGCCGGCGGATTTTTCTTCTCCCCGGATTTAGTAGCCGATTTCTTCGGTTTTTTCGCTGCACCCGATGGTGGTTTCTTATCGCCAGCCGGTTTCTTTGCTTCGACCGTCACCTTAAACGATCCGGAAGCACCGGTACCCTTGGTCTGGGTGATGTTTCCCTTCTCGACACCCGTTTTCAAAGCCTTCCGGATAAACGGAGCCAGCCTGGCGACGTCACACATGTAGTTGGCGGCGATGTACTTTTTGATCGCCTGCAGTGATGATCCGCTCCGTTCCTTCAGGGTCCGGATGGCAGCCAGAACCATCTCACTCACTGGTGGATGGGTTGAAGATTTTTTCGGTTTCTTGGCGTCACTCTTGCTAGCCTTGGCCGCCTGCTTCGGTGGCGCTTTGGCGGCTGGCGGAGAGGCGACGACGGCAGGGGCCGTAGCAGCAACGTCGATAGCAGTTTCAGCCATTGCGCGTTCGTTTGGTTTGGTTTTCTTCCACACACACAGTTGTAGACGACGAGTCGATGGATGCACGATGATGCAAGTCTGCGAATATGATAACCGGGGGTCCGGTGTCTGTTGTTTAGGATCGTATTCATCGGCTCTGTTTGGGAACGCGTAGATGACGGTTGGAAGTTACTATTCGATCGGTGCCGGTAAAATTTTACGGACTGTTGTTTTAAATCAACCAAAATCGAATTACTGCTTGTGAAAAGTACACTGGAAGTTTGCATTCAATTTACTGCACTGTCCGCACCGTCCAAACTAACACCCGCTGAACATTCTGTTTTAAGCGTATGGCCGAATATTATCAAATCATGTATCCGACTATGGCGGCACGTGCAAACTGAATTGTGGAAAATAGGTTAATTTGAACCTTCTAGCAATTGGAAAACCTTTTCGGTGCTATCCAATCGAAAGAAAACTTCTCTCTATATAAAATTATTTCATTTTTGTACATATTTGCTCGAGCGGAAGTGCTCGTAATTTGGCGACCTGCGGAAAACGTTTCGGTCGGCTGGTCCTTTGCTGAAAACTTTCGTTATTAAAATTACTAAAACAAAAAAAGTTAACGGGTGGCAACACAAATTTTGGATTTTTTTTCTCAACCTGTCAAAAAAAAAAGACAAACGATTCGATTGAAATTAGAAGATACGTTCTCCATTGTTGGCCAAAAATTAGTGAACATTTCAAACCGATCCGTAATTGGATGCTGTTCGGCGAAGCTTCCGTTTGATGTCGGAACAGGCGCGTAGTACGGCGTCTACGTCAACTTTGCTAATGCATTTCGTGATCTTCTACCAATCAACTTGTTTGCAATTCGTGGCTCTCAAAACGAAATCCCGAAGAAATCTGCGATTGGGCGACACTGAAGCAAATTGTGAAGCGGGTTGTGCTTTTTAGGGTACAAATGGGATCGAGTGGGTATTCGGGAACGATTGTTTTTTTTTTTTTTTTGCTTTTTTTTGCGAGGGAAGTAACTTGCTTCGTGCAAAACAAAATATTTAGCCAAAATAATTTTTTTATCAACCGGCAAGCGGCATTGAGATTGCACCGTCGAAAGGTGTTGTAAACAGTCGACGGCGCAACGTTTTCCCCTTTGAAATATTGTACCGTGCACTTTTCGCCGAGATTCTTGTGTTGCTCGTAGAACCGTACAACGCGCTCGCGAAATGCTTTCTTGTTTCGACGGCAGAGACAGACAGAGAGAAATACCTCGAAAAAAATCCAACATTTTAGTTGCGGATTTTGATTTTAGTGCTCTAATCATCAGTGTTATTTCGAATTGCTTTGGCTAACTCAAAATTCTATTATTTAGGATGTACTGATCAACTCGCTACATCGTTGTGTACATGGCTGTGAGCTGATAAACCGCACGCGTCGACCATCACACCCAGGCGCTTCAGCGCACGCATCGATGGGAACGCTTGTCCCCCGACACAGATCACAAGCTGGACTTTTTTACGGTTGCTCAATCTCTCTCTCTCTCTCTCTCTCTCTCTCTCTCTCTCTCTCTCTCTCTCTCTCTCTCTCTCTCTCTCTCTCTCTCTCTCTCTTCCTGTGTGTGTGTGTGTGTTGTAATTGCTTCCTGATTGATACAGTACTAACTCACCAGCCATCAACTTTACTTTTATCATTCAGACCAATTAAAGGTACGCAAATTCATAGGTAGACAGGTAGGTGAAAGCGTGGTAAGCTAAAACGTGCGCGCGCGAAAAAAAGAGTCGGTCGGCGGTTCGTTGCTATCGAGAAACGAGCCGTTTTGTCCCATGATACGCAAGCTCAGGAGAAAGAAAAAGGAAATGCATATATGAAAAAAGGGAAACCCAGCGACTGAGCGCGTTGTAGTGTTACGACGGTCTCTCGCATATCCATCAAAATCGCACATTAAACAGTACGCCCCTGCAACGTGGATGAAAATTATGAAGGATACATTTCAAACTAATTCTTTTTTCTAAACATTTGGTGGCCCTGAAAAGGGCCTTTTGTGTTGTCGTGAACGTCGTGGTAGGGCTTAACCACCAAAACCGTACAATGTGCGTCCCTGGCGTTTAAGCGCATAGACGACATCCATCGCAGTGACGGTCTTCCGTTTGGCATGTTCAGTGTACGTCACAGCGTCCCGGATAACGTTTTCCAGAAAAATCTTCAGCACACCACGGGTTTCCTCGTATATCAAACCGGAGATTCGCTTCACTCCTCCACGTCGAGCCAGACGACGAATGGCGGGTTTGGTGATGCCCTGGATATTGTCACGAAGCACCTTGCGGTGCCGCTTAGCGCCTCCCTTGCCGAGCCCTTTGCCTCCTTTGCCACGGCCAGTCATCTTCTTGGTTGTTGTAGGTAATAACTTAGTAGGCTAGCGCAGCACACCTGCAGCAGCGAGATTCCAATACCGAATGTTGCAATTCGGCCCATTGAGTAGCGCTTTTATACTGATGCACACACATTCTCAGTCGCCGCCGCATAGGAAGATTACCATGGCTGCTATCTATATGCTTACTCGTGATGTGTTGGTTTGAAGGGGAAATAGCGCGAACACGAAGTTCACTGTTGCCACTGTTTTAGTAGCTTGGGATTGCCGAAATCTGCTTTATCCGGACTAATGCTGACATGGTAGCATTTTCCCTGGAAAACGATTGCCCAGAAATTGATTCTCCTGAAAAAGAAAGAAAGAAAAAGTAAATCGAAAAACAAACGGGTTTTTTTTTTAACTTATAAAGATTTTCTATACATCCGTCTACATGGTACGTTATATTGGCTTCTATGGTACTTAAATATCGATATCTGATACTGATCTATGATGGAACAAATTGTTACTGATGAACAAACTATTTCTGTTTGATATTCTTCTACTGTTGGAATTTTATTGATTTCTAGGCGATTTTTTTTGCTCATACATAGTTTTTCTTTTTAGGAATATTTTTTTGCAAATCTAATGAAAAGCTGAAAAAATCAAGTCTGGCAACACTGGCTCCGGAATGGAAATGGTGGGGGAAGTATAGTAGCCGAATCGAACCGTATACAGAACGAAAAGGCACATGGCACGTACACGAGCGAGACAGGCGATAGTAGTGTTTATTCGCGACTATAAAAAAAATCGGTCGGTCTGTTTTGGTCATCATTCGTCGTTTGAACAGCATCACAGTGGTATCAGTAGTAGAGCAGAATTTTCGCGCCATGGCCCGTACGAAACAGACCGCCCGCAAGTCCACCGGAGGGAAAGCTCCCCGCAAACAGTTGGCAACGAAGGCTGCCCGTAAAAGTGCCCCAGCTACGGGTGGCGTTAAGAAGCCCCATCGCTACAGACCAGGAACTGTCGCGCTGCGAGAAATTCGTCGCTATCAGAAGTCGACAGAGCTACTAATCCGCAAGCTGCCCTTCCAGCGTCTGGTTCGTGAGATCGCGCAGGACTTCAAAACCGATCTGCGCTTCCAGAGCTCAGCCGTCATGGCCCTTCAAGAAGCCAGCGAGGCTTACCTGGTTGGTTTGTTCGAGGATACCAATCTGTGCGCTATCCATGCCAAGCGAGTGACCATCATGCCGAAAGACATCCAACTGGCTCGCCGGATCCGTGGGGAGCGGGCCTAAATTTGGTGTGTGCCCATCACCCCCCAGAACGAAACAGCAACAAACGGTCCTTTTCAGGACCACAACCAATCATATTTTACTAAGAATTATTAGCAGAAATTTTCCGTTTCCCTCCAAAAATGCTCAGGCGGGTGGCTGTGTGTGTTTGTTAGACAGCACGCCGATGGGGGATTTTTTGCCAGCAGCACCACCTCGTACCGATCGACAGTAGTAGCGTGTGAAAAACAAGACCCATTGAGGGAAATCTTGCGCGGCCGATTTGTGATTTAGCACCAAATCGATGAGTGAACTTTTGAGAGATTGGGTGAAATCGTCAATGCCATGATATGAGGGAAACTATTATTAAGCGTCTGACGAGCATTGCAAAAAAAAAAAACTTGTGCAATGCTCACAGAAATGTACGTTGATGATTATCGGAGTGAAAATCAAATTAACTCTTTTTATCAGAAGAAAATAGTCGCCCTGAAAAGGGCGGTTTTTACGGCTAGAAAGGAGCGGGATTTAAGTTGCTGCGGAGGCCCTCTTTTCAGTCTTCTTCGGCAGCAGTGCGGCCTGTATGTTAGGCAACACGCCACCCTGAGCAATGGTCACACCGGAGAGCAGTTTGTTCAGCTCTTCGTCATTTCGAATGGCCAGCTGCAGATGACGGGGGATGATTCTGGTCTTTTTGTTATCGCGAGCAGCGTTTCCTGCCAGCTCCAGTACTTCGGCGGCAAGATATTCCATCACAGCTGCCAAGTAGACGGGTGCTCCGGCACCGACACGTTCAGCATAATTTCCCTTCCTCAGCAGACGGTGAATTCGGCCAACAGGGAACTGGAGACCGGCACGAACTGAGCGGGATTTTGGCTTTCCCTTCACTTTTCCTCCTTTACCGCGTGCAGACATTGTTGTAGGTTTATCGCTGTGCGCGTTCGTGTGTAGTCACGTAGACAATACGAGTAACACTGATGCCACTCGCGCACACAGCACCCCTTGTTATGCATTCGCTTCATTGCACATCGTTCGCCAAAGGGGCGGAGTAGCGAACGAACGAAACGCGCTAAACACAAAAAAGGACGAACCTTCGTCTCGCTACACGATCGTATATAAGCGATATGTAGTGATTTTTGCTACCAATCAGTCAGCGCAGTTCGCATCGAGAGCGTTAACAGCAGCACAACCACGTCGTTACTATGGCACCGAAAGCCAGCGGAAAGGCTGTGAAAAAATCCGGCGGCGGCGGTGGCAAGGCACAGAAGAACATCGCCACAAAAGCAGGAGGAGGAGAGAAGAAGAAGCGAAAGCAACGGCGCAAGGAAAGCTACGCTATCTACATCTACAAGGTGCTGAAGCAGGTCCATCCGGACACCGGTGTCTCGTCGAAGGCGATGAGCATCATGAATAGCTTCGTGAACGACATCTTCGAGCGTATTGCTAACGAAGCATCTCGTCTGGCCCATTACAACCGACGGTCGACGATCACCTCCCGCGAGGTACAGACCGCCGTTCGTTTGCTGTTACCGGGAGAGCTGGCGAAACATGCCGTATCGGAAGGTACCAAGGCCGTTACCAAGTATACCAGCTCGAAGTAAACGTGTCGCCCGCCCCGCCGCCGGATGTCACACACCACCACCCCATCGTCATCGGCCCTTTTCAGGGCCACCAAAACACGTTCTGGTAAAGAGTTGAATTGAAATGTGTACACATAGTTTATATAAACATTAGTTGTTGTTGTTTGTTTGTTTGTTTGTTTCATTAGAGCAAAAACGTCGTTGTCATTTTTGTTTCTCTGTCCATTTTTCAAATCATCACCAAATCAATTGCTGTAGTTTGTGGAAGTAGTCTTTCCCCTTACCGCTAGTTGATTGTTTTTGTTAAGACGGAAAACGGTCTTTTTTCTACCCCTTTATCGTCTATATTCTACTCAGTCAGTCTAAAACAGCCCCTGCGTATGAAAATTCTGCCGCAAAAAGAACACATTTCTGGATCATACTTGTTAATACAATGCACTTCCCAGCCTTCAAACTTCTGATCTGCGTTGAACGTTAATAATTAAATACCCAACACAATTCATAATCGCAAAGTTGAACAATACAATACGTTCGTCAATTTAGGCTAAAAAATCGGTAATTATCGTTCGTTCGTTTGTTTATTGTGCCAGCCAATTTTTCTCTGTTTTATTATAGCCAAAATAAGCGCGTTGTTTGCTAATCAGAGTAATATTATACTTGCTCTGTTTGTTTGTTTGTTTGTTAAGGCAACAGAAAACCACGGCCTACTATTAATTTACCTGTACGTACGTACGTTTATCTGAGCAAGAAACCGCGCCTATTTACTATAGTGATTTGTTTAATCAAACTAACGACGACTGATTTATCTTGCCAATCGGCAGCCAGTTGAATGCGGGTGTGTGCGCGCGCTGCTGCTCAAGCTAGAAAACTCATGGGGGGAACGGAGCATTAACGGAAAATAAGCATCAATCAATTCTTTACAATTTTGTTAGTCCTGAAAAGGACTGTTGTTTTGGGGGGACGCGCACGTTGTCGGGAATTTACTTCTTGCCGGCGGTGACCTTCTTCGGGGCGGTGGCGGCCTTCTTTGGCTTAGGTGCCCTCGGCTTGTTCGCTGCAGCCTTCGATGGTTTGGTGGCTTTCTGTTTAGTGGCAGCCGTTACCGCCTTTGCAGGGGCAGCAGCTTTCGCTTTCTTCGTAGCCGATTTCTTAGCGGCCGGGATCGCCGCCTTTGGCTTGCTGGTCTTCTCACCACCACCAGCCGGCGGATTTTTCTTCTCCCCGGATTTAGTAGCCGATTTCTTCGGTTTTTTCGCTGCACCCGATGGTGGTTTCTTATCGCCAGCCGGTTTCTTTGCTTCGACCGTCACCTTAAACGATCCGGAAGCACCGGTACCCTTGGTCTGGGTGATGTTTCCCTTCTCGACACCCGTTTTCAAAGCCTTCCGGATAAACGGAGCCAGCCTGGCGACGTCACACATGTAGTTGGCGGCGATGTACTTTTTGATCGCCTGCAGTGATGATCCGCTCCGTTCCTTCAGGGTCCGGATGGCAGCCAGAACCATCTCACTCACTGGTGGATGGGTTGAAGATTTTTTCGGTTTCTTGGCGTCACTCTTGCTAGCCTTGGCCGCCTGCTTCGGTGGCGCTTTGGCGGCTGGCGGAGAGGCGACGACGGCAGGGGCCGTAGCAGCAACGTCGATAGCAGTTTCAGCCATTGCGCGTTCGTTTGGTTTGGTTTTCTTCCACACACACAGTTGTAGACGACGAGTCGATGGATGCACGATGATGCAAGTCTGCGAATATGATAACCGGGGGTCCGGTGTCTGTTGTTTAGGATCGTATTCATCGGCTCTGTTTGGGAACGCGTAGATGACGGTTGGAAGTTACTATTCGATCGGTGCCGGTAAAATTTTACGGACTGTTGTTTTAAATCAACCAAAATCGAATTACTGCTTGTGAAAAGTACACTGGAAGTTTGCATTCAATTTACTGCACTGTCCGCACCGTCCAAACTAACACCCGCTGAACATTCTGTTTTAAGCGTATGGCCGAATATTATCAAATCATGTATCCGACTATGGCGGCACGTGCAAACTGAATTGTGGAAAATAGGTTAATTTGAACCTTCTAGCAATTGGAAAACCTTTTCGGTGCTATCCAATCGAAAGAAAACTTCTCTCTATATAAAATTATTTCATTTTTGTACATATTTGCTCGAGCGGAAGTGCTCGTAATTTGGCGACCTGCGGAAAACGTTTCGGTCGGCTGGTCCTTTGCTGAAAACTTTCGTTATTAAAATTACTAAAACAAAAAAAGTTAACGGGTGGCAACACAAATTTTGGATTTTTTTTCTCAACCTGTCAAAAAAAAAAGACAAACGATTCGATTGAAATTAGAAGATACGTTCTCCATTGTTGGCCAAAAATTAGTGAACATTTCAAACCGATCCGTAATTGGATGCTGTTCGGCGAAGCTTCCGTTTGATGTCGGAACAGGCGCGTAGTACGGCGTCTACGTCAACTTTGCTAATGCATTTCGTGATCTTCTACCAATCAACTTGTTTGCAATTCGTGGCTCTCAAAACGAAATCCCGAAGAAATCTGCGATTGGGCGACACTGAAGCAAATTGTGAAGCGGGTTGTGCTTTTTAGGGTACAAATGGGATCGAGTGGGTATTCGGGAACGATTGTTTTTTTTTTTTTTTTGCTTTTTTTTGCGAGGGAAGTAACTTGCTTCGTGCAAAACAAAATATTTAGCCAAAATAATTTTTTTATCAACCGGCAAGCGGCATTGAGATTGCACCGTCGAAAGGTGTTGTAAACAGTCGACGGCGCAACGTTTTCCCCTTTGAAATATTGTACCGTGCACTTTTCGCCGAGATTCTTGTGTTGCTCGTAGAACCGTACAACGCGCTCGCGAAATGCTTTCTTGTTTCGACGGCAGAGACAGACAGAGAGAAATACCTCGAAAAAAATCCAACATTTTAGTTGCGGATTTTTATTTTAGTGCTCTAATCATCAGTGTTATTTCGAATTGCTTTGGCTAACTCAAAATTCTATTATTTAGGATGTACTGATCAACTCGCTACATCGTTGTGTACATGGCTGTGAGCTGATAAACCGCACGCGTCGACCATCACACCCAGGCGCTTCAGCGCACGCATCGATGGGAACGCTTGTCCCCCGACACAGATCACAAGCTGGACTTTTTTACGGTTGCTCAATCTCTCTCTCTCTCTCTCTCTCTCTCTCTCTCTCTCTCTCTCTCTCTCTCTCTCTCTCTCTCTCTCTCTCTCTCTCTCTCTCTCTCTCTCTTCCTGTGTGTGTGTGTGTGTTGTAATTGCTTCCTGATTGATACAGTACTAACTCACCAGCCATCAACTTTACTTTTATCATTCAGACCAATTAAAGGTACGCAAATTCATAGGTAGACAGGTAGGTGAAAGCGTGGTAAGCTAAAACGTGCGCGCGCGAAAAAAAGAGTCGGTCGGCGGTTCGTTGCTATCGAGAAACGAGCCGTTTTGTCCCATGATACGCAAGCTCAGGAGAAAGAAAAAGGAAATGCATATATGAAAAAAGGGAAACCCAGCGACTGAGCGCGTTGTAGTGTTACGACGGTCTCTCGCATATCCATCAAAATCGCACATTAAACAGTACGCCCCTGCAACGTGGATGAAAATTATGAAGGATACATTTCAAACTAATTCTTTTTTCTAAACATTTGGTGGCCCTGAAAAGGGCCTTTTGTGTTGTCGTGAACGTCGTGGTAGGGCTTAACCACCAAAACCGTACAATGTGCGTCCCTGGCGTTTAAGCGCATAGACGACATCCATCGCAGTGACGGTCTTCCGTTTGGCATGTTCAGTGTACGTCACAGCGTCCCGGATAACGTTTTCCAGAAAAATCTTCAGCACACCACGGGTTTCCTCGTATATCAAACCGGAGATTCGCTTCACTCCTCCACGTCGAGCCAGACGACGAATGGCGGGTTTGGTGATGCCCTGGATATTGTCACGAAGCACCTTGCGGTGCCGCTTAGCGCCTCCCTTGCCGAGCCCTTTGCCTCCTTTGCCACGGCCAGTCATCTTCTTGGTTGTTGTAGGTAATAACTTAGTAGGCTAGCGCAGCACACCTGCAGCAGCGAGATTCCAATACCGAATGTTGCAATTCGGCCATTGAGTAGCGCTTTTATACTGAATGCACACACATTCTCAGTCGCCGCCGCATAGGAAGATTACCATGGCTGCTATCTATATGCTTACTCGTGATGTGTTGGTTTGAAGGGGAAATAGCGCGAACACGAAGTTCACTGTTGCCACTGTTTTTAGTAGCTTGGGATTGCCGAAATCTGCTTTATCCGGACTAATGCTGACATGGTAGCATTTTCCCTGGAAAACGATTGCCCAGAAATTGATTCTCCTGAAAAAGAAAGAAAGAAAAAAATCGAAAAACAAACGGGTTTTTTTTTTAACTTATAAAGATTTTCTATACATCCGTCTACATGGTACGTTATATTGGCTTCTATGGTACTTAAATATCGATATCTGATACTGATCTATGATGGAACAAATTGTTACTGATGAACAAACTATTTCTGTTTGATATTCTTCTACTGTTGGAATTTTATTGATTTCTAGGCGATTTTTTTTTTGCTCATACATAGTTTTTCTTTTTAGGAATATTTTTTTGCAAATCTAATGAAAAGCTGAAAAAATCAAGTCTGGCAACACTGGCTCCGGAATGGAAATGGTGGGGGAAGTATAGTAGCCGAATCGAACCGTATACAGAACGAAAAGGCACATGGCACGTACACGAGCGAGACAGGCGATAGTAGTGTTTATTCGCGACTATAAAAAAAATCGGTCGGTCTGTTTTGGTCATCTGCCATCGGTAATCATTTCGTGCGCTCACATGAACTCGGCAATAGCATCCAAAGTCCATTCGAAACGCGGGTATTGAATAAAGTTCGCGCCCTAGATCAGTCAGTAGGTGGTGTTCCCCAGAATCAAATAGTGACAGTTGAACAAGTTCGCTCGGCAATCAAGAACACCAAAAATATGAAAGCTCCCGGGTTCGATGGAATATTCAATCTGACCCTAAAAAATCTGAGTATCAGAACGCTCACTCTCTTGACCAGCATATTCAACAAGTGTCTGGAGCTTCGCTACTTTCCTTCCATTTGGAAGCTGGCTAAAATCACACCGATCCTCAAACCTGGGAAAGATCCCACAATATCTTCGAGCTACCGACCTATCAGCCTGCTGTCGTCTCTGAGCAAGATTTATGAAAAGCTTCTTCTTGATCGCATCCTGGAATACGTGAGCAGTAACAACATACTTCTACCCGAACAATTTGGCTTCAGGAGGGGCCACTCGACGACTCACCAACTGATGAGAGTTGTCAACATAATTAAGAAGAACAAAGTCGTCTCCAAATCCACTGCAATGGCACTGCTCGACGTCGAGAAGGCGTTCGATAACGTGTGGCACGACGGGTTAATCTACAAGCTCAGCGAGTTCAACGTCCCAGTATACTTAACGCAAACCATCCGCAACTACCTACGAGATAGATCGTTCAAGGTTTCACTCCAGGGAGCAGTATCGGAAACGTTCCAAATCCCAGCTGGAGTGCCCCAAGGCAGTCTCCTCGGGCCTATCCTGTACAGCATATACACGTCGGATATCCCTCCCCTCCCCGATGGCTGCTGGCTGTCATTGTTTGCGGACGATACCGCCATACTGGTGAAGGGCAGAAAAGTGAACGAGCTCAGGAGCAAGCTACAGCGGTGTTTGGATATCTTTGTCGAATACACGAGCAACTGGAAAATACAACTAAACCTGCCCAAGACTCAAACGATCATCTTCAAGCACCGGCAAACTACCAAACTGGATCCCCCTAGTAACTGCAAAGTGACGCTTGGAGGCACGCCAATCGACTGGTCCTCAGAAGTAATCTATCTAGGTCTCCTAATAGACTCTAAAATCCTCTTTCGTCAGCACGTAGAAAAAGTTCAAGCTAAGTGTTCCCTACTAGTTAAATGCCTTTATCCACTCATCAATCGACGCTCCAAGCTCTCCGAACGAAACAAGTTGGCAGTATTCAAGCAGATCATCGCTCCCGTCATGGACTACGCTAGCCCAGTATGGCAAACATGTGCTCCTACCCACAAGAAAAAACTACAAGTGCTCCAAAACAAGACTCTGAAAATGATACTGAACCTTCCGTTCGATTCCCGGACCACCCTTGTCCATAGCTTGGCAAATGTAAATACCGTAGCACAAAGAATAACCACAAACACTAGCAAATTTCAGGCAAAATGCCGGAACTCCGAATATATGCTTATAAGCACTCTCTTCTAGGTTAAGTTGTAAATAGTGTACATAGTAGGTTAAGGTTAGGTTATAAAATTAAAACAAAGAAACAAATTCCGTTACATCCGGTAAATAAAAGTACCAAATTTATACTACGAATGAGAAACACAAAAAAAAAAAACAAGAAGATATGCACAAAGTTGAAGAGAAAATTCTGTATCACTTAAGAGATAAATTACATGTACTACAAGAAAACAAATTTAAAGAAATAAAGTCAATTTAACTGTTAAAAAAAAAAAACTGTTTTGGTCATCATTCGTCGTTTGAACAGCATCACAGTGGTATCAGTAGTAGAGCAGAATTTTCGCGCCATGGCCCGTACGAAACAGACCGCCCGCAAGTCCACCGGAGGGAAAGCTCCCCGCAAACAGTTGGCAACGAAGGCTGCCCGTAAAAGTGCCCCAGCTACGGGTGGCGTTAAGAAGCCCCATCGCTACAGACCAGGAACTGTCGCGCTGCGAGAAATTCGTCGCTATCAGAAGTCGACAGAGCTACTAATCCGCAAGCTGCCCTTCCAGCGTCTGGTTCGTGAGATCGCGCAGGACTTCAAAACCGATCTGCGCTTCCAGAGCTCAGCCGTCATGGCCCTTCAAGAAGCCAGCGAGGCTTACCTGGTTGGTTTGTTCGAGGATACCAATCTGTGCGCTATCCATGCCAAGCGAGTGACCATCATGCCGAAAGACATCCAACTGGCTCGCCGGATCCGTGGGGAGCGGGCCTAAATTTGGTGTGTGCCCATCACCCCCCAGAACGAAACAGCAACAAACGGTCCTTTTCAGGACCACAACCAATCATATTTTACTAAGAATTATTAGCAGAAATTTTCCGTTTCCCTCCAAAAATGCTCAGGCGGGTGGCTGTGTGTGTTTGTTAGACAGCACGCCGATGGGGGATTTTTTGCCAGCAGCACCACCTCGTACCGATCGACAGTAGTAGCGTGTGAAAAACAAGACCCATTGAGGGAAATCTTGCGCGGCCGATTTGTGATTTAGCACCAAATCGATGAGTGAACTTTTGAGAGATTGGGTGAAATCGTCAATGCCATGATATGAGGGAAACTATTATTAAGCGTCTGACGAGCATTGCAAAAAAAAAAAACTTGTGCAATGCTCACAGAAATGTACGTTGATGATTATCGGAGTGAAAATCAAATTAACTCTTTTTATCAGAAGAAAATAGTCGCCCTGAAAAGGGCGGTTTTTACGGCTAGAAAGGAGCGGGATTTAAGTTGCTGCGGAGGCCCTCTTTTCAGTCTTCTTCGGCAGCAGTACGGCCTGTATGTTAGGCAACACGCCACCCTGAGCAATGGTCACACCGGAGAGCAGTTTGTTCAGCTCTTCGTCATTTCGAATGGCCAGCTGCAGATGACGGGGGATGATTCTGGTCTTTTTGTTATCGCGAGCAGCGTTTCCTGCCAGCTCCAGTACTTCGGCGGCAAGATATTCCATCACAGCTGCCAAGTAGACGGGTGCTCCGGCACCGACACGTTCAGCATAATTTCCCTTCCTCAGCAGACGGTGAATTCGGCCAACAGGGAACTGGAGACCGGCACGAACTGAGCGGGATTTTGGCTTTCCCTTCACTTTTCCTCCTTTACCGCGTGCAGACATTGTTGTAGGTTTATCGCTGTGCGCGTTCGTGTGTAGTCACGTAGACAATACGAGTAACACTGATGCCACTCGCGCACACAGCACCCCTTGTTATGCATTCGCTTCATTGCACATCGTTCGCCAAAGGGGCGGAGTAGCGAACGAACGAAACGCGCTAAACACAAAAAAGGACGAACCTTCGTCTCGCTACACGATCGTATATAAGCGATATGTAGTGATTTTTGCTACCAATCAGTCAGCGCAGTTCGCATCGAGAGCGTTAACAGCAGCACAACCACGTCGTTACTATGGCACCGAAAGCCAGCGGAAAGGCTGTGAAAAAATCCGGCGGCGGCGGTGGCAAGGCACAGAAGAACATCGCCACAAAAGCAGGAGGAGGAGAGAAGAAGAAGCGAAAGCAACGGCGCAAGGAAAGCTACGCTATCTACATCTACAAGGTGCTGAAGCAGGTCCATCCGGACACCGGTGTCTCGTCGAAGGCGATGAGCATCATGAATAGCTTCGTGAACGACATCTTCGAGCGTATTGCTAACGAAGCATCTCGTCTGGCCCATTACAACCGACGGTCGACGATCACCTCCCGCGAGGTACAGACCGCCGTTCGTTTGCTGTTACCGGGAGAGCTGGCGAAACATGCCGTATCGGAAGGTACCAAGGCCGTTACCAAGTATACCAGCTCGAAGTAAACGTGTCGCCCGCCCCGCCGCCGGATGTCACACACCACCACCCCATCGTCATCGGCCCTTTTCAGGGCCACCAAAACACGTTCTGGTAAAGAGTTGAATTGAAATGTGTACACATAGTTTATATAAACATTAGTTGTTGTTGTTTGTTTGTTTGTTTGTTTCATTAGAGCAAAAACGTCGTTGTCATTTTTGTTTCTCTGTCCATTTTTCAAATCATCACCAAATCAATTGCTGTAGTTTGTGGAAGTAGTCTTTCCCCTTACCGCTAGTTGATTGTTTTTGTTAAGACGGAAAACGGTCTTTTTTCTACCCCTTTATCGTCTATATTCTACTCAGTCAGTCTAAAACAGCCCCTGCGTATGAAAATTCTGCCGCAAAAAGAACACATTTCTGGATCATACTTGTTAATACAATGCACTTCCCAGCCTTCAAACTTCTGATCTGCGTTGAACGTTAATAATTAAATACCCAACACAATTCATAATCGCAAAGTTGAACAATACAATACGTTCGTCAATTTAGGCTAAAAAATCGGTAATTATCGTTCGTTCGTTTGTTTATTGTGCCAGCCAATTTTTCTCTGTTTTATTATAGCCAAAATAAGCGCGTTGTTTGCTAATCAGAGTAATATTATACTTGCTCTGTTTGTTTGTTTGTTTGTTAAGGCAACAGAAAACCACGGCCTACTATTAATTTACCTGTACGTACGTACGTTTATCTGAGCAAGAAACCGCGCCTATTTACTATAGTGATTTGTTTAATCAAACTAACGACGACTGATTTATCTTGCCAATCGGCAGCCAGTTGAATGCGGGTGTGTGCGCGCGCTGCTGCTCAAGCTAGAAAACTCATGGGGGGAACGGAGCATTAACGGAAAATAAGCATCAATCAATTCTTTACAATTTTGTTAGTCCTGAAAAGGACTGTTGTTTTGGGGGGACGCGCACGTTGTCGGGAATTTACTTCTTGCCGGCGGTGACCTTCTTCGGGGCGGTGGCGGCCTTCTTTGGCTTAGGTGCCCTCGGCTTGTTCGCTGCAGCCTTCGATGGTTTGGTGGCTTTCTGTTTAGTGGCAGCCGTTACCGCCTTTGCAGGGGCAGCAGCTTTCGCTTTCTTCGTAGCCGATTTCTTAGCGGCCGGGATCGCCGCCTTTGGCTTGCTGGTCTTCTCACCACCACCAGCCGGCGGATTTTTCTTCTCCCCGGATTTAGTAGCCGATTTCTTCGGTTTTTTCGCTGCACCCGATGGTGGTTTCTTATCGCCAGCCGGTTTCTTTGCTTCGACCGTCACCTTAAACGATCCGGAAGCACCGGTACCCTTGGTCTGGGTGATGTTTCCCTTCTCGACACCCGTTTTCAAAGCCTTCCGGATAAACGGAGCCAGCCTGGCGACGTCACACATGTAGTTGGCGGCGATGTACTTTTTGATCGCCTGCAGTGATGATCCGCTCCGTTCCTTCAGGGTCCGGATGGCAGCCAGAACCATCTCACTCACTGGTGGATGGGTTGAAGATTTTTTCGGTTTCTTGGCGTCACTCTTGCTAGCCTTGGCCGCCTGCTTCGGTGGCGCTTTGGCGGCTGGCGGAGAGGCGACGACGGCAGGGGCCGTAGCAGCAACGTCGATAGCAGTTTCAGCCATTGCGCGTTCGTTTGGTTTGGTTTTCTTCCACACACACAGTTGTAGACGACGAGTCGATGGATGCACGATGATGCAAGTCTGCGAATATGATAACCGGGGGTCCGGTGTCTGTTGTTTAGGATCGTATTCATCGGCTCTGTTTGGGAACGCGTAGATGACGGTTGGAAGTTACTATTCGATCGGTGCCGGTAAAATTTTACGGACTGTTGTTTTAAATCAACCAAAATCGAATTACTGCTTGTGAAAAGTACACTGGAAGTTTGCATTCAATTTACTGCACTGTCCGCACCGTCCAAACTAACACCCGCTGAACATTCTGTTTTAAGCGTATGGCCGAATATTATCAAATCATGTATCCGACTATGGCGGCACGTGCAAACTGAATTGTGGAAAATAGGTTAATTTGAACCTTCTAGCAATTGGAAAACCTTTTCGGTGCTATCCAATCGAAAGAAAACTTCTCTCTATATAAAATTATTTCATTTTTGTACATATTTGCTCGAGCGGAAGTGCTCGTAATTTGGCGACCTGCGGAAAACGTTTCGGTCGGCTGGTCCTTTGCTGAAAACTTTCGTTATTAAAATTACTAAAACAAAAAAAGTTAACGGGTGGCAACACAAATTTTGGATTTTTTTTCTCAACCTGTCAAAAAAAAAAGACAAACGATTCGATTGAAATTAGAAGATACGTTCTCCATTGTTGGCCAAAAATTAGTGAACATTTCAAACCGATCCGTAATTGGATGCTGTTCGGCGAAGCTTCCGTTTGATGTCGGAACAGGCGCGTAGTACGGCGTCTACGTCAACTTTGCTAATGCATTTCGTGATCTTCTACCAATCAACTTGTTTGCAATTCGTGGCTCTCAAAACGAAATCCCGAAGAAATCTGCGATTGGGCGACACTGAAGCAAATTGTGAAGCGGGTTGTGCTTTTTAGGGTACAAATGGGATCGAGTGGGTATTCGGGAACGATTGTTTTTTTTTTTTTTTTGCTTTTTTTTGCGAGGGAAGTAACTTGCTTCGTGCAAAACAAAATATTTAGCCAAAATAATTTTTTTATCAACCGGCAAGCGGCATTGAGATTGCACCGTCGAAAGGTGTTGTAAACAGTCGACGGCGCAACGTTTTCCCCTTTGAAATATTGTACCGTGCACTTTTCGCCGAGATTCTTGTGTTGCTCGTAGAACCGTACAACGCGCTCGCGAAATGCTTTCTTGTTTCGACGGCAGAGACAGACAGAGAGAAATACCTCGAAAAAAATCCAACATTTTAGTTGCGGATTTTGATTTTAGTGCTCTAATCATCAGTGTTATTTCGAATTGCTTTGGCTAACTCAAAATTCTATTATTTAGGATGTACTGATCAACTCGCTACATCGTTGTGTACATGGCTGTGAGCTGATAAACCGCACGCGTCGACCATCACACCCAGGCGCTTCAGCGCACGCATCGATGGGAACGCTTGTCCCCCGACACAGATCACAAGCTGGACTTTTTTACGGTTGCTCAATCTCTCTCTCTCTCTCTCTCTCTCTCTCTCTCTCTCTCTCTCTCTCTCTCTCTCTCTCTCTCTCTCTCTCTCTCTCTCTCCTGTGTGTGTGTGTGTGTTGTAATTGCTTCCTGATTGATACAGTACTAACTCACCAGCCATCAACTTTACTTTTATCATTCAGACCAATTAAAGGTACGCAAATTCATAGGTAGACAGGTAGGTGAAAGCGTGGTAAGCTAAAACGTGCGCGCGCGAAAAAAAGAGTCGGTCGGCGGTTCGTTGCTATCGAGAAACGAGCCGTTTTGTCCCATGATACGCAAGCTCAGGAGAAAGAAAAAGGAAATGCATATATGAAAAAAGGGAAACCCAGCGACTGAGCGCGTTGTAGTGTTACGACGGTCTCTCGCATATCCATCAAAATCGCACATTAAACAGTACGCCCCTGCAACGTGGATGAAAATTATGAAGGATACATTTCAAACTAATTCTTTTTTCTAAACATTTGGTGGCCCTGAAAAGGGCCTTTTGTGTTGTCGTGAACGTCGTGGTAGGGCTTAACCACCAAAACCGTACAATGTGCGTCCCTGGCGTTTAAGCGCATAGACGACATCCATCGCAGTGACGGTCTTCCGTTTGGCATGTTCAGTGTACGTCACAGCGTCCCGGATAACGTTTTCCAGAAAAATCTTCAGCACACCACGGGTTTCCTCGTATATCAAACCGGAGATTCGCTTCACTCCTCCACGTCGAGCCAGACGACGAATGGCGGGTTTGGTGATGCCCTGGATATTGTCACGAAGCACCTTGCGGTGCCGCTTAGCGCCTCCCTTGCCGAGCCCTTTGCCTCCTTTGCCACGGCCAGTCATCTTCTTGGTTGTTGTAGGTAATAACTTAGTAGGCTAGCGCAGCACACCTGCAGCAGCGAGATTCCAATACCGAATGTTGCAATTCGGCCCATTGAGTAGCGCTTTTATACTGATGCACACACATTCTCAGTCGCCGCCGCATAGGAAGATTACCATGGCTGCTATCTATATGCTTACTCGTGATGTGTTGGTTTGAAGGGGAAATAGCGCGAACACGAAGTTCACTGTTGCCACTGTTTTAGTAGCTTGGGATTGCCGAAATCTGCTTTATCCGGACTAATGCTGACATGGTAGCATTTTCCCTGGAAAACGATTGCCCAGAAATTGATTCTCCTGAAAAAGAAAGAAAGAAAAAGTAAATCGAAAAACAAACGGGTTTTTTTTTTAACTTATAAAGATTTTCTATACATCCGTCTACATGGTACGTTATATTGGCTTCTATGGTACTTAAATATCGATATCTGATACTGATCTATGATGGAACAAATTGTTACTGATGAACAAACTATTTCTGTTTGATATTCTTCTACTGTTGGAATTTTATTGATTTCTAGGCGATTTTTTTTGCTCATACATAGTTTTTCTTTTTAGGAATATTTTTTTGCAAATCTAATGAAAAGCTGAAAAAATCAAGTCTGGCAACACTGGCTCCGGAATGGAAATGGTGGGGGAAGTATAGTAGCCGAATCGAACCGTATACAGAACGAAAAGGCACATGGCACGTACACGAGCGAGACAGGCGATAGTAGTGTTTATTCGCGACTATAAAAAAAATCGGTCGGTCTGTTTTGGTCATCATTCGTCGTTTGAACAGCATCACAGTGGTATCAGTAGTAGAGCAGAATTTTCGCGCCATGGCCCGTACGAAACAGACCGCCCGCAAGTCCACCGGAGGGAAAGCTCCCCGCAAACAGTTGGCAACGAAGGCTGCCCGTAAAAGTGCCCCAGCTACGGGTGGCGTTAAGAAGCCCCATCGCTACAGACCAGGAACTGTCGCGCTGCGAGAAATTCGTCGCTATCAGAAGTCGACAGAGCTACTAATCCGCAAGCTGCCCTTCCAGCGTCTGGTTCGTGAGATCGCGCAGGACTTCAAAACCGATCTGCGCTTCCAGAGCTCAGCCGTCATGGCCCTTCAAGAAGCCAGCGAGGCTTACCTGGTTGGTTTGTTCGAGGATACCAATCTGTGCGCTATCCATGCCAAGCGAGTGACCATCATGCCGAAAGACATCCAACTGGCTCGCCGGATCCGTGGGGAGCGGGCCTAAATTTGGTGTGTGCCCATCACCCCCCAGAACGAAACAGCAACAAACGGTCCTTTTCAGGACCACAACCAATCATATTTTACTAAGAATTATTAGCAGAAATTTTCCGTTTCCCTCCAAAAATGCTCAGGCGGGTGGCTGTGTGTGTTTGTTAGACAGCACGCCGATGGGGGATTTTTTGCCAGCAGCACCACCTCGTACCGATCGACAGTAGTAGCGTGTGAAAAACAAGACCCATTGAGGGAAATCTTGCGCGGCCGATTTGTGATTTAGCACCAAATCGATGAGTGAACTTTTGAGAGATTGGGTGAAATCGTCAATGCCATGATATGAGGGAAACTATTATTAAGCGTCTGACGAGCATTGCAAAAAAAAAAAACTTGTGCAATGCTCACAGAAATGTACGTTGATGATTATCGGAGTGAAAATCAAATTAACTCTTTTTATCAGAAGAAAATAGTCGCCCTGAAAAGGGCGGTTTTTACGGCTAGAAAGGAGCGGGATTTAAGTTGCTGCGGAGGCCCTCTTTTCAGTCTTCTTCGGCAGCAGTGCGGCCTGTATGTTAGGCAACACGCCACCCTGAGCAATGGTCACACCGGAGAGCAGTTTGTTCAGCTCTTCGTCATTTCGAATGGCCAGCTGCAGATGACGGGGGATGATTCTGGTCTTTTTGTTATCGCGAGCAGCGTTTCCTGCCAGCTCCAGTACTTCGGCGGCAAGATATTCCATCACAGCTGCCAAGTAGACGGGTGCTCCGGCACCGACACGTTCAGCATAATTTCCCTTCCTCAGCAGACGGTGAATTCGGCCAACAGGGAACTGGAGACCGGCACGAACTGAGCGGGATTTTGGCTTTCCCTTCACTTTTCCTCCTTTACCGCGTGCAGACATTGTTGTAGGTTTATCGCTGTGCGCGTTCGTGTGTAGTCACGTAGACAATACGAGTAACACTGATGCCACTCGCGCACACAGCACCCCTTGTTATGCATTCGCTTCATTGCACATCGTTCGCCAAAGGGGCGGAGTAGCGAACGAACGAAACGCGCTAAACACAAAAAAGGACGAACCTTCGTCTCGCTACACGATCGTATATAAGCGATATGTAGTGATTTTTGCTACCAATCAGTCAGCGCAGTTCGCATCGAGAGCGTTAACAGCAGCACAACCACGTCGTTACTATGGCACCGAAAGCCAGCGGAAAGGCTGTGAAAAAATCCGGCGGCGGCGGTGGCAAGGCACAGAAGAACATCGCCACAAAAGCAGGAGGAGGAGAGAAGAAGAAGCGAAAGCAACGGCGCAAGGAAAGCTACGCTATCTACATCTACAAGGTGCTGAAGCAGGTCCATCCGGACACCGGTGTCTCGTCGAAGGCGATGAGCATCATGAATAGCTTCGTGAACGACATCTTCGAGCGTATTGCTAACGAAGCATCTCGTCTGGCCCATTACAACCGACGGTCGACGATCACCTCCCGCGAGGTACAGACCGCCGTTCGTTTGCTGTTACCGGGAGAGCTGGCGAAACATGCCGTATCGGAAGGTACCAAGGCCGTTACCAAGTATACCAGCTCGAAGTAAACGTGTCGCCCGCCCCGCCGCCGGATGTCACACACCACCACCCCATCGTCATCGGCCCTTTTCAGGGCCACCAAAACACGTTCTGGTAAAGAGTTGAATTGAAATGTGTACACATAGTTTATATAAACATTAGTTGTTGTTGTTTGTTTGTTTGTTTGTTTCATTAGAGCAAAAACGTCGTTGTCATTTTTGTTTCTCTGTCCATTTTTCAAATCATCACCAAATCAATTGCTGTAGTTTGTGGAAGTAGTCTTTCCCCTTACCGCTAGTTGATTGTTTTTGTTAAGACGGAAAACGGTCTTTTTTCTACCCCTTTATCGTCTATATTCTACTCAGTCAGTCTAAAACAGCCCCTGCGTATGAAAATTCTGCCGCAAAAAGAACACATTTCTGGATCATACTTGTTAATACAATGCACTTCCCAGCCTTCAAACTTCTGATCTGCGTTGAACGTTAATAATTAAATACCCAACACAATTCATAATCGCAAAGTTGAACAATACAATACGTTCGTCAATTTAGGCTAAAAAATCGGTAATTATCGTTCGTTCGTTTGTTTATTGTGCCAGCCAATTTTTCTCTGTTTTATTATAGCCAAAATAAGCGCGTTGTTTGCTAATCAGAGTAATATTATACTTGCTCTGTTTGTTTGTTTGTTTGTTAAGGCAACAGAAAACCACGGCCTACTATTAATTTACCTGTACGTACGTACGTTTATCTGAGCAAGAAACCGCGCCTATTTACTATAGTGATTTGTTTAATCAAACTAACGACGACTGATTTATCTTGCCAATCGGCAGCCAGTTGAATGCGGGTGTGTGCGCGCGCTGCTGCTCAAGCTAGAAAACTCATGGGGGGAACGGAGCATTAACGGAAAATAAGCATCAATCAATTCTTTACAATTTTGTTAGTCCTGAAAAGGACTGTTGTTTTGGGGGGACGCGCACGTTGTCGGGAATTTACTTCTTGCCGGCGGTGACCTTCTTCGGGGCGGTGGCGGCCTTCTTTGGCTTAGGTGCCCTCGGCTTGTTCGCTGCAGCCTTCGATGGTTTGGTGGCTTTCTGTTTAGTGGCAGCCGTTACCGCCTTTGCAGGGGCAGCAGCTTTCGCTTTCTTCGTAGCCGATTTCTTAGCGGCCGGGATCGCCGCCTTTGGCTTGCTGGTCTTCTCACCACCACCAGCCGGCGGATTTTTCTTCTCCCCGGATTTAGTAGCCGATTTCTTCGGTTTTTTCGCTGCACCCGATGGTGGTTTCTTATCGCCAGCCGGTTTCTTTGCTTCGACCGTCACCTTAAACGATCCGGAAGCACCGGTACCCTTGGTCTGGGTGATGTTTCCCTTCTCGACACCCGTTTTCAAAGCCTTCCGGATAAACGGAGCCAGCCTGGCGACGTCACACATGTAGTTGGCGGCGATGTACTTTTTGATCGCCTGCAGTGATGATCCGCTCCGTTCCTTCAGGGTCCGGATGGCAGCCAGAACCATCTCACTCACTGGTGGATGGGTTGAAGATTTTTTCGGTTTCTTGGCGTCACTCTTGCTAGCCTTGGCCGCCTGCTTCGGTGGCGCTTTGGCGGCTGGCGGAGAGGCGACGACGGCAGGGGCCGTAGCAGCAACGTCGATAGCAGTTTCAGCCATTGCGCGTTCGTTTGGTTTGGTTTTCTTCCACACACACAGTTGTAGACGACGAGTCGATGGATGCACGATGATGCAAGTCTGCGAATATGATAACCGGGGGTCCGGTGTCTGTTGTTTAGGATCGTATTCATCGGCTCTGTTTGGGAACGCGTAGATGACGGTTGGAAGTTACTATTCGATCGGTGCCGGTAAAATTTTACGGACTGTTGTTTTAAATCAACCAAAATCGAATTACTGCTTGTGAAAAGTACACTGGAAGTTTGCATTCAATTTACTGCACTGTCCGCACCGTCCAAACTAACACCCGCTGAACATTCTGTTTTAAGCGTATGGCCGAATATTATCAAATCATGTATCCGACTATGGCGGCACGTGCAAACTGAATTGTGGAAAATAGGTTAATTTGAACCTTCTAGCAATTGGAAAACCTTTTCGGTGCTATCCAATCGAAAGAAAACTTCTCTCTATATAAAATTATTTCATTTTTGTACATATTTGCTCGAGCGGAAGTGCTCGTAATTTGGCGACCTGCGGAAAACGTTTCGGTCGGCTGGTCCTTTGCTGAAAACTTTCGTTATTAAAATTACTAAAACAAAAAAAGTTAACGGGTGGCAACACAAATTTTGGATTTTTTTTCTCAACCTGTCAAAAAAAAAAGACAAACGATTCGATTGAAATTAGAAGATACGTTCTCCATTGTTGGCCAAAAATTAGTGAACATTTCAAACCGATCCGTAATTGGATGCTGTTCGGCGAAGCTTCCGTTTGATGTCGGAACAGGCGCGTAGTACGGCGTCTACGTCAACTTTGCTAATGCATTTCGTGATCTTCTACCAATCAACTTGTTTGCAATTCGTGGCTCTCAAAACGAAATCCCGAAGAAATCTGCGATTGGGCGACACTGAAGCAAATTGTGAAGCGGGTTGTGCTTTTTAGGGTACAAATGGGATCGAGTGGGTATTCGGGAACGATTGTTTTTTTTTTTTTTTTGCTTTTTTTTGCGAGGGAAGTAACTTGCTTCGTGCAAAACAAAATATTTAGCCAAAATAATTTTTTTATCAACCGGCAAGCGGCATTGAGATTGCACCGTCGAAAGGTGTTGTAAACAGTCGACGGCGCAACGTTTTCCCCTTTGAAATATTGTACCGTGCACTTTTCGCCGAGATTCTTGTGTTGCTCGTAGAACCGTACAACGCGCTCGCGAAATGCTTTCTTGTTTCGACGGCAGAGACAGACAGAGAGAAATACCTCGAAAAAAATCCAACATTTTAGTTGCGGATTTTGATTTTAGTGCTCTAATCATCAGTGTTATTTCGAATTGCTTTGGCTAACTCAAAATTCTATTATTTAGGATGTACTGATCAACTCGCTACATCGTTGTGTACATGGCTGTGAGCTGATAAACCGCACGCGTCGACCATCACACCCAGGCGCTTCAGCGCACGCATCGATGGGAACGCTTGTCCCCCGACACAGATCACAAGCTGGACTTTTTTACGGTTGCTCAATCTCTCTCTCTCTCTCTCTCTCTCTCTCTCTCTCTCTCTTCCTGTGTGTGTGTGTGTGTTGTAATTGCTTCCTGATTGATACAGTACTAACTCACCAGCCATCAACTTTACTTTTATCATTCAGACCAATTAAAGGTACGCAAATTCATAGGTAGACAGGTAGGTGAAAGCGTGGTAAGCTAAAACGTGCGCGCGCGAAAAAAAGAGTCGGTCGGCGGTTCGTTGCTATCGAGAAACGAGCCGTTTTGTCCCATGATACGCAAGCTCAGGAGAAAGAAAAAGGAAATGCATATATGAAAAAAGGGAAACCCAGCGACTGAGCGCGTTGTAGTGTTACGACGGTCTCTCGCATATCCATCAAAATCGCACATTAAACAGTACGCCCCTGCAACGTGGATGAAAATTATGAAGGATACATTTCAAACTAATTCTTTTTTCTAAACATTTGGTGGCCCTGAAAAGGGCCTTTTGTGTTGTCGTGAACGTCGTGGTAGGGCTTAACCACCAAAACCGTACAATGTGCGTCCCTGGCGTTTAAGCGCATAGACGACATCCATCGCAGTGACGGTCTTCCGTTTGGCATGTTCAGTGTACGTCACAGCGTCCCGGATAACGTTTTCCAGAAAAATCTTCAGCACACCACGGGTTTCCTCGTATATCAAACCGGAGATTCGCTTCACTCCTCCACGTCGAGCCAGACGACGAATGGCGGGTTTGGTGATGCCCTGGATATTGTCACGAAGCACCTTGCGGTGCCGCTTAGCGCCTCCCTTGCCGAGCCCTTTGCCTCCTTTGCCACGGCCAGTCATCTTCTTGGTTGTTGTAGGTAATAACTTAGTAGGCTAGCGCAGCACACCTGCAGCAGCGAGATTCCAATACCGAATGTTGCAATTCGGCCCATTGAGTAGCGCTTTTATACTGATGCACACACATTCTCAGTCGCCGCCGCATAGGAAGATTACCATGGCTGCTATCTATATGCTTACTCGTGATGTGTTGGTTTGAAGGGGAAATAGCGCGAACACGAAGTTCACTGTTGCCACTGTTTTAGTAGCTTGGGATTGCCGAAATCTGCTTTATCCGGACTAATGCTGACATGGTAGCATTTTCCCTGGAAAACGATTGCCCAGAAATTGATTCTCCTGAAAAAGAAAGAAAGAAAAAGTAAATCGAAAAACAAACGGGTTTTTTTTTTAACTTATAAAGATTTTCTATACATCCGTCTACATGGTACGTTATATTGGCTTCTATGGTACTTAAATATCGATATCTGATACTGATCTATGATGGAACAAATTGTTACTGATGAACAAACTATTTCTGTTTGATATTCTTCTACTGTTGGAATTTTATTGATTTCTAGGCGATTTTTTTTTGCTCATACATAGTTTTTCTTTTTAGGAATATTTTTTTGCAAATCTAATGAAAAGCTGAAAAAATCAAGTCTGGCAACACTGGCTCCGGAATGGAAATGGTGGGGGAAGTATAGTAGCCGAATCGAACCGTATACAGAACGAAAAGGCACATGGCACGTACACGAGCGAGACAGGCGATAGTAGTGTTTATTCGCGACTATAAAAAAAATCGGTCGGTCTGTTTTGGTCATCATTCGTCGTTTGAACAGCATCACAGTGGTATCAGTAGTAGAGCAGAATTTTCGCGCCATGGCCCGTACGAAACAGACCGCCCGCAAGTCCACCGGAGGGAAAGCTCCCCGCAAACAGTTGGCAACGAAGGCTGCCCGTAAAAGTGCCCCAGCTACGGGTGGCGTTAAGAAGCCCCATCGCTACAGACCAGGAACTGTCGCGCTGCGAGAAATTCGTCGCTATCAGAAGTCGACAGAGCTACTAATCCGCAAGCTGCCCTTCCAGCGTCTGGTTCGTGAGATCGCGCAGGACTTCAAAACCGATCTGCGCTTCCAGAGCTCAGCCGTCATGGCCCTTCAAGAAGCCAGCGAGGCTTACCTGGTTGGTTTGTTCGAGGATACCAATCTGTGCGCTATCCATGCCAAGCGAGTGACCATCATGCCGAAAGACATCCAACTGGCTCGCCGGATCCGTGGGGAGCGGGCCTAAATTTGGTGTGTGCCCATCACCCCCCAGAACGAAACAGCAACAAACGGTCCTTTTCAGGACCACAACCAATCATATTTTACTAAGAATTATTAGCAGAAATTTTCCGTTTCCCTCCAAAAATGCTCAGGCGGGTGGCTGTGTGTGTTTGTTAGACAGCACGCCGATGGGGGATTTTTTGCCAGCAGCACCACCTCGTACCGATCGACAGTAGTAGCGTGTGAAAAACAAGACCCATTGAGGGAAATCTTGCGCGGCCGATTTGTGATTTAGCACCAAATCGATGAGTGAACTTTTGAGAGATTGGGTGAAATCGTCAATGCCATGATATGAGGGAAACTATTATTAAGCGTCTGACGAGCATTGCAAAAAAAAAAAACTTGTGCAATGCTCACAGAAATGTACGTTGATGATTATCGGAGTGAAAATCAAATTAACTCTTTTTATCAGAAGAAAATAGTCGCCCTGAAAAGGGCGGTTTTTACGGCTAGAAAGGAGCGGGATTTAAGTTGCTGCGGAGGCCCTCTTTTCAGTCTTCTTCGGCAGCAGTACGGCCTGTATGTTAGGCAACACGCCACCCTGAGCAATGGTCACACCGGAGAGCAGTTTGTTCAGCTCTTCGTCATTTCGAATGGCCAGCTGCAGATGACGGGGGATGATTCTGGTCTTTTTGTTATCGCGAGCAGCGTTTCCTGCCAGCTCCAGTACTTCGGCGGCAAGATATTCCATCACAGCTGCCAAGTAGACGGGTGCTCCGGCACCGACACGTTCAGCATAATTTCCCTTCCTCAGCAGACGGTGAATTCGGCCAACAGGGAACTGGAGACCGGCACGAACTGAGCGGGATTTTGGCTTTCCCTTCACTTTTCCTCCTTTACCGCGTGCAGACATTGTTGTAGGTTTATCGCTGTGCGCGTTCGTGTGTAGTCACGTAGACAATACGAGTAACACTGATGCCACTCGCGCACACAGCACCCCTTGTTATGCATTCGCTTCATTGCACATCGTTCGCCAAAGGGGCGGAGTAGCGAACGAACGAAACGCGCTAAACACAAAAAAGGACGAACCTTCGTCTCGCTACACGATCGTATATAAGCGATATGTAGTGATTTTTGCTACCAATCAGTCAGCGCAGTTCGCATCGAGAGCGTTAACAGCAGCACAACCACGTCGTTACTATGGCACCGAAAGCCAGCGGAAAGGCTGTGAAAAAATCCGGCGGCGGCGGTGGCAAGGCACAGAAGAACATCGCCACAAAAGCAGGAGGAGGAGAGAAGAAGAAGCGAAAGCAACGGCGCAAGGAAAGCTACGCTATCTACATCTACAAGGTGCTGAAGCAGGTCCATCCGGACACCGGTGTCTCGTCGAAGGCGATGAGCATCATGAATAGCTTCGTGAACGACATCTTCGAGCGTATTGCTAACGAAGCATCTCGTCTGGCCCATTACAACCGACGGTCGACGATCACCTCCCGCGAGGTACAGACCGCCGTTCGTTTGCTGTTACCGGGAGAGCTGGCGAAACATGCCGTATCGGAAGGTACCAAGGCCGTTACCAAGTATACCAGCTCGAAGTAAACGTGTCGCCCGCCCCGCCGCCGGATGTCACACACCACCACCCCATCGTCATCGGCCCTTTTCAGGGCCACCAAAACACGTTCTGGTAAAGAGTTGAATTGAAATGTGTACACATAGTTTATATAAACATTAGTTGTTGTTGTTTGTTTGTTTGTTTGTTTCATTAGAGCAAAAACGTCGTTGTCATTTTTGTTTCTCTGTCCATTTTTCAAATCATCACCAAATCAATTGCTGTAGTTTGTGGAAGTAGTCTTTCCCCTTACCGCTAGTTGATTGTTTTTGTTAAGACGGAAAACGGTCTTTTTTCTACCCCTTTATCGTCTATATTCTACTCAGTCAGTCTAAAACAGCCCCTGCGTATGAAAATTCTGCCGCAAAAAGAACACATTTCTGGATCATACTTGTTAATACAATGCACTTCCCAGCCTTCAAACTTCTGATCTGCGTTGAACGTTAATAATTAAATACCCAACACAATTCATAATCGCAAAGTTGAACAATACAATACGTTCGTCAATTTAGGCTAAAAAATCGGTAATTATCGTTCGTTCGTTTGTTTATTGTGCCAGCCAATTTTTCTCTGTTTTATTATAGCCAAAATAAGCGCGTTGTTTGCTAATCAGAGTAATATTATACTTGCTCTGTTTGTTTGTTTGTTTGTTAAGGCAACAGAAAACCACGGCCTACTATTAATTTACCTGTACGTACGTACGTTTATCTGAGCAAGAAACCGCGCCTATTTACTATAGTGATTTGTTTAATCAAACTAACGACGACTGATTTATCTTGCCAATCGGCAGCCAGTTGAATGCGGGTGTGTGCGCGCGCTGCTGCTCAAGCTAGAAAACTCATGGGGGGAACGGAGCATTAACGGAAAATAAGCATCAATCAATTCTTTACAATTTTGTTAGTCCTGAAAAGGACTGTTGTTTTGGGGGGACGCGCACGTTGTCGGGAATTTACTTCTTGCCGGCGGTGACCTTCTTCGGGGCGGTGGCGGCCTTCTTTGGCTTAGGTGCCCTCGGCTTGTTCGCTGCAGCCTTCGATGGTTTGGTGGCTTTCTGTTTAGTGGCAGCCGTTACCGCCTTTGCAGGGGCAGCAGCTTTCGCTTTCTTCGTAGCCGATTTCTTAGCGGCCGGGATCGCCGCCTTTGGCTTGCTGGTCTTCTCACCACCACCAGCCGGCGGATTTTTCTTCTCCCCGGATTTAGTAGCCGATTTCTTCGGTTTTTTCGCTGCACCCGATGGTGGTTTCTTATCGCCAGCCGGTTTCTTTGCTTCGACCGTCACCTTAAACGATCCGGAAGCACCGGTACCCTTGGTCTGGGTGATGTTTCCCTTCTCGACACCCGTTTTCAAAGCCTTCCGGATAAACGGAGCCAGCCTGGCGACGTCACACATGTAGTTGGCGGCGATGTACTTTTTGATCGCCTGCAGTGATGATCCGCTCCGTTCCTTCAGGGTCCGGATGGCAGCCAGAACCATCTCACTCACTGGTGGATGGGTTGAAGATTTTTTCGGTTTCTTGGCGTCACTCTTGCTAGCCTTGGCCGCCTGCTTCGGTGGCGCTTTGGCGGCTGGCGGAGAGGCGACGACGGCAGGGGCCGTAGCAGCAACGTCGATAGCAGTTTCAGCCATTGCGCGTTCGTTTGGTTTGGTTTTCTTCCACACACACAGTTGTAGACGACGAGTCGATGGATGCACGATGATGCAAGTCTGCGAATATGATAACCGGGGGTCCGGTGTCTGTTGTTTAGGATCGTATTCATCGGCTCTGTTTGGGAACGCGTAGATGACGGTTGGAAGTTACTATTCGATCGGTGCCGGTAAAATTTTACGGACTGTTGTTTTAAATCAACCAAAATCGAATTACTGCTTGTGAAAAGTACACTGGAAGTTTGCATTCAATTTACTGCACTGTCCGCACCGTCCAAACTAACACCCGCTGAACATTCTGTTTTAAGCGTATGGCCGAATATTATCAAATCATGTATCCGACTATGGCGGCACGTGCAAACTGAATTGTGGAAAATAGGTTAATTTGAACCTTCTAGCAATTGGAAAACCTTTTCGGTGCTATCCAATCGAAAGAAAACTTCTCTCTATATAAAATTATTTCATTTTTGTACATATTTGCTCGAGCGGAAGTGCTCGTAATTTGGCGACCTGCGGAAAACGTTTCGGTCGGCTGGTCCTTTGCTGAAAACTTTCGTTATTAAAATTACTAAAACAAAAAAAGTTAACGGGTGGCAACACAAATTTTGGATTTTTTTTCTCAACCTGTCAAAAAAAAAGACAAACGATTCGATTGAAATTAGAAGATACGTTCTCCATTGTTGGCCAAAAATTAGTGAACATTTCAAACCGATCCGTAATTGGATGCTGTTCGGCGAAGCTTCCGTTTGATGTCGGAACAGGCGCGTAGTACGGCGTCTACGTCAACTTTGCTAATGCATTTCGTGATCTTCTACCAATCAACTTGTTTGCAATTCGTGGCTCTCAAAACGAAATCCCGAAGAAATCTGCGATTGGGCGACACTGAAGCAAATTGTGAAGCGGGTTGTGCTTTTTAGGGTACAAATGGGATCGAGTGGGTATTCGGGAACGATTGTTTTTTTTTTTTTTTTGCTTTTTTTTGCGAGGGAAGTAACTTGCTTCGTGCAAAACAAAATATTTAGCCAAAATAATTTTTTTATCAACCGGCAAGCGGCATTGAGATTGCACCGTCGAAAGGTGTTGTAAACAGTCGACGGCGCAACGTTTTCCCCTTTGAAATATTGTACCGTGCACTTTTCGCCGAGATTCTTGTGTTGCTCGTAGAACCGTACAACGCGCTCGCGAAATGCTTTCTTGTTTCGACGGCAGAGACAGACAGAGAGAAATACCTCGAAAAAAATCCAACATTTTAGTTGCGGATTTTGATTTTAGTGCTCTAATCATCAGTGTTATTTCGAATTGCTTTGGCTAACTCAAAATTCTATTATTTAGGATGTACTGATCAACTCGCTACATCGTTGTGTACATGGCTGTGAGCTGATAAACCGCACGCGTCGACCATCACACCCAGGCGCTTCAGCGCACGCATCGATGGGAACGCTTGTCCCCCGACACAGATCACAAGCTGGACTTTTTTACGGTTGCTCAATCTCTCTCTCTCTCTCTCTCTCTCTCTCTCTCTCTCTCTCTCTCTCTCTCTCTCTCTGTGTGTGTGTGTGTGTGTGTGTTGTAATTGCTTCCTGATTGATACAGTACTAACTCACCAGCCATCAACTTTACTTTTATCATTCAGACCAATTAAAGGTACGCAAATTCATAGGTAGACAGGTAGGTGAAAGCGTGGTAAGCTAAAACGTGCGCGCGCGAAAAAAAGAGTCGGTCGGCGGTTCGTTGCTATCGAGAAACGAGCCGTTTTGTCCCATGATACGCAAGCTCAGGAGAAAGAAAAAGGAAATGCATATATGAAAAAAGGGAAACCCAGCGACTGAGCGCGTTGTAGTGTTACGACGGTCTCTCGCATATCCATCAAAATCGCACATTAAACAGTACGCCCCTGCAACGTGGATGAAAATTATGAAGGATACATTTCAAACTAATTCTTTTTTCTAAACATTTGGTGGCCCTGAAAAGGGCCTTTTGTGTTGTCGTGAACGTCGTGGTAGGGCTTAACCACCAAAACCGTACAATGTGCGTCCCTGGCGTTTAAGCGCATAGACGACATCCATCGCAGTGACGGTCTTCCGTTTGGCATGTTCAGTGTACGTCACAGCGTCCCGGATAACGTTTTCCAGAAAAATCTTCAGCACACCACGGGTTTCCTCGTATATCAAACCGGAGATTCGCTTCACTCCTCCACGTCGAGCCAGACGACGAATGGCGGGTTTGGTGATGCCCTGGATATTGTCACGAAGCACCTTGCGGTGCCGCTTAGCGCCTCCCTTGCCGAGCCCTTTGCCTCCTTTGCCACGGCCAGTCATCTTCTTGGTTGTTGTAGGTAATAACTTAGTAGGCTAGCGCAGCACACCTGCAGCAGCGAGATTCCAATACCGAATGTTGCAATTCGGCCCATTGAGTAGCGCTTTTATACTGATGCACACACATTCTCAGTCGCCGCCGCATAGGAAGATTACCATGGCTGCTATCTATATGCTTACTCGTGATGTGTTGGTTTGAAGGGGAAATAGCGCGAACACGAAGTTCACTGTTGCCACTGTTTTAGTAGCTTGGGATTGCCGAAATCTGCTTTATCCGGACTAATGCTGACATGGTAGCATTTTCCCTGGAAAACGATTGCCCGGAAATTGATTCTCCTGAAAAAGAAAGAAAGAAAAAGTAAATCGAAAAACAAACGGGTTTTTTTTTTAACTTATAAAGATTTTCTATACATCCGTCTACATGGTACGTTATATTGGCTTCTATGGTACTTAAATATCGATATCTGATACTGATCTATGATGGAACAAATTGTTACTGATGAACAAACTATTTCTGTTTGATATTCTTCTACTGTTGGAATTTTATTGATTTCTAGGCGATTTTTTTTGCTCATACATAGTTTTTCTTTTTAGGAATATTTTTTTGCAAATCTAATGAAAAGCTGAAAAAATCAAGTCTGGCAACACTGGCTCCGGAATGGAAATGGTGGGGGAAGTATAGTAGCCGAATCGAACCGTATACAGAACGAAAAGGCACATGGCACGTACACGAGCGAGACAGGCGATAGTAGTGTTTATTCGCGACTATAAAAAAAATCGGTCGGTCTGTTTTGGTCATCATTCGTCGTTTGAACAGCATCACAGTGGTATCAGTAGTAGAGCAGAATTTTCGCGCCATGGCCCGTACGAAACAGACCGCCCGCAAGTCCACCGGAGGGAAAGCTCCCCGCAAACAGTTGGCAACGAAGGCTGCCCGTAAAAGTGCCCCAGCTACGGGTGGCGTTAAGAAGCCCCATCGCTACAGACCAGGAACTGTCGCGCTGCGAGAAATTCGTCGCTATCAGAAGTCGACAGAGCTACTAATCCGCAAGCTGCCCTTCCAGCGTCTGGTTCGTGAGATCGCGCAGGACTTCAAAACCGATCTGCGCTTCCAGAGCTCAGCCGTCATGGCCCTTCAAGAAGCCAGCGAGGCTTACCTGGTTGGTTTGTTCGAGGATACCAATCTGTGCGCTATCCATGCCAAGCGAGTGACCATCATGCCGAAAGACATCCAACTGGCTCGCCGGATCCGTGGGGAGCGGGCCTAAATTTGGTGTGTGCCCATCACCCCCCAGAACGAAACAGCAACAAACGGTCCTTTTCAGGACCACAACCAATCATATTTTACTAAGAATTATTAGCAGAAATTTTCCGTTTCCCTCCAAAAATGCTCAGGCGGGTGGCTGTGTGTGTTTGTTAGACAGCACGCCGATGGGGGATTTTTTGCCAGCAGCACCACCTCGTACCGATCGACAGTAGTAGCGTGTGAAAAACAAGACCCATTGAGGGAAATCTTGCGCGGCCGATTTGTGATTTAGCACCAAATCGATGAGTGAACTTTTGAGAGATTGGGTGAAATCGTCAATGCCATGATATGAGGGAAACTATTATTAAGCGTCTGACGAGCATTGCAAAAAAAAAAAACTTGTGCAATGCTCACAGAAATGTACGTTGATGATTATCGGAGTGAAAATCAAATTAACTCTTTTTATCAGAAGAAAATAGTCGCCCTGAAAAGGGCGGTTTTTACGGCTAGAAAGGAGCGGGATTTAAGTTGCTGCGGAGGCCCTCTTTTCAGTCTTCTTCGGCAGCAGTACGGCCTGTATGTTAGGCAACACGCCACCCTGAGCAATGGTCACACCGGAGAGCAGTTTGTTCAGCTCTTCGTCATTTCGAATGGCCAGCTGCAGATGACGGGGGATGATTCTGGTCTTTTTGTTATCGCGAGCAGCGTTTCCTGCCAGCTCCAGTACTTCGGCGGCAAGATATTCCATCACAGCTGCCAAGTAGACGGGTGCTCCGGCACCGACACGTTCAGCATAATTTCCCTTCCTCAGCAGACGGTGAATTCGGCCAACAGGGAACTGGAGACCGGCACGAACTGAGCGGGATTTTGGCTTTCCCTTCACTTTTCCTCCTTTACCGCGTGCAGACATTGTTGTAGGTTTATCGCTGTGCGCGTTCGTGTGTAGTCACGTAGACAATACGAGTAACACTGATGCCACTCGCGCACACAGCACCCCTTGTTATGCATTCGCTTCATTGCACATCGTTCGCCAAAGGGGCGGAGTAGCGAACGAACGAAACGCGCTAAACACAAAAAAGGACGAACCTTCGTCTCGCTACACGATCGTATATAAGCGATATGTAGTGATTTTTGCTACCAATCAGTCAGCGCAGTTCGCATCGAGAGCGTTAACAGCAGCACAACCACGTCGTTACTATGGCACCGAAAGCCAGCGGAAAGGCTGTGAAAAAATCCGGCGGCGGCGGTGGCAAGGCACAGAAGAACATCGCCACAAAAGCAGGAGGAGGAGAGAAGAAGAAGCGAAAGCAACGGCGCAAGGAAAGCTACGCTATCTACATCTACAAGGTGCTGAAGCAGGTCCATCCGGACACCGGTGTCTCGTCGAAGGCGATGAGCATCATGAATAGCTTCGTGAACGACATCTTCGAGCGTATTGCTAACGAAGCATCTCGTCTGGCCCATTACAACCGACGGTCGACGATCACCTCCCGCGAGGTACAGACCGCCGTTCGTTTGCTGTTACCGGGAGAGCTGGCGAAACATGCCGTATCGGAAGGTACCAAGGCCGTTACCAAGTATACCAGCTCGAAGTAAACGTGTCGCCCGCCCCGCCGCCGGATGTCACACACCACCACCCCATCGTCATCGGCCCTTTTCAGGGCCACCAAAACACGTTCTGGTAAAGAGTTGAATTGAAATGTGTACACATAGTTTATATAAACATTAGTTGTTGTTGTTTGTTTGTTTCATTAGAGCAAAAACGTCGTTGTCATTTTTGTTTCTCTGTCCATTTTTCAAATCATCACCAAATCAATTGCTGTAGTTTGTGGAAGTAGTCTTTCCCCTTACCGCTAGTTGATTGTTTTTGTTAAGACGGAAAACGGTCTTTTTTCTACCCCTTTATCGTCTATATTCTACTCAGTCAGTCTAAAACAGCCCCTGCGTATGAAAATTCTGCCGCAAAAAGAACACATTTCTGGATCATACTTGTTAATACAATGCACTTCCCAGCCTTCAAACTTCTGATCTGCGTTGAACGTTAATAATTAAATACCCAACACAATTCATAATCGCAAAGTTGAACAATACAATACGTTCGTCAATTTAGGCTAAAAAATCGGTAATTATCGTTCGTTCGTTTGTTTATTGTGCCAGCCAATTTTTCTCTGTTTTATTATAGCCAAAATAAGCGCGTTGTTTGCTAATCAGAGTAATATTATACTTGCTCTGTTTGTTTGTTTGTTTGTTAAGGCAACAGAAAACCACGGCCTACTATTAATTTACCTGTACGTACGTACGTTTATCTGAGCAAGAAACCGCGCCTATTTACTATAGTGATTTGTTTAATCAAACTAACGACGACTGATTTATCTTGCCAATCGGCAGCCAGTTGAATGCGGGTGTGTGCGCGCGCTGCTGCTCAAGCTAGAAAACTCATGGGGGGAACGGAGCATTAACGGAAAATAAGCATCAATCAATTCTTTACAATTTTGTTAGTCCTGAAAAGGACTGTTGTTTTGGGGGGACGCGCACGTTGTCGGGAATTTACTTCTTGCCGGCGGTGACCTTCTTCGGGGCGGTGGCGGCCTTCTTTGGCTTAGGTGCCCTCGGCTTGTTCGCTGCAGCCTTCGATGGTTTGGTGGCTTTCTGTTTAGTGGCAGCCGTTACCGCCTTTGCAGGGGCAGCAGCTTTCGCTTTCTTCGTAGCCGATTTCTTAGCGGCCGGGATCGCCGCCTTTGGCTTGCTGGTCTTCTCACCACCACCAGCCGGCGGATTTTTCTTCTCCCCGGATTTAGTAGCCGATTTCTTCGGTTTTTTCGCTGCACCCGATGGTGGTTTCTTATCGCCAGCCGGTTTCTTTGCTTCGACCGTCACCTTAAACGATCCGGAAGCACCGGTACCCTTGGTCTGGGTGATGTTTCCCTTCTCGACACCCGTTTTCAAAGCCTTCCGGATAAACGGAGCCAGCCTGGCGACGTCACACATGTAGTTGGCGGCGATGTACTTTTTGATCGCCTGCAGTGATGATCCGCTCCGTTCCTTCAGGGTCCGGATGGCAGCCAGAACCATCTCACTCACTGGTGGATGGGTTGAAGATTTTTTCGGTTTCTTGGCGTCACTCTTGCTAGCCTTGGCCGCCTGCTTCGGTGGCGCTTTGGCGGCTGGCGGAGAGGCGACGACGGCAGGGGCCGTAGCAGCAACGTCGATAGCAGTTTCAGCCATTGCGCGTTCGTTTGGTTTGGTTTTCTTCCACACACACAGTTGTAGACGACGAGTCGATGGATGCACGATGATGCAAGTCTGCGAATATGATAACCGGGGGTCCGGTGTCTGTTGTTTAGGATCGTATTCATCGGCTCTGTTTGGGAACGCGTAGATGACGGTTGGAAGTTACTATTCGATCGGTGCCGGTAAAATTTTACGGACTGTTGTTTTAAATCAACCAAAATCGAATTACTGCTTGTGAAAAGTACACTGGAAGTTTGCATTCAATTTACTGCACTGTCCGCACCGTCCAAACTAACACCCGCTGAACATTCTGTTTTAAGCGTATGGCCGAATATTATCAAATCATGTATCCGACTATGGCGGCACGTGCAAACTGAATTGTGGAAAATAGGTTAATTTGAACCTTCTAGCAATTGGAAAACCTTTTCGGTGCTATCCAATCGAAAGAAAACTTCTCTCTATATAAAATTATTTCATTTTTGTACATATTTGCTCGAGCGGAAGTGCTCGTAATTTGGCGACCTGCGGAAAACGTTTCGGTCGGCTGGTCCTTTGCTGAAAACTTTCGTTATTAAAATTACTAAAACAAAAAAAGTTAACGGGTGGCAACACAAATTTTGGATTTTTTTTCTCAACCTGTCAAAAAAAAAGACAAACGATTCGATTGAAATTAGAAGATACGTTCTCCATTGTTGGCCAAAAATTAGTGAACATTTCAAACCGATCCGTAATTGGATGCTGTTCGGCGAAGCTTCCGTTTGATGTCGGAACAGGCGCGTAGTACGGCGTCTACGTCAACTTTGCTAATGCATTTCGTGATCTTCTACCAATCAACTTGTTTGCAATTCGTGGCTCTCAAAACGAAATCCCGAAGAAATCTGCGATTGGGCGACACTGAAGCAAATTGTGAAGCGGGTTGTGCTTTTTAGGGTACAAATGGGATCGAGTGGGTATTCGGGAACGATTGTTTTTTTTTTTTTTTTGCTTTTTTTTGCGAGGGAAGTAACTTGCTTCGTGCAAAACAAAATATTTAGCCAAAATAATTTTTTTTATCAACCGGCAAGCGGCATTGAGATTGCACCGTCGAAAGGTGTTGTAAACAGTCGACGGCGCAACGTTTTCCCCTTTGAAATATTGTACCGTGCACTTTTCGCCGAGATTCTTGTGTTGCTCGTAGAACCGTACAACGCGCTCGCGAAATGCTTTCTTGTTTCGACGGCAGAGACAGACAGAGAGAAATACCTCGAAAAAAATCCAACATTTTAGTTGCGGATTTTGATTTTAGTGCTCTAATCATCAGTGTTATTTCGAATTGCTTTGGCTAACTCAAAATTCTATTATTTAGGATGTACTGATCAACTCGCTACATCGTTGTGTACATGGCTGTGAGCTGATAAACCGCACGCGTCGACCATCACACCCAGGCGCTTCAGCGCACGCATCGATGGGAACGCTTGTCCCCCGACACAGATCACAAGCTGGACTTTTTTACGGTTGCTCAATCTCTCTCTCTCTCTCTCTCTCTCTCTCTCTCTCTCTCTCTCTCTCTCTCTCTCTTCCTGTGTGTGTGTGTGTGTGTGTGTTGTAATTGCTTCCTGATTGATACAGTACTAACTCACCAGCCATCAACTTTACTTTTATCATTCAGACCAATTAAAGGTACGCAAATTCATAGGTAGACAGGTAGGTGAAAGCGTGGTAAGCTAAAACGTGCGCGCGCGAAAAAAAGAGTCGGTCGGCGGTTCGTTGCTATCGAGAAACGAGCCGTTTTGTCCCATGATACGCAAGCTCAGGAGAAAGAAAAAGGAAATGCATATATGAAAAAAGGGAAACCCAGCGACTGAGCGCGTTGTAGTGTTACGACGGTCTCTCGCATATCCATCAAAATCGCACATTAAACAGTACGCCCCTGCAACGTGGATGAAAATTATGAAGGATACATTTCAAACTAATTCTTTTTTCTAAACATTTGGTGGCCCTGAAAAGGGCCTTTTGTGTTGTCGTGAACGTCGTGGTAGGGCTTAACCACCAAAACCGTACAATGTGCGTCCCTGGCGTTTAAGCGCATAGACGACATCCATCGCAGTGACGGTCTTCCGTTTGGCATGTTCAGTGTACGTCACAGCGTCCCGGATAACGTTTTCCAGAAAAATCTTCAGCACACCACGGGTTTCCTCGTATATCAAACCGGAGATTCGCTTCACTCCTCCACGTCGAGCCAGACGACGAATGGCGGGTTTGGTGATGCCCTGGATATTGTCACGAAGCACCTTGCGGTGCCGCTTAGCGCCTCCCTTGCCGAGCCCTTTGCCTCCTTTGCCACGGCCAGTCATCTTCTTGGTTGTTGTAGGTAATAACTTAGTAGGCTAGCGCAGCACACCTGCAGCAGCGAGATTCCAATACCGAATGTTGCAATTCGGCCCATTGAGTAGCGCTTTTATACTGATGCACACACATTCTCAGTCGCCGCCGCATAGGAAGATTACCATGGCTGCTATCTATATGCTTACTCGTGATGTGTTGGTTTGAAGGGGAAATAGCGCGAACACGAAGTTCACTGTTGCCACTGTTTTAGTAGCTTGGGATTGCCGAAATCTGCTTTATCCGGACTAATGCTGACATGGTAGCATTTTCCCTGGAAAACGATTGCCCGGAAATTGATTCTCCTGAAAAAGAAAGAAAGAAAAAGTAAATCGAAAAACAAACGGGTTTTTTTTTTAACTTATAAAGATTTTCTATACATCCGTCTACATGGTACGTTATATTGGCTTCTATGGTACTTAAATATCGATATCTGATACTGATCTATGATGGAACAAATTGTTACTGATGAACAAACTATTTCTGTTTGATATTCTTCTACTGTTGGAATTTTATTGATTTCTAGGCGATTTTTTTTGCTCATACATAGTTTTTCTTTTTAGGAATATTTTTTTGCAAATCTAATGAAAAGCTGAAAAAATCAAGTCTGGCAACACTGGCTCCGGAATGGAAATGGTGGGGGAAGTATAGTAGCCGAATCGAACCGTATACAGAACGAAAAGGCACATGGCACGTACACGAGCGAGACAGGCGATAGTAGTGTTTATTCGCGACTATAAAAAAAATCGGTCGGTCTGTTTTGGTCATCATTCGTCGTTTGAACAGCATCACAGTGGTATCAGTAGTAGAGCAGAATTTTCGCGCCATGGCCCGTACGAAACAGACCGCCCGCAAGTCCACCGGAGGGAAAGCTCCCCGCAAACAGTTGGCAACGAAGGCTGCCCGTAAAAGTGCCCCAGCTACGGGTGGCGTTAAGAAGCCCCATCGCTACAGACCAGGAACTGTCGCGCTGCGAGAAATTCGTCGCTATCAGAAGTCGACAGAGCTACTAATCCGCAAGCTGCCCTTCCAGCGTCTGGTTCGTGAGATCGCGCAGGACTTCAAAACCGATCTGCGCTTCCAGAGCTCAGCCGTCATGGCCCTTCAAGAAGCCAGCGAGGCTTACCTGGTTGGTTTGTTCGAGGATACCAATCTGTGCGCTATCCATGCCAAGCGAGTGACCATCATGCCGAAAGACATCCAACTGGCTCGCCGGATCCGTGGGGAGCGGGCCTAAATTTGGTGTGTGCCCATCACCCCCCAGAACGAAACAGCAACAAACGGTCCTTTTCAGGACCACAACCAATCATATTTTACTAAGAATTATTAGCAGAAATTTTCCGTTTCCCTCCAAAAATGCTCAGGCGGGTGGCTGTGTGTGTTTGTTAGACAGCACGCCGATGGGGGATTTTTTGCCAGCAGCACCACCTCGTACCGATCGACAGTAGTAGCGTGTGAAAAACAAGACCCATTGAGGGAAATCTTGCGCGGCCGATTTGTGATTTAGCACCAAATCGATGAGTGAACTTTTGAGAGATTGGGTGAAATCGTCAATGCCATGATATGAGGGAAACTATTATTAAGCGTCTGACGAGCATTGCAAAAAAAAAAAACTTGTGCAATGCTCACAGAAATGTACGTTGATGATTATCGGAGTGAAAATCAAATTAACTCTTTTTATCAGAAGAAAATAGTCGCCCTGAAAAGGGCGGTTTTTACGGCTAGAAAGGAGCGGGATTTAAGTTGCTGCGGAGGCCCTCTTTTCAGTCTTCTTCGGCAGCAGTGCGGCCTGTATGTTAGGCAACACGCCACCCTGAGCAATGGTCACACCGGAGAGCAGTTTGTTCAGCTCTTCGTCATTTCGAATGGCCAGCTGCAGATGACGGGGGATGATTCTGGTCTTTTTGTTATCGCGAGCAGCGTTTCCTGCCAGCTCCAGTACTTCGGCGGCAAGATATTCCATCACAGCTGCCAAGTAGACGGGTGCTCCGGCACCGACACGTTCAGCATAATTTCCCTTCCTCAGCAGACGGTGAATTCGGCCAACAGGGAACTGGAGACCGGCACGAACTGAGCGGGATTTTGGCTTTCCCTTCACTTTTCCTCCTTTACCGCGTGCAGACATTGTTGTAGGTTTATCGCTGTGCGCGTTCGTGTGTAGTCACGTAGACAATACGAGTAACACTGATGCCACTCGCGCACACAGCACCCCTTGTTATGCATTCGCTTCATTGCACATCGTTCGCCAAAGGGGCGGAGTAGCGAACGAACGAAACGCGCTAAACACAAAAAAGGACGAACCTTCGTCTCGCTACACGATCGTATATAAGCGATATGTAGTGATTTTTGCTACCAATCAGTCAGCGCAGTTCGCATCGAGAGCGTTAACAGCAGCACAACCACGTCGTTACTATGGCACCGAAAGCCAGCGGAAAGGCTGTGAAAAAATCCGGCGGCGGCGGTGGCAAGGCACAGAAGAACATCGCCACAAAAGCAGGAGGAGGAGAGAAGAAGAAGCGAAAGCAACGGCGCAAGGAAAGCTACGCTATCTACATCTACAAGGTGCTGAAGCAGGTCCATCCGGACACCGGTGTCTCGTCGAAGGCGATGAGCATCATGAATAGCTTCGTGAACGACATCTTCGAGCGTATTGCTAACGAAGCATCTCGTCTGGCCCATTACAACCGACGGTCGACGATCACCTCCCGCGAGGTACAGACCGCCGTTCGTTTGCTGTTACCGGGAGAGCTGGCGAAACATGCCGTATCGGAAGGTACCAAGGCCGTTACCAAGTATACCAGCTCGAAGTAAACGTGTCGCCCGCCCCGCCGCCGGATGTCACACACCACCACCCCATCGTCATCGGCCCTTTTCAGGGCCACCAAAACACGTTCTGGTAAAGAGTTGAATTGAAATGTGTACACATAGTTTATATAAACATTAGTTGTTGTTGTTTGTTTGTTTGTTTGTTTCATTAGAGCAAAAACGTCGTTGTCATTTTTGTTTCTCTGTCCATTTTTCAAATCATCACCAAATCAATTGCTGTAGTTTGTGGAAGTAGTCTTTCCCCTTACCGCTAGTTGATTGTTTTTGTTAAGACGGAAAACGGTCTTTTTTCTACCCCTTTATCGTCTATATTCTACTCAGTCAGTCTAAAACAGCCCCTGCGTATGAAAATTCTGCCGCAAAAAGAACACATTTCTGGATCATACTTGTTAATACAATGCACTTCCCAGCCTTCAAACTTCTGATCTGCGTTGAACGTTAATAATTAAATACCCAACACAATTCATAATCGCAAAGTTGAACAATACAATACGTTCGTCAATTTAGGCTAAAAAATCGGTAATTATCGTTCGTTCGTTTGTTTATTGTGCCAGCCAATTTTTCTCTGTTTTATTATAGCCAAAATAAGCGCGTTGTTTGCTAATCAGAGTAATATTATACTTGCTCTGTTTGTTTGTTTGTTTGTTAAGGCAACAGAAAACCACGGCCTACTATTAATTTACCTGTACGTACGTACGTTTATCTGAGCAAGAAACCGCGCCTATTTACTATAGTGATTTGTTTAATCAAACTAACGACGACTGATTTATCTTGCCAATCGGCAGCCAGTTGAATGCGGGTGTGTGCGCGCGCTGCTGCTCAAGCTAGAAAACTCATGGGGGGAACGGAGCATTAACGGAAAATAAGCATCAATCAATTCTTTACAATTTTGTTAGTCCTGAAAAGGACTGTTGTTTTGGGGGGACGCGCACGTTGTCGGGAATTTACTTCTTGCCGGCGGTGACCTTCTTCGGGGCGGTGGCGGCCTTCTTTGGCTTAGGTGCCCTCGGCTTGTTCGCTGCAGCCTTCGATGGTTTGGTGGCTTTCTGTTTAGTGGCAGCCGTTACCGCCTTTGCAGGGGCAGCAGCTTTCGCTTTCTTCGTAGCCGATTTCTTAGCGGCCGGGATCGCCGCCTTTGGCTTGCTGGTCTTCTCACCACCACCAGCCGGCGGATTTTTCTTCTCCCCGGATTTAGTAGCCGATTTCTTCGGTTTTTTCGCTGCACCCGATGGTGGTTTCTTATCGCCAGCCGGTTTCTTTGCTTCGACCGTCACCTTAAACGATCCGGAAGCACCGGTACCCTTGGTCTGGGTGATGTTTCCCTTCTCGACACCCGTTTTCAAAGCCTTCCGGATAAACGGAGCCAGCCTGGCGACGTCACACATGTAGTTGGCGGCGATGTACTTTTTGATCGCCTGCAGTGATGATCCGCTCCGTTCCTTCAGGGTCCGGATGGCAGCCAGAACCATCTCACTCACTGGTGGATGGGTTGAAGATTTTTTCGGTTTCTTGGCGTCACTCTTGCTAGCCTTGGCCGCCTGCTTCGGTGGCGCTTTGGCGGCTGGCGGAGAGGCGACGACGGCAGGGGCCGTAGCAGCAACGTCGATAGCAGTTTCAGCCATTGCGCGTTCGTTTGGTTTGGTTTTCTTCCACACACACAGTTGTAGACGACGAGTCGATGGATGCACGATGATGCAAGTCTGCGAATATGATAACCGGGGGTCCGGTGTCTGTTGTTTAGGATCGTATTCATCGGCTCTGTTTGGGAACGCGTAGATGACGGTTGGAAGTTACTATTCGATCGGTGCCGGTAAAATTTTACGGACTGTTGTTTTAAATCAACCAAAATCGAATTACTGCTTGTGAAAAGTACACTGGAAGTTTGCATTCAATTTACTGCACTGTCCGCACCGTCCAAACTAACACCCGCTGAACATTCTGTTTTAAGCGTATGGCCGAATATTATCAAATCATGTATCCGACTATGGCGGCACGTGCAAACTGAATTGTGGAAAATAGGTTAATTTGAACCTTCTAGCAATTGGAAAACCTTTTCGGTGCTATCCAATCGAAAGAAAACTTCTCTCTATATAAAATTATTTCATTTTTGTACATATTTGCTCGAGCGGAAGTGCTCGTAATTTGGCGACCTGCGGAAAACGTTTCGGTCGGCTGGTCCTTTGCTGAAAACTTTCGTTATTAAAATTACTAAAACAAAAAAAGTTAACGGGTGGCAACACAAATTTTGGATTTTTTTTCTCAACCTGTCAAAAAAAAAGACAAACGATTCGATTGAAATTAGAAGATACGTTCTCCATTGTTGGCCAAAAATTAGTGAACATTTCAAACCGATCCGTAATTGGATGCTGTTCGGCGAAGCTTCCGTTTGATGTCGGAACAGGCGCGTAGTACGGCGTCTACGTCAACTTTGCTAATGCATTTCGTGATCTTCTACCAATCAACTTGTTTGCAATTCGTGGCTCTCAAAACGAAATCCCGAAGAAATCTGCGATTGGGCGACACTGAAGCAAATTGTGAAGCGGGTTGTGCTTTTTAGGGTACAAATGGGATCGAGTGGGTATTCGGGAACGATTGTTTTTTTTTTTTTTTTGCTTTTTTTTGCGAGGGAAGTAACTTGCTTCGTGCAAAACAAAATATTTAGCCAAAATAATTTTTTTTATCAACCGGCAAGCGGCATTGAGATTGCACCGTCGAAAGGTGTTGTAAACAGTCGACGGCGCAACGTTTTCCCCTTTGAAATATTGTACCGTGCACTTTTCGCCGAGATTCTTGTGTTGCTCGTAGAACCGTACAACGCGCTCGCGAAATGCTTTCTTGTTTCGACGGCAGAGACAGACAGAGAGAAATACCTCGAAAAAAATCCAACATTTTAGTTGCGGATTTTGATTTTAGTGCTCTAATCATCAGTGTTATTTCGAATTGCTTTGGCTAACTCAAAATTCTATTATTTAGGATGTACTGATCAACTCGCTACATCGTTGTGTACATGGCTGTGAGCTGATAAACCGCACGCGTCGACCATCACACCCAGGCGCTTCAGCGCACGCATCGATGGGAACGCTTGTCCCCCGACACAGATCACAAGCTGGACTTTTTTACGGTTGCTCAATCCTCTCTCTCTCTCTCTCTCTCTCTCTCTCTCTCTCTCTCTCTCTCTCTCTCTCTCTCTCTCGTGTGTGTGTGTGTGTGTGTGTTGTAATTGCTTCCTGATTGATACAGTACTAACTCACCAGCCATCAACTTTACTTTTATCATTCAGACCAATTAAAGGTACGCAAATTCATAGGTAGACAGGTAGGTGAAAGCGTGGTAAGCTAAAACGTGCGCGCGCGAAAAAAAGAGTCGGTCGGCGGTTCGTTGCTATCGAGAAACGAGCCGTTTTGTCCCATGATACGCAAGCTCAGGAGAAAGAAAAAGGAAATGCATATATGAAAAAAGGGAAACCCAGCGACTGAGCGCGTTGTAGTGTTACGACGGTCTCTCGCATATCCATCAAAATCGCACATTAAACAGTACGCCCCTGCAACGTGGATGAAAATTATGAAGGATACATTTCAAACTAATTCTTTTTTCTAAACATTTGGTGGCCCTGAAAAGGGCCTTTTGTGTTGTCGTGAACGTCGTGGTAGGGCTTAACCACCAAAACCGTACAATGTGCGTCCCTGGCGTTTAAGCGCATAGACGACATCCATCGCAGTGACGGTCTTCCGTTTGGCATGTTCAGTGTACGTCACAGCGTCCCGGATAACGTTTTCCAGAAAAATCTTCAGCACACCACGGGTTTCCTCGTATATCAAACCGGAGATTCGCTTCACTCCTCCACGTCGAGCCAGACGACGAATGGCGGGTTTGGTGATGCCCTGGATATTGTCACGAAGCACCTTGCGGTGCCGCTTAGCGCCTCCCTTGCCGAGCCCTTTGCCTCCTTTGCCACGGCCAGTCATCTTCTTGGTTGTTGTAGGTAATAACTTAGTAGGCTAGCGCAGCACACCTGCAGCAGCGAGATTCCAATACCGAATGTTGCAATTCGGCCCATTGAGTAGCGCTTTTATACTGATGCACACACATTCTCAGTCGCCGCCGCATAGGAAGATTACCATGGCTGCTATCTATATGCTTACTCGTGATGTGTTGGTTTGAAGGGGAAATAGCGCGAACACGAAGTTCACTGTTGCCACTGTTTTAGTAGCTTGGGATTGCCGAAATCTGCTTTATCCGGACTAATGCTGACATGGTAGCATTTTCCCTGGAAAACGATTGCCCGGAAATTGATTCTCCTGAAAAAGAAAGAAAGAAAAAGTAAATCGAAAAACAAACGGGTTTTTTTTTTAACTTATAAAGATTTTCTATACATCCGTCTACATGGTACGTTATATTGGCTTCTATGGTACTTAAATATCGATATCTGATACTGATCTATGATGGAACAAATTGTTACTGATGAACAAACTATTTCTGTTTGATATTCTTCTACTGTTGGAATTTTATTGATTTCTAGGCGATTTTTTTTGCTCATACATAGTTTTTCTTTTTAGGAATATTTTTTTGCAAATCTAATGAAAAGCTGAAAAAATCAAGTCTGGCAACACTGGCTCCGGAATGGAAATGGTGGGGGAAGTATAGTAGCCGAATCGAACCGTATACAGAACGAAAAGGCACATGGCACGTACACGAGCGAGACAGGCGATAGTAGTGTTTATTCGCGACTATAAAAAAAATCGGTCGGTCTGTTTTGGTCATCATTCGTCGTTTGAACAGCATCACAGTGGTATCAGTAGTAGAGCAGAATTTTCGCGCCATGGCCCGTACGAAACAGACCGCCCGCAAGTCCACCGGAGGGAAAGCTCCCCGCAAACAGTTGGCAACGAAGGCTGCCCGTAAAAGTGCCCCAGCTACGGGTGGCGTTAAGAAGCCCCATCGCTACAGACCAGGAACTGTCGCGCTGCGAGAAATTCGTCGCTATCAGAAGTCGACAGAGCTACTAATCCGCAAGCTGCCCTTCCAGCGTCTGGTTCGTGAGATCGCGCAGGACTTCAAAACCGATCTGCGCTTCCAGAGCTCAGCCGTCATGGCCCTTCAAGAAGCCAGCGAGGCTTACCTGGTTGGTTTGTTCGAGGATACCAATCTGTGCGCTATCCATGCCAAGCGAGTGACCATCATGCCGAAAGACATCCAACTGGCTCGCCGGATCCGTGGGGAGCGGGCCTAAATTTGGTGTGTGCCCATCACCCCCCAGAACGAAACAGCAACAAACGGTCCTTTTCAGGACCACAACCAATCATATTTTACTAAGAATTATTAGCAGAAATTTTCCGTTTCCCTCCAAAAATGCTCAGGCGGGTGGCTGTGTGTGTTTGTTAGACAGCACGCCGATGGGGGATTTTTTGCCAGCAGCACCACCTCGTACCGATCGACAGTAGTAGCGTGTGAAAAACAAGACCCATTGAGGGAAATCTTGCGCGGCCGATTTGTGATTTAGCACCAAATCGATGAGTGAACTTTTGAGAGATTGGGTGAAATCGTCAATGCCATGATATGAGGGAAACTATTATTAAGCGTCTGACGAGCATTGCAAAAAAAAAAAACTTGTGCAATGCTCACAGAAATGTACGTTGATGATTATCGGAGTGAAAATCAAATTAACTCTTTTTATCAGAAGAAAATAGTCGCCCTGAAAAGGGCGGTTTTTACGGCTAGAAAGGAGCGGGATTTAAGTTGCTGCGGAGGCCCTCTTTTCAGTCTTCTTCGGCAGCAGTGCGGCCTGTATGTTAGGCAACACGCCACCCTGAGCAATGGTCACACCGGAGAGCAGTTTGTTCAGCTCTTCGTCATTTCGAATGGCCAGCTGCAGATGACGGGGGATGATTCTGGTCTTTTTGTTATCGCGAGCAGCGTTTCCTGCCAGCTCCAGTACTTCGGCGGCAAGATATTCCATCACAGCTGCCAAGTAGACGGGTGCTCCGGCACCGACACGTTCAGCATAATTTCCCTTCCTCAGCAGACGGTGAATTCGGCCAACAGGGAACTGGAGACCGGCACGAACTGAGCGGGATTTTGGCTTTCCCTTCACTTTTCCTCCTTTACCGCGTGCAGACATTGTTGTAGGTTTATCGCTGTGCGCGTTCGTGTGTAGTCACGTAGACAATACGAGTAACACTGATGCCACTCGCGCACACAGCACCCCTTGTTATGCATTCGCTTCATTGCACATCGTTCGCCAAAGGGGCGGAGTAGCGAACGAACGAAACGCGCTAAACACAAAAAAGGACGAACCTTCGTCTCGCTACACGATCGTATATAAGCGATATGTAGTGATTTTTGCTACCAATCAGTCAGCGCAGTTCGCATCGAGAGCGTTAACAGCAGCACAACCACGTCGTTACTATGGCACCGAAAGCCAGCGGAAAGGCTGTGAAAAAATCCGGCGGCGGCGGTGGCAAGGCACAGAAGAACATCGCCACAAAAGCAGGAGGAGGAGAGAAGAAGAAGCGAAAGCAACGGCGCAAGGAAAGCTACGCTATCTACATCTACAAGGTGCTGAAGCAGGTCCATCCGGACACCGGTGTCTCGTCGAAGGCGATGAGCATCATGAATAGCTTCGTGAACGACATCTTCGAGCGTATTGCTAACGAAGCATCTCGTCTGGCCCATTACAACCGACGGTCGACGATCACCTCCCGCGAGGTACAGACCGCCGTTCGTTTGCTGTTACCGGGAGAGCTGGCGAAACATGCCGTATCGGAAGGTACCAAGGCCGTTACCAAGTATACCAGCTCGAAGTAAACGTGTCGCCCGCCCCGCCGCCGGATGTCACACACCACCACCCCATCGTCATCGGCCCTTTTCAGGGCCACCAAAACACGTTCTGGTAAAGAGTTGAATTGAAATGTGTACACATAGTTTATATAAACATTAGTTGTTGTTGTTTGTTTGTTTGTTTGTTTCATTAGAGCAAAAACGTCGTTGTCATTTTTGTTTCTCTGTCCATTTTTCAAATCATCACCAAATCAATTGCTGTAGTTTGTGGAAGTAGTCTTTCCCCTTACCGCTAGTTGATTGTTTTTGTTAAGACGGAAAACGGTCTTTTTTCTACCCCTTTATCGTCTATATTCTACTCAGTCAGTCTAAAACAGCCCCTGCGTATGAAAATTCTGCCGCAAAAAGAACACATTTCTGGATCATACTTGTTAATACAATGCACTTCCCAGCCTTCAAACTTCTGATCTGCGTTGAACGTTAATAATTAAATACCCAACACAATTCATAATCGCAAAGTTGAACAATACAATACGTTCGTCAATTTAGGCTAAAAAATCGGTAATTATCGTTCGTTCGTTTGTTTATTGTGCCAGCCAATTTTTCTCTGTTTTATTATAGCCAAAATAAGCGCGTTGTTTGCTAATCAGAGTAATATTATACTTGCTCTGTTTGTTTGTTTGTTTGTTAAGGCAACAGAAAACCACGGCCTACTATTAATTTACCTGTACGTACGTACGTTTATCTGAGCAAGAAACCGCGCCTATTTACTATAGTGATTTGTTTAATCAAACTAACGACGACTGATTTATCTTGCCAATCGGCAGCCAGTTGAATGCGGGTGTGTGCGCGCGCTGCTGCTCAAGCTAGAAAACTCATGGGGGGAACGGAGCATTAACGGAAAATAAGCATCAATCAATTCTTTACAATTTTGTTAGTCCTGAAAAGGACTGTTGTTTTGGGGGGACGCGCACGTTGTCGGGAATTTACTTCTTGCCGGCGGTGACCTTCTTCGGGGCGGTGGCGGCCTTCTTTGGCTTAGGTGCCCTCGGCTTGTTCGCTGCAGCCTTCGATGGTTTGGTGGCTTTCTGTTTAGTGGCAGCCGTTACCGCCTTTGCAGGGGCAGCAGCTTTCGCTTTCTTCGTAGCCGATTTCTTAGCGGCCGGGATCGCCGCCTTTGGCTTGCTGGTCTTCTCACCACCACCAGCCGGCGGATTTTTCTTCTCCCCGGATTTAGTAGCCGATTTCTTCGGTTTTTTCGCTGCACCCGATGGTGGTTTCTTATCGCCAGCCGGTTTCTTTGCTTCGACCGTCACCTTAAACGATCCGGAAGCACCGGTACCCTTGGTCTGGGTGATGTTTCCCTTCTCGACACCCGTTTTCAAAGCCTTCCGGATAAACGGAGCCAGCCTGGCGACGTCACACATGTAGTTGGCGGCGATGTACTTTTTGATCGCCTGCAGTGATGATCCGCTCCGTTCCTTCAGGGTCCGGATGGCAGCCAGAACCATCTCACTCACTGGTGGATGGGTTGAAGATTTTTTCGGTTTCTTGGCGTCACTCTTGCTAGCCTTGGCCGCCTGCTTCGGTGGCGCTTTGGCGGCTGGCGGAGAGGCGACGACGGCAGGGGCCGTAGCAGCAACGTCGATAGCAGTTTCAGCCATTGCGCGTTCGTTTGGTTTGGTTTTCTTCCACACACACAGTTGTAGACGACGAGTCGATGGATGCACGATGATGCAAGTCTGCGAATATGATAACCGGGGGTCCGGTGTCTGTTGTTTAGGATCGTATTCATCGGCTCTGTTTGGGAACGCGTAGATGACGGTTGGAAGTTACTATTCGATCGGTGCCGGTAAAATTTTACGGACTGTTGTTTTAAATCAACCAAAATCGAATTACTGCTTGTGAAAAGTACACTGGAAGTTTGCATTCAATTTACTGCACTGTCCGCACCGTCCAAACTAACACCCGCTGAACATTCTGTTTTAAGCGTATGGCCGAATATTATCAAATCATGTATCCGACTATGGCGGCACGTGCAAACTGAATTGTGGAAAATAGGTTAATTTGAACCTTCTAGCAATTGGAAAACCTTTTCGGTGCTATCCAATCGAAAGAAAACTTCTCTCTATATAAAATTATTTCATTTTTGTACATATTTGCTCGAGCGGAAGTGCTCGTAATTTGGCGACCTGCGGAAAACGTTTCGGTCGGCTGGTCCTTTGCTGAAAACTTTCGTTATTAAAATTACTAAAACAAAAAAAGTTAACGGGTGGCAACACAAATTTTGGATTTTTTTTCTCAACCTGTCAAAAAAAAAGACAAACGATTCGATTGAAATTAGAAGATACGTTCTCCATTGTTGGCCAAAAATTAGTGAACATTTCAAACCGATCCGTAATTGGATGCTGTTCGGCGAAGCTTCCGTTTGATGTCGGAACAGGCGCGTAGTACGGCGTCTACGTCAACTTTGCTAATGCATTTCGTGATCTTCTACCAATCAACTTGTTTGCAATTCGTGGCTCTCAAAACGAAATCCCGAAGAAATCTGCGATTGGGCGACACTGAAGCAAATTGTGAAGCGGGTTGTGCTTTTTAGGGTACAAATGGGATCGAGTGGGTATTCGGGAACGATTGTTTTTTTTTTTTTTTTGCTTTTTTTTGCGAGGGAAGTAACTTGCTTCGTGCAAAACAAAATATTTAGCCAAAATAATTTTTTTATCAACCGGCAAGCGGCATTGAGATTGCACCGTCGAAAGGTGTTGTAAACAGTCGACGGCGCAACGTTTTCCCCTTTGAAATATTGTACCGTGCACTTTTCGCCGAGATTCTTGTGTTGCTCGTAGAACCGTACAACGCGCTCGCGAAATGCTTTCTTGTTTCGACGGCAGAGACAGACAGAGAGAAATACCTCGAAAAAAATCCAACATTTTAGTTGCGGATTTTGATTTTAGTGCTCTAATCATCAGTGTTATTTCGAATTGCTTTGGCTAACTCAAAATTCTATTATTTAGGATGTACTGATCAACTCGCTACATCGTTGTGTACATGGCTGTGAGCTGATAAACCGCACGCGTCGACCATCACACCCAGGCGCTTCAGCGCACGCATCGATGGGAACGCTTGTCCCCCGACACAGATCACAAGCTGGACTTTTTTACGGTTGCTCAATCTCTCTCTCTCTCTCTCTCTCTCTCTCTCTCTCTCTCTCTCTTCCTGTGTGTGTGTGTGTGTGTGTGTTGTAATTGCTTCCTGATTGATACAGTACTAACTCACCAGCCATCAACTTTACTTTTATCATTCAGACCAATTAAAGGTACGCAAATTCATAGGTAGACAGGTAGGTGAAAGCGTGGTAAGCTAAAACGTGCGCGCGCGAAAAAAAGAGTCGGTCGGCGGTTCGTTGCTATCGAGAAACGAGCCGTTTTGTCCCATGATACGCAAGCTCAGGAGAAAGAAAAAGGAAATGCATATATGAAAAAAGGGAAACCCAGCGACTGAGCGCGTTGTAGTGTTACGACGGTCTCTCGCATATCCATCAAAATCGCACATTAAACAGTACGCCCCTGCAACGTGGATGAAAATTATGAAGGATACATTTCAAACTAATTCTTTTTTCTAAACATTTGGTGGCCCTGAAAAGGGCCTTTTGTGTTGTCGTGAACGTCGTGGTAGGGCTTAACCACCAAAACCGTACAATGTGCGTCCCTGGCGTTTAAGCGCATAGACGACATCCATCGCAGTGACGGTCTTCCGTTTGGCATGTTCAGTGTACGTCACAGCGTCCCGGATAACGTTTTCCAGAAAAATCTTCAGCACACCACGGGTTTCCTCGTATATCAAACCGGAGATTCGCTTCACTCCTCCACGTCGAGCCAGACGACGAATGGCGGGTTTGGTGATGCCCTGGATATTGTCACGAAGCACCTTGCGGTGCCGCTTAGCGCCTCCCTTGCCGAGCCCTTTGCCTCCTTTGCCACGGCCAGTCATCTTCTTGGTTGTTGTAGGTAATAACTTAGTAGGCTAGCGCAGCACACCTGCAGCAGCGAGATTCCAATACCGAATGTTGCAATTCGGCCCATTGAGTAGCGCTTTTATACTGATGCACACACATTCTCAGTCGCCGCCGCATAGGAAGATTACCATGGCTGCTATCTATATGCTTACTCGTGATGTGTTGGTTTGAAGGGGAAATAGCGCGAACACGAAGTTCACTGTTGCCACTGTTTTAGTAGCTTGGGATTGCCGAAATCTGCTTTATCCGGACTAATGCTGACATGGTAGCATTTTCCCTGGAAAACGATTGCCCGGAAATTGATTCTCCTGAAAAAGAAAGAAAGAAAAAGTAAATCGAAAAACAAACGGGTTTTTTTTTTAACTTATAAAGATTTTCTATACATCCGTCTACATGGTACGTTATATTGGCTTCTATGGTACTTAAATATCGATATCTGATACTGATCTATGATGGAACAAATTGTTACTGATGAACAAACTATTTCTGTTTGATATTCTTCTACTGTTGGAATTTTATTGATTTCTAGGCGATTTTTTTTGCTCATACATAGTTTTTCTTTTTAGGAATATTTTTTTGCAAATCTAATGAAAAGCTGAAAAAATCAAGTCTGGCAACACTGGCTCCGGAATGGAAATGGTGGGGGAAGTATAGTAGCCGAATCGAACCGTATACAGAACGAAAAGGCACATGGCACGTACACGAGCGAGACAGGCGATAGTAGTGTTTATTCGCGACTATAAAAAAAATCGGTCGGTCTGTTTTGGTCATCATTCGTCGTTTGAACAGCATCACAGTGGTATCAGTAGTAGAGCAGAATTTTCGCGCCATGGCCCGTACGAAACAGACCGCCCGCAAGTCCACCGGAGGGAAAGCTCCCCGCAAACAGTTGGCAACGAAGGCTGCCCGTAAAAGTGCCCCAGCTACGGGTGGCGTTAAGAAGCCCCATCGCTACAGACCAGGAACTGTCGCGCTGCGAGAAATTCGTCGCTATCAGAAGTCGACAGAGCTACTAATCCGCAAGCTGCCCTTCCAGCGTCTGGTTCGTGAGATCGCGCAGGACTTCAAAACCGATCTGCGCTTCCAGAGCTCAGCCGTCATGGCCCTTCAAGAAGCCAGCGAGGCTTACCTGGTTGGTTTGTTCGAGGATACCAATCTGTGCGCTATCCATGCCAAGCGAGTGACCATCATGCCGAAAGACATCCAACTGGCTCGCCGGATCCGTGGGGAGCGGGCCTAAATTTGGTGTGTGCCCATCACCCCCCAGAACGAAACAGCAACAAACGGTCCTTTTCAGGACCACAACCAATCATATTTTACTAAGAATTATTAGCAGAAATTTTCCGTTTCCCTCCAAAAATGCTCAGGCGGGTGGCTGTGTGTGTTTGTTAGACAGCACGCCGATGGGGGATTTTTTGCCAGCAGCACCACCTCGTACCGATCGACAGTAGTAGCGTGTGAAAAACAAGACCCATTGAGGGAAATCTTGCGCGGCCGATTTGTGATTTAGCACCAAATCGATGAGTGAACTTTTGAGAGATTGGGTGAAATCGTCAATGCCATGATATGAGGGAAACTATTATTAAGCGTCTGACGAGCATTGCAAAAAAAAAAAACTTGTGCAATGCTCACAGAAATGTACGTTGATGATTATCGGAGTGAAAATCAAATTAACTCTTTTTATCAGAAGAAAATAGTCGCCCTGAAAAGGGCGGTTTTTACGGCTAGAAAGGAGCGGGATTTAAGTTGCTGCGGAGGCCCTCTTTTCAGTCTTCTTCGGCAGCAGTGCGGCCTGTATGTTAGGCAACACGCCACCCTGAGCAATGGTCACACCGGAGAGCAGTTTGTTCAGCTCTTCGTCATTTCGAATGGCCAGCTGCAGATGACGGGGGATGATTCTGGTCTTTTTGTTATCGCGAGCAGCGTTTCCTGCCAGCTCCAGTACTTCGGCGGCAAGATATTCCATCACAGCTGCCAAGTAGACGGGTGCTCCGGCACCGACACGTTCAGCATAATTTCCCTTCCTCAGCAGACGGTGAATTCGGCCAACAGGGAACTGGAGACCGGCACGAACTGAGCGGGATTTTGGCTTTCCCTTCACTTTTCCTCCTTTACCGCGTGCAGACATTGTTGTAGGTTTATCGCTGTGCGCGTTCGTGTGTAGTCACGTAGACAATACGAGTAACACTGATGCCACTCGCGCACACAGCACCCCTTGTTATGCATTCGCTTCATTGCACATCGTTCGCCAAAGGGGCGGAGTAGCGAACGAACGAAACGCGCTAAACACAAAAAAGGACGAACCTTCGTCTCGCTACACGATCGTATATAAGCGATATGTAGTGATTTTTGCTACCAATCAGTCAGCGCAGTTCGCATCGAGAGCGTTAACAGCAGCACAACCACGTCGTTACTATGGCACCGAAAGCCAGCGGAAAGGCTGTGAAAAAATCCGGCGGCGGCGGTGGCAAGGCACAGAAGAACATCGCCACAAAAGCAGGAGGAGGAGAGAAGAAGAAGCGAAAGCAACGGCGCAAGGAAAGCTACGCTATCTACATCTACAAGGTGCTGAAGCAGGTCCATCCGGACACCGGTGTCTCGTCGAAGGCGATGAGCATCATGAATAGCTTCGTGAACGACATCTTCGAGCGTATTGCTAACGAAGCATCTCGTCTGGCCCATTACAACCGACGGTCGACGATCACCTCCCGCGAGGTACAGACCGCCGTTCGTTTGCTGTTACCGGGAGAGCTGGCGAAACATGCCGTATCGGAAGGTACCAAGGCCGTTACCAAGTATACCAGCTCGAAGTAAACGTGTCGCCCGCCCCGCCGCCGGATGTCACACACCACCACCCCATCGTCATCGGCCCTTTTCAGGGCCACCAAAACACGTTCTGGTAAAGAGTTGAATTGAAATGTGTACACATAGTTTATATAAACATTAGTTGTTGTTGTTTGTTTGTTTGTTTGTTTCATTAGAGCAAAAACGTCGTTGTCATTTTTGTTTCTCTGTCCATTTTTCAAATCATCACCAAATCAATTGCTGTAGTTTGTGGAAGTAGTCTTTCCCCTTACCGCTAGTTGATTGTTTTTGTTAAGACGGAAAACGGTCTTTTTTCTACCCCTTTATCGTCTATATTCTACTCAGTCAGTCTAAAACAGCCCCTGCGTATGAAAATTCTGCCGCAAAAAGAACACATTTCTGGATCATACTTGTTAATACAATGCACTTCCCAGCCTTCAAACTTCTGATCTGCGTTGAACGTTAATAATTAAATACCCAACACAATTCATAATCGCAAAGTTGAACAATACAATACGTTCGTCAATTTAGGCTAAAAAATCGGTAATTATCGTTCGTTCGTTTGTTTATTGTGCCAGCCAATTTTTCTCTGTTTTATTATAGCCAAAATAAGCGCGTTGTTTGCTAATCAGAGTAATATTATACTTGCTCTGTTTGTTTGTTTGTTTGTTAAGGCAACAGAAAACCACGGCCTACTATTAATTTACCTGTACGTACGTACGTTTATCTGAGCAAGAAACCGCGCCTATTTACTATAGTGATTTGTTTAATCAAACTAACGACGACTGATTTATCTTGCCAATCGGCAGCCAGTTGAATGCGGGTGTGTGCGCGCGCTGCTGCTCAAGCTAGAAAACTCATGGGGGGAACGGAGCATTAACGGAAAATAAGCATCAATCAATTCTTTACAATTTTGTTAGTCCTGAAAAGGACTGTTGTTTTGGGGGGACGCGCACGTTGTCGGGAATTTACTTCTTGCCGGCGGTGACCTTCTTCGGGGCGGTGGCGGCCTTCTTTGGCTTAGGTGCCCTCGGCTTGTTCGCTGCAGCCTTCGATGGTTTGGTGGCTTTCTGTTTAGTGGCAGCCGTTACCGCCTTTGCAGGGGCAGCAGCTTTCGCTTTCTTCGTAGCCGATTTCTTAGCGGCCGGGATCGCCGCCTTTGGCTTGCTGGTCTTCTCACCACCACCAGCCGGCGGATTTTTCTTCTCCCCGGATTTAGTAGCCGATTTCTTCGGTTTTTTCGCTGCACCCGATGGTGGTTTCTTATCGCCAGCCGGTTTCTTTGCTTCGACCGTCACCTTAAACGATCCGGAAGCACCGGTACCCTTGGTCTGGGTGATGTTTCCCTTCTCGACACCCGTTTTCAAAGCCTTCCGGATAAACGGAGCCAGCCTGGCGACGTCACACATGTAGTTGGCGGCGATGTACTTTTTGATCGCCTGCAGTGATGATCCGCTCCGTTCCTTCAGGGTCCGGATGGCAGCCAGAACCATCTCACTCACTGGTGGATGGGTTGAAGATTTTTTCGGTTTCTTGGCGTCACTCTTGCTAGCCTTGGCCGCCTGCTTCGGTGGCGCTTTGGCGGCTGGCGGAGAGGCGACGACGGCAGGGGCCGTAGCAGCAACGTCGATAGCAGTTTCAGCCATTGCGCGTTCGTTTGGTTTGGTTTTCTTCCACACACACAGTTGTAGACGACGAGTCGATGGATGCACGATGATGCAAGTCTGCGAATATGATAACCGGGGGTCCGGTGTCTGTTGTTTAGGATCGTATTCATCGGCTCTGTTTGGGAACGCGTAGATGACGGTTGGAAGTTACTATTCGATCGGTGCCGGTAAAATTTTACGGACTGTTGTTTTAAATCAACCAAAATCGAATTACTGCTTGTGAAAAGTACACTGGAAGTTTGCATTCAATTTACTGCACTGTCCGCACCGTCCAAACTAACACCCGCTGAACATTCTGTTTTAAGCGTATGGCCGAATATTATCAAATCATGTATCCGACTATGGCGGCACGTGCAAACTGAATTGTGGAAAATAGGTTAATTTGAACCTTCTAGCAATTGGAAAACCTTTTCGGTGCTATCCAATCGAAAGAAAACTTCTCTCTATATAAAATTATTTCATTTTTGTACATATTTGCTCGAGCGGAAGTGCTCGTAATTTGGCGACCTGCGGAAAACGTTTCGGTCGGCTGGTCCTTTGCTGAAAACTTTCGTTATTAAAATTACTAAAACAAAAAAAGTTAACGGGTGGCAACACAAATTTTGGATTTTTTTTCTCAACCTGTCAAAAAAAAAAGACAAACGATTCGATTGAAATTAGAAGATACGTTCTCCATTGTTGGCCAAAAATTAGTGAACATTTCAAACCGATCCGTAATTGGATGCTGTTCGGCGAAGCTTCCGTTTGATGTCGGAACAGGCGCGTAGTACGGCGTCTACGTCAACTTTGCTAATGCATTTCGTGATCTTCTACCAATCAACTTGTTTGCAATTCGTGGCTCTCAAAACGAAATCCCGAAGAAATCTGCGATTGGGCGACACTGAAGCAAATTGTGAAGCGGGTTGTGCTTTTTAGGGTACAAATGGGATCGAGTGGGTATTCGGGAACGATTGTTTTTTTTTTTTTTTTGCTTTTTTTTGCGAGGGAAGTAACTTGCTTCGTGCAAAACAAAATATTTAGCCAAAATAATTTTTTTATCAACCGGCAAGCGGCATTGAGATTGCACCGTCGAAAGGTGTTGTAAACAGTCGACGGCGCAACGTTTTCCCCTTTGAAATATTGTACCGTGCACTTTTCGCCGAGATTCTTGTGTTGCTCGTAGAACCGTACAACGCGCTCGCGAAATGCTTTCTTGTTTCGACGGCAGAGACAGACAGAGAGAAATACCTCGAAAAAAATCCAACATTTTAGTTGCGGATTTTTATTTTAGTGCTCTAATCATCAGTGTTATTTCGAATTGCTTTGGCTAACTCAAAATTCTATTATTTAGGATGTACTGATCAACTCGCTACATCGTTGTGTACATGGCTGTGAGCTGATAAACCGCACGCGTCGACCATCACACCCAGGCGCTTCAGCGCACGCATCGATGGGAACGCTTGTCCCCCGACACAGATCACAAGCTGGACTTTTTTACGGTTGCTCAATCTCTCTCTCTCTCTCTCTCTCTCTCTCTCTCTCTCTCTCTCTCTCTCTCTCTCTCTCTCTCTCTCTCTCTCTCTCTCTCTCTCTCTCTTCCTGTGTGTGTGTGTGTGTTGTAATTGCTTCCTGATTGATACAGTACTAACTCACCAGCCATCAACTTTACTTTTATCATTCAGACCAATTAAAGGTACGCAAATTCATAGGTAGACAGGTAGGTGAAAGCGTGGTAAGCTAAAACGTGCGCGCGCGAAAAAAAGAGTCGGTCGGCGGTTCGTTGCTATCGAGAAACGAGCCGTTTTGTCCCATGATACGCAAGCTCAGGAGAAAGAAAAAGGAAATGCATATATGAAAAAAGGGAAACCCAGCGACTGAGCGCGTTGTAGTGTTACGACGGTCTCTCGCATATCCATCAAAATCGCACATTAAACAGTACGCCCCTGCAACGTGGATGAAAATTATGAAGGATACATTTCAAACTAATTCTTTTTTCTAAACATTTGGTGGCCCTGAAAAGGGCCTTTTGTGTTGTCGTGAACGTCGTGGTAGGGCTTAACCACCAAAACCGTACAATGTGCGTCCCTGGCGTTTAAGCGCATAGACGACATCCATCGCAGTGACGGTCTTCCGTTTGGCATGTTCAGTGTACGTCACAGCGTCCCGGATAACGTTTTCCAGAAAAATCTTCAGCACACCACGGGTTTCCTCGTATATCAAACCGGAGATTCGCTTCACTCCTCCACGTCGAGCCAGACGACGAATGGCGGGTTTGGTGATGCCCTGGATATTGTCACGAAGCACCTTGCGGTGCCGCTTAGCGCCTCCCTTGCCGAGCCCTTTGCCTCCTTTGCCACGGCCAGTCATCTTCTTGGTTGTTGTAGGTAATAACTTAGTAGGCTAGCGCAGCACACCTGCAGCAGCGAGATTCCAATACCGAATGTTGCAATTCGGCCCATTGAGTAGCGCTTTTATACTGATGCACACACATTCTCAGTCGCCGCCGCATAGGAAGATTACCATGGCTGCTATCTATATGCTTACTCGTGATGTGTTGGTTTGAAGGGGAAATAGCGCGAACACGAAGTTCACTGTTGCCACTGTTTTAGTAGCTTGGGATTGCCGAAATCTGCTTTATCCGGACTAATGCTGACATGGTAGCATTTTCCCTGGAAAACGATTGCCCAGAAATTGATTCTCCTGAAAAAGAAAGAAAGAAAAAGTAAATCGAAAAACAAACGGGTTTTTTTTTTAACTTATAAAGATTTTCTATACATCCGTCTACATGGTACGTTATATTGGCTTCTATGGTACTTAAATATCGATATCTGATACTGATCTATGATGGAACAAATTGTTACTGATGAACAAACTATTTCTGTTTGATATTCTTCTACTGTTGGAATTTTATTGATTTCTAGGCGATTTTTTTTTTGCTCATACATAGTTTTTCTTTTTAGGAATATTTTTTTGCAAATCTAATGAAAAGCTGAAAAAATCAAGTCTGGCAACACTGGCTCCGGAATGGAAATGGTGGGGGAAGTATAGTAGCCGAATCGAACCGTATACAGAACGAAAAGGCACATGGCACGTACACGAGCGAGACAGGCGATAGTAGTGTTTATTCGCGACTATAAAAAAAATCGGTCGGTCTGTTTTGGTCATCTGCCATCGGTAATCATTTCGTGCGCTCACATGAACTCGGCAATAGCATCCAAAGTCCATTCGAAACGCGGGTATTGAATAAAGTTCGCGCCCTAGATCAGTCAGTAGGTGGTGTTCCCCAGAATCAAATAGTGACAGTTGAACAAGTTCGCTCGGCAATCAAGAACACCAAAAATATGAAAGCTCCCGGGTTCGATGGAATATTCAATCTGACCCTAAAAAATCTGAGTATCAGAACGCTCACTCTCTTGACCAGCATATTCAACAAGTGTCTGGAGCTTCGCTACTTTCCTTCCATTTGGAAGCTGGCTAAAATCACACCGATCCTCAAACCTGGGAAAGATCCCACAATATCTTCGAGCTACCGACCTATCAGCCTGCTGTCGTCTCTGAGCAAGATTTATGAAAAGCTTCTTCTTGATCGCATCCTGGAATACGTGAGCAGTAACAACATACTTCTACCCGAACAATTTGGCTTCAGGAGGGGCCACTCGACGACTCACCAACTGATGAGAGTTGTCAACATAATTAAGAAGAACAAAGTCGTCTCCAAATCCACTGCAATGGCACTGCTCGACGTCGAGAAGGCGTTCGATAACGTGTGGCACGACGGGTTAATCTACAAGCTCAGCGAGTTCAACGTCCCAGTATACTTAACGCAAACCATCCGCAACTACCTACGAGATAGATCGTTCAAGGTTTCACTCCAGGGAGCAGTATCGGAAACGTTCCAAATCCCAGCTGGAGTGCCCCAAGGCAGTCTCCTCGGGCCTATCCTGTACAGCATATACACGTCGGATATCCCTCCCCTCCCCGATGGCTGCTGGCTGTCATTGTTTGCGGACGATACCGCCATACTGGTGAAGGGCAGAAAAGTGAACGAGCTCAGGAGCAAGCTACAGCGGTGTTTGGATATCTTTGTCGAATACACGAGCAACTGGAAAATACAACTAAACCTGCCCAAGACTCAAACGATCATCTTCAAGCACCGGCAAACTACCAAACTGGATCCCCCTAGTAACTGCAAAGTGACGCTTGGAGGCACGCCAATCGACTGGTCCTCAGAAGTAATCTATCTAGGTCTCCTAATAGACTCTAAAATCCTCTTTCGTCAGCACGTAGAAAAAGTTCAAGCTAAGTGTTCCCTACTAGTTAAATGCCTTTATCCACTCATCAATCGACGCTCCAAGCTCTCCGAACGAAACAAGTTGGCAGTATTCAAGCAGATCATCGCTCCCGTCATGGACTACGCTAGCCCAGTATGGCAAACATGTGCTCCTACCCACAAGAAAAAACTACAAGTGCTCCAAAACAAGACTCTGAAAATGATACTGAACCTTCCGTTCGATTCCCGGACCACCCTTGTCCATAGCTTGGCAAATGTAAATACCGTAGCACAAAGAATAACCACAAACACTAGCAAATTTCAGGCAAAATGCCGGAACTCCGAATATATGCTTATAAGCACTCTCTTCTAGGTTAAGTTGTAAATAGTGTACATAGTAGGTTAAGGTTAGGTTATAAAATTAAAACAAAGAAACAAATTCCGTTACATCCGGTAAATAAAAGTACCAAATTTATACTACGAATGAGAAACACAAAAAAAAAAAACAAGAAGATATGCACAAAGTTGAAGAGAAAATTCTGTATCACTTAAGAGATAAATTACATGTACTACAAGAAAACAAATTTAAAGAAATAAAGTCAATTTAACTGTTAAAAAAAAAAAACTGTTTTGGTCATCATTCGTCGTTTGAACAGCATCACAGTGGTATCAGTAGTAGAGCAGAATTTTCGCGCCATGGCCCGTACGAAACAGACCGCCCGCAAGTCCACCGGAGGGAAAGCTCCCCGCAAACAGTTGGCAACGAAGGCTGCCCGTAAAAGTGCCCCAGCTACGGGTGGCGTTAAGAAGCCCCATCGCTACAGACCAGGAACTGTCGCGCTGCGAGAAATTCGTCGCTATCAGAAGTCGACAGAGCTACTAATCCGCAAGCTGCCCTTCCAGCGTCTGGTTCGTGAGATCGCGCAGGACTTCAAAACCGATCTGCGCTTCCAGAGCTCAGCCGTCATGGCCCTTCAAGAAGCCAGCGAGGCTTACCTGGTTGGTTTGTTCGAGGATACCAATCTGTGCGCTATCCATGCCAAGCGAGTGACCATCATGCCGAAAGACATCCAACTGGCTCGCCGGATCCGTGGGGAGCGGGCCTAAATTTGGTGTGTGCCCATCACCCCCCAGAACGAAACAGCAACAAACGGTCCTTTTCAGGACCACAACCAATCATATTTTACTAAGAATTATTAGCAGAAATTTTCCGTTTCCCTCCAAAAATGCTCAGGCGGGTGGCTGTGTGTGTTTGTTAGACAGCACGCCGATGGGGGATTTTTTGCCAGCAGCACCACCTCGTACCGATCGACAGTAGTAGCGTGTGAAAAACAAGACCCATTGAGGGAAATCTTGCGCGGCCGATTTGTGATTTAGCACCAAATCGATGAGTGAACTTTTGAGAGATTGGGTGAAATCGTCAATGCCATGATATGAGGGAAACTATTATTAAGCGTCTGACGAGCATTGCAAAAAAAAAAAACTTGTGCAATGCTCACAGAAATGTACGTTGATGATTATCGGAGTGAAAATCAAATTAACTCTTTTTATCAGAAGAAAATAGTCGCCCTGAAAAGGGCGGTTTTTACGGCTAGAAAGGAGCGGGATTTAAGTTGCTGCGGAGGCCCTCTTTTCAGTCTTCTTCGGCAGCAGTACGGCCTGTATGTTAGGCAACACGCCACCCTGAGCAATGGTCACACCGGAGAGCAGTTTGTTCAGCTCTTCGTCATTTCGAATGGCCAGCTGCAGATGACGGGGGATGATTCTGGTCTTTTTGTTATCGCGAGCAGCGTTTCCTGCCAGCTCCAGTACTTCGGCGGCAAGATATTCCATCACAGCTGCCAAGTAGACGGGTGCTCCGGCACCGACACGTTCAGCATAATTTCCCTTCCTCAGCAGACGGTGAATTCGGCCAACAGGGAACTGGAGACCGGCACGAACTGAGCGGGATTTTGGCTTTCCCTTCACTTTTCCTCCTTTACCGCGTGCAGACATTGTTGTAGGTTTATCGCTGTGCGCGTTCGTGTGTAGTCACGTAGACAATACGAGTAACACTGATGCCACTCGCGCACACAGCACCCCTTGTTATGCATTCGCTTCATTGCACATCGTTCGCCAAAGGGGCGGAGTAGCGAACGAACGAAACGCGCTAAACACAAAAAAGGACGAACCTTCGTCTCGCTACACGATCGTATATAAGCGATATGTAGTGATTTTTGCTACCAATCAGTCAGCGCAGTTCGCATCGAGAGCGTTAACAGCAGCACAACCACGTCGTTACTATGGCACCGAAAGCCAGCGGAAAGGCTGTGAAAAAATCCGGCGGCGGCGGTGGCAAGGCACAGAAGAACATCGCCACAAAAGCAGGAGGAGGAGAGAAGAAGAAGCGAAAGCAACGGCGCAAGGAAAGCTACGCTATCTACATCTACAAGGTGCTGAAGCAGGTCCATCCGGACACCGGTGTCTCGTCGAAGGCGATGAGCATCATGAATAGCTTCGTGAACGACATCTTCGAGCGTATTGCTAACGAAGCATCTCGTCTGGCCCATTACAACCGACGGTCGACGATCACCTCCCGCGAGGTACAGACCGCCGTTCGTTTGCTGTTACCGGGAGAGCTGGCGAAACATGCCGTATCGGAAGGTACCAAGGCCGTTACCAAGTATACCAGCTCGAAGTAAACGTGTCGCCCGCCCCGCCGCCGGATGTCACACACCACCACCCCATCGTCATCGGCCCTTTTCAGGGCCACCAAAACACGTTCTGGTAAAGAGTTGAATTGAAATGTGTACACATAGTTTATATAAACATTAGTTGTTGTTGTTTGTTTGTTTGTTTGTTTCATTAGAGCAAAAACGTCGTTGTCATTTTTGTTTCTCTGTCCATTTTTCAAATCATCACCAAATCAATTGCTGTAGTTTGTGGAAGTAGTCTTTCCCCTTACCGCTAGTTGATTGTTTTTGTTAAGACGGAAAACGGTCTTTTTTCTACCCCTTTATCGTCTATATTCTACTCAGTCAGTCTAAAACAGCCCCTGCGTATGAAAATTCTGCCGCAAAAAGAACACATTTCTGGATCATACTTGTTAATACAATGCACTTCCCAGCCTTCAAACTTCTGATCTGCGTTGAACGTTAATAATTAAATACCCAACACAATTCATAATCGCAAAGTTGAACAATACAATACGTTCGTCAATTTAGGCTAAAAAATCGGTAATTATCGTTCGTTCGTTTGTTTATTGTGCCAGCCAATTTTTCTCTGTTTTATTATAGCCAAAATAAGCGCGTTGTTTGCTAATCAGAGTAATATTATACTTGCTCTGTTTGTTTGTTTGTTTGTTAAGGCAACAGAAAACCACGGCCTACTATTAATTTACCTGTACGTACGTACGTTTATCTGAGCAAGAAACCGCGCCTATTTACTATAGTGATTTGTTTAATCAAACTAACGACGACTGATTTATCTTGCCAATCGGCAGCCAGTTGAATGCGGGTGTGTGCGCGCGCTGCTGCTCAAGCTAGAAAACTCATGGGGGGAACGGAGCATTAACGGAAAATAAGCATCAATCAATTCTTTACAATTTTGTTAGTCCTGAAAAGGACTGTTGTTTTGGGGGGACGCGCACGTTGTCGGGAATTTACTTCTTGCCGGCGGTGACCTTCTTCGGGGCGGTGGCGGCCTTCTTTGGCTTAGGTGCCCTCGGCTTGTTCGCTGCAGCCTTCGATGGTTTGGTGGCTTTCTGTTTAGTGGCAGCCGTTACCGCCTTTGCAGGGGCAGCAGCTTTCGCTTTCTTCGTAGCCGATTTCTTAGCGGCCGGGATCGCCGCCTTTGGCTTGCTGGTCTTCTCACCACCACCAGCCGGCGGATTTTTCTTCTCCCCGGATTTAGTAGCCGATTTCTTCGGTTTTTTCGCTGCACCCGATGGTGGTTTCTTATCGCCAGCCGGTTTCTTTGCTTCGACCGTCACCTTAAACGATCCGGAAGCACCGGTACCCTTGGTCTGGGTGATGTTTCCCTTCTCGACACCCGTTTTCAAAGCCTTCCGGATAAACGGAGCCAGCCTGGCGACGTCACACATGTAGTTGGCGGCGATGTACTTTTTGATCGCCTGCAGTGATGATCCGCTCCGTTCCTTCAGGGTCCGGATGGCAGCCAGAACCATCTCACTCACTGGTGGATGGGTTGAAGATTTTTTCGGTTTCTTGGCGTCACTCTTGCTAGCCTTGGCCGCCTGCTTCGGTGGCGCTTTGGCGGCTGGCGGAGAGGCGACGACGGCAGGGGCCGTAGCAGCAACGTCGATAGCAGTTTCAGCCATTGCGCGTTCGTTTGGTTTGGTTTTCTTCCACACACACAGTTGTAGACGACGAGTCGATGGATGCACGATGATGCAAGTCTGCGAATATGATAACCGGGGGTCCGGTGTCTGTTGTTTAGGATCGTATTCATCGGCTCTGTTTGGGAACGCGTAGATGACGGTTGGAAGTTACTATTCGATCGGTGCCGGTAAAATTTTACGGACTGTTGTTTTAAATCAACCAAAATCGAATTACTGCTTGTGAAAAGTACACTGGAAGTTTGCATTCAATTTACTGCACTGTCCGCACCGTCCAAACTAACACCCGCTGAACATTCTGTTTTAAGCGTATGGCCGAATATTATCAAATCATGTATCCGACTATGGCGGCACGTGCAAACTGAATTGTGGAAAATAGGTTAATTTGAACCTTCTAGCAATTGGAAAACCTTTTCGGTGCTATCCAATCGAAAGAAAACTTCTCTCTATATAAAATTATTTCATTTTTGTACATATTTGCTCGAGCGGAAGTGCTCGTAATTTGGCGACCTGCGGAAAACGTTTCGGTCGGCTGGTCCTTTGCTGAAAACTTTCGTTATTAAAATTACTAAAACAAAAAAAGTTAACGGGTGGCAACACAAATTTTGGATTTTTTTTCTCAACCTGTCAAAAAAAAAAGACAAACGATTCGATTGAAATTAGAAGATACGTTCTCCATTGTTGGCCAAAAATTAGTGAACATTTCAAACCGATCCGTAATTGGATGCTGTTCGGCGAAGCTTCCGTTTGATGTCGGAACAGGCGCGTAGTACGGCGTCTACGTCAACTTTGCTAATGCATTTCGTGATCTTCTACCAATCAACTTGTTTGCAATTCGTGGCTCTCAAAACGAAATCCCGAAGAAATCTGCGATTGGGCGACACTGAAGCAAATTGTGAAGCGGGTTGTGCTTTTTAGGGTACAAATGGGATCGAGTGGGTATTCGGGAACGATTGTTTTTTTTTTTTTTTTGCTTTTTTTTGCGAGGGAAGTAACTTGCTTCGTGCAAAACAAAATATTTAGCCAAAATAATTTTTTTATCAACCGGCAAGCGGCATTGAGATTGCACCGTCGAAAGGTGTTGTAAACAGTCGACGGCGCAACGTTTTCCCCTTTGAAATATTGTACCGTGCACTTTTCGCCGAGATTCTTGTGTTGCTCGTAGAACCGTACAACGCGCTCGCGAAATGCTTTCTTGTTTCGACGGCAGAGACAGACAGAGAGAAATACCTCGAAAAAAATCCAACATTTTAGTTGCGGATTTTGATTTTAGTGCTCTAATCATCAGTGTTATTTCGAATTGCTTTGGCTAACTCAAAATTCTATTATTTAGGATGTACTGATCAACTCGCTACATCGTTGTGTACATGGCTGTGAGCTGATAAACCGCACGCGTCGACCATCACACCCAGGCGCTTCAGCGCACGCATCGATGGGAACGCTTGTCCCCCGACACAGATCACAAGCTGGACTTTTTTACGGTTGCTCAATCTCTCTCTCTCTCTCTCTCTCTCTCTCTCTCTCTCTCTCTCTCTCTCTCTCTCTCTCTCTCTCTCTCTCTCTCTCTCTTCCTGTGTGTGTGTGTGTGTTGTAATTGCTTCCTGATTGATACAGTACTAACTCACCAGCCATCAACTTTACTTTTATCATTCAGACCAATTAAAGGTACGCAAATTCATAGGTAGACAGGTAGGTGAAAGCGTGGTAAGCTAAAACGTGCGCGCGCGAAAAAAAGAGTCGGTCGGCGGTTCGTTGCTATCGAGAAACGAGCCGTTTTGTCCCATGATACGCAAGCTCAGGAGAAAGAAAAAGGAAATGCATATATGAAAAAAGGGAAACCCAGCGACTGAGCGCGTTGTAGTGTTACGACGGTCTCTCGCATATCCATCAAAATCGCACATTAAACAGTACGCCCCTGCAACGTGGATGAAAATTATGAAGGATACATTTCAAACTAATTCTTTTTTCTAAACATTTGGTGGCCCTGAAAAGGGCCTTTTGTGTTGTCGTGAACGTCGTGGTAGGGCTTAACCACCAAAACCGTACAATGTGCGTCCCTGGCGTTTAAGCGCATAGACGACATCCATCGCAGTGACGGTCTTCCGTTTGGCATGTTCAGTGTACGTCACAGCGTCCCGGATAACGTTTTCCAGAAAAATCTTCAGCACACCACGGGTTTCCTCGTATATCAAACCGGAGATTCGCTTCACTCCTCCACGTCGAGCCAGACGACGAATGGCGGGTTTGGTGATGCCCTGGATATTGTCACGAAGCACCTTGCGGTGCCGCTTAGCGCCTCCCTTGCCGAGCCCTTTGCCTCCTTTGCCACGGCCAGTCATCTTCTTGGTTGTTGTAGGTAATAACTTAGTAGGCTAGCGCAGCACACCTGCAGCAGCGAGATTCCAATACCGAATGTTGCAATTCGGCCCATTGAGTAGCGCTTTTATACTGATGCACACACATTCTCAGTCGCCGCCGCATAGGAAGATTACCATGGCTGCTATCTATATGCTTACTCGTGATGTGTTGGTTTGAAGGGGAAATAGCGCGAACACGAAGTTCACTGTTGCCACTGTTTTAGTAGCTTGGGATTGCCGAAATCTGCTTTATCCGGACTAATGCTGACATGGTAGCATTTTCCCTGGAAAACGATTGCCCAGAAATTGATTCTCCTGAAAAAGAAAGAAAGAAAAAGTAAATCGAAAAACAAACGGGTTTTTTTTTTAACTTATAAAGATTTTCTATACATCCGTCTACATGGTACGTTATATTGGCTTCTATGGTACTTAAATATCGATATCTGATACTGATCTATGATGGAACAAATTGTTACTGATGAACAAACTATTTCTGTTTGATATTCTTCTACTGTTGGAATTTTATTGATTTCTAGGCGATTTTTTTTTTGCTCATACATAGTTTTTCTTTTTAGGAATATTTTTTTGCAAATCTAATGAAAAGCTGAAAAAATCAAGTCTGGCAACACTGGCTCCGGAATGGAAATGGTGGGGGAAGTATAGTAGCCGAATCGAACCGTATACAGAACGAAAAGGCACATGGCACGTACACGAGCGAGACAGGCGATAGTAGTGTTTATTCGCGACTATAAAAAAAATCGGTCGGTCTGTTTTGGTCATCTGCCATCGGTAATCATTTCGTGCGCTCACATGAACTCGGCAATAGCATCCAAAGTCCATTCGAAACGCGGGTATTGAATAAAGTTCGCGCCCTAGATCAGTCAGTAGGTGGTGTTCCCCAGAATCAAATAGTGACAGTTGAACAAGTTCGCTCGGCAATCAAGAACACCAAAAATATGAAAGCTCCCGGGTTCGATGGAATATTCAATCTGACCCTAAAAAATCTGAGTATCAGAACGCTCACTCTCTTGACCAGCATATTCAACAAGTGTCTGGAGCTTCGCTACTTTCCTTCCATTTGGAAGCTGGCTAAAATCACACCGATCCTCAAACCTGGGAAAGATCCCACAATATCTTCGAGCTACCGACCTATCAGCCTGCTGTCGTCTCTGAGCAAGATTTATGAAAAGCTTCTTCTTGATCGCATCCTGGAATACGTGAGCAGTAACAACATACTTCTACCCGAACAATTTGGCTTCAGGAGGGGCCACTCGACGACTCACCAACTGATGAGAGTTGTCAACATAATTAAGAAGAACAAAGTCGTCTCCAAATCCACTGCAATGGCACTGCTCGACGTCGAGAAGGCGTTCGATAACGTGTGGCACGACGGGTTAATCTACAAGCTCAGCGAGTTCAACGTCCCAGTATACTTAACGCAAACCATCCGCAACTACCTACGAGATAGATCGTTCAAGGTTTCACTCCAGGGAGCAGTATCGGAAACGTTCCAAATCCCAGCTGGAGTGCCCCAAGGCAGTCTCCTCGGGCCTATCCTGTACAGCATATACACGTCGGATATCCCTCCCCTCCCCGATGGCTGCTGGCTGTCATTGTTTGCGGACGATACCGCCATACTGGTGAAGGGCAGAAAAGTGAACGAGCTCAGGAGCAAGCTACAGCGGTGTTTGGATATCTTTGTCGAATACACGAGCAACTGGAAAATACAACTAAACCTGCCCAAGACTCAAACGATCATCTTCAAGCACCGGCAAACTACCAAACTGGATCCCCCTAGTAACTGCAAAGTGACGCTTGGAGGCACGCCAATCGACTGGTCCTCAGAAGTAATCTATCTAGGTCTCCTAATAGACTCTAAAATCCTCTTTCGTCAGCACGTAGAAAAAGTTCAAGCTAAGTGTTCCCTACTAGTTAAATGCCTTTATCCACTCATCAATCGACGCTCCAAGCTCTCCGAACGAAACAAGTTGGCAGTATTCAAGCAGATCATCGCTCCCGTCATGGACTACGCTAGCCCAGTATGGCAAACATGTGCTCCTACCCACAAGAAAAAACTACAAGTGCTCCAAAACAAGACTCTGAAAATGATACTGAACCTTCCGTTCGATTCCCGGACCACCCTTGTCCATAGCTTGGCAAATGTAAATACCGTAGCACAAAGAATAACCACAAACACTAGCAAATTTCAGGCAAAATGCCGGAACTCCGAATATATGCTTATAAGCACTCTCTTCTAGGTTAAGTTGTAAATAGTGTACATAGTAGGTTAAGGTTAGGTTATAAAATTAAAACAAAGAAACAAATTCCGTTACATCCGGTAAATAAAAGTACCAAATTTATACTACGAATGAGAAACACAAAAAAAAAAAACAAGAAGATATGCACAAAGTTGAAGAGAAAATTCTGTATCACTTAAGAGATAAATTACATGTACTACAAGAAAACAAATTTAAAGAAATAAAGTCAATTTAACTGTTAAAAAAAAAAAACTGTTTTGGTCATCATTCGTCGTTTGAACAGCATCACAGTGGTATCAGTAGTAGAGCAGAATTTTCGCGCCATGGCCCGTACGAAACAGACCGCCCGCAAGTCCACCGGAGGGAAAGCTCCCCGCAAACAGTTGGCAACGAAGGCTGCCCGTAAAAGTGCCCCAGCTACGGGTGGCGTTAAGAAGCCCCATCGCTACAGACCAGGAACTGTCGCGCTGCGAGAAATTCGTCGCTATCAGAAGTCGACAGAGCTACTAATCCGCAAGCTGCCCTTCCAGCGTCTGGTTCGTGAGATCGCGCAGGACTTCAAAACCGATCTGCGCTTCCAGAGCTCAGCCGTCATGGCCCTTCAAGAAGCCAGCGAGGCTTACCTGGTTGGTTTGTTCGAGGATACCAATCTGTGCGCTATCCATGCCAAGCGAGTGACCATCATGCCGAAAGACATCCAACTGGCTCGCCGGATCCGTGGGGAGCGGGCCTAAATTTGGTGTGTGCCCATCACCCCCCAGAACGAAACAGCAACAAACGGTCCTTTTCAGGACCACAACCAATCATATTTTACTAAGAATTATTAGCAGAAATTTTCCGTTTCCCTCCAAAAATGCTCAGGCGGGTGGCTGTGTGTGTTTGTTAGACAGCACGCCGATGGGGGATTTTTTGCCAGCAGCACCACCTCGTACCGATCGACAGTAGTAGCGTGTGAAAAACAAGACCCATTGAGGGAAATCTTGCGCGGCCGATTTGTGATTTAGCACCAAATCGATGAGTGAACTTTTGAGAGATTGGGTGAAATCGTCAATGCCATGATATGAGGGAAACTATTATTAAGCGTCTGACGAGCATTGCAAAAAAAAAAAACTTGTGCAATGCTCACAGAAATGTACGTTGATGATTATCGGAGTGAAAATCAAATTAACTCTTTTTATCAGAAGAAAATAGTCGCCCTGAAAAGGGCGGTTTTTACGGCTAGAAAGGAGCGGGATTTAAGTTGCTGCGGAGGCCCTCTTTTCAGTCTTCTTCGGCAGCAGTACGGCCTGTATGTTAGGCAACACGCCACCCTGAGCAATGGTCACACCGGAGAGCAGTTTGTTCAGCTCTTCGTCATTTCGAATGGCCAGCTGCAGATGACGGGGGATGATTCTGGTCTTTTTGTTATCGCGAGCAGCGTTTCCTGCCAGCTCCAGTACTTCGGCGGCAAGATATTCCATCACAGCTGCCAAGTAGACGGGTGCTCCGGCACCGACACGTTCAGCATAATTTCCCTTCCTCAGCAGACGGTGAATTCGGCCAACAGGGAACTGGAGACCGGCACGAACTGAGCGGGATTTTGGCTTTCCCTTCACTTTTCCTCCTTTACCGCGTGCAGACATTGTTGTAGGTTTATCGCTGTGCGCGTTCGTGTGTAGTCACGTAGACAATACGAGTAACACTGATGCCACTCGCGCACACAGCACCCCTTGTTATGCATTCGCTTCATTGCACATCGTTCGCCAAAGGGGCGGAGTAGCGAACGAACGAAACGCGCTAAACACAAAAAAGGACGAACCTTCGTCTCGCTACACGATCGTATATAAGCGATATGTAGTGATTTTTGCTACCAATCAGTCAGCGCAGTTCGCATCGAGAGCGTTAACAGCAGCACAACCACGTCGTTACTATGGCACCGAAAGCCAGCGGAAAGGCTGTGAAAAAATCCGGCGGCGGCGGTGGCAAGGCACAGAAGAACATCGCCACAAAAGCAGGAGGAGGAGAGAAGAAGAAGCGAAAGCAACGGCGCAAGGAAAGCTACGCTATCTACATCTACAAGGTGCTGAAGCAGGTCCATCCGGACACCGGTGTCTCGTCGAAGGCGATGAGCATCATGAATAGCTTCGTGAACGACATCTTCGAGCGTATTGCTAACGAAGCATCTCGTCTGGCCCATTACAACCGACGGTCGACGATCACCTCCCGCGAGGTACAGACCGCCGTTCGTTTGCTGTTACCGGGAGAGCTGGCGAAACATGCCGTATCGGAAGGTACCAAGGCCGTTACCAAGTATACCAGCTCGAAGTAAACGTGTCGCCCGCCCCGCCGCCGGATGTCACACACCACCACCCCATCGTCATCGGCCCTTTTCAGGGCCACCAAAACACGTTCTGGTAAAGAGTTGAATTGAAATGTGTACACATAGTTTATATAAACATTAGTTGTTGTTGTTTGTTTGTTTGTTTCATTAGAGCAAAAACGTCGTTGTCATTTTTGTTTCTCTGTCCATTTTTCAAATCATCACCAAATCAATTGCTGTAGTTTGTGGAAGTAGTCTTTCCCCTTACCGCTAGTTGATTGTTTTTGTTAAGACGGAAAACGGTCTTTTTTCTACCCCTTTATCGTCTATATTCTACTCAGTCAGTCTAAAACAGCCCCTGCGTATGAAAATTCTGCCGCAAAAAGAACACATTTCTGGATCATACTTGTTAATACAATGCACTTCCCAGCCTTCAAACTTCTGATCTGCGTTGAACGTTAATAATTAAATACCCAACACAATTCATAATCGCAAAGTTGAACAATACAATACGTTCGTCAATTTAGGCTAAAAAATCGGTAATTATCGTTCGTTCGTTTGTTTATTGTGCCAGCCAATTTTTCTCTGTTTTATTATAGCCAAAATAAGCGCGTTGTTTGCTAATCAGAGTAATATTATACTTGCTCTGTTTGTTTGTTTGTTTGTTAAGGCAACAGAAAACCACGGCCTACTATTAATTTACCTGTACGTACGTACGTTTATCTGAGCAAGAAACCGCGCCTATTTACTATAGTGATTTGTTTAATCAAACTAACGACGACTGATTTATCTTGCCAATCGGCAGCCAGTTGAATGCGGGTGTGTGCGCGCGCTGCTGCTCAAGCTAGAAAACTCATGGGGGGAACGGAGCATTAACGGAAAATAAGCATCAATCAATTCTTTACAATTTTGTTAGTCCTGAAAAGGACTGTTGTTTTGGGGGGACGCGCACGTTGTCGGGAATTTACTTCTTGCCGGCGGTGACCTTCTTCGGGGCGGTGGCGGCCTTCTTTGGCTTAGGTGCCCTCGGCTTGTTCGCTGCAGCCTTCGATGGTTTGGTGGCTTTCTGTTTAGTGGCAGCCGTTACCGCCTTTGCAGGGGCAGCAGCTTTCGCTTTCTTCGTAGCCGATTTCTTAGCGGCCGGGATCGCCGCCTTTGGCTTGCTGGTCTTCTCACCACCACCAGCCGGCGGATTTTTCTTCTCCCCGGATTTAGTAGCCGATTTCTTCGGTTTTTTCGCTGCACCCGATGGTGGTTTCTTATCGCCAGCCGGTTTCTTTGCTTCGACCGTCACCTTAAACGATCCGGAAGCACCGGTACCCTTGGTCTGGGTGATGTTTCCCTTCTCGACACCCGTTTTCAAAGCCTTCCGGATAAACGGAGCCAGCCTGGCGACGTCACACATGTAGTTGGCGGCGATGTACTTTTTGATCGCCTGCAGTGATGATCCGCTCCGTTCCTTCAGGGTCCGGATGGCAGCCAGAACCATCTCACTCACTGGTGGATGGGTTGAAGATTTTTTCGGTTTCTTGGCGTCACTCTTGCTAGCCTTGGCCGCCTGCTTCGGTGGCGCTTTGGCGGCTGGCGGAGAGGCGACGACGGCAGGGGCCGTAGCAGCAACGTCGATAGCAGTTTCAGCCATTGCGCGTTCGTTTGGTTTGGTTTTCTTCCACACACACAGTTGTAGACGACGAGTCGATGGATGCACGATGATGCAAGTCTGCGAATATGATAACCGGGGGTCCGGTGTCTGTTGTTTAGGATCGTATTCATCGGCTCTGTTTGGGAACGCGTAGATGACGGTTGGAAGTTACTATTCGATCGGTGCCGGTAAAATTTTACGGACTGTTGTTTTAAATCAACCAAAATCGAATTACTGCTTGTGAAAAGTACACTGGAAGTTTGCATTCAATTTACTGCACTGTCCGCACCGTCCAAACTAACACCCGCTGAACATTCTGTTTTAAGCGTATGGCCGAATATTATCAAATCATGTATCCGACTATGGCGGCACGTGCAAACTGAATTGTGGAAAATAGGTTAATTTGAACCTTCTAGCAATTGGAAAACCTTTTCGGTGCTATCCAATCGAAAGAAAACTTCTCTCTATATAAAATTATTTCATTTTTGTACATATTTGCTCGAGCGGAAGTGCTCGTAATTTGGCGACCTGCGGAAAACGTTTCGGTCGGCTGGTCCTTTGCTGAAAACTTTCGTTATTAAAATTACTAAAACAAAAAAAGTTAACGGGTGGCAACACAAATTTTGGATTTTTTTTCTCAACCTGTCAAAAAAAAAAGACAAACGATTCGATTGAAATTAGAAGATACGTTCTCCATTGTTGGCCAAAAATTAGTGAACATTTCAAACCGATCCGTAATTGGATGCTGTTCGGCGAAGCTTCCGTTTGATGTCGGAACAGGCGCGTAGTACGGCGTCTACGTCAACTTTGCTAATGCATTTCGTGATCTTCTACCAATCAACTTGTTTGCAATTCGTGGCTCTCAAAACGAAATCCCGAAGAAATCTGCGATTGGGCGACACTGAAGCAAATTGTGAAGCGGGTTGTGCTTTTTAGGGTACAAATGGGATCGAGTGGGTATTCGGGAACGATTGTTTTTTTTTTTTTTTGCTTTTTTTTGCGAGGGAAGTAACTTGCTTCGTGCAAAACAAAATATTTAGCCAAAATAATTTTTTTATCAACCGGCAAGCGGCATTGAGATTGCACCGTCGAAAGGTGTTGTAAACAGTCGACGGCGCAACGTTTTCCCCTTTGAAATATTGTACCGTGCACTTTTCGCCGAGATTCTTGTGTTGCTCGTAGAACCGTACAACGCGCTCGCGAAATGCTTTCTTGTTTCGACGGCAGAGACAGACAGAGAGAAATACCTCGAAAAAAATCCAACATTTTAGTTGCGGATTTTGATTTTAGTGCTCTAATCATCAGTGTTATTTCGAATTGCTTTGGCTAACTCAAAATTCTATTATTTAGGATGTACTGATCAACTCGCTACATCGTTGTGTACATGGCTGTGAGCTGATAAACCGCACGCGTCGACCATCACACCCAGGCGCTTCAGCGCACGCATCGATTCGATGGGAACGCTTGTCCCCCGACACAGATCACAAGCTGGACTTTTTTACGGTTGCTCAATCTCTCTCTCTCTCTCTCTCTCTCTCTCTCTCTCTCTCTCTCTCTCTCTCTCTCTCTCTCTCTCTCTCTCTCTCTCTTCCTGTGTGTGTGTGTGTGTTGTAATTGCTTCCTGATTGATACAGTACTAACTCACCAGCCATCAACTTTACTTTTATCATTCAGACCAATTAAAGGTACGCAAATTCATAGGTAGACAGGTAGGTGAAAGCGTGGTAAGCTAAAACGTGCGCGCGCGAAAAAAAGAGTCGGTCGGCGGTTCGTTGCTATCGAGAAACGAGCCGTTTTGTCCCATGATACGCAAGCTCAGGAGAAAGAAAAAGGAAATGCATATATGAAAAAAGGGAAACCCAGCGACTGAGCGCGTTGTAGTGTTACGACGGTCTCTCGCATATCCATCAAAATCGCACATTAAACAGTACGCCCCTGCAACGTGGATGAAAATTATGAAGGATACATTTCAAACTAATTCTTTTTTCTAAACATTTGGTGGCCCTGAAAAGGGCCTTTTGTGTTGTCGTGAACGTCGTGGTAGGGCTTAACCACCAAAACCGTACAATGTGCGTCCCTGGCGTTTAAGCGCATAGACGACATCCATCGCAGTGACGGTCTTCCGTTTGGCATGTTCAGTGTACGTCACAGCGTCCCGGATAACGTTTTCCAGAAAAATCTTCAGCACACCACGGGTTTCCTCGTATATCAAACCGGAGATTCGCTTCACTCCTCCACGTCGAGCCAGACGACGAATGGCGGGTTTGGTGATGCCCTGGATATTGTCACGAAGCACCTTGCGGTGCCGCTTAGCGCCTCCCTTGCCGAGCCCTTTGCCTCCTTTGCCACGGCCAGTCATCTTCTTGGTTGTTGTAGGTAATAACTTAGTAGGCTAGCGCAGCACACCTGCAGCAGCGAGATTCCAATACCGAATGTTGCAATTCGGCCCATTGAGTAGCGCTTTTATACTGATGCACACACATTCTCAGTCGCCGCCGCATAGGAAGATTACCATGGCTGCTATCTATATGCTTACTCGTGATGTGTTGGTTTGAAGGGGAAATAGCGCGAACACGAAGTTCACTGTTGCCACTGTTTTAGTAGCTTGGGATTGCCGAAATCTGCTTTATCCGGACTAATGCTGACATGGTAGCATTTTCCCTGGAAAACGATTGCCCAGAAATTGATTCTCCTGAAAAAGAAAGAAAGAAAAAGTAAATCGAAAAACAAACGGGTTTTTTTTTTAACTTATAAAGATTTTCTATACATCCGTCTACATGGTACGTTATATTGGCTTCTATGGTACTTAAATATCGATATCTGATACTGATCTATGATGGAACAAATTGTTACTGATGAACAAACTATTTCTGTTTGATATTCTTCTACTGTTGGAATTTTATTGATTTCTAGGCGATTTTTTTTGCTCATACATAGTTTTTCTTTTTAGGAATATTTTTTTGCAAATCTAATGAAAAGCTGAAAAAATCAAGTCTGGCAACACTGGCTCCGGAATGGAAATGGTGGGGGAAGTATAGTAGCCGAATCGAACCGTATACAGAACGAAAAGGCACATGGCACGTACACGAGCGAGACAGGCGATAGTAGTGTTTATTCGCGACTATAAAAAAAATCGGTCGGTCTGTTTTGGTCATCATTCGTCGTTTGAACAGCATCACAGTGGTATCAGTAGTAGAGCAGAATTTTCGCGCCATGGCCCGTACGAAACAGACCGCCCGCAAGTCCACCGGAGGGAAAGCTCCCCGCAAACAGTTGGCAACGAAGGCTGCCCGTAAAAGTGCCCCAGCTACGGGTGGCGTTAAGAAGCCCCATCGCTACAGACCAGGAACTGTCGCGCTGCGAGAAATTCGTCGCTATCAGAAGTCGACAGAGCTACTAATCCGCAAGCTGCCCTTCCAGCGTCTGGTTCGTGAGATCGCGCAGGACTTCAAAACCGATCTGCGCTTCCAGAGCTCAGCCGTCATGGCCCTTCAAGAAGCCAGCGAGGCTTACCTGGTTGGTTTGTTCGAGGATACCAATCTGTGCGCTATCCATGCCAAGCGAGTGACCATCATGCCGAAAGACATCCAACTGGCTCGCCGGATCCGTGGGGAGCGGGCCTAAATTTGGTGTGTGCCCATCACCCCCCAGAACGAAACAGCAACAAACGGTCCTTTTCAGGACCACAACCAATCATATTTTACTAAGAATTATTAGCAGAAATTTTCCGTTTCCCTCCAAAAATGCTCAGGCGGGTGGCTGTGTGTGTTTGTTAGACAGCACGCCGATGGGGGATTTTTTGCCAGCAGCACCACCTCGTACCGATCGACAGTAGTAGCGTGTGAAAAACAAGACCCATTGAGGGAAATCTTGCGCGGCCGATTTGTGATTTAGCACCAAATCGATGAGTGAACTTTTGAGAGATTGGGTGAAATCGTCAATGCCATGATATGAGGGAAACTATTATTAAGCGTCTGACGAGCATTGCAAAAAAAAAAAACTTGTGCAATGCTCACAGAAATGTACGTTGATGATTATCGGAGTGAAAATCAAATTAACTCTTTTTATCAGAAGAAAATAGTCGCCCTGAAAAGGGCGGTTTTTACGGCTAGAAAGGAGCGGGATTTAAGTTGCTGCGGAGGCCCTCTTTTCAGTCTTCTTCGGCAGCAGTGCGGCCTGTATGTTAGGCAACACGCCACCCTGAGCAATGGTCACACCGGAGAGCAGTTTGTTCAGCTCTTCGTCATTTCGAATGGCCAGCTGCAGATGACGGGGGATGATTCTGGTCTTTTTGTTATCGCGAGCAGCGTTTCCTGCCAGCTCCAGTACTTCGGCGGCAAGATATTCCATCACAGCTGCCAAGTAGACGGGTGCTCCGGCACCGACACGTTCAGCATAATTTCCCTTCCTCAGCAGACGGTGAATTCGGCCAACAGGGAACTGGAGACCGGCACGAACTGAGCGGGATTTTGGCTTTCCCTTCACTTTTCCTCCTTTACCGCGTGCAGACATTGTTGTAGGTTTATCGCTGTGCGCGTTCGTGTGTAGTCACGTAGACAATACGAGTAACACTGATGCCACTCGCGCACACAGCACCCCTTGTTATGCATTCGCTTCATTGCACATCGTTCGCCAAAGGGGCGGAGTAGCGAACGAACGAAACGCGCTAAACACAAAAAAGGACGAACCTTCGTCTCGCTACACGATCGTATATAAGCGATATGTAGTGATTTTTGCTACCAATCAGTCAGCGCAGTTCGCATCGAGAGCGTTAACAGCAGCACAACCACGTCGTTACTATGGCACCGAAAGCCAGCGGAAAGGCTGTGAAAAAATCCGGCGGCGGCGGTGGCAAGGCACAGAAGAACATCGCCACAAAAGCAGGAGGAGGAGAGAAGAAGAAGCGAAAGCAACGGCGCAAGGAAAGCTACGCTATCTACATCTACAAGGTGCTGAAGCAGGTCCATCCGGACACCGGTGTCTCGTCGAAGGCGATGAGCATCATGAATAGCTTCGTGAACGACATCTTCGAGCGTATTGCTAACGAAGCATCTCGTCTGGCCCATTACAACCGACGGTCGACGATCACCTCCCGCGAGGTACAGACCGCCGTTCGTTTGCTGTTACCGGGAGAGCTGGCGAAACATGCCGTATCGGAAGGTACCAAGGCCGTTACCAAGTATACCAGCTCGAAGTAAACGTGTCGCCCGCCCCGCCGCCGGATGTCACACACCACCACCCCATCGTCATCGGCCCTTTTCAGGGCCACCAAAACACGTTCTGGTAAAGAGTTGAATTGAAATGTGTACACATAGTTTATATAAACATTAGTTGTTGTTGTTTGTTTGTTTGTTTGTTTCATTAGAGCAAAAACGTCGTTGTCATTTTTGTTTCTCTGTCCATTTTTCAAATCATCACCAAATCAATTGCTGTAGTTTGTGGAAGTAGTCTTTCCCCTTACCGCTAGTTGATTGTTTTTGTTAAGACGGAAAACGGTCTTTTTTCTACCCCTTTATCGTCTATATTCTACTCAGTCAGTCTAAAACAGCCCCTGCGTATGAAAATTCTGCCGCAAAAAGAACACATTTCTGGATCATACTTGTTAATACAATGCACTTCCCAGCCTTCAAACTTCTGATCTGCGTTGAACGTTAATAATTAAATACCCAACACAATTCATAATCGCAAAGTTGAACAATACAATACGTTCGTCAATTTAGGCTAAAAAATCGGTAATTATCGTTCGTTCGTTTGTTTATTGTGCCAGCCAATTTTTCTCTGTTTTATTATAGCCAAAATAAGCGCGTTGTTTGCTAATCAGAGTAATATTATACTTGCTCTGTTTGTTTGTTTGTTTGTTAAGGCAACAGAAAACCACGGCCTACTATTAATTTACCTGTACGTACGTACGTTTATCTGAGCAAGAAACCGCGCCTATTTACTATAGTGATTTGTTTAATCAAACTAACGACGACTGATTTATCTTGCCAATCGGCAGCCAGTTGAATGCGGGTGTGTGCGCGCGCTGCTGCTCAAGCTAGAAAACTCATGGGGGGAACGGAGCATTAACGGAAAATAAGCATCAATCAATTCTTTACAATTTTGTTAGTCCTGAAAAGGACTGTTGTTTTGGGGGGACGCGCACGTTGTCGGGAATTTACTTCTTGCCGGCGGTGACCTTCTTCGGGGCGGTGGCGGCCTTCTTTGGCTTAGGTGCCCTCGGCTTGTTCGCTGCAGCCTTCGATGGTTTGGTGGCTTTCTGTTTAGTGGCAGCCGTTACCGCCTTTGCAGGGGCAGCAGCTTTCGCTTTCTTCGTAGCCGATTTCTTAGCGGCCGGGATCGCCGCCTTTGGCTTGCTGGTCTTCTCACCACCACCAGCCGGCGGATTTTTCTTCTCCCCGGATTTAGTAGCCGATTTCTTCGGTTTTTTCGCTGCACCCGATGGTGGTTTCTTATCGCCAGCCGGTTTCTTTGCTTCGACCGTCACCTTAAACGATCCGGAAGCACCGGTACCCTTGGTCTGGGTGATGTTTCCCTTCTCGACACCCGTTTTCAAAGCCTTCCGGATAAACGGAGCCAGCCTGGCGACGTCACACATGTAGTTGGCGGCGATGTACTTTTTGATCGCCTGCAGTGATGATCCGCTCCGTTCCTTCAGGGTCCGGATGGCAGCCAGAACCATCTCACTCACTGGTGGATGGGTTGAAGATTTTTTCGGTTTCTTGGCGTCACTCTTGCTAGCCTTGGCCGCCTGCTTCGGTGGCGCTTTGGCGGCTGGCGGAGAGGCGACGACGGCAGGGGCCGTAGCAGCAACGTCGATAGCAGTTTCAGCCATTGCGCGTTCGTTTGGTTTGGTTTTCTTCCACACACACAGTTGTAGACGACGAGTCGATGGATGCACGATGATGCAAGTCTGCGAATATGATAACCGGGGGTCCGGTGTCTGTTGTTTAGGATCGTATTCATCGGCTCTGTTTGGGAACGCGTAGATGACGGTTGGAAGTTACTATTCGATCGGTGCCGGTAAAATTTTACGGACTGTTGTTTTAAATCAACCAAAATCGAATTACTGCTTGTGAAAAGTACACTGGAAGTTTGCATTCAATTTACTGCACTGTCCGCACCGTCCAAACTAACACCCGCTGAACATTCTGTTTTAAGCGTATGGCCGAATATTATCAAATCATGTATCCGACTATGGCGGCACGTGCAAACTGAATTGTGGAAAATAGGTTAATTTGAACCTTCTAGCAATTGGAAAACCTTTTCGGTGCTATCCAATCGAAAGAAAACTTCTCTCTATATAAAATTATTTCATTTTTGTACATATTTGCTCGAGCGGAAGTGCTCGTAATTTGGCGACCTGCGGAAAACGTTTCGGTCGGCTGGTCCTTTGCTGAAAACTTTCGTTATTAAAATTACTAAAACAAAAAAAGTTAACGGGTGGCAACACAAATTTTGGATTTTTTTTCTCAACCTGTCAAAAAAAAAAGACAAACGATTCGATTGAAATTAGAAGATACGTTCTCCATTGTTGGCCAAAAATTAGTGAACATTTCAAACCGATCCGTAATTGGATGCTGTTCGGCGAAGCTTCCGTTTGATGTCGGAACAGGCGCGTAGTACGGCGTCTACGTCAACTTTGCTAATGCATTTCGTGATCTTCTACCAATCAACTTGTTTGCAATTCGTGGCTCTCAAAACGAAATCCCGAAGAAATCTGCGATTGGGCGACACTGAAGCAAATTGTGAAGCGGGTTGTGCTTTTTAGGGTACAAATGGGATCGAGTGGGTATTCGGGAACGATTGTTTTTTTTTTTTTTTTGCTTTTTTTTGCGAGGGAAGTAACTTGCTTCGTGCAAAACAAAATATTTAGCCAAAATAATTTTTTTATCAACCGGCAAGCGGCATTGAGATTGCACCGTCGAAAGGTGTTGTAAACAGTCGACGGCGCAACGTTTTCCCCTTTGAAATATTGTACCGTGCACTTTTCGCCGAGATTCTTGTGTTGCTCGTAGAACCGTACAACGCGCTCGCGAAATGCTTTCTTGTTTCGACGGCAGAGACAGACAGAGAGAAATACCTCGAAAAAAATCCAACATTTTAGTTGCGGATTTTGATTTTAGTGCTCTAATCATCAGTGTTATTTCGAATTGCTTTGGCTAACTCAAAATTCTATTATTTAGGATGTACTGATCAACTCGCTACATCGTTGTGTACATGGCTGTGAGCTGATAAACCGCACGCGTCGACCATCACACCCAGGCGCTTCAGCGCACGCATCGATGGGAACGCTTGTCCCCCGACACAGATCACAAGCTGGACTTTTTTACGGTTGCTCAATCTCTCTCTCTCTCTCTCTCTCTCTCTCTCTCTCTCTCTCTCTCTCTCTCTCTCTCTCTCTCTCTCTCTCTCTTCCTGTGTGTGTGTGTGTGTTGTAATTGCTTCCTGATTGATACAGTACTAACTCACCAGCCATCAACTTTACTTTTATCATTCAGACCAATTAAAGGTACGCAAATTCATAGGTAGACAGGTAGGTGAAAGCGTGGTAAGCTAAAACGTGCGCGCGCGAAAAAAAGAGTCGGTCGGCGGTTCGTTGCTATCGAGAAACGAGCCGTTTTGTCCCATGATACGCAAGCTCAGGAGAAAGAAAAAGGAAATGCATATATGAAAAAAGGGAAACCCAGCGACTGAGCGCGTTGTAGTGTTACGACGGTCTCTCGCATATCCATCAAAATCGCACATTAAACAGTACGCCCCTGCAACGTGGATGAAAATTATGAAGGATACATTTCAAACTAATTCTTTTTTCTAAACATTTGGTGGCCCTGAAAAGGGCCTTTTGTGTTGTCGTGAACGTCGTGGTAGGGCTTAACCACCAAAACCGTACAATGTGCGTCCCTGGCGTTTAAGCGCATAGACGACATCCATCGCAGTGACGGTCTTCCGTTTGGCATGTTCAGTGTACGTCACAGCGTCCCGGATAACGTTTTCCAGAAAAATCTTCAGCACACCACGGGTTTCCTCGTATATCAAACCGGAGATTCGCTTCACTCCTCCACGTCGAGCCAGACGACGAATGGCGGGTTTGGTGATGCCCTGGATATTGTCACGAAGCACCTTGCGGTGCCGCTTAGCGCCTCCCTTGCCGAGCCCTTTGCCTCCTTTGCCACGGCCAGTCATCTTCTTGGTTGTTGTAGGTAATAACTTAGTAGGCTAGCGCAGCACACCTGCAGCAGCGAGATTCCAATACCGAATGTTGCAATTCGGCCCATTGAGTAGCGCTTTTATACTGATGCACACACATTCTCAGTCGCCGCCGCATAGGAAGATTACCATGGCTGCTATCTATATGCTTACTCGTGATGTGTTGGTTTGAAGGGGAAATAGCGCGAACACGAAGTTCACTGTTGCCACTGTTTTAGTAGCTTGGGATTGCCGAAATCTGCTTTATCCGGACTAATGCTGACATGGTAGCATTTTCCCTGGAAAACGATTGCCCAGAAATTGATTCTCCTGAAAAAGAAAGAAAGAAAAAGTAAATCGAAAAACAAACGGGTTTTTTTTTTAACTTATAAAGATTTTCTATACATCCGTCTACATGGTACGTTATATTGGCTTCTATGGTACTTAAATATCGATATCTGATACTGATCTATGATGGAACAAATTGTTACTGATGAACAAACTATTTCTGTTTGATATTCTTCTACTGTTGGAATTTTATTGATTTCTAGGCGATTTTTTTTGCTCATACATAGTTTTTCTTTTTAGGAATATTTTTTTGCAAATCTAATGAAAAGCTGAAAAAATCAAGTCTGGCAACACTGGCTCCGGAATGGAAATGGTGGGGGAAGTATAGTAGCCGAATCGAACCGTATACAGAACGAAAAGGCACATGGCACGTACACGAGCGAGACAGGCGATAGTAGTGTTTATTCGCGACTATAAAAAAAATCGGTCGGTCTGTTTTGGTCATCATTCGTCGTTTGAACAGCATCACAGTGGTATCAGTAGTAGAGCAGAATTTTCGCGCCATGGCCCGTACGAAACAGACCGCCCGCAAGTCCACCGGAGGGAAAGCTCCCCGCAAACAGTTGGCAACGAAGGCTGCCCGTAAAAGTGCCCCAGCTACGGGTGGCGTTAAGAAGCCCCATCGCTACAGACCAGGAACTGTCGCGCTGCGAGAAATTCGTCGCTATCAGAAGTCGACAGAGCTACTAATCCGCAAGCTGCCCTTCCAGCGTCTGGTTCGTGAGATCGCGCAGGACTTCAAAACCGATCTGCGCTTCCAGAGCTCAGCCGTCATGGCCCTTCAAGAAGCCAGCGAGGCTTACCTGGTTGGTTTGTTCGAGGATACCAATCTGTGCGCTATCCATGCCAAGCGAGTGACCATCATGCCGAAAGACATCCAACTGGCTCGCCGGATCCGTGGGGAGCGGGCCTAAATTTGGTGTGTGCCCATCACCCCCCAGAACGAAACAGCAACAAACGGTCCTTTTCAGGACCACAACCAATCATATTTTACTAAGAATTATTAGCAGAAATTTTCCGTTTCCCTCCAAAAATGCTCAGGCGGGTGGCTGTGTGTGTTTGTTAGACAGCACGCCGATGGGGGATTTTTTGCCAGCAGCACCACCTCGTACCGATCGACAGTAGTAGCGTGTGAAAAACAAGACCCATTGAGGGAAATCTTGCGCGGCCGATTTGTGATTTAGCACCAAATCGATGAGTGAACTTTTGAGAGATTGGGTGAAATCGTCAATGCCATGATATGAGGGAAACTATTATTAAGCGTCTGACGAGCATTGCAAAAAAAAAAAACTTGTGCAATGCTCACAGAAATGTACGTTGATGATTATCGGAGTGAAAATCAAATTAACTCTTTTTATCAGAAGAAAATAGTCGCCCTGAAAAGGGCGGTTTTTACGGCTAGAAAGGAGCGGGATTTAAGTTGCTGCGGAGGCCCTCTTTTCAGTCTTCTTCGGCAGCAGTGCGGCCTGTATGTTAGGCAACACGCCACCCTGAGCAATGGTCACACCGGAGAGCAGTTTGTTCAGCTCTTCGTCATTTCGAATGGCCAGCTGCAGATGACGGGGGATGATTCTGGTCTTTTTGTTATCGCGAGCAGCGTTTCCTGCCAGCTCCAGTACTTCGGCGGCAAGATATTCCATCACAGCTGCCAAGTAGACGGGTGCTCCGGCACCGACACGTTCAGCATAATTTCCCTTCCTCAGCAGACGGTGAATTCGGCCAACAGGGAACTGGAGACCGGCACGAACTGAGCGGGATTTTGGCTTTCCCTTCACTTTTCCTCCTTTACCGCGTGCAGACATTGTTGTAGGTTTATCGCTGTGCGCGTTCGTGTGTAGTCACGTAGACAATACGAGTAACACTGATGCCACTCGCGCACACAGCACCCCTTGTTATGCATTCGCTTCATTGCACATCGTTCGCCAAAGGGGCGGAGTAGCGAACGAACGAAACGCGCTAAACACAAAAAAGGACGAACCTTCGTCTCGCTACACGATCGTATATAAGCGATATGTAGTGATTTTTGCTACCAATCAGTCAGCGCAGTTCGCATCGAGAGCGTTAACAGCAGCACAACCACGTCGTTACTATGGCACCGAAAGCCAGCGGAAAGGCTGTGAAAAAATCCGGCGGCGGCGGTGGCAAGGCACAGAAGAACATCGCCACAAAAGCAGGAGGAGGAGAGAAGAAGAAGCGAAAGCAACGGCGCAAGGAAAGCTACGCTATCTACATCTACAAGGTGCTGAAGCAGGTCCATCCGGACACCGGTGTCTCGTCGAAGGCGATGAGCATCATGAATAGCTTCGTGAACGACATCTTCGAGCGTATTGCTAACGAAGCATCTCGTCTGGCCCATTACAACCGACGGTCGACGATCACCTCCCGCGAGGTACAGACCGCCGTTCGTTTGCTGTTACCGGGAGAGCTGGCGAAACATGCCGTATCGGAAGGTACCAAGGCCGTTACCAAGTATACCAGCTCGAAGTAAACGTGTCGCCCGCCCCGCCGCCGGATGTCACACACCACCACCCCATCGTCATCGGCCCTTTTCAGGGCCACCAAAACACGTTCTGGTAAAGAGTTGAATTGAAATGTGTACACATAGTTTATATAAACATTAGTTGTTGTTGTTTGTTTGTTTGTTTGTTTCATTAGAGCAAAAACGTCGTTGTCATTTTTGTTTCTCTGTCCATTTTTCAAATCATCACCAAATCAATTGCTGTAGTTTGTGGAAGTAGTCTTTCCCCTTACCGCTAGTTGATTGTTTTTGTTAAGACGGAAAACGGTCTTTTTTCTACCCCTTTATCGTCTATATTCTACTCAGTCAGTCTAAAACAGCCCCTGCGTATGAAAATTCTGCCGCAAAAAGAACACATTTCTGGATCATACTTGTTAATACAATGCACTTCCCAGCCTTCAAACTTCTGATCTGCGTTGAACGTTAATAATTAAATACCCAACACAATTCATAATCGCAAAGTTGAACAATACAATACGTTCGTCAATTTAGGCTAAAAAATCGGTAATTATCGTTCGTTCGTTTGTTTATTGTGCCAGCCAATTTTTCTCTGTTTTATTATAGCCAAAATAAGCGCGTTGTTTGCTAATCAGAGTAATATTATACTTGCTCTGTTTGTTTGTTTGTTTGTTAAGGCAACAGAAAACCACGGCCTACTATTAATTTACCTGTACGTACGTACGTTTATCTGAGCAAGAAACCGCGCCTATTTACTATAGTGATTTGTTTAATCAAACTAACGACGACTGATTTATCTTGCCAATCGGCAGCCAGTTGAATGCGGGTGTGTGCGCGCGCTGCTGCTCAAGCTAGAAAACTCATGGGGGGAACGGAGCATTAACGGAAAATAAGCATCAATCAATTCTTTACAATTTTGTTAGTCCTGAAAAGGACTGTTGTTTTGGGGGGACGCGCACGTTGTCGGGAATTTACTTCTTGCCGGCGGTGACCTTCTTCGGGGCGGTGGCGGCCTTCTTTGGCTTAGGTGCCCTCGGCTTGTTCGCTGCAGCCTTCGATGGTTTGGTGGCTTTCTGTTTAGTGGCAGCCGTTACCGCCTTTGCAGGGGCAGCAGCTTTCGCTTTCTTCGTAGCCGATTTCTTAGCGGCCGGGATCGCCGCCTTTGGCTTGCTGGTCTTCTCACCACCACCAGCCGGCGGATTTTTCTTCTCCCCGGATTTAGTAGCCGATTTCTTCGGTTTTTTCGCTGCACCCGATGGTGGTTTCTTATCGCCAGCCGGTTTCTTTGCTTCGACCGTCACCTTAAACGATCCGGAAGCACCGGTACCCTTGGTCTGGGTGATGTTTCCCTTCTCGACACCCGTTTTCAAAGCCTTCCGGATAAACGGAGCCAGCCTGGCGACGTCACACATGTAGTTGGCGGCGATGTACTTTTTGATCGCCTGCAGTGATGATCCGCTCCGTTCCTTCAGGGTCCGGATGGCAGCCAGAACCATCTCACTCACTGGTGGATGGGTTGAAGATTTTTTCGGTTTCTTGGCGTCACTCTTGCTAGCCTTGGCCGCCTGCTTCGGTGGCGCTTTGGCGGCTGGCGGAGAGGCGACGACGGCAGGGGCCGTAGCAGCAACGTCGATAGCAGTTTCAGCCATTGCGCGTTCGTTTGGTTTGGTTTTCTTCCACACACACAGTTGTAGACGACGAGTCGATGGATGCACGATGATGCAAGTCTGCGAATATGATAACCGGGGGTCCGGTGTCTGTTGTTTAGGATCGTATTCATCGGCTCTGTTTGGGAACGCGTAGATGACGGTTGGAAGTTACTATTCGATCGGTGCCGGTAAAATTTTACGGACTGTTGTTTTAAATCAACCAAAATCGAATTACTGCTTGTGAAAAGTACACTGGAAGTTTGCATTCAATTTACTGCACTGTCCGCACCGTCCAAACTAACACCCGCTGAACATTCTGTTTTAAGCGTATGGCCGAATATTATCAAATCATGTATCCGACTATGGCGGCACGTGCAAACTGAATTGTGGAAAATAGGTTAATTTGAACCTTCTAGCAATTGGAAAACCTTTTCGGTGCTATCCAATCGAAAGAAAACTTCTCTCTATATAAAATTATTTCATTTTTGTACATATTTGCTCGAGCGGAAGTGCTCGTAATTTGGCGACCTGCGGAAAACGTTTCGGTCGGCTGGTCCTTTGCTGAAAACTTTCGTTATTAAAATTACTAAAACAAAAAAAGTTAACGGGTGGCAACACAAATTTTGGATTTTTTTTCTCAACCTGTCAAAAAAAAAGACAAACGATTCGATTGAAATTAGAAGATACGTTCTCCATTGTTGGCCAAAAATTAGTGAACATTTCAAACCGATCCGTAATTGGATGCTGTTCGGCGAAGCTTCCGTTTGATGTCGGAACAGGCGCGTAGTACGGCGTCTACGTCAACTTTGCTAATGCATTTCGTGATCTTCTACCAATCAACTTGTTTGCAATTCGTGGCTCTCAAAACGAAATCCCGAAGAAATCTGCGATTGGGCGACACTGAAGCAAATTGTGAAGCGGGTTGTGCTTTTTAGGGTACAAATGGGATCGAGTGGGTATTCGGGAACGATTGTTTTTTTTTTTTTTTTGCTTTTTTTTGCGAGGGAAGTAACTTGCTTCGTGCAAAACAAAATATTTAGCCAAAATAATTTTTTTATCAACCGGCAAGCGGCATTGAGATTGCACCGTCGAAAGGTGTTGTAAACAGTCGACGGCGCAACGTTTTCCCCTTTGAAATATTGTACCGTGCACTTTTCGCCGAGATTCTTGTGTTGCTCGTAGAACCGTACAACGCGCTCGCGAAATGCTTTCTTGTTTCGACGGCAGAGACAGACAGAGAGAAATACCTCGAAAAAAATCCAACATTTTAGTTGCGGATTTTGATTTTAGTGCTCTAATCATCAGTGTTATTTCGAATTGCTTTGGCTAACTCAAAATTCTATTATTTAGGATGTACTGATCAACTCGCTACATCGTTGTGTACATGGCTGTGAGCTGATAAACCGCACGCGTCGACCATCACACCCAGGCGCTTCAGCGCACGCATCGATGGGAACGCTTGTCCCCCGACACAGATCACAAGCTGGACTTTTTTACGGTTGCTCAATCTCTCTCTCTCTCTCTCTCTCTCTCTCTCTCTCTCTCTCTCTGTGTGTGTGTGTGTGTGTGTGTTGTAATTGCTTCCTGATTGATACAGTACTAACTCACCAGCCATCAACTTTACTTTTATCATTCAGACCAATTAAAGGTACGCAAATTCATAGGTAGACAGGTAGGTGAAAGCGTGGTAAGCTAAAACGTGCGCGCGCGAAAAAAAGAGTCGGTCGGCGGTTCGTTGCTATCGAGAAACGAGCCGTTTTGTCCCATGATACGCAAGCTCAGGAGAAAGAAAAAGGAAATGCATATATGAAAAAAGGGAAACCCAGCGACTGAGCGCGTTGTAGTGTTACGACGGTCTCTCGCATATCCATCAAAATCGCACATTAAACAGTACGCCCCTGCAACGTGGATGAAAATTATGAAGGATACATTTCAAACTAATTCTTTTTTCTAAACATTTGGTGGCCCTGAAAAGGGCCTTTTGTGTTGTCGTGAACGTCGTGGTAGGGCTTAACCACCAAAACCGTACAATGTGCGTCCCTGGCGTTTAAGCGCATAGACGACATCCATCGCAGTGACGGTCTTCCGTTTGGCATGTTCAGTGTACGTCACAGCGTCCCGGATAACGTTTTCCAGAAAAATCTTCAGCACACCACGGGTTTCCTCGTATATCAAACCGGAGATTCGCTTCACTCCTCCACGTCGAGCCAGACGACGAATGGCGGGTTTGGTGATGCCCTGGATATTGTCACGAAGCACCTTGCGGTGCCGCTTAGCGCCTCCCTTGCCGAGCCCTTTGCCTCCTTTGCCACGGCCAGTCATCTTCTTGGTTGTTGTAGGTAATAACTTAGTAGGCTAGCGCAGCACACCTGCAGCAGCGAGATTCCAATACCGAATGTTGCAATTCGGCCCATTGAGTAGCGCTTTTATACTGATGCACACACATTCTCAGTCGCCGCCGCATAGGAAGATTACCATGGCTTGGCTGCTATCTATATGCTTACTCGTGATGTGTTGGTTTGAAGGGGAAATAGCGCGAACACGAAGTTCACTGTTGCCACTGTTTTAGTAGCTTGGGATTGCCGAAATCTGCTTTATCCGGACTAATGCTGACATGGTAGCATTTTCCCTGGAAAACGATTGCCCGGAAATTGATTCTCCTGAAAAAGAAAGAAAGAAAAAGTAAATCGAAAAACAAACGGGTTTTTTTTTTAACTTATAAAGATTTTCTATACATCCGTCTACATGGTACGTTATATTGGCTTCTATGGTACTTAAATATCGATATCTGATACTGATCTATGATGGAACAAATTGTTACTGATGAACAAACTATTTCTGTTTGATATTCTTCTACTGTTGGAATTTTATTGATTTCTAGGCGATTTTTTTTGCTCATACATAGTTTTTCTTTTTAGGAATATTTTTTTGCAAATCTAATGAAAAGCTGAAAAAATCAAGTCTGGCAACACTGGCTCCGGAATGGAAATGGTGGGGGAAGTATAGTAGCCGAATCGAACCGTATACAGAACGAAAAGGCACATGGCACGTACACGAGCGAGACAGGCGATAGTAGTGTTTATTCGCGACTATAAAAAAAATCGGTCGGTCTGTTTTGGTCATCATTCGTCGTTTGAACAGCATCACAGTGGTATCAGTAGTAGAGCAGAATTTTCGCGCCATGGCCCGTACGAAACAGACCGCCCGCAAGTCCACCGGAGGGAAAGCTCCCCGCAAACAGTTGGCAACGAAGGCTGCCCGTAAAAGTGCCCCAGCTACGGGTGGCGTTAAGAAGCCCCATCGCTACAGACCAGGAACTGTCGCGCTGCGAGAAATTCGTCGCTATCAGAAGTCGACAGAGCTACTAATCCGCAAGCTGCCCTTCCAGCGTCTGGTTCGTGAGATCGCGCAGGACTTCAAAACCGATCTGCGCTTCCAGAGCTCAGCCGTCATGGCCCTTCAAGAAGCCAGCGAGGCTTACCTGGTTGGTTTGTTCGAGGATACCAATCTGTGCGCTATCCATGCCAAGCGAGTGACCATCATGCCGAAAGACATCCAACTGGCTCGCCGGATCCGTGGGGAGCGGGCCTAAATTTGGTGTGTGCCCATCACCCCCCAGAACGAAACAGCAACAAACGGTCCTTTTCAGGACCACAACCAATCATATTTTACTAAGAATTATTAGCAGAAATTTTCCGTTTCCCTCCAAAAATGCTCAGGCGGGTGGCTGTGTGTGTTTGTTAGACAGCACGCCGATGGGGGATTTTTTGCCAGCAGCACCACCTCGTACCGATCGACAGTAGTAGCGTGTGAAAAACAAGACCCATTGAGGGAAATCTTGCGCGGCCGATTTGTGATTTAGCACCAAATCGATGAGTGAACTTTTGAGAGATTGGGTGAAATCGTCAATGCCATGATATGAGGGAAACTATTATTAAGCGTCTGACGAGCATTGCAAAAAAAAAAAACTTGTGCAATGCTCACAGAAATGTACGTTGATGATTATCGGAGTGAAAATCAAATTAACTCTTTTTATCAGAAGAAAATAGTCGCCCTGAAAAGGGCGGTTTTTACGGCTAGAAAGGAGCGGGATTTAAGTTGCTGCGGAGGCCCTCTTTTCAGTCTTCTTCGGCAGCAGTGCGGCCTGTATGTTAGGCAACACGCCACCCTGAGCAATGGTCACACCGGAGAGCAGTTTGTTCAGCTCTTCGTCATTTCGAATGGCCAGCTGCAGATGACGGGGGATGATTCTGGTCTTTTTGTTATCGCGAGCAGCGTTTCCTGCCAGCTCCAGTACTTCGGCGGCAAGATATTCCATCACAGCTGCCAAGTAGACGGGTGCTCCGGCACCGACACGTTCAGCATAATTTCCCTTCCTCAGCAGACGGTGAATTCGGCCAACAGGGAACTGGAGACCGGCACGAACTGAGCGGGATTTTGGCTTTCCCTTCACTTTTCCTCCTTTACCGCGTGCAGACATTGTTGTAGGTTTATCGCTGTGCGCGTTCGTGTGTAGTCACGTAGACAATACGAGTAACACTGATGCCACTCGCGCACACAGCACCCCTTGTTATGCATTCGCTTCATTGCACATCGTTCGCCAAAGGGGCGGAGTAGCGAACGAACGAAACGCGCTAAACACAAAAAAGGACGAACCTTCGTCTCGCTACACGATCGTATATAAGCGATATGTAGTGATTTTTGCTACCAATCAGTCAGCGCAGTTCGCATCGAGAGCGTTAACAGCAGCACAACCACGTCGTTACTATGGCACCGAAAGCCAGCGGAAAGGCTGTGAAAAAATCCGGCGGCGGCGGTGGCAAGGCACAGAAGAACATCGCCACAAAAGCAGGAGGAGGAGAGAAGAAGAAGCGAAAGCAACGGCGCAAGGAAAGCTACGCTATCTACATCTACAAGGTGCTGAAGCAGGTCCATCCGGACACCGGTGTCTCGTCGAAGGCGATGAGCATCATGAATAGCTTCGTGAACGACATCTTCGAGCGTATTGCTAACGAAGCATCTCGTCTGGCCCATTACAACCGACGGTCGACGATCACCTCCCGCGAGGTACAGACCGCCGTTCGTTTGCTGTTACCGGGAGAGCTGGCGAAACATGCCGTATCGGAAGGTACCAAGGCCGTTACCAAGTATACCAGCTCGAAGTAAACGTGTCGCCCGCCCCGCCGCCGGATGTCACACACCACCACCCCATCGTCATCGGCCCTTTTCAGGGCCACCAAAACACGTTCTGGTAAAGAGTTGAATTGAAATGTGTACACATAGTTTATATAAACATTAGTTGTTGTTGTTTGTTTGTTTGTTTGTTTCATTAGAGCAAAAACGTCGTTGTCATTTTTGTTTCTCTGTCCATTTTTCAAATCATCACCAAATCAATTGCTGTAGTTTGTGGAAGTAGTCTTTCCCCTTACCGCTAGTTGATTGTTTTTGTTAAGACGGAAAACGGTCTTTTTTCTACCCCTTTATCGTCTATATTCTACTCAGTCAGTCTAAAACAGCCCCTGCGTATGAAAATTCTGCCGCAAAAAGAACACATTTCTGGATCATACTTGTTAATACAATGCACTTCCCAGCCTTCAAACTTCTGATCTGCGTTGAACGTTAATAATTAAATACCCAACACAATTCATAATCGCAAAGTTGAACAATACAATACGTTCGTCAATTTAGGCTAAAAAATCGGTAATTATCGTTCGTTCGTTTGTTTATTGTGCCAGCCAATTTTTCTCTGTTTTATTATAGCCAAAATAAGCGCGTTGTTTGCTAATCAGAGTAATATTATACTTGCTCTGTTTGTTTGTTTGTTTGTTAAGGCAACAGAAAACCACGGCCTACTATTAATTTACCTGTACGTACGTACGTTTATCTGAGCAAGAAACCGCGCCTATTTACTATAGTGATTTGTTTAATCAAACTAACGACGACTGATTTATCTTGCCAATCGGCAGCCAGTTGAATGCGGGTGTGTGCGCGCGCTGCTGCTCAAGCTAGAAAACTCATGGGGGGAACGGAGCATTAACGGAAAATAAGCATCAATCAATTCTTTACAATTTTGTTAGTCCTGAAAAGGACTGTTGTTTTGGGGGGACGCGCACGTTGTCGGGAATTTACTTCTTGCCGGCGGTGACCTTCTTCGGGGCGGTGGCGGCCTTCTTTGGCTTAGGTGCCCTCGGCTTGTTCGCTGCAGCCTTCGATGGTTTGGTGGCTTTCTGTTTAGTGGCAGCCGTTACCGCCTTTGCAGGGGCAGCAGCTTTCGCTTTCTTCGTAGCCGATTTCTTAGCGGCCGGGATCGCCGCCTTTGGCTTGCTGGTCTTCTCACCACCACCAGCCGGCGGATTTTTCTTCTCCCCGGATTTAGTAGCCGATTTCTTCGGTTTTTTCGCTGCACCCGATGGTGGTTTCTTATCGCCAGCCGGTTTCTTTGCTTCGACCGTCACCTTAAACGATCCGGAAGCACCGGTACCCTTGGTCTGGGTGATGTTTCCCTTCTCGACACCCGTTTTCAAAGCCTTCCGGATAAACGGAGCCAGCCTGGCGACGTCACACATGTAGTTGGCGGCGATGTACTTTTTGATCGCCTGCAGTGATGATCCGCTCCGTTCCTTCAGGGTCCGGATGGCAGCCAGAACCATCTCACTCACTGGTGGATGGGTTGAAGATTTTTTCGGTTTCTTGGCGTCACTCTTGCTAGCCTTGGCCGCCTGCTTCGGTGGCGCTTTGGCGGCTGGCGGAGAGGCGACGACGGCAGGGGCCGTAGCAGCAACGTCGATAGCAGTTTCAGCCATTGCGCGTTCGTTTGGTTTGGTTTTCTTCCACACACACAGTTGTAGACGACGAGTCGATGGATGCACGATGATGCAAGTCTGCGAATATGATAACCGGGGGTCCGGTGTCTGTTGTTTAGGATCGTATTCATCGGCTCTGTTTGGGAACGCGTAGATGACGGTTGGAAGTTACTATTCGATCGGTGCCGGTAAAATTTTACGGACTGTTGTTTTAAATCAACCAAAATCGAATTACTGCTTGTGAAAAGTACACTGGAAGTTTGCATTCAATTTACTGCACTGTCCGCACCGTCCAAACTAACACCCGCTGAACATTCTGTTTTAAGCGTATGGCCGAATATTATCAAATCATGTATCCGACTATGGCGGCACGTGCAAACTGAATTGTGGAAAATAGGTTAATTTGAACCTTCTAGCAATTGGAAAACCTTTTCGGTGCTATCCAATCGAAAGAAAACTTCTCTCTATATAAAATTATTTCATTTTTGTACATATTTGCTCGAGCGGAAGTGCTCGTAATTTGGCGACCTGCGGAAAACGTTTCGGTCGGCTGGTCCTTTGCTGAAAACTTTCGTTATTAAAATTACTAAAACAAAAAAAGTTAACGGGTGGCAACACAAATTTTGGATTTTTTTTCTCAACCTGTCAAAAAAAAAGACAAACGATTCGATTGAAATTAGAAGATACGTTCTCCATTGTTGGCCAAAAATTAGTGAACATTTCAAACCGATCCGTAATTGGATGCTGTTCGGCGAAGCTTCCGTTTGATGTCGGAACAGGCGCGTAGTACGGCGTCTACGTCAACTTTGCTAATGCATTTCGTGATCTTCTACCAATCAACTTGTTTGCAATTCGTGGCTCTCAAAACGAAATCCCGAAGAAATCTGCGATTGGGCGACACTGAAGCAAATTGTGAAGCGGGTTGTGCTTTTGTCGTGACTAACGACTTACCTTTCAATATAGGGGCCCCTTTTCAAAATTTCGGAAGAAAAATGATGTAAGATTTTGAACGCTTATATCTTTTGTTGTACTGAATGGATTTAATCAATTTATTCGGCATTTTGTCGAAAATATTTGTACCAATGTTGTATTAAATTTTGGAATATGTAGGATATTCATTATCAACGGAAAAATAGTGTTTTGAAAAATCTTTCGAAAACGACTCGGAAAAGTGAAAATTTTCAGCCCATCCCGCACAGAGCCGTCAAAATGGTGCAGCAAATGAACAATAAAATAATGAAAAGTTTATATAAAGGTCCACTACATGTTTGTTCCTATGATTATTCGTATTGGGTTGCTTGACGAGAGCAGTTGGTGGGGGAAAGCCGGGATATTAATTTTGGTTAAGCCATTAGAAGTCGCACGGAAAGGAAAGGCTCATGCACGCCACGAGAACGAGCGAGAAAGCGATAGTAGTGCATATTAGCGAAAGCGTTACGTACATTTTGAACCTTAATAACTTTTCTTCTACAAAACGGATTGCCAATCTTGTTTCATAAATCGGAAGGAAAACGTTCAATGCTTGCTACCGATGCGTTCTTTGCTATATAAAATTTGTTTAAATAGTTCGAAAACTACTTTAAATGAAATCAACATTAATGATAAAACCTATAAATAGGGGTGTCGCAGCTTTTCTCTAAGCCAGACGTGTGTAAGACGCAGTGCATAACAGACGTGCGTGGTCGTGAGAAGCTGCATCGGACGACCAATCAAATCAGCTACCATCGGAGAGAAGAAGAAAAACGTTGGTGGAGGTGGTGGCGGTGAGAAGTCCAAAAAGCCAAAGGCTAAGAAACGCAGTCACTGAAAAGGCGGTAGTAACTGCCACTAAAAATGCCACCAAAACATCGAAGGCTGCAAAGCGTACTCATTCGGTGTGAGCTGCGAAAGGGGAAAGATCGTACGGATGTACGCAGTAAAAACAATCGTCGGCAAGGTTTGAATTGTTTTAAAAGATTCCCGTCTTGTATCAACATAGTTATCTACAAACCGTCCTTATTAGGACGAATACAAAATGGAAAAAGAATTTAATTAGAAAGTTTCTTTTATTAACTGGTATTAAGCTTGCGCTTGGTAATTCTGTACTTTTACCAGTGAATCATAAGAAAATGTTTTTCTAATTTACAAACCCGAAGGTTTTTGCAAATCCTTCCAAGAAAATCAGTGAATGTGCCAACTCTGCCACTAAGCGAAAGCTACACCAAAACGAATGATGAAAATATTTTCATTTATCGAACAAAAGGACGTCCTTCCATCTGCATTGTAAAGCCAATAAATAGGAACACCATGATGAAAACCGTGCTCATTCGGTGTGAGCTGCGAAAGGGGAAAGATCGTACGGATGTACGCAGTAAAAACAATCGTCGGCAAGGTTTGAATTGTTTTAAAAGATTCCCGTCTTGTATCAACATAGTTATCAACAAACCGTCCTTATTAGGACGAAGGCAAAATGAAAAAAGAATTTAATTAGAAAGTTTCTTTTATTAACTAGTATTAAGTTTGCGCTTGGTAATTCTGTACTTTTACCAGTGAATCAGAAAATGTTTTTCTTATCTACAAACCCGAAGGTTTTTGCAAATCCTTCCAAAAAAATCAGTGAATGTGGCAACTCTACCACTAAGCGAAAGCTACACCAAAACGAATGATGAAAATATTTTCATTTATCGAACAAAAGGACGTCCTTCCATCTGCATTGTAAAGTCAATAAATAGGAACACCATGATGAAAACCGTGCTCATTCGGTGTGAGCTGCGAAAGGGGAAAGATCGTACGGATGTACGCAGTAAAAACAATCGTCGGCAAGGTTTGAATTGTTTTAAAAGATTCCCGTCTTGTATCAACATAGTTATCAACAAACCGTCCTTATTAGGACGAAGGCAAAATGGAAAAAGAATTTAATTAGAAAGTTTCTTTTATTAACTAGTATTAAGTTTGCACTTGGTAATTCTGTACTTTTACCAGTGAATCAGAAAATGTTTTTCTTATCTACAAACCCGAAGGTTTTTGCAAATCCTTCTGAAAAAATCAGTGAATGTGGCAACTCTGCCACTAAGCGAAAGCTACACCAAAACGAATGATGAAAATATTTTCATTTATCGAACAAAAGGACGTCCTTCCATCTGCATTGTAAAGCCAATAAATAGGAACACCATGATGAAAACCGTGCTCATTCGGTGTGAGCTGCGAAAGGGGAAAGATCGTACGGATGTACGCAGTAAAAACAATCGTCGGCAAGGTTTGAATTGTTTTAAAAGATTCCCGTCTTGTATCAACATAGTTATCAACAAACCGTCCTTATTAGGACGAAGGCAAAATGGAAAAAGAATTTAATTAGAAAGTTTCTTTTATTAACTAGTATTAAGTTTGCGCTTGGTAATTCTGTACTTTTACCAGTGAATCAGAAAATGTTTTTCTTATCTACAAACCCGAAGGTTTTTGCAAATCCTTCCAAAAAAATCAGTGAATGTGGCAACTCTACCACTAAGCGAAAGCTACACCAAAACGAATGATGAAAATATTTTCATTTATCGAACAAAAGGACGTCCTTCCATCTGCATTGTAAAGTCAATAAATAGGAACACCATGATGAAAACCGTGCTCATTCGGTGTGAGCTGCGAAAGGGGAAAGATCGTACGGATGTACGCAGTAAAAACAATCGTCGGCAAGGTTTGAATTGTTTTAAAAGATTCCCGTCTTGTATCAACATAGTTATCCACAAACCGTCCTTATTAGGACGAAGGCAAAATGGAAAAAGAATTTAATTAGAAAGTTTCTTTTATTAACTAGTATTAAGTTTGCACTTGGTAATTCTGTACTTTTACCAGTGAATCATAAGAAAATGTTTTTCCAATCTACAAACCCGAAGGTTTTTGCAAATCCTTCCAAGAAAATCAGTGAATGTGGCAACTCTGCCACTAAGCGAAAGCTACACCAAAACGAATGATGAAAATATTTTCATTTATCGAACAAAAGGACGTCCTTCCATCTGCATTGTAAAGCCAATAAATAGGAACACCATGATGAAAACCGTGCTCATTCGGTGTGAGCTGCGAAAGGGGAAAGATCGTACGGATGTACGCAGTAAAAACAATCGTCGGCAAGGTTTGAATTGTTTTAAAAGATTCCCGTCTTGTATCAACATAGTTATCAACAAACCGTCCTTATTAGGACGAAGGCAAAATGGAAAAAGAATTTAATTAGAAAGTTTCTTTTATTAACTAGTATTAAGTTTGCGCTTGGTAATTCTGTACTTTTACCAGTGAATCAGAAAATGTTTTTCTTATCTACAAACCCGAAGGTTTTTGCAAATCCTTCCAAAAAAATCAGTGAATGTGGCAACTCTACCACTAAGCGAAAGCTACACCAAAACGAATGATGAAAATATTTTCATTTATCGAACAAAAGGACGTCCTTCCATCTGCATTGTAAAGTCAATAAATAGGAACACCATGATGAAAACCGTGCTCATTCGGTGTGAGCTGCGAAAGGGGAAAGATCGTACGGAAGTACGCAGTAAAAACAATCGTCGGCAAGGTTTGAATTGTTTTAAAAGATTCCCGTCTTGTATCAACATAGTTATCCACAAACCGTCCTTATTAGGACGAAGGCAAAATGGAAAAAGAATTTAATTAGAAAGTTTCTTTTATTAACTAGTATTAAGTTTGCACTTGGTAATTCTGTACTTTTACCAGTGAATCATAAGAAAATGTTTTTCCAATCTACAAACCCGAAGGTTTTTGCAAATCCTTCCAAGAAAATCAGTGAATGTGGCAACTCTGCCACTAAGCGAAAGCTACACCAAAACGAATGATGAAAATATTTTCATTTATCGAACAAAAGGACGTCCTTCCATCTGCATTGTAAAGTCAATAAATAGGAACAGCTTGATGAAAAGTGTGCTCATTCGGCGTGAGCTGCGAAAGGGGAAAGATCGTATGGATGTACGCAGTAAAAACAATCGTCTGCAAGGTTTGAATTGTTTTAAAAGATTCCCGTCTTGTATCAACATAGTTATCCACAAACCGTCCTTATTAGGACAAAGGCAAAATGGAAAGAGATGGGTTGGTAATGTATATGACATAACAGGGGTGTCGTGACCACACTTCGAAGTTATTTCAAATCTTGCAAAGCATAAATTGACATAATTTCAATGATTGTTCCTTTATGAATGAAATAACAAATTTTCAGGTCAACGCGGCAATAACTTTGCAATTTATAGAACAATTTTATATTTTTAGTTATCATATATTAACTGTCATCTCTTCCAAACAACTTAACCCTCTGCTGCCAACCACGTGGTTTTGCAGGGTTAAGGAGAATCATTGTAAAATGTCCAATACATGATTTTATGTTGTTACCTCCACTAAAACCACTTCAGAACACTCCCACCTGTCATACATGTACATTGTCTGCATGTTGAAATCATTATATGAAATTATTGACCTGTATTCAACGCGGAGAACTCGGTAATAAAATTGTTTTGCTGAATATACTAACGAACGGGATCCCCAGGAAAATTTCGCTGAGCCCGGTGAATCGAACTTAATGCGCAAAATTTAGCCATTTGAAGGAGATACAAGCAGAATTTTAAGAATATGAGCATCGCGGTTATGTCCCGGACATTACCCGCCCCTAGTTTTTCGCTAAGCGTGTTCATTTCTGTACGGAAAAGATTCCGATGGTTGTTTCGAGAGATTTTAACATTGATAGTTCAAAGCAAGAAAATATGAAATTTGTTCATTTCATGAATGAATGTCTCAACGAGCTTAGAATCCAGCGCATCCCCGATCAACGCAGACGCCAACAACAAAGGTTCTTTTCAGAACCACCATAATTATTATAAAGAATAACTTGAAACATTCCCACATATTTCATTGAGTATCATTCGATTTGAATTACAAGTCAAACGAGTAGTCACGACACTCCGGTTATGTCCTAGACATTACCCACCCATCTTTTTTTTAGGGTACAAATGGGATCGAGTGGGTATTCGGGAACGATTGTTTTTTTTTTTTTTTTTGCTTTTTTTTGCGAGGGAAGTAACTTGCTTCGTGCAAAACAAAATATTTAGCCAAAATAATTTTTTTTATCAACCGGCAAGCGGCATTGAGATTGCACCGTCGAAAGGTGTTGTAAACAGTCGACGGCGCAACGTTTTCCCCTTTGAAATATTGTACCGTGCACTTTTCGCCGAGATTCTTGTGTTGCTCGTAGAACCGTACAACGCGCTCGCGAAATGCTTTCTTGTTTCGACGGCAGAGACAGACAGAGAGAAATACCTCGAAAAAAATCCAACATTTTAGTTGCGGATTTTGATTTTAGTGCTCTAATCATCAGTGTTATTTCGAATTGCTTTGGCTAACTCAAAATTCTATTATTTAGGATGTACTGATCAACTCGCTACATCGTTGTGTACATGGCTGTGAGCTGATAAACCGCACGCGTCGACCATCACACCCAGGCGCTTCAGCGCACGCATCGATGGGAACGCTTGTCCCCCGACACAGATCACAAGCTGGACTTTTTTACGGTTGCTCAATCTCTCTCTCTCTCTCTCTCTCTCTCTCTCTCTCTCTCTCTCTCTCTCTCTCTCTCTCTCTCTTCCTGTGTGTGTGTGTGTGTGTGTGTGTTGTAATTGCTTCCTGATTGATACAGTACTAACTCACCAGCCATCAACTTTACTTTTATCATTCAGACCAATTAAAGGTACGCAAATTCATAGGTAGACAGGTAGGTGAAAGCGTGGTAAGCTAAAACGTGCGCGCGCGAAAAAAAGAGTCGGTCGGCGGTTCGTTGCTATCGAGAAACGAGCCGTTTTGTCCCATGATACGCAAGCTCAGGAGAAAGAAAAAGGAAATGCATATATGAAAAAAGGGAAACCCAGCGACTGAGCGCGTTGTAGTGTTACGACGGTCTCTCGCATATCCATCAAAATCGCACATTAAACAGTACGCCCCTGCAACGTGGATGAAAATTATGAAGGATACATTTCAAACTAATTCTTTTTTCTAAACATTTGGTGGCCCTGAAAAGGGCCTTTTGTGTTGTCGTGAACGTCGTGGTAGGGCTTAACCACCAAAACCGTACAATGTGCGTCCCTGGCGTTTAAGCGCATAGACGACATCCATCGCAGTGACGGTCTTCCGTTTGGCATGTTCAGTGTACGTCACAGCGTCCCGGATAACGTTTTCCAGAAAAATCTTCAGCACACCACGGGTTTCCTCGTATATCAAACCGGAGATTCGCTTCACTCCTCCACGTCGAGCCAGACGACGAATGGCGGGTTTGGTGATGCCCTGGATATTGTCACGAAGCACCTTGCGGTGCCGCTTAGCGCCTCCCTTGCCGAGCCCTTTGCCTCCTTTGCCACGGCCAGTCATCTTCTTGGTTGTTGTAGGTAATAACTTAGTAGGCTAGCGCAGCACACCTGCAGCAGCGAGATTCCAATACCGAATGTTGCAATTCGGCCCATTGAGTAGCGCTTTTATACTGATGCACACACATTCTCAGTCGCCGCCGCATAGGAAGATTACCATGGCTGCTATCTATATGCTTACTCGTGATGTGTTGGTTTGAAGGGGAAATAGCGCGAACACGAAGTTCACTGTTGCCACTGTTTTAGTAGCTTGGGATTGCCGAAATCTGCTTTATCCGGACTAATGCTGACATGGTAGCATTTTCCCTGGAAAACGATTGCCCGGAAATTGATTCTCCTGAAAAAGAAAGAAAGAAAAAGTAAATCGAAAAACAAACGGGTTTTTTTTTTTAACTTATAAAGATTTTCTATACATCCGTCTACATGGTACGTTATATTGGCTTCTATGGTACTTAAATATCGATATCTGATACTGATCTATGATGGAACAAATTGTTACTGATGAACAAACTATTTCTGTTTGATATTCTTCTACTGTTGGAATTTTATTGATTTCTAGGCGATTTTTTTTGCTCATACATAGTTTTTCTTTTTAGGAATATTTTTTTGCAAATCTAATGAAAAGCTGAAAAAATCAAGTCTGGCAACACTGGCTCCGGAATGGAAATGGTGGGGGAAGTATAGTAGCCGAATCGAACCGTATACAGAACGAAAAGGCACATGGCACGTACACGAGCGAGACAGGCGATAGTAGTGTTTATTCGCGACTATAAAAAAAATCGGTCGGTCTGTTTTGGTCATCATTCGTCGTTTGAACAGCATCACAGTGGTATCAGTAGTAGAGCAGAATTTTCGCGCCATGGCCCGTACGAAACAGACCGCCCGCAAGTCCACCGGAGGGAAAGCTCCCCGCAAACAGTTGGCAACGAAGGCTGCCCGTAAAAGTGCCCCAGCTACGGGTGGCGTTAAGAAGCCCCATCGCTACAGACCAGGAACTGTCGCGCTGCGAGAAATTCGTCGCTATCAGAAGTCGACAGAGCTACTAATCCGCAAGCTGCCCTTCCAGCGTCTGGTTCGTGAGATCGCGCAGGACTTCAAAACCGATCTGCGCTTCCAGAGCTCAGCCGTCATGGCCCTTCAAGAAGCCAGCGAGGCTTACCTGGTTGGTTTGTTCGAGGATACCAATCTGTGCGCTATCCATGCCAAGCGAGTGACCATCATGCCGAAAGACATCCAACTGGCTCGCCGGATCCGTGGGGAGCGGGCCTAAATTTGGTGTGTGCCCATCACCCCCCAGAACGAAACAGCAACAAACGGTCCTTTTCAGGACCACAACCAATCATATTTTACTAAGAATTATTAGCAGAAATTTTCCGTTTCCCTCCAAAAATGCTCAGGCGGGTGGCTGTGTGTGTTTGTTAGACAGCACGCCGATGGGGGATTTTTTGCCAGCAGCACCACCTCGTACCGATCGACAGTAGTAGCGTGTGAAAAACAAGACCCATTGAGGGAAATCTTGCGCGGCCGATTTGTGATTTAGCACCAAATCGATGAGTGAACTTTTGAGAGATTGGGTGAAATCGTCAATGCCATGATATGAGGGAAACTATTATTAAGCGTCTGACGAGCATTGCAAAAAAAAAAAACTTGTGCAATGCTCACAGAAATGTACGTTGATGATTATCGGAGTGAAAATCAAATTAACTCTTTTTATCAGAAGAAAATAGTCGCCCTGAAAAGGGCGGTTTTTACGGCTAGAAAGGAGCGGGATTTAAGTTGCTGCGGAGGCCCTCTTTTCAGTCTTCTTCGGCAGCAGTGCGGCCTGTATGTTAGGCAACACGCCACCCTGAGCAATGGTCACACCGGAGAGCAGTTTGTTCAGCTCTTCGTCATTTCGAATGGCCAGCTGCAGATGACGGGGGATGATTCTGGTCTTTTTGTTATCGCGAGCAGCGTTTCCTGCCAGCTCCAGTACTTCGGCGGCAAGATATTCCATCACAGCTGCCAAGTAGACGGGTGCTCCGGCACCGACACGTTCAGCATAATTTCCCTTCCTCAGCAGACGGTGAATTCGGCCAACAGGGAACTGGAGACCGGCACGAACTGAGCGGGATTTTGGCTTTCCCTTCACTTTTCCTCCTTTACCGCGTGCAGACATTGTTGTAGGTTTATCGCTGTGCGCGTTCGTGTGTAGTCACGTAGACAATACGAGTAACACTGATGCCACTCGCGCACACAGCACCCCTTGTTATGCATTCGCTTCATTGCACATCGTTCGCCAAAGGGGCGGAGTAGCGAACGAACGAAACGCGCTAAACACAAAAAAGGACGAACCTTCGTCTCGCTACACGATCGTATATAAGCGATATGTAGTGATTTTTGCTACCAATCAGTCAGCGCAGTTCGCATCGAGAGCGTTAACAGCAGCACAACCACGTCGTTACTATGGCACCGAAAGCCAGCGGAAAGGCTGTGAAAAAATCCGGCGGCGGCGGTGGCAAGGCACAGAAGAACATCGCCACAAAAGCAGGAGGAGGAGAGAAGAAGAAGCGAAAGCAACGGCGCAAGGAAAGCTACGCTATCTACATCTACAAGGTGCTGAAGCAGGTCCATCCGGACACCGGTGTCTCGTCGAAGGCGATGAGCATCATGAATAGCTTCGTGAACGACATCTTCGAGCGTATTGCTAACGAAGCATCTCGTCTGGCCCATTACAACCGACGGTCGACGATCACCTCCCGCGAGGTACAGACCGCCGTTCGTTTGCTGTTACCGGGAGAGCTGGCGAAACATGCCGTATCGGAAGGTACCAAGGCCGTTACCAAGTATACCAGCTCGAAGTAAACGTGTCGCCCGCCCCGCCGCCGGATGTCACACACCACCACCCCATCGTCATCGGCCCTTTTCAGGGCCACCAAAACACGTTCTGGTAAAGAGTTGAATTGAAATGTGTACACATAGTTTATATAAACATTAGTTGTTGTTGTTTGTTTGTTTGTTTGTTTCATTAGAGCAAAAACGTCGTTGTCATTTTTGTTTCTCTGTCCATTTTTCAAATCATCACCAAATCAATTGCTGTAGTTTGTGGAAGTAGTCTTTCCCCTTACCGCTAGTTGATTGTTTTTGTTAAGACGGAAAACGGTCTTTTTTCTACCCCTTTATCGTCTATATTCTACTCAGTCAGTCTAAAACAGCCCCTGCGTATGAAAATTCTGCCGCAAAAAGAACACATTTCTGGATCATACTTGTTAATACAATGCACTTCCCAGCCTTCAAACTTCTGATCTGCGTTGAACGTTAATAATTAAATACCCAACACAATTCATAATCGCAAAGTTGAACAATACAATACGTTCGTCAATTTAGGCTAAAAAATCGGTAATTATCGTTCGTTCGTTTGTTTATTGTGCCAGCCAATTTTTCTCTGTTTTATTATAGCCAAAATAAGCGCGTTGTTTGCTAATCAGAGTAATATTATACTTGCTCTGTTTGTTTGTTTGTTTGTTAAGGCAACAGAAAACCACGGCCTACTATTAATTTACCTGTACGTACGTACGTTTATCTGAGCAAGAAACCGCGCCTATTTACTATAGTGATTTGTTTAATCAAACTAACGACGACTGATTTATCTTGCCAATCGGCAGCCAGTTGAATGCGGGTGTGTGCGCGCGCTGCTGCTCAAGCTAGAAAACTCATGGGGGGAACGGAGCATTAACGGAAAATAAGCATCAATCAATTCTTTACAATTTTGTTAGTCCTGAAAAGGACTGTTGTTTTGGGGGGACGCGCACGTTGTCGGGAATTTACTTCTTGCCGGCGGTGACCTTCTTCGGGGCGGTGGCGGCCTTCTTTGGCTTAGGTGCCCTCGGCTTGTTCGCTGCAGCCTTCGATGGTTTGGTGGCTTTCTGTTTAGTGGCAGCCGTTACCGCCTTTGCAGGGGCAGCAGCTTTCGCTTTCTTCGTAGCCGATTTCTTAGCGGCCGGGATCGCCGCCTTTGGCTTGCTGGTCTTCTCACCACCACCAGCCGGCGGATTTTTCTTCTCCCCGGATTTAGTAGCCGATTTCTTCGGTTTTTTCGCTGCACCCGATGGTGGTTTCTTATCGCCAGCCGGTTTCTTTGCTTCGACCGTCACCTTAAACGATCCGGAAGCACCGGTACCCTTGGTCTGGGTGATGTTTCCCTTCTCGACACCCGTTTTCAAAGCCTTCCGGATAAACGGAGCCAGCCTGGCGACGTCACACATGTAGTTGGCGGCGATGTACTTTTTGATCGCCTGCAGTGATGATCCGCTCCGTTCCTTCAGGGTCCGGATGGCAGCCAGAACCATCTCACTCACTGGTGGATGGGTTGAAGATTTTTTCGGTTTCTTGGCGTCACTCTTGCTAGCCTTGGCCGCCTGCTTCGGTGGCGCTTTGGCGGCTGGCGGAGAGGCGACGACGGCAGGGGCCGTAGCAGCAACGTCGATAGCAGTTTCAGCCATTGCGCGTTCGTTTGGTTTGGTTTTCTTCCACACACACAGTTGTAGACGACGAGTCGATGGATGCACGATGATGCAAGTCTGCGAATATGATAACCGGGGGTCCGGTGTCTGTTGTTTAGGATCGTATTCATCGGCTCTGTTTGGGAACGCGTAGATGACGGTTGGAAGTTACTATTCGATCGGTGCCGGTAAAATTTTACGGACTGTTGTTTTAAATCAACCAAAATCGAATTACTGCTTGTGAAAAGTACACTGGAAGTTTGCATTCAATTTACTGCACTGTCCGCACCGTCCAAACTAACACCCGCTGAACATTCTGTTTTAAGCGTATGGCCGAATATTATCAAATCATGTATCCGACTATGGCGGCACGTGCAAACTGAATTGTGGAAAATAGGTTAATTTGAACCTTCTAGCAATTGGAAAACCTTTTCGGTGCTATCCAATCGAAAGAAAACTTCTCTCTATATAAAATTATTTCATTTTTGTACATATTTGCTCGAGCGGAAGTGCTCGTAATTTGGCGACCTGCGGAAAACGTTTCGGTCGGCTGGTCCTTTGCTGAAAACTTTCGTTATTAAAATTACTAAAACAAAAAAAGTTAACGGGTGGCAACACAAATTTTGGATTTTTTTTCTCAACCTGTCAAAAAAAAAGACAAACGATTCGATTGAAATTAGAAGATACGTTCTCCATTGTTGGCCAAAAATTAGTGAACATTTCAAACCGATCCGTAATTGGATGCTGTTCGGCGAAGCTTCCGTTTGATGTCGGAACAGGCGCGTAGTACGGCGTCTACGTCAACTTTGCTAATGCATTTCGTGATCTTCTACCAATCAACTTGTTTGCAATTCGTGGCTCTCAAAACGAAATCCCGAAGAAATCTGCGATTGGGCGACACTGAAGCAAATTGTGAAGCGGGTTGTGCTTTTTAGGGTACAAATGGGATCGAGTGGGTATTCGGGAACGATTGTTTTTTTTTTTTTTTGCTTTTTTTTGCGAGGGAAGTAACTTGCTTCGTGCAAAACAAAATATTTAGCCAAAATAATTTTTTTTATCAACCGGCAAGCGGCATTGAGATTGCACCGTCGAAAGGTGTTGTAAACAGTCGACGGCGCAACGTTTTCCCCTTTGAAATATTGTACCGTGCACTTTTCGCCGAGATTCTTGTGTTGCTCGTAGAACCGTACAACGCGCTCGCGAAATGCTTTCTTGTTTCGACGGCAGAGACAGACAGAGAGAAATACCTCGAAAAAAATCCAACATTTTAGTTGCGGATTTTGATTTTAGTGCTCTAATCATCAGTGTTATTTCGAATTGCTTTGGCTAACTCAAAATTCTATTATTTAGGATGTACTGATCAACTCGCTACATCGTTGTGTACATGGCTGTGAGCTGATAAACCGCACGCGTCGACCATCACACCCAGGCGCTTCAGCGCACGCATCGATGGGAACGCTTGTCCCCCGACACAGATCACAAGCTGGACTTTTTGTCGTGACTAACGACTTACCTTTCAATATAGGGGCCCCTTTTCAAAATTTCGGCAGAAAAATGATGTAAGATTTTGAACGCTTATATCTTTTGTTGTACTGAATGGATTTAATCAATTTCTTCGGCATTTTGTCGAAAATATTTGTACCAATGTTGTATTAAATTTTGGAATATGTAGGACATTCATTATCAACGGAAAAATAGTGTTTTGAAAAATCTTTCGAAAACGACTCGGAAAAGTGAAAATTTTCAGCCCATCCCGCACAGAGCCGTCAAAATGGTGCAGCAAATAAACAATAAAATAATGAAAAGTTTATATATAGGTTCACTACATGTTTGTTCCTTTGATTATTCGTATTGGGTTGCTTGACGAGAGCAGTTGGTGGGGGAAAGCCGGCATATTAGTTTCGGTTATGTCATTAGAACCCGGGCGGAAAGGAAAGGCTCATGCACGCCACGAGAACGAGCGAGAAAGCGATAGTAGTGAATATTAGCGAAAGCGTTACGTACAATTTGAACCTTAATAACTTTTCTTCTACTAAACGGATTGCCAATCTTGTTTCATAAATCGGAAGGAAAACGTTCAACGCTTGCTACCGATACGTTGTTTGCTATATAAAATTTGTTTAAATAGTTCAAAAACTACTTTAAATGAGAATCAACATTAATGATAAAACCTATAAATAGGGGTGTCGCAGCTTTTCTCAAAGCCAGACGTGTGTAAGACGCAGTGCATAACAGACGTGCGTGGTCGTGAGAAGCTGCATCGGACGACCAATCAAATTGGCTACCACCGGAGAGAGGAAAAACGGTGGTGGCGGTGAGAAGGCCAAAAAGCCAAAGGCTAAGAAACGCAGTCACTGAAAAGGCGGTAGTAACTGCCACTAAAAATGCTACCAAAACATCGAAGGCTGCAAAGCGTACTCATTCGGTGTGAGCTACGAAAGGGGAAAGATTGTATGGATGTACGCAGTAAAAACAATCTTCGGCAAGGTTTGAATTGTTTTAAAAGATTCCCGTCTTGTATCAACATAGACAAACCGTCCTTATCAGGACGAAGGCAAAATGGAAAAAGAATTTAATTAGAAAGTTTCTTTTATTAACTAGTATTAAGTTTGCGCTTGGTAATTCTGTACTTTTACCAGTGAATCATGAGAAAATGTTTTTCTAATCTACAAACTCGAAGGTTTTTGCAAATCCTTCCAAGAAAATCAGTGAATGTGACAACTCTGCTACTAAGCGAAAGCTACACCAAAACGAATGATGAAAATATTTTTATTTATCGAACAAAAGGACGGCCTTCCATCTGCATTGTAAAGTCTATAAATAGGAACACCATGATGAAAACTGTGCTCATTCGGTGTGAGCTGCGAAAGGGGAAAGATGTATGTACGCAGTAAAAACAATCTTCGGCAAGGTTTGAATTGTTTTAAAAGATTCCCGTCTTGTATCAACATAGACAAACCGTCCTTATCAGGACGAAGGCAAAATGGAAAAAGAATTTAATTAGAAAGTTTCTTTTATTAACTAGTATTAAGTTTGCACTTGGTAATTCTGTACTTTTACCTGTGAATCGTAAGAAAATGTTTTTCTAATCTACAAACCCGAAGGTTTTTGCAAATCCTTCCAAGAAAATCAGTGAATGTGGCAACTCTGCCACTAAGCGAAAGCTACACCAAAACGAATGATGAAAATATTTTCATTTATCGAACAAAAGGACGGCCTTCCATCTGCATTGTAAAGTCTATAAATAGGAACACCATGATGAAAACTGTGCTCATTCGGTGTGAGCTGCGAAAGGGGAAAGATGTATGTACGCAGTAAAAACAATCGTCGGCAAGGTTTGAATTGTTTTAAAAGATTCCCGTCTTGTATCAACATAGACAAACCGTCCTTATCAGGACGAAGGCAAAATGGAAAAAGAATTTAATTAGAAAGTTTCTTTTATTAACTAGTATTAAGTTTGCGCTTGGTAATTCTGTACTTTTACCAGTGAATCATGAGAAAATGTTTTTCTAATCTACAAACTCGAAGGTTTTTGCAAATCCTTCCAAGAAAATCAGTGAATGTGGCAACTCTGCTACTAAGCGAAAGCTACACCAAAACGAATGATGAAAATATTTTCATTTATCGAACAAAAGGACGGCCTTCCATCTGCATTGTAAAGTCTATAAATAGGAACACCATGATGAAAACTGTGCTCATTCGGTGTGAGCTGCGAAAGGGGAAAGATGTATGTACGCAGTAAAAACAATCTTCGGCAAGGTTTGAATTGTTTTAAAAGATTCCCGTCTTGTATCAACATAGACAAACCGTCCTTATCAGGACGAAGGCAAAATGGAAAAAGAATTTAATTAGAAAGTTTCTTTTATTAACTAGTATTAAGTTTGCACTTGGTAATTCTGTACTTTTACCAGTGAATCATGAGAAAATGTTTTTCTAATCTACAAACTCGAAGGTTTTTGCAAATCCTTCCAAGAAAATCAGTGAATGTGGCAACTCTGCTACTAAGCGAAAGCTACACCAAAACGAATGATGAAAATATTTTCATTAATCGAACAAAAGGACGGCCTTCCATCTGCATTGTAAAGTCTATAAATAGGAACACCATGATGAAAACTGTGCTCATTCGGTGTGAGCTGCGAAAGGGGAAAGATGTATGTACGCAGTAAAAACAATCGTCGGCAAGGTTTGAATTGTTTTAAAAGATTCCCGTCTTGTATCAACATAGACAAACCGTCCTTATCAGGACGAAGGCAAAATGGAAAAAGAATTTAATTAGAAAGTTTCTTTTATTAACTAGTATTAAGTTTGCGCTTGGTAATTCTGTACTTTTACCAGTGAATCATGAGAAAATGTTTTTCTAATCTACAAACTCGAAGGTTTTTGCAAATCCTTCCAAGAAAATCATAGAATGTGGCAACTCTACTACTAAGCGAAAGCTACACCAAAACGAATGATGAAAATATTTTCATTTATCGAACAAAAGGACGGCCTTCCATCTGCATTGTAAAGTCTATAAATAGGAACACCTTGATGCGAGGCGTACTCATTCGGAGTGAGCTGCGAAAGGGGAAAGATGTATGTACGCAGTAAAAACAATCGTCGGTAAGGTTTTAATTGTTTTAAAAGATTCCCGTCTTGTATCAACATAGCTATCTACAAACCGTCCTTATTAGGACGAATGTAAAATGGAAAAAGAATTTAATTAGAAAGTTTCTTTTATTAACTAGTATTAAGTTTGCGCTTGGTAATTCTGTACTTTTACCAGTGAATCATGAGAAAATGTTTTTCTAATCTACAAACTCGAAGGTTTTTGCAAATCCTTCCAAGAAAATCAGTGAATGTCGCAACTCTGACACTAAGCGAAAGCTACACCAAAACGAATGATGAAAAGATGGGTTGGTGATGTATATGACATAACAGGGGTGTCGTGACCACACTTCGAAGTTATTTCAAATCTTGCAAAGCATAAATTGACATAATTTCAATGATTGTTCCTTTATGAATGAAATGACAAATTTTCAGGTCAACGCGGCAATAACTTTGCAATTTATAGAACAATTTTATATTTTTAGTTATCATATATTAACTGTCATCTCTTCCAAACAACTTAACCCTCTGCTGCCAACCCCGTGGTTTTGCAGGGTTAAGGAGAATCATTGTAAAATGTCCAATACATGATTTTATGTTGTTACCTCCACTAAAAACACTTCAGAACACTCCCACCTGTCATACATGCACATTGTCTGCTTGTTGAAATCATTATATGAAATTATTGACCTGTATTCAATGCGGAGAACTCGTTAATAAAATTGTTTTGCTGAATATACTAACGAACGGGATCCCCAGGAAAATTTCGCTGAGCCCGGTGAATCGAACTTAATGCGTAAAATTTAGCCATTTGAAAGAGATACAAGCAGAATTTTAAGAATATGATCATCGCGGTTATGTCCCGGACATTACCCGCTCCTAGGTTTTTGCTAAGTGTGTTCATTTTTGTACGAAAAAGATTCCGATGGTTGTTTCGAGAGATTTTAACATTGATATTTCAAAGGAAGAAAATTGTTCATTTCATGAATGAATGTCTCAACCAGCTTAGAATCCAGCGCATCCCCTATCAACGCAGACGCCAACAATAAAGGTTCTTTTCAAAACCACCATAATTATTATAAAGAATAACTTGAAACAATCCCACATATTTCATTGAGTATCATTCGATTTGAATTACAAGTCAAACGAGTAGTCACGACACTCCGGTTATGTCCTAGACATTACCCACCCATCTTTTTACGGTTGCTCAATCTCTCTCTCTCTCTCTCTCTCTCTCTCTCTCTCTCTCTCTCTCTCTCTCTCTCTCTCTCTCTCTCTCTCTCTCTCTCTCTTCCTGTGTGTGTGTGTGTGTGTGTGTGTGTGTGTGTGTTGTAATTGCTTCCTGATTGATACAGTACTAACTCACCAGCCATCAACTTTACTTTTATCATTCAGACCAATTAAAGGTACGCAAATTCATAGGTAGACAGGTAGGTGAAAGCGTGGTAAGCTAAAACGTGCGCGCGCGAAAAAAAGAGTCGGTCGGCGGTTCGTTGCTATCGAGAAACGAGCCGTTTTGTCCCATGATACGCAAGCTCAGGAGAAAGAAAAAGGAAATGCATATATGAAAAAAGGGAAACCCAGCGACTGAGCGCGTTGTAGTGTTACGACGGTCTCTCGCATATCCATCAAAATCGCACATTAAACAGTACGCCCCTGCAACGTGGATGAAAATTATGAAGGATACATTTCAAACTAATTCTTTTTTCTAAACATTTGGTGGCCCTGAAAAGGGCCTTTTGTGTTGTCGTGAACGTCGTGGTAGGGCTTAACCACCAAAACCGTACAATGTGCGTCCCTGGCGTTTAAGCGCATAGACGACATCCATCGCAGTGACGGTCTTCCGTTTGGCATGTTCAGTGTACGTCACAGCGTCCCGGATAACGTTTTCCAGAAAAATCTTCAGCACACCACGGGTTTCCTCGTATATCAAACCGGAGATTCGCTTCACTCCTCCACGTCGAGCCAGACGACGAATGGCGGGTTTGGTGATGCCCTGGATATTGTCACGAAGCACCTTGCGGTGCCGCTTAGCGCCTCCCTTGCCGAGCCCTTTGCCACGGCCAGTCATCTTCTTGGTTGTTGTAGGTAATAACTTAGTAGGCTAGCGCAGCACACCTGCAGCAGCGAGATTCCAATACCGAATGTTGCAATTCGGCCCATTGAGTAGCGCTTTTATACTGATGCACACACATTCTCAGTCGCCGCCGCATAGGAAGATTACCATGGCTGCTATCTATATGCTTACTCGTGATGTGTTGGTTTGAAGGGGAAATAGCGCGAACACGAAGTTCACTGTTGCCACTGTTTTAGTAGCTTGGGATTGCCGAAATCTGCTTTATCCGGACTAATGCTGACATGGTAGCATTTTCCCTGGAAAACGATTGCCCGGAAATTGATTCTCCTGAAAAAGAAAGAAAGAAAAAGTAAATCGAAAAACAAACGGGTTTTTTTTTTAACTTATAAAGATTTTCTATACATCCGTCTACATGGTACGTTATATTGGCTTCTATGGTACTTAAATATCGATATCTGATACTGATCTATGATGGAACAAATTGTTACTGATGAACAAACTATTTCTGTTTGATATTCTTCTACTGTTGGAATTTTATTGATTTCTAGGCGATTTTTTTTGCTCATACATAGTTTTTCTTTTTAGGAATATTTTGTCGTGACTAACGACTTACCTTTCAATATAGGGGCCCCTTTTCAAAATTTCGGCAGAAAAATGATGTAAGATTTTGAACGCTTATATCTTTTGTTGTACTGAATGGATTTAATCAATTTCTTCGGCATTTTGTCGAAAATATTTGTACCAATGTTGTATTAAATTTTGGAATATGTAGGACATTCATTATCAACGGAAAAATAGTGTTTTGAAAAATCTTTCGAAAACGACTCGGAAAAGTGAAAATTTTCAGCCCATCCCGCACAGAGCCGTCAAAATGGTGCAGCAAATAAACAATAAAATAATGAAAAGTTTATATATAGGTTCACTACATGTTTGTTCCTTTGATTATTCGTATTGGGTTGCTTGACGAGAGCAGTTGGTGGGGGAAAGCCGGCATATTAGTTTCGGTTATGTCATTAGAACCCGGGCGGAAAGGAAAGGCTCATGCACGCCACGAGAACGAGCGAGAAAGCGATAGTAGTGAATATTAGCGAAAGCGTTACGTACAATTTGAACCTTAATAACTTTTCTTCTACTAAACGGATTGCCAATCTTGTTTCATAAATCGGAAGGAAAACGTTCAACGCTTGCTACCGATACGTTGTTTGCTATATAAAATTTGTTTAAATAGTTCAAAAACTACTTTAAATGAGAATCAACATTAATGATAAAACCTATAAATAGGGGTGTCGCAGCTTTTCTCAAAGCCAGACGTGTGTAAGACGCAGTGCATAACAGACGTGCGTGGTCGTGAGAAGCTGCATCGGACGACCAATCAAATTGGCTACCACCGGAGAGAGGAAAAACGGTGGTGGCGGTGAGAAGGCCAAAAAGCCAAAGGCTAAGAAACGCAGTCACTGAAAAGGCGGTAGTAACTGCCACTAAAAATGCTACCAAAACATCGAAGGCTGCAAAGCGTACTCATTCGGTGTGAGCTACGAAAGGGGAAAGATTGTATGGATGTACGCAGTAAAAACAATCTTCGGCAAGGTTTGAATTGTTTTAAAAGATTCCCGTCTTGTATCAACATAGACAAACCGTCCTTATCAGGACGAAGGCAAAATGGAAAAAGAATTTAATTAGAAAGTTTCTTTTATTAACTAGTATTAAGTTTGCGCTTGGTAATTCTGTACTTTTACCAGTGAATCATGAGAAAATGTTTTTCTAATCTACAAACTCGAAGGTTTTTGCAAATCCTTCCAAGAAAATCAGTGAATGTGACAACTCTGCTACTAAGCGAAAGCTACACCAAAACGAATGATGAAAATATTTTCATTTATCGAACAAAAGGACGGCCTTCCATCTGCATTGTAAAGTCTATAAATAGGAACACCATGATGAAAACTGTGCTCATTCGGTGTGAGCTGCGAAAGGGGAAAGATGTATGTACGCAGTAAAAACAATCTTCGGCAAGGTTTGAATTGTTTTAAAAGATTCCCGTCTTGTATCAACATAGACAAACCGTCCTTATCAGGACGAAGGCAAAATGGAAAAAGAATTTAATTAGAAAGTTTCTTTTATTAACTAGTATTAAGTTTGCACTTGGTAATTCTGTACTTTTACCTGTGAATCGTAAGAAAATGTTTTTCTAATCTACAAACCCGAAGGTTTTTGCAAATCCTTCCAAGAAAATCAGTGAATGTGGCAACTCTGCCACTAAGCGAAAGCTACACCAAAACGAATGATGAAAATATTTTCATTTATCGAACAAAAGGACGGCCTTCCATCTGCATTGTAAAGTCTATAAATAGGAACACCATGATGAAAACTGTGCTCATTCGGTGTGAGCTGCGAAAGGGGAAAGATGTATGTACGCAGTAAAAACAATCGTCGGCAAGGTTTGAATTGTTTTAAAAGATTCCCGTCTTGTATCAACATAGACAAACCGTCCTTATCAGGACGAAGGCAAAATGGAAAAAGAATTTAATTAGAAAGTTTCTTTTATTAACTAGTATTAAGTTTGCGCTTGGTAATTCTGTACTTTTACCAGTGAATCATGAGAAAATGTTTTTCTAATCTACAAACTCGAAGGTTTTTGCAAATCCTTCCAAGAAAATCAGTGAATGTGGCAACTCTGCTACTAAGCGAAAGCTACACCAAAACGAATGATGAAAATATTTTCATTTATCGAACAAAAGGACGGCCTTCCATCTGCATTGTAAAGTCTATAAATAGGAACACCATGATGAAAACTGTGCTCATTCGGTGTGAGCTGCGAAAGGGGAAAGATGTATGTACGCAGTAAAAACAATCTTCGGCAAGGTTTGAATTGTTTTAAAAGATTCCCGTCTTGTATCAACATAGACAAACCGTCCTTATCAGGACGAAGGCAAAATGGAAAAAGAATTTAATTAGAAAGTTTCTTTTATTAACTAGTATTAAGTTTGCACTTGGTAATTCTGTACTTTTACCTGTGAATCGTAAGAAAATGTTTTTCTAATCTACAAACCCGAAGGTTTTTGCAAATCCTTCCAAGAAAATCAGTGAATGTGGCAACTCTGCCACTAAGCGAAAGCTACACCAAAACGAATGATGAAAATATTTTCATTTATCGAACAAAAGGACGGCCTTCCATCTGCATTGTAAAGTCTATAAATAGGAACACCATGATGAAAACTGTGCTCATTCGGTGTGAGCTGCGAAAGGGGAAAGATGTATGTACGCAGTAAAAACAATCGTCGGCAAGGTTTGAATTGTTTTAAAAGATTCCCGTCTTGTATCAACATAGACAAACATAGAATTTAATTAGAAAGTTTCTTTTATTAACTAGTATTAAGTTTGCGCTTGGTAATTCTGTACTTTTACCAGTGAATCATGAGAAAATGTTTTTCTAATCTACAAACTCGAAGGTTTTTGCAAATCCTTCCAAGAAAATCAGTGAATGTGGCAACTCTGCTACTAAGCGAAAGCTACACCAAAACGAATGATGAAAATATTTTCATTAATCGAACAAAAGGACGGCCTTCCATCTGCATTGTAAAGTCTATAAATAGGAACACCATGATGAAAACTGTGCTCATTCGGTGTGAGCTGCGAAAGGGGAAAGATGTATGTACGCAGTAAAAACAATCGTCGGCAAGGTTTGAATTGTTTTAAAAGATTCCCGTCTTGTATCAACATAGACAAACCGTCCTTATCAGGACGAAGGCAAAATGGAAAAAGAATTTAATTAGAAAGTTTCTTTTATTAACTAGTATTAAGTTTGCGCTTGGTAATTCTGTACTTTTACCAGTGAATCATGAGAAAATGTTTTTCTAATCTACAAACTCGAAGGTTTTTGCAAATCCTTCCAAGAAAATCATAGAATGTGGCAACTCTACTACTAAGCGAAAGCTACACCAAAACGAATGATGAAAATATTTTCATTTATCGAACAAAAGGACGGCCTTCCATCTGCATTGTAAAGTCTATAAATAGGAACACCTTGATGCGAGGCGTACTCATTCGGAGTGAGCTGCGAAAGGGGAAAGATGTATGTACGCAGTAAAAACAATCGTCGGTAAGGTTTTAATTGTTTTAAAAGATTCCCGTCTTGTATCAACATAGCTATCTACAAACCGTCCTTATTAGGACGAATGTAAAATGGAAAAAGAATTTAATTAGAAAGTTTCTTTTATTAACTAGTATTAAGTTTGCGCTTGGTAATTCTGTACTTTTACCAGTGAATCATGAGAAAATGTTTTTCTAATCTACAAACTCGAAGGTTTTTGCAAATCCTTCCAAGAAAATCAGTGAATGTCGCAACTCTGACACTAAGCGAAAGCTACACCAAAACGAATGATGAAAAGATGGGTTGGTGATGTATATGACATAACAGGGGTGTCGTGACCACACTTCGAAGTTATTTCAAATCTTGCAAAGCATAAATTGACATAATTTCAATGATTGTTCCTTTATGAATGAAATGACAAATTTTCAGGTCAACGCGGCAATAACTTTGCAATTTATAGAACAATTTTATATTTTTAGTTATCATATATTAACTGTCATCTCTTCCAAACAACTTAACCCTCTGCTGCCAACCCCGTGGTTTTGCAGGGTTAAGGAGAATCATTGTAAAATGTCCAATACATGATTTTATGTTGTTACCTCCACTAAAAACACTTCAGAACACTCCCACCTGTCATACATGCACATTGTCTGCTTGTTGAAATCATTATATGAAATTATTGACCTGTATTCAATGCGGAGAACTCGTTAATAAAATTGTTTTGCTGAATATACTAACGAACGGGATCCCCAGGAAAATTTCGCTGAGCCCGGTGAATCGAACTTAATGCGTAAAATTTAGCCATTTGAAAGAGATACAAGCAGAATTTTAAGAATATGATCATCGCGGTTATGTCCCGGACATTACCCGCTCCTAGGTTTTTGCTAAGTGTGTTCATTTTTGTACGAAAAAGATTCCGATGGTTGTTTCGAGAGATTTTAACATTGATATTTCAAAGGAAGAAAATTGTTCATTTCATGAATGAATGTCTCAACCAGCTTAGAATCCAGCGCATCCCCTATCAACGCAGACGCCAACAATAAAGGTTCTTTTCAAAACCACCATAATTATTATAAAGAATAACTTGAAACAATCCCACATATTTCATTGAGTATCATTCGATTTGAATTACAAGTCAAACGAGTAGTCACGACACTCCGGTTATGTCCTAGACATTACCCACCCATCTTTTTTTTTTTGCAAATCTAATGAAAAGCTGAAAAAATCAAGTCTGGCAACACTGGCTCCGGAATGGAAATGGTGGGGGAAGTATAGTAGCCGAATCGAACCGTATACAGAACGAAAAGGCACATGGCACGTACACGAGCGAGACAGGCGATAGTAGTGTTTATTCGCGACTATAAAAAAAATCGGTCGGTCTGTTTTGGTCATCATTCGTCGTTTGAACAGCATCACAGTGGTATCAGTAGTAGAGCAGAATTTTCGCGCCATGGCCCGTACGAAACAGACCGCCCGCAAGTCCACCGGAGGGAAAGCTCCCCGCAAACAGTTGGCAACGAAGGCTGCCCGTAAAAGTGCCCCAGCTACGGGTGGCGTTAAGAAGCCCCATCGCTACAGACCAGGAACTGTCGCGCTGCGAGAAATTCGTCGCTATCAGAAGTCGACAGAGCTACTAATCCGCAAGCTGCCCTTCCAGCGTCTGGTTCGTGAGATCGCGCAGGACTTCAAAACCGATCTGCGCTTCCAGAGCTCAGCCGTCATGGCCCTTCAAGAAGCCAGCGAGGCTTACCTGGTTGGTTTGTTCGAGGATACCAATCTGTGCGCTATCCATGCCAAGCGAGTGACCATCATGCCGAAAGACATCCAACTGGCTCGCCGGATCCGTGGGGAGCGGGCCTAAATTTGGTGTGTGCCCATCACCCCCCAGAACGAAACAGCAACAAACGGTCCTTTTCAGGACCACAACCAATCATATTTTACTAAGAATTATTAGCAGAAATTTTCCGTTTCCCTCCAAAAATGCTCAGGCGGGTGGCTGTGTGTGTTTGTTAGACAGCACGCCGATGGGGGATTTTTTGCCAGCAGCACCACCTCGTACCGATCGACAGTAGTAGCGTGTGAAAAACAAGACCCATTGAGGGAAATCTTGCGCGGCCGATTTGTGATTTAGCACCAAATCGATGAGTGAACTTTTGAGAGATTGGGTGAAATCGTCAATGCCATGATATGAGGGAAACTATTATTAAGCGTCTGACGAGCATTGCAAAAAAAAAAAACTTGTGCAATGCTCACAGAAATGTACGTTGATGATTATCGGAGTGAAAATCAAATTAACTCTTTTTATCAGAAGAAAATAGTCGCCCTGAAAAGGGCGGTTTTTACGGCTAGAAAGGAGCGGGATTTAAGTTGCTGCGGAGGCCCTCTTTTCAGTCTTCTTCGGCAGCAGTACGGCCTGTATGTTAGGCAACACGCCACCCTGAGCAATGGTCACACCGGAGAGCAGTTTGTTCAGCTCTTCGTCATTTCGAATGGCCAGCTGCAGATGACGGGGGATGATTCTGGTCTTTTTGTTATCGCGAGCAGCGTTTCCTGCCAGCTCCAGTACTTCGGCGGCAAGATATTCCATCACAGCTGCCAAGTAGACGGGTGCTCCGGCACCGACACGTTCAGCATAATTTCCCTTCCTCAGCAGACGGTGAATTCGGCCAACAGGGAACTGGAGACCGGCACGAACTGAGCGGGATTTTGGCTTTCCCTTCACTTTTCCTCCTTTACCGCGTGCAGACATTGTTGTAGGTTTATCGCTGTGCGCGTTCGTGTGTAGTCACGTAGACAATACGAGTAACACTGATGCCACTCGCGCACACAGCACCCCTTGTTATGCATTCGCTTCATTGCACATCGTTCGCCAAAGGGGCGGAGTAGCGAACGAACGAAACGCGCTAAACACAAAAAAGATGGGTGGGTAATGTCTAGGACATAACCGGAGTGTCGTGACTACTCGTTTGACTTGTAATTCAAATCGAATGATACTCAATGAAATATGTGGGAATGTTTCAAGTTATTCTTTATAATAATTATGGTGGTTCTGAAAAGAACCTTTGTTGTTGGCGTCTGCGTTGATCGGGGATGCGCTGGATTCTAAGCTCGTTGAGACATTCATTCATGAAATGAACAAATTTCATATTTTCTTGCTTTGAACTATCAATGTTAAAATCTCTCGAAACAACCATCGGAATCTTTTCCGTACAGAAATGAACACGCTTAGCGAAAAACTAGGGGCGGGTAATGTCCGGGACATAACCGCGATGCTCATATTCTTAAAATTCTGCTTGTATCTCCTTCAAATGGCTAAATTTTGCGCATTAAGTTCGATTCACCGGGCTCAGCGAAATTTTCCTGGGGATCCCGTTCGTTAGTATATTCAGCAAAACAATTTTATTACCGAGTTCTCCGCGTTGAATACAGGTCAATAATTTCATATAATGATTTCAACATGCAGACAATGTACATGTATGACAGGTGGGAGTGTTCTGAAGTGGTTTTAGTGGAGGTAACAACATAAAATCATGTATTGGACATTTTACAATGATTCTCCTTAACCCTGCAAAACCACGTGGTTGGCAGCAGAGGGTTAAGTTGTTTGGAAGAGATGACAGTTAATATATGATAACTAAAAATATAAAATTGTTCTATAAATTGCAAAGTTATTGCCGCGTTGACCTGAAAATTTGTCATTTCATTCATAAAGGAACAATCATTGAAATTATGTCAATTTATGCTTTGCAAGATTTGAAATAACTTCGAAGTGTGGTCACGACACCCCTGTTATGTCATATACATTACCAACCCATCTTTTTCCATTTTGCCTTTGTCCTAATAAGGACGGTTTGTGGATAACTATGTTGATACAAGACGGGAATCTTTTAAAACAATTCAAACCTTGCAGACGATTGTTTTTACTGCGTACATCCATACGATCTTTCCCCTTTCGCAGCTCACGCCGAATGAGCACACTTTTCATCAAGCTGTTCCTATTTATTGACTTTACAATGCAGATGGAAGGATGTCCTTTTGTTCGATAAATGAAAATATTTTCATCATTCGTTTTGGTGTAGCTTTCGCTTAGTGGCAGAGTTGCCACATTCACTGATTTTCTTGGAAGGATTTGCAAAAACCTTCGGGTTTGTAGATTGGAAAAACATTTTCTTATGATTCACTGGTAAAAGTACAGAATTACCAAGTGCAAACTTAATACTAGTTAATAAAATAAACTTTCTAATTAAATTCTTTTTCCATTTTGCCTTCGTCCTAATAAGGACGGTTTGTGGATAACTATGTTGATACAAGACGGGAATCTTTTAAAACAATTCAAACCTTGCAGACGATTGTTTTTACTGCGTACATCCATACGATCTTTCCCCTTTCGCAGCTCACGCCGAATGAGCACACTTTTCATCAAGCTGTTCCTATTTATTGACTTTACAATGCAGATGGAAGGACGTCCTTTTGTTCGATAAATGAAAATATTTTCATCATTCGTTTTGGTGTAGCTTTCGCTTAGTGGCAGAGTTGCCACATTCACTGATTTTCTTGGAAGGATTTGCAAAAAACCTTCGGGTTTGTAGATTGGAAAAACATTTTCTTATGATTCACTGGTAAAAGTACAGAATTACCAAGCGCAAACTTAATACTAGTTAATAAAAGAAACTTTCTAATTAAATTCTTTTTCCATTTTGCCTTTGTCCTAATAAGGACGGTTTGTGGATAACTATGTTGATTCAAGACGGGAATCTTTTAAAACAATTCAAACCTTGCCGACGATTGTTTTTACTGCGTACATCCGTACGATCTTTCCCCTTTCGCAGCTCACACCGAATGAGCACGGTTTTCATCATGGTGTTCCTTTTTATTGACTTTACAATGCAGATGGAAGGACGTCCTTTTGTTCGATAAATGAAAATATTTTCATCATTCGTTTTGGTGTAGCTTTCGCTTAGTGGCAGAGTTGCCACATTCACTGATTTTCTAGGAGGGATTTGCAAAAACCTTCGGGTTTGTAGATTGGAAAAACATTTTCTTATGATTCACTGGTAAAAGTACAGAATTACCAAGGGCAAACTTAACACTAGTTAATAAAAGAAACTTTCTAATTAAATTCTTTTTCCATTTTGCCTTCGTCCTAATAAGGACGGTTTGTGGATAACTATGTTGATACAAGACGGGAATCTTTTAAAACAATTCAAACCTTGCAGACGATTGTTTTTACTGCGTACATCCATACGATCTTTCCCCTTTCGCAGCTCACACCGAATGAGCACGGTTTTCATCATGGTGTTCCTTTTTATTGACTTTACAATGCAGATGGAAGGACGTCCTTTTGTTCGATAAATGAAAATATTTTCATCATTCGTTTTGGTGTAGCTTTCGCTTAGTTGCCACATTCACTGATTTTCTTGGAAGGATTTGCAAAAACCTTCGGGTTTGTAGATTGGAAAAACATTTTCTTATGATTCACTGGTAAAAGTACAGAATTACCAAGCGCAAACTTAATACTAGTTAATAAAAGAAACTTTCTAATTAAATTCTTTTTCCATTTTGCATTCGTCCTAATAAGGACGGTTTGTGGATAACTATGTTGATACAAGACGGGAATCTTTTAAAACAATTCAAACCTTGCCGACGATTGTTTTTACTGCGTACATCCATACGATCTTTCCCCTTTCGCAGCTCACACCGAATGAGTACGCTTTGCAGTCTTCGATGTTTTGGTGGCATTTTTAGTGGCAGTTACTACCGCTTTTTCAGTGACTGCGTTTCTTAGCCTTTGGCTTTTTGGCCTTCTCACCGCCACCACCTCCACCAACGTTTTTCTGCTTCTCTCCGATGGTAGCTGATTTGATTGGTCGTCCGATGCAGCTTCTCACGACCACGCACGTCTGTTATGCACTGCGTCTTACACACGTCTGGTTTTGAGATAAACTGCGACACCCCTATTTATTGGTTTTATCATTAATGTTGATTCTCATTTAAAGTAGTTTTTGAACTATTTAAACAAATTTTATATAGCAAACAACGTATCGGTAGCAAGCGTTGAACGTTTTCCTTCCGATTTATGAAACAAGATTGGCAATCCGTTTAGTAGAAGAAAAGTTATTAACGTTCAAAATGTACGTAACGCTTTCGCTAATATGCACTACTATCGCTTTCTCGCTCGTTCTCGTGGCGTGCATGAGCCTTTCCTTTCCGTCCGACTTCTAATGGCTTAACCAAAATTAATATCCCGGCTTTCCCCCACCAACTGCTCTCGTCAAGCAACCCAATACGAATAATCATAGGAACAAACATGTAGTGGACCTTTATATAAACTTTTCATTATTTTATTGTTCATTTGCTGCACCATTTTGACGGCTCTGTGCGGGATGGGCTGAAAATTTTCACTTTTCCGAGTCGTTTTCGAAAGATTTTTCAAAACACTATTTTTCCGTTGATAATGAATATCCTACATATTCCAAAATTTAATACAACATTGGTACAAATATTTTCGACAAAATGCCGAAGAAATTGATTAAATCCATTCAGTACAACAAAAGATATAAGCGTTCAAAATCTTACATCATTTTTCTTCCGAAATTTTGAAAAGGGGCCCCTATATTGAAAGGTAAGTCGTTAGTCACGACAAAAAGGACGAACCTTCGTCTCGCTACACGATCGTATATAAGCGATATGTAGTGATTTTTGCTACCAATCGAATCATTCGTGTTTCGACTAGCGAGCTGAACGGACGCTCCCGAATAAGCGAGCATAGGCAAGCAATCGGAGTTCATACAGTAGCAAAGTGGAAAAAAAACTGCGCATTTAGTTTCGTCTCCCGCGAGTGCGACAACCGGCATAGACCGGGAAAGCCTCCGCTGCCCTTTGCGTTAGGGTAGTGTCCGCCGGAATAGAAAAACAAATTGCCATTGGAAATAAAAACAGTGTGAAAGTGAAAAAACAGTTCTGCCGTCGATCGGACAGGTTATTTTTGAGTGCAAAGTGAAGTGAAAAACCACGTAACTCGACTCGTTTCCCGTGATAGTGAAAACCGGTATCGACCGGGAAGCACTACCGGATGCAAAAACCCGCGAAAAGTGACGCTATAGGTGTGAAATCGATAAGTGACGCTGTAAGCAGTGAAAAAACCGCCTGCCGCGAGTGACGCGGTCGGACGTGTCGCAACAGGTAGTGAAAAAATCGCCAGTGAAGCCAACTGTTGTGCAAAAGCTTAGCTTACGGAAGTGAAGTGACGCTATCGGCACAGACAAACAGACGTATCGCCGCTATCAGAACGCGGCCAGTGTTGTGCAAAAGTGACGGAATCGGTAAATAAAAATCCTACAACGGATAGTGATTGCAAACGGCACAGTGCGTAAAACCAGTTTTTAGTTGATTGTATTTTTTGCCTCTTCAATTTCCCTGCAATAAATCTGCAACGTTACCAGTGATCGGCTAGATTATTTCGGCCGGCCGAATGGCCTCAACATCGACGTACGGGCTGCCTCGGCCGCCGGATGATACTGGAGCTGGATGTCCGAGCTGGATGGACCCAGAGGGAAAGCACGGCAAGGTGATCGTACTTTCACTCAAGGCTGCTAATGAGGGAGTGTTGCCAAAAAACCATCCCTTCACCGTCGGTAAGTCAATCCAACTTTTAATTGGTAATGCATATACCGCTACAACCGAATCAAAAGGGACCAAATATATTTTAAAAGTAAGACAGCAAGTTCACGCCACCAAACTGCTTGGGATGAAAACATTGTTCGACGGCACACCGGTTGAAATTACAGCGCATCCCACGCTTAACTACAGTAGGTGCATTGTAAACTGTTCGGAGGTCAATGAAATGTCACAGGAAGATTTGCTAACCGAGCTTGCTCCCCAAGGAGTGATAGCAATACGCCGGTTCACCAAAATGGTGGACAAGGTGAAAGTCAATACGTCCACCATGGTACTTACGATGGAAGGAACCACCTGGCCACAGTTCATATATTTTGGAGCACTCAGAGTACCGACGCGATTTTATTACCCCGTACCCATGCTATGCTTCAACTGTCTCGAGTATGGACACACAAAAGCTCGCTGCAAAAGTGCATCCAGATGCCAAAACTGCTCGGCCCACGAGCACAAGGCTGAAGACTGTAAGGGGGCAGCTAACTGTTTCCACTGTAAGGAAGGGCATAAACCAACCGACCGGAACTGCCCGGTATATAAACGGGAAAATGAAATTGTCAAGATAAAGGCGGAACAAGGGTTATCGTTCGGAGAGGCTAAAAAAATATACGACAGTCGCGTTGGTGCAAAATCGTACGCCAACATAAGCAAAAGGCTAATAGTACCACAAGAAAGCAACAGCAAGGACAAAGAAATTGAAAGTCTAAAAGCAGAGATAACTGCCCTTCGGAACCAGCTCACTTCTGTCATCGCCGAACTTAAGAGTCGCCCAAGCTGCCAATGCAAAAAAACTGTTGAAGGGAAAATATCAAAGCAAGAACAACGGAACAAACGTGCTAAGGAAATATCACCGGAAATAACAACTGGAACCGAATTTCGTCCTCCCCCTTTGAAAAAAGTTTCTTCAAAAATGAATAATAGCACCCAACCTGGCAACAATAGTCAAATAGTAACAACACAACCGATGTTAGAAGACCCGATTGAAACCGTCAATTCTGATACTAATACGGAAGAAATGAGCATCACGGATAATGAATCTGACCGATCCGATACAATTGTCATTAATCGAAAGGGGAAAAAGAAATTTTATCGAACCAATAATGCAACCACCAACCAACAATAATAGAAGGAAGAACCGAGTTAATTTAGTTGACAACAATTTTGCACTACAATGGAACATCAGAGGATTAAGAGGCAGACTACCGGAACTGCAGTTGCTAATTAACCAATACTCTCCTAGTATATTGGCACTGCAAGAAACTATGACGCCAATCAATTCAACCCCTACCATCAAAGACTATGAAATGCACCTGATTGAAGGATCCAACAATAATATCAAACACGGAGTTGCACTTGGTGTGAGAAAGGGCATTCCTCACAACAGACTGCAAATTAAAACCGACATGCAAGCAGTAGCCGTCCAAATAGATACTGGTTCCAAAACAACGGTTGCCAGTATATACATACCCCCAAGCGAATATTCATCCAAGAAAATCGAAGAACAGCTTAATGAACTGATTCTACAGTTGCCTGAACCAGTAGTGCTGCTGGGGGACTTCAATGCCGCTAGCACCGAGTGGGGTTCCAAGTACACTGATCGGAAAGGACAAATGCTAGAAAAATTCCTCAGAGACAAAGGACTGATTTGTCTCAACGACGGCACGGACACCAGAATCGATTTCTCAAACGGTAAAATGACTGCAATTGACCTCTCGATAGTATCCTGGCAAATTTCAGACAAATTCAGCTGGCAAGTGGAGGATGACAACCATGGCAGTGATCACTTCCCTGTCAGACTGATCACTGGCCGTTCGTCTCCGACAGTTTGTGCAAGACCTCGATGGCGATACGACGACGGGAATTGGGAGAAATTCCAGGAAGAGATAAATCGAAATCTGAATCTATCGAAAGAATATACGGCCAATGAATTCAGCCAGCTCATTTTCAACGCGGCCAAGAAATCGATTCCACGGACTAGTGGCCGCCCGGGACCCAAATCGGTACCGTGGTGGAATGATGAAGTAAAGAAAGCTGTAAAATACAGAAGGAAAACACTTCGAGCACTCCGACGGTTGAACAACAACGATGCAAAAAAGGATCAGGCCCTAAAAGAGTTTCAGACAGCACGAAAGAATGCAAGGACTGCTATCGATGAAGCTAAGAAGTCCAGTTGGAAGAAATTCGTCGAAGAAATCAATCCGGCCACAAATTCCAAGAAGATTTGGGAAAAAATCGATGCTCTTAGCGGTAAAAGGCGGAACAATAAAAGATGGGTGGGTAATGTCTAGGACATAACCGGAGTGTCGTGACTACTCGTTTGACTTGTAATTCAAATCGAATGATACTCAATGAAATATGTGGGAATGTTTCAAGTTATTCTTTATAATAATTATGGTGGTTTTGAAAAGAACCTTTATTGTTGGCGTCTGCGTTGATAGGGGATGCGCTGGATTCTAAGCTGGTTGAGACATTCATTCATGAAATGAACAATTTTCTTGCTTTGAAATATCAATGTTAAAATCTCTCGAAACAACCATCGGAATCTTTTTCGTACAGAAATGAACACACTTAGCAAAAAACTAGGAGCGGGTAATGTCCGGGACATAACCGCGATGATCATATTCTTAAAATTCTGCTTGTATCTCTTTCAAATGGCTAAATTTTACGCATTAAGTTCGATTCACCGGGCTCAGTGAAATTTTCCTGGGGATCCCGTTCGTTAGTATATTCAGCAAAACAATTTTATTACCGAGTTCTCCGTATTGAATACAGGTCAATAATTTCATATAATGATTTCAACAAGCAGACAATGTGCATGTATGACAGGTGGGAGTGTTCTGAAGTGGTTTTAGTGGAGGTAACAACATAAAATCATGTATTGGACATTTTACAATGATTCTCCTTAACCCTGCAAAACCACGGGGTTGGCAGCAGAGGGTTAAGTTGTTTGGAAGAGATGACAGTTAATATATGATAACTAAAAATATAAAATTGTTCTATAAATTGCAAAGTTATTGCCGCGTTGACCTGAAAATTTGTCATTTCATTCATAAAGGAACAATCATTGAAATTACGTCAATTTATGCTTTGCAAGATTTGAAATAACTTCGAAGTGTGGTCACGACACCCCTGTTATGTCATATACATCACCAACCTATCTTTTCATCATTCGTTTTGGTGTAGCTTTCGCTTAGTGGCAGAGTTGCGACATTCACTGATTTTCTTGGAAGGATTTGCAAAAACCTTCGAGTTTGTAGATTAGAAAAACATTTTCTTATAATTCACTGGTAAAAGTACAGAATTACCAAGCGCAAACTTAATACTAGTTAATAAAAGAAACTTTCTAATTAAATTCTTTTTCCATTTTACATTCGTCCTAATAAGGACGGTTTGTAGATAACTATGTTGATACAAGACGGGAATCTTTTAAAACAATTAAAACCTTACCGACGATTGTTTTTACTGCGTACATACATCTTTCCCCTTTCGCAGCTCACACCGAATGAGTACGCTTCGCATCAAGGTGTTCCTATTTATAGAATTTACAATGCAGATGGAAGGCCGTCCTTTTGTTCGATAAATGAAAATATTTTCATCATTCGTTTTGGTGTAGCTTTCGCTTAGTGGCAGAGTTGCCACATTCACTGATTTTCTTGGAAGGATTTGCAAAAACCTTCGGGTTTGTAGATTAGAAAAACATTTTCTTACGATTCACAGGTAAAAGTACAGAATTACCAAGCGCAAACTTAATACTAGTTAAAAAAGATGGGTGGGTAATGTCTAGGACATAACCGGAGTGTCGTGACTACTCGTTTGACTTGTAATTCAAATCGAATGATACTCAATGAAATATGTGGGAATGTTTCAAGTTATTCTTTATAATAATTATGGTGGTTTTGAAAAGAACCTTTATTGTTGGCGTCTGCGTTGATAGGGGATGCGCTGGATTCTAAGCTGGTTGAGACATTCATTCATGAAATGAACAATTTTCTTGCTTTGAAATATCAATGTTAAAATCTCTCGAAACAACCATCGGAATCTTTTTCGTACAGAAATGAACACACTTAGCAAAAAACTAGGAGCGGGTAATGTCCGGGACATAACCGCGATGATCATATTCTTAAAATTCTGCTTGTATCTCTTTCAAATGGCTAAATTTTACGCATTAAGTTCGATTCACCGGGCTCAGTGAAATTTTCCTGGGGATCCCGTTCGTTAGTATATTCAGCAAAACAATTTTATTACCGAGTTCTCCGTATTGAATACAGGTCAATAATTTCATATAATGATTTCAACAAGCAGACAATGTGCATGTATGACAGGTGGGAGTGTTCTGAAGTGGTTTTAGTGGAGGTAACAACATAAAATCATGTATTGGACATTTTACAATGATTCTCCTTAACCCTGCAAAACCACGGGGTTGGCAGCAGAGGGTTAAGTTGTTTGGAAGAGATGACAGTTAATATATGATAACTAAAAATATAAAATTGTTCTATAAATTGCAAAGTTATTGCCGCGTTGACCTGAAAATTTGTCATTTCATTCATAAAGGAACAATCATTGAAATTACGTCAATTTATGCTTTGCAAGATTTGAAATAACTTCGAAGTGTGGTCACGACACCCCTGTTATGTCATATACATCACCAACCTATCTTTTCATCATTCGTTTTGGTGTAGCTTTCGCTTAGTGGCAGAGTTGCGACATTCACTGATTTTCTTGGAAGGATTTGCAAAAACCTTCGAGTTTGTAGATTAGAAAAACATTTTCTTATAATTCACTGGTAAAAGTACAGAATTACCAAGCGCAAACTTAATACTAGTTAATAAAAGAAACTTTCTAATTAAATTCTTTTTCCATTTTACATTCGTCCTAATAAGGACGGTTTGTAGATAACTATGTTGATACAAGACGGGAATCTTTTAAAACAATTAAAACCTTACCGACGATTGTTTTTACTGCGTACATACATCTTTCCCCTTTCGCAGCTCACACCGAATGAGTACGCTTCGCATCAAGGTGTTCCTATTTATAGAATTTACAATGCAGATGGAAGGCCGTCCTTTTGTTCGATAAATGAAAATATTTTCATCATTCGTTTTGGTGTAGCTTTCGCTTAGTGGCAGAGTTGCCACATTCACTGATTTTCTTGGAAGGATTTGCAAAAACCTTCGGGTTTGTAGATTAGAAAAACATTTTCTTACGATTCACAGGTAAAAGTACAGAATTACCAAGCGCAAACTTAATACTAGTTAAAAAAGAAACTTTCTAATTAAATTCTTTTTCCATTTTGCCTTCGTCCTGATAAGGCCGGTTTGTCTATGTTGATACAAGACGGGAATCTTTTAAAACAATTCAAACCTTGCCGACGATTGTTTTTACTGCGTACATACATCTTTCCCCTTTCGCAGCTCACACCGAATGAGCACAGTTTTCATCATGGTGTTCCTATTTATAGACTTTACAATGCAGATGGAAGGCCGTCCTTTTGTTCGATAAATGAAAATATTTTCATCATTCGTTTTGGTGTAGCTTTCGCTTAGTGGCAGAGTTGCCACATTCACTGATTTTCTTGGAAGGATTTGCAAAAACCTTCGGGTTTGTAGATTAGAAAAACATTTTCTTACGATTCACAGGTAAAAGTACAGAATTACCAAGCGCAAACTTAATACTAGTTAAAAAAGAAACTTTCTAATTAAATTCTTTTTCCATTTTGCCTTCGTCCTGATAAGGCCGGTTTGTCTATGTTGATACAAGACGGGAATCTTTTAAAACAATTCAAACCTTGCCGACGATTGTTTTTACTGCGTACATACATCTTTCCCCTTTCGCAGCTCACACCGAATGAGCAGTTTTCATCATGGTGTTCCTATTTATAGACTTTACAATGCAGATGGAAGGCCGTCCTTTTGTTCGATAAATGAAAATATTTTCATCATTCGTTTTGGTGTAGCTTTCGCTTAGTAGCAGAGTTGCCACATTCACTGATTTTCTTGGAAGGATTTGCAAAAACCTTCGAGTTTGTAGATTAGAAAAACATTTTCTCATGATTCACTGGTAAAAGTACAGAATTACCAAGCGCAAACTTAATACTAGTTAATAAAAGAAACTTTCTAATTAAATTCTATGTTTGTCTATGTTGATACAAGACGGGAATCTTTTAAAACAATTCAAACCTTGCCGACGATTGTTTTTACTGCGTACATACATCTTTCCCCTTTCGCAGCTCACACCGAATGAGCACAGTTTTCATCATGGTGTTCCTATTTATAGACTTTACAATGCAGATGGAAGGCCGTCCTTTTGTTCGATAAATGAAAATATTTTCATCATTCGTTTTGGTGTAGCTTTCGCTTAGTGGCAGAGTTGCCACATTCACTGATTTTCTTGGAAGGATTTGCAAAAACCTTCGGGTTTGTAGATTAGAAAAACATTTTCTTACGATTCACAGGTAAAAGTACAGAATTATCAAGCGCAAACTTAATACTAGTTAATAAAAGAAACTTTCTAATTTAATTCTTTTTCCATTTTGCCTTCGTCCTGATAAGGCCGGTTTGTCTATGTTGATACAAGACGGGAATCTTTTAAAACAATTCAAACCTTGCCGACGATTGTTTTTACTGCGTACATACATCTTTCCCCTTTCGCAGCTCACACCGAATGAGCACAGTTTTCATCATGGTGTTCCTATTTATTGACTTTACAATGCAGATGGAAGGCCGTCCTTTTGTTCGATAAATGAAAATATTTTCATCATTCGTTTTGGTGTAGCTTTCGCTTAGTAGCAGAGTTGCCACATTCACTGATTTTCTTGGAAGGATTTGCAAAAACCTTCGAGTTTGTAGATTAGAAAAACATTTTCTCATGATTCACTGGTAAAAGTACAGAATTACCAAGCGCAAACTTAATACTAGTTAATAAAAGAAACTTTCTAATTAAATTCTATGTTTGTCTATGTTGATACAAGACGGGAATCTTTTAAAACAATTCAAACCTTGCCGACGATTGTTTTTACTGCGTACATACATCTTTCCCCTTTCGCAGCTCACACCGAATGAGCACAGTTTTCATCATGGTGTTCCTATTTATAGACTTTACAATGCAGATGGAAGGCCGTCCTTTTGTTCGATAAATGAAAATATTTTCATCATTCGTTTTGGTGTAGCTTTCGCTTAGTAGCAGAGTTGCCACATTCACTGATTTTCTTGGAAGGATTTGCAAAAACCTTCGAGTTTGTAGATTAGAAAAACATTTTCTCATGATTCACTGGTAAAAGTACAGAATTACCAAGCGCAAACTTAATACTAGTTAATAAAAGAAACTTTCTAATTAAATTCTTTTTCCATTTTGCCTTCGTCCTGATAAGGACAGTTTGTCTATGTTGATACAAGACAGGAATCTTTTAAAACAATTCAAACCTTGCCGACGATTGTTTTTACTGCGTACATACATCTTTCCCCTTTCGCAGCTCACACCGAATGAGCACAGTTTTCATCATGGTGTTCCTATTTATAGACTTTACAATGCAGATGGAAGGCCGTCCTTTTGTTCGATAAATGAAAATATTTTCATCATTCGTTTTGGTGTAGCTTTCGCTTAGTGGCAGAGTTGCCACATTCACTGATTTTCTTGGAAGGATTTGCAAAAACCTTCGGATTTGTAGATTAGAAAAACATTTTCTCATGATTCACTGGTAAAAATACAGAATTACCAAGCGCAAACTTAATACTGGTTAATAAAAGAAACTTTCTAATTAAATTCTTTTTCCATTTTGCATTCGTCCTAATAAGGACGGTTTGTAGATAACTATGTTGATACAAGACGGGAATCTTTTGAAACAATTCAAACCTTGCCGACGATTGTTTTTACTGCGTACATCCATACGATCTTTCCCCTTTCGTAGCTCACACCGAATGAGTACGCTTTGCAGCCTTCGATGTTTTGGTAGCATTTTTAGTGGCAGTTACTACCGCCTTTTCAGTGACTGCGTTTCTTAGCCTTTGGCTTTTTGGCCTTCTCACCGCCACCACCGTTTTTCCTCTCTCCGGTGGTAGCCAATTTGATTGGTCGTCCGATGCAGCTTCTCACGACCACGCACGTCTGTTATGCACTGCGTCTTACACACGTCTGGCTTTGAGAAAAGCTGCGACACCCCTATTTATAGGTTTTATCATTAATGTTGATTCTCATTTAAAGTAGTTTTTGAACTATTTAAACAAATTTTATATAGCAAACAACGTATCGGTAGCAAGCGTTGAACGTTTTCCTTCCGATTTATGAAACAAGATTGGCAATCCGTTTAGTAGAAGAAAAGTTATTAAGGTTCAAATTGTACGTAACGCTTTCGCTAATATTCACTACTATCGCTTTCTCGCTCGTTCTCGTGGCGTGCATATGGGCCTTTCCTTTCCGTCCGGCTTCTAATGGCATAACCAAAACTAATATGCCGGCTTTCCCCCACCAACTGCTCTCGTCAAGCAACCCAATACGAATAATCATAGGAACAAACATGTAGTGGACCTATATATAAACTTTTCATTATTTTATTGTTCGGTTGCTGCACAATATTGACGGCTGTGTGCGGGATGGGCTGAAAATTTTCACTTTTCCGAGTCGTTTTCGAAAGATTATTCAAAACACTATGTTTCCGTTGATAATGAATGTCCTACATATTCCAAAATTTAATACAACATTGGTACAAATATTTTCGACAAAATGCCGAAGAAATTGATTAAATCCATTCAGTACAACAAAAGATATAAGCGTTCAAAATCTTACATCATTTTTCTTCCGAAATTTTGAAAAGGGGCCCCTATATTGAAAGGTAAGTCGTTAGTCACGACAAAAGAAACTTTCTAATTAAATTCTTTTTCCATTTTGCCTTCGTCCTGATAAGGCCGGTTTGTCTATGTTGATACAAGACGGGAATCTTTTAAAACAATTCAAACCTTGCCGACGATTGTTTTTACTGCGTACATACATCTTTCCCCTTTCGCAGCTCACACCGAATGAGCACAGTTTTCATCATGGTGTTCCTATTTATAGACTTTACAATGCAGATGGAAGGCCGTCCTTTTGTTCGATAAATGAAAATATTTTCATCATTCGTTTTGGTGTAGCTTTCGCTTAGTGGCAGAGTTGCCACATTCACTGATTTTCTTGGAAGGATTTGCAAAAACCTTCGGGTTTGTAGATTAGAAAAACATTTTCTTACGATTCACAGGTAAAAGTACAGAATTACCAAGCGCAAACTTAATACTAGTTAAAAAAGAAACTTTCTAATTAAATTCTTTTTCCATTTTGCCTTCGTCCTGATAAGGCCGGTTTGTCTATGTTGATACAAGACGGGAATCTTTTAAAACAATTCAAACCTTGCCGACGATTGTTTTTACTGCGTACATACATCTTTCCCCTTTCGCAGCTCACACCGAATGAGCAGTTTTCATCATGGTGTTCCTATTTATAGACTTTACAATGCAGATGGAAGGCCGTCCTTTTGTTCGATAAATGAAAATATTTTCATCATTCGTTTTGGTGTAGCTTTCGCTTAGTAGCAGAGTTGCCACATTCACTGATTTTCTTGGAAGGATTTGCAAAAACCTTCGAGTTTGTAGATTAGAAAAACATTTTCTCATGATTCACTGGTAAAAGTACAGAATTACCAAGCGCAAACTTAATACTAGTTAATAAAAGAAACTTTCTAATTAAATTCTATGTTTGTCTATGTTGATACAAGACGGGAATCTTTTAAAACAATTCAAACCTTGCCGACGATTGTTTTTACTGCGTACATACATCTTTCCCCTTTCGCAGCTCACACCGAATGAGCACAGTTTTCATCATGGTGTTCCTATTTATAGACTTTACAATGCAGATGGAAGGCCGTCCTTTTGTTCGATAAATGAAAATATTTTCATCATTCGTTTTGGTGTAGCTTTCGCTTAGTGGCAGAGTTGCCACATTCACTGATTTTCTTGGAAGGATTTGCAAAAACCTTCGGGTTTGTAGATTAGAAAAACATTTTCTTACGATTCACAGGTAAAAGTACAGAATTATCAAGCGCAAACTTAATACTAGTTAATAAAAGAAACTTTCTAATTTAATTCTTTTTCCATTTTGCCTTCGTCCTGATAAGGCCGGTTTGTCTATGTTGATACAAGACGGGAATCTTTTAAAACAATTCAAACCTTGCCGACGATTGTTTTTACTGCGTACATACATCTTTCCCCTTTCGCAGCTCACACCGAATGAGCACAGTTTTCATCATGGTGTTCCTATTTATTGACTTTACAATGCAGATGGAAGGCCGTCCTTTTGTTCGATAAATGAAAATATTTTCATCATTCGTTTTGGTGTAGCTTTCGCTTAGTAGCAGAGTTGCCACATTCACTGATTTTCTTGGAAGGATTTGCAAAAACCTTCGAGTTTGTAGATTAGAAAAACATTTTCTCATGATTCACTGGTAAAAGTACAGAATTACCAAGCGCAAACTTAATACTAGTTAATAAAAGAAACTTTCTAATTAAATTCTATGTTTGTCTATGTTGATACAAGACGGGAATCTTTTAAAACAATTCAAACCTTGCCGACGATTGTTTTTACTGCGTACATACATCTTTCCCCTTTCGCAGCTCACACCGAATGAGCACAGTTTTCATCATGGTGTTCCTATTTATAGACTTTACAATGCAGATGGAAGGCCGTCCTTTTGTTCGATAAATGAAAATATTTTCATCATTCGTTTTGGTGTAGCTTTCGCTTAGTAGCAGAGTTGCCACATTCACTGATTTTCTTGGAAGGATTTGCAAAAACCTTCGAGTTTGTAGATTAGAAAAACATTTTCTCATGATTCACTGGTAAAAGTACAGAATTACCAAGCGCAAACTTAATACTAGTTAATAAAAGAAACTTTCTAATTAAATTCTTTTTCCATTTTGCCTTCGTCCTGATAAGGACAGTTTGTCTATGTTGATACAAGACAGGAATCTTTTAAAACAATTCAAACCTTGCCGACGATTGTTTTTACTGCGTACATACATCTTTCCCCTTTCGCAGCTCACACCGAATGAGCACAGTTTTCATCATGGTGTTCCTATTTATAGACTTTACAATGCAGATGGAAGGCCGTCCTTTTGTTCGATAAATGAAAATATTTTCATCATTCGTTTTGGTGTAGCTTTCGCTTAGTGGCAGAGTTGCCACATTCACTGATTTTCTTGGAAGGATTTGCAAAAACCTTCGGATTTGTAGATTAGAAAAACATTTTCTCATGATTCACTGGTAAAAATACAGAATTACCAAGCGCAAACTTAATACTGGTTAATAAAAGAAACTTTCTAATTAAATTCTTTTTCCATTTTGCATTCGTCCTAATAAGGACGGTTTGTAGATAACTATGTTGATACAAGACGGGAATCTTTTGAAACAATTCAAACCTTGCCGACGATTGTTTTTACTGCGTACATCCATACGATCTTTCCCCTTTCGTAGCTCACACCGAATGAGTACGCTTTGCAGCCTTCGATGTTTTGGTAGCATTTTTAGTGGCAGTTACTACCGCCTTTTCAGTGACTGCGTTTCTTAGCCTTTGGCTTTTTGGCCTTCTCACCGCCACCACCGTTTTTCCTCTCTCCGGTGGTAGCCAATTTGATTGGTCGTCCGATGCAGCTTCTCACGACCACGCACGTCTGTTATGCACTGCGTCTTACACACGTCTGGCTTTGAGAAAAGCTGCGACACCCCTATTTATAGGTTTTATCATTAATGTTGATTCTCATTTAAAGTAGTTTTTGAACTATTTAAACAAATTTTATATAGCAAACAACGTATCGGTAGCAAGCGTTGAACGTTTTCCTTCCGATTTATGAAACAAGATTGGCAATCCGTTTAGTAGAAGAAAAGTTATTAAGGTTCAAATTGTACGTAACGCTTTCGCTAATATTCACTACTATCGCTTTCTCGCTCGTTCTCGTGGCGTGCATATGGGCCTTTCCTTTCCGTCCGGCTTCTAATGGCATAACCAAAACTAATATGCCGGCTTTCCCCCACCAACTGCTCTCGTCAAGCAACCCAATACGAATAATCATAGGAACAAACATGTAGTGGACCTATATATAAACTTTTCATTATTTTATTGTTCGGTTGCTGCACAATATTGACGGCTGTGTGCGGGATGGGCTGAAAATTTTCACTTTTCCGAGTCGTTTTCGAAAGATTATTCAAAACACTATGTTTCCGTTGATAATGAATGTCCTACATATTCCAAAATTTAATACAACATTGGTACAAATATTTTCGACAAAATGCCGAAGAAATTGATTAAATCCATTCAGTACAACAAAAGATATAAGCGTTCAAAATCTTACATCATTTTTCTTCCGAAATTTTGAAAAGGGGCCCCTATATTGAAAGGTAAGTCGTTAGTCACGACAAAAAATACTTACGAGTAGACGGCATATTTACCGATGTACCTTCTGAAATGGCCGATTCACTTGCCGATCACTTTGCAGCAGTTTCGGCTACTGATGGCTACTCCAAAGATTTTCAGGAACGGAAAGCTGAAGAGGAGAAAAATATGCCTGACCTCGACGTAGCGCCATCGCCGTTGGATGCCAATTTTAGCTTCAGAGAATTAAATTGGGCACTCAACAAGGCTGCCGGACTATCAGAAGGCCCCGATCGAATAGGGTATCCACTTTTGAAGCATCTTCCCACAAGAGCAAAGCTGATTCTGCTTGACATATACAACAGCGTCTGGAGTTGCGGTATCGTCCCCGATGAGTGGAAAGAAGCCACAGTAATACCCATCAAGAAACCCGGAAAAGAAGGTACCGAAGCGGACGAATACAGACCGATATCGCTAACGAGCTGTGTTGGGAAGATCCTAGAGCGCATGATCAATAGGCGATTGATCCAGGAAATTGAAAATAACAATCGAATTGGAAACCGGCAGTTTGCCTTTCGGCCAGGCAAAGGCGTTGACAGCCATCTAGCCGAATTGGAAACAATTCTTGAAGACACACTTGAATCTGGCATGCACGCGGACGTAATAATGCTTGATCTATCCAAAGCATTTGACAGAACCTGGAGACACCCGATTATTACTACTCTCAACGAATGGAACGTAGGGAGCAGGATGTTGAAATACGTCTACAGTTTCCTGGACGAGAGAAGTTTCAGAGTATTTGTTGACGGCTCTCTTTCAGATCTGCGACTACTAGAAAACGGCATACCACAAGGCTCAGTTATTTCACCAACACTATTCAATGTTGCAATCAGCTCGATCTGTAAACACATCCCGGAAAACATTGAAATATTGCTGTATGCCGATGACTTGATGCTCATCGCTATAGGGAGTTTTGCTCGAGCCGTTCGACTAAAAGCCCAAGCTGCGCTTAACAATGTGCTGACCTGGGCTGAACAGCATGGACTGCAGTTCTCGACCACAAAATCCAAGCTACTTCACATATGCAACGGTGGCAGACACAAAAACGTGCCAAACCTTGAAACCGAGGATGGTACCATTGAAAAAGTTCCAAGCGCCCGAGTCCTTGGAGTACAAGTAGATGCCAAACTGAAATTCACGAAACACACCGAGATTCTAGTCAAAGAGTGCCAAAACCGATTGAGTATAATAAAAGCAATAAGTAGAAGGTACGCCGGCGGCAACCGTCAAACACTGTTCAGAATCTGCGACAGTCTTCTTATAGCCAAAATCTCCCATGGTTTTGGGCTTTACAGTCGAGGTGGAGAAAAAAGATGGGTGGGTAATGTCTAGGACATAACCGGAGTGTCGTGACTACTCGTTTGACTTGTAATTCAAATCGAATGATACTCAATGAAATATGTGGGATTGTTTCAAGTTATTCTTTATAATAATTATGGTGGTTTTGAAAAGAACCTTTATTGTTGGCGTCTGCGTTGATAGGGGATGCGCTGGATTCTAAGCTGGTTGAGACATTCATTCATGAAATGAACAATTTTCTTCCTTTGAAATATCAATGTTAAAATCTCTCGAAACAACCATCGGAATCTTTTTCGTACAAAAATGAACACACTTAGCAAAAACCTAGGAGCGGGTAATGTCCGGGACATAACCGCGATGATCATATTCTTAAAATTCTGCTTGTATCTCTTTCAAATGGCTAAATTTTACGCATTAAGTTCGATTCACCGGGCTCAGCGAAATTTTCCTGGGGATCCCGTTCGTTAGTATATTCAGCAAAACAATTTTATTAACGAGTTCTCCGCATTGAATACAGGTCAATAATTTCATATAATGATTTCAACAAGCAGACAATGTGCATGTATGACAGGTGGGAGTGTTCTGAAGTGTTTTTAGTGGAGGTAACAACATAAAATCATGTATTGGACATTTTACAATGATTCTCCTTAACCCTGCAAAACCACGGGGTTGGCAGCAGAGGGTTAAGTTGTTTGGAAGAGATGACAGTTAATATATGATAACTAAAAATATAAAATTGTTCTATAAATTGCAAAGTTATTGCCGCGTTGACCTGAAAATTTGTCATTTCATTCATAAAGGAACAATCATTGAAATTATGTCAATTTATGCTTTGCAAGATTTGAAATAACTTCGAAGTGTGGTCACGACACCCCTGTTATGTCATATACATCACCAACCCATCTTTTCATCATTCGTTTTGGTGTAGCTTTCGCTTAGTGTCAGAGTTGCGACATTCACTGATTTTCTTGGAAGGATTTGCAAAAACCTTCGAGTTTGTAGATTAGAAAAACATTTTCTCATGATTCACTGGTAAAAGTACAGAATTACCAAGCGCAAACTTAATACTAGTTAATAAAAGAAACTTTCTAATTAAATTCTTTTTCCATTTTACATTCGTCCTAATAAGGACGGTTTGTAGATAGCTATGTTGATACAAGACGGGAATCTTTTAAAACAATTAAAACCTTACCGACGATTGTTTTTACTGCGTACATACATCTTTCCCCTTTCGCAGCTCACTCCGAATGAGTACGCCTCGCATCAAGGTGTTCCTATTTATAGACTTTACAATGCAGATGGAAGGCCGTCCTTTTGTTCGATAAATGAAAATATTTTCATCATTCGTTTTGGTGTAGCTTTCGCTTAGTAGTAGAGTTGCCACATTCTATGATTTTCTTGGAAGGATTTGCAAAAACCTTCGAGTTTGTAGATTAGAAAAACATTTTCTCATGATTCACTGGTAAAAGTACAGAATTACCAAGCGCAAACTTAATACTAGTTAATAAAAGAAACTTTCTAATTAAATTCTTTTTCCATTTTGCCTTCGTCCTGATAAGGACGGTTTGTCTATGTTGATACAAGACGGGAATCTTTTAAAACAATTCAAACCTTGCCGACGATTGTTTTTACTGCGTACATACATCTTTCCCCTTTCGCAGCTCACACCGAATGAGCACAGTTTTCATCATGGTGTTCCTATTTATAGACTTTACAATGCAGATGGAAGGCCGTCCTTTTGTTCGATTAATGAAAATATTTTCATCATTCGTTTTGGTGTAGCTTTCGCTTAGTAGCAGAGTTGCCACATTCACTGATTTTCTTGGAAGGATTTGCAAAAACCTTCGAGTTTGTAGATTAGAAAAACATTTTCTCATGATTCACTGGTAAAAGTACAGAATTACCAAGCGCAAACTTAATACTAGTTAATAAAAGAAACTTTCTAATTAAATTCTATGTTTGTCTATGTTGATACAAGACGGGAATCTTTTAAAACAATTCAAACCTTGCCGACGATTGTTTTTACTGCGTACATACATCTTTCCCCTTTCGCAGCTCACACCGAATGAGCACAGTTTTCATCATGGTGTTCCTATTTATAGACTTTACAATGCAGATGGAAGGCCGTCCTTTTGTTCGATAAATGAAAATATTTTCATCATTCGTTTTGGTGTAGCTTTCGCTTAGTGGCAGAGTTGCCACATTCACTGATTTTCTTGGAAGGATTTGCAAAAACCTTCGGGTTTGTAGATTAGAAAAACATTTTCTTACGATTCACAGGTAAAAGTACAGAATTACCAAGTGCAAACTTAATACTAGTTAATAAAAGAAACTTTCTAATTAAATTCTTTTTCCATTTTGCCTTCGTCCTGATAAGGACGGTTTGTCTATGTTGATACAAGACGGGAATCTTTTAAAACAATTCAAACCTTGCCGAAGATTGTTTTTACTGCGTACATACATCTTTCCCCTTTCGCAGCTCACACCGAATGAGCACAGTTTTCATCATGGTGTTCCTATTTATAGACTTTACAATGCAGATGGAAGGCCGTCCTTTTGTTCGATAAATGAAAATATTTTCATCATTCGTTTTGGTGTAGCTTTCGCTTAGTAGCAGAGTTGCCACATTCACTGATTTTCTTGGAAGGATTTGCAAAAACCTTCGAGTTTGTAGATTAGAAAAACATTTTCTCATGATTCACTGGTAAAAGTACAGAATTACCAAGCGCAAACTTAATACTAGTTAATAAAAGAAACTTTCTAATTAAATTCTTTTTCCATTTTGCCTTCGTCCTGATAAGGACGGTTTGTCTATGTTGATACAAGACGGGAATCTTTTAAAACAATTCAAACCTTGCCGACGATTGTTTTTACTGCGTACATACATCTTTCCCCTTTCGCAGCTCACACCGAATGAGCACAGTTTTCATCATGGTGTTCCTATTTATAGACTTTACAATGCAGATGGAAGGCCGTCCTTTTGTTCGATAAATGAAAATATTTTCATCATTCGTTTTGGTGTAGCTTTCGCTTAGTGGCAGAGTTGCCACATTCACTGATTTTCTTGGAAGGATTTGCAAAAACCTTCGGGTTTGTAGATTAGAAAAACATTTTCTTACGATTCACAGGTAAAAGTACAGAATTACCAAGTGCAAACTTAATACTAGTTAATAAAAGAAACTTTCTAATTAAATTCTTTTTCCATTTTGCCTTCGTCCTGATAAGGACGGTTTGTCTATGTTGATACAAGACGGGAATCTTTTAAAACAATTCAAACCTTGCCGAAGATTGTTTTTACTGCGTACATACATCTTTCCCCTTTCGCAGCTCACACCGAATGAGCACAGTTTTCATCATGGTGTTCCTATTTATAGACTTTACAATGCAGATGGAAGGCCGTCCTTTTGTTCGATAAATGAAAATATTTTCATCATTCGTTTTGGTGTAGCTTTCGCTTAGTAGCAGAGTTGTCACATTCACTGATTTTCTTGGAAGGATTTGCAAAAACCTTCGAGTTTGTAGATTAGAAAAACATTTTCTCATGATTCACTGGTAAAAGTACAGAATTACCAAGCGCAAACTTAATACTAGTTAATAAAAGAAACTTTCTAATTAAATTCTTTTTCCATTTTGCCTTCGTCCTGATAAGGACGGTTTGTCTATGTTGATACAAGACGGGAATCTTTTAAAACAATTCAAACCTTGCCGAAGATTGTTTTTACTGCGTACATCCATACAATCTTTCCCCTTTCGTAGCTCACACCGAATGAGTACGCTTTGCAGCCTTCGATGTTTTGGTAGCATTTTTAGTGGCAGTTACTACCGCCTTTTCAGTGACTGCGTTTCTTAGCCTTTGGCTTTTTGGCCTTCTCACCGCCACCACCGTTTTTCCTCTCTCCGGTGGTAGCCAATTTGATTGGTCGTCCGATGCAGCTTCTCACGACCACGCACGTCTGTTATGCACTGCGTCTTACACACGTCTGGCTTTGAGAAAAGCTGCGACACCCCTATTTATAGGTTTTATCATTAATGTTGATTCTCATTTAAAGTAGTTTTTGAACTATTTAAACAAATTTTATATAGCAAACAACGTATCGGTAGCAAGCGTTGAACGTTTTCCTTCCGATTTATGAAACAAGATTGGCAATCCGTTTAGTAGAAGAAAAGTTATTAAGGTTCAAATTGTACGTAACGCTTTCGCTAATATTCACTACTATCGCTTTCTCGCTCGTTCTCGTGGCGTGCATGAGCCTTTCCTTTCCGCCCGGGTTCTAATGACATAACCGAAACTAATATGCCGGCTTTCCCCCACCAACTGCTCTCGTCAAGCAACCCAATACGAATAATCAAAGGAACAAACATGTAGTGAACCTATATATAAACTTTTCATTATTTTATTGTTTATTTGCTGCACCATTTTGACGGCTCTGTGCGGGATGGGCTGAAAATTTTCACTTTTCCGAGTCGTTTTCGAAAGATTTTTCAAAACACTATTTTTCCGTTGATAATGAATGTCCTACATATTCCAAAATTTAATACAACATTGGTACAAATATTTTCGACAAAATGCCGAAGAAATTGATTAAATCCATTCAGTACAACAAAAGATATAAGCGTTCAAAATCTTACATCATTTTTCTGCCGAAATTTTGAAAAGGGGCCCCTATATTGAAAGGTAAGTCGTTAGTCACGACAAAATATTCCTAAAAAGAAAAACTATGTATGAGCAAAAAAAATCGCCTAGAAATCAATAAAATTCCAACAGTAGAAGAATATCAAACAGAAATAGTTTGTTCATCAGTAACAATTTGTTCCATCATAGATCAGTATCAGATATCGATATTTAAGTACCATAGAAGCCAATATAACGTACCATGTAGACGGATGTATAGAAAATCTTTATAAGTTAAAAAAAAAACCCGTTTGTTTTTCGATTTACTTTTTCTTTCTTTCTTTTTCAGGAGAATCAATTTCCGGGCAATCGTTTTCCAGGGAAAATGCTACCATGTCAGCATTAGTCCGGATAAAGCAGATTTCGGCAATCCCAAGCTACTAAAACAGTGGCAACAGTGAACTTCGTGTTCGCGCTATTTCCCCTTCAAACCAACACATCACGAGTAAGCATATAGATAGCAGCCATGGTAATCTTCCTATGCGGCGGCGACTGAGAATGTGTGTGCATCAGTATAAAAGCGCTACTCAATGGGCCGAATTGCAACATTCGGTATTGGAATCTCGCTGCTGCAGGTGTGCTGCGCTAGCCTACTAAGTTATTACCTACAACAACCAAGAAGATGACTGGCCGTGGCAAAGGGCTCGGCAAGGGAGGCGCTAAGCGGCACCGCAAGGTGCTTCGTGACAATATCCAGGGCATCACCAAACCCGCCATTCGTCGTCTGGCTCGACGTGGAGGAGTGAAGCGAATCTCCGGTTTGATATACGAGGAAACCCGTGGTGTGCTGAAGATTTTTCTGGAAAACGTTATCCGGGACGCTGTGACGTACACTGAACATGCCAAACGGAAGACCGTCACTGCGATGGATGTCGTCTATGCGCTTAAACGCCAGGGACGCACATTGTACGGTTTTGGTGGTTAAGCCCTACCACGACGTTCACGACAACACAAAAGGCCCTTTTCAGGGCCACCAAATGTTTAGAAAAAAGAATTAGTTTGAAATGTATCCTTCATAATTTTCATCCACGTTGCAGGGGCGTACTGTTTAATGTGCGATTTTGATGGATATGCGAGAGACCGTCGTAACACTACAACGCGCTCAGTCGCTGGGTTTCCCTTTTTTCATATATGCATTTCCTTTTTCTTTCTCCTGAGCTTGCGTATCATGGGACAAAACGGCTCGTTTCTCGATAGCAACGAACCGCCGACCGACTCTTTTTTTCGCGCGCGCACGTTTTAGCTTACCACGCTTTCACCTACCTGTCTACCTATGAATTTGCGTACCTTTAATTGGTCTGAATGATAAAAGTAAAGTTGATGGCTGGTGAGTTAGTACTGTATCAATCAGGAAGCAATTACAACACACACACACACACACACACACACACACACACACACAGGAAGAGAGAGAGAGAGAGAGAGAGAGAGAGAGAGAGAGAGAGAGAGAGAGAGAGAGAGAGAGAGAGAGAGAGAGAGAGAGAGAGAGATTGAGCAACCGTAAAAAGATGGGTGGGTAATGTCTAGGACATAACCGGAGTGTCGTGACTACTCGTTTGACTTGTAATTCAAATCGAATGATACTCAATGAAATATGTGGGATTGTTTCAAGTTATTCTTTATAATAATTATGGTGGTTTTGAAAAGAACCTTTATTGTTGGCGTCTGCGTTGATAGGGGATGCGCTGGATTCTAAGCTGGTTGAGACATTCATTCATGAAATGAACAATTTTCTTCCTTTGAAATATCAATGTTAAAATCTCTCGAAACAACCATCGGAATCTTTTTCGTACAAAAATGAACACACTTAGCAAAAACCTAGGAGCGGGTAATGTCCGGGACATAACCGCGATGATCATATTCTTAAAATTCTGCTTGTATCTCTTTCAAATGGCTAAATTTTACGCATTAAGTTCGATTCACCGGGCTCAGCGAAATTTTCCTGGGGATCCCGTTCGTTAGTATATTCAGCAAAACAATTTTATTAACGAGTTCTCCGCATTGAATACAGGTCAATAATTTCATATAATGATTTCAACAAGCAGACAATGTGCATGTATGACAGGTGGGAGTGTTCTGAAGTGTTTTTAGTGGAGGTAACAACATAAAATCATGTATTGGACATTTTACAATGATTCTCCTTAACCCTGCAAAACCACGGGGTTGGCAGCAGAGGGTTAAGTTGTTTGGAAGAGATGACAGTTAATATATGATAACTAAAAATATAAAATTGTTCTATAAATTGCAAAGTTATTGCCGCGTTGACCTGAAAATTTGTCATTTCATTCATAAAGGAACAATCATTGAAATTATGTCAATTTATGCTTTGCAAGATTTGAAATAACTTCGAAGTGTGGTCACGACACCCCTGTTATGTCATATACATCACCAACCCATCTTTTCATCATTCGTTTTGGTGTAGCTTTCGCTTAGTGTCAGAGTTGCGACATTCACTGATTTTCTTGGAAGGATTTGCAAAAACCTTCGAGTTTGTAGATTAGAAAAACATTTTCTCATGATTCACTGGTAAAAGTACAGAATTACCAAGCGCAAACTTAATACTAGTTAATAAAAGAAACTTTCTAATTAAATTCTTTTTCCATTTTACATTCGTCCTAATAAGGACGGTTTGTAGATAGCTATGTTGATACAAGACGGGAATCTTTTAAAACAATTAAAACCTTACCGACGATTGTTTTTACTGCGTACATACATCTTTCCCCTTTCGCAGCTCACTCCGAATGAGTACGCCTCGCATCAAGGTGTTCCTATTTATAGACTTTACAATGCAGATGGAAGGCCGTCCTTTTGTTCGATAAATGAAAATATTTTCATCATTCGTTTTGGTGTAGCTTTCGCTTAGTAGTAGAGTTGCCACATTCTATGATTTTCTTGGAAGGATTTGCAAAAACCTTCGAGTTTGTAGATTAGAAAAACATTTTCTCATGATTCACTGGTAAAAGTACAGAATTACCAAGCGCAAACTTAATACTAGTTAATAAAAGAAACTTTCTAATTAAATTCTTTTTCCATTTTGCCTTCGTCCTGATAAGGACGGTTTGTCTATGTTGATACAAGACGGGAATCTTTTAAAACAATTCAAACCTTGCCGACGATTGTTTTTACTGCGTACATACATCTTTCCCCTTTCGCAGCTCACACCGAATGAGCACAGTTTTCATCATGGTGTTCCTATTTATAGACTTTACAATGCAGATGGAAGGCCGTCCTTTTGTTCGATTAATGAAAATATTTTCATCATTCGTTTTGGTGTAGCTTTCGCTTAGTAGCAGAGTTGCCACATTCACTGATTTTCTTGGAAGGATTTGCAAAAACCTTCGAGTTTGTAGATTAGAAAAACATTTTCTCATGATTCACTGGTAAAAGTACAGAATTACCAAGTGCAAACTTAATACTAGTTAATAAAAGAAACTTTCTAATTAAATTCTTTTTCCATTTTGCCTTCGTCCTGATAAGGACGGTTTGTCTATGTTGATACAAGACGGGAATCTTTTAAAACAATTCAAACCTTGCCGAAGATTGTTTTTACTGCGTACATACATCTTTCCCCTTTCGCAGCTCACACCGAATGAGCACAGTTTTCATCATGGTGTTCCTATTTATAGACTTTACAATGCAGATGGAAGGCCGTCCTTTTGTTCGATAAATGAAAATATTTTCATCATTCGTTTTGGTGTAGCTTTCGCTTAGTAGCAGAGTTGCCACATTCACTGATTTTCTTGGAAGGATTTGCAAAAACCTTCGAGTTTGTAGATTAGAAAAACATTTTCTCATGATTCACTGGTAAAAGTACAGAATTACCAAGCGCAAACTTAATACTAGTTAATAAAAGAAACTTTCTAATTAAATTCTTTTTCCATTTTGCCTTCGTCCTGATAAGGACGGTTTGTCTATGTTGATACAAGACGGGAATCTTTTAAAACAATTCAAACCTTGCCGACGATTGTTTTTACTGCGTACATACATCTTTCCCCTTTCGCAGCTCACACCGAATGAGCACAGTTTTCATCATGGTGTTCCTATTTATAGACTTTACAATGCAGATGGAAGGCCGTCCTTTTGTTCGATAAATGAAAATATTTTCATCATTCGTTTTGGTGTAGCTTTCGCTTAGTGGCAGAGTTGCCACATTCACTGATTTTCTTGGAAGGATTTGCAAAAACCTTCGGGTTTGTAGATTAGAAAAACATTTTCTTACGATTCACAGGTAAAAGTACAGAATTACCAAGTGCAAACTTAATACTAGTTAATAAAAGAAACTTTCTAATTAAATTCTTTTTCCATTTTGCCTTCGTCCTGATAAGGACGGTTTGTCTATGTTGATACAAGACGGGAATCTTTTAAAACAATTCAAACCTTGCCGAAGATTGTTTTTACTGCGTACATACATCTTTCCCCTTTCGCAGCTCACACCGAATGAGCACAGTTTTCATCATGGTGTTCCTATTTATAGACTTTACAATGCAGATGGAAGGCCGTCCTTTTGTTCGATAAATAAAAATATTTTCATCATTCGTTTTGGTGTAGCTTTCGCTTAGTAGCAGAGTTGTCACATTCACTGATTTTCTTGGAAGGATTTGCAAAAACCTTCGAGTTTGTAGATTAGAAAAACATTTTCTCATGATTCACTGGTAAAAGTACAGAATTACCAAGCGCAAACTTAATACTAGTTAATAAAAGAAACTTTCTAATTAAATTCTTTTTCCATTTTGCCTTCGTCCTGATAAGGACGGTTTGTCTATGTTGATACAAGACGGGAATCTTTTAAAACAATTCAAACCTTGCCGAAGATTGTTTTTACTGCGTACATCCATACAATCTTTCCCCTTTCGTAGCTCACACCGAATGAGTACGCTTTGCAGCCTTCGATGTTTTGGTAGCATTTTTAGTGGCAGTTACTACCGCCTTTTCAGTGACTGCGTTTCTTAGCCTTTGGCTTTTTGGCCTTCTCACCGCCACCACCGTTTTTCCTCTCTCCGGTGGTAGCCAATTTGATTGGTCGTCCGATGCAGCTTCTCACGACCACGCACGTCTGTTATGCACTGCGTCTTACACACGTCTGGCTTTGAGAAAAGCTGCGACACCCCTATTTATAGGTTTTATCATTAATGTTGATTCTCATTTAAAGTAGTTTTTGAACTATTTAAACAAATTTTATATAGCAAACAACGTATCGGTAGCAAGCGTTGAACGTTTTCCTTCCGATTTATGAAACAAGATTGGCAATCCGTTTAGTAGAAGAAAAGTTATTAAGGTTCAAATTGTACGTAACGCTTTCGCTAATATTCACTACTATCGCTTTCTCGCTCGTTCTCGTGGCGTGCATGAGCCTTTCCTTTCCGCCCGGGTTCTAATGACATAACCGAAACTAATATGCCGGCTTTCCCCCACCAACTGCTCTCGTCAAGCAACCCAATACGAATAATCAAAGGAACAAACATGTAGTGAACCTATATATAAACTTTTCATTATTTTATTGTTTATTTGCTGCACCATTTTGACGGCTCTGTGCGGGATGGGCTGAAAATTTTCACTTTTCCGAGTCGTTTTCGAAAGATTTTTCAAAACACTATTTTTCCGTTGATAATGAATGTCCTACATATTCCAAAATTTAATACAACATTGGTACAAATATTTTCGACAAAATGCCGAAGAAATTGATTAAATCCATTCAGTACAACAAAAGATATAAGCGTTCAAAATCTTACATCATTTTTCTGCCGAAATTTTGAAAAGGGGCCCCTATATTGAAAGGTAAGTCGTTAGTCACGACAAAATACTAGAACGGCTTCAACCTGTTTATCATACCGCCATCAGATCCATCTCAAGAGCACTTAGAACCAGCCCCATCCTTTCGCTGCTTGCTGAAAGCGGACAGCTTCCGTTCAAACACCTCATGACCGGTCGACTTGTCAGCAAAGCGTGTAGCTGGCTGGAAAAACGACCTGTTGAACAGGCAATGATATGCCCGATGGTTAGACGTGCATCGGAATGGTTGGAACGATTGACATCTTCTCAAATAGCTACTATTAGTTCGCTTAAACGAGTCAGTGACCGAGCTTGGGACGCGGTTGAACCCAAAATCGACTGGAGCCTCAAGAATGAACTACGAGCTCATGAAGCCCCATCTAAGATACAGGCCATCTTCAGGGAGACACAAACGAGGCAATATTCGACATCAGTTCAATTTTTCACTGACGGCTCCCTGGACAAAGACAGTGTTGGACTGGGAGTGCACGGCGAAAATATTGACATCTCCATGCGTATACCTGACTGCTGCACCATATTTTCGGCCGAAGCTTTGGCACTATTGATAGCCACCGAAAATGCCCCGACCTCAGGACATTCTGTCATCTTCAGCGATTCTGCAAGCTGCATACAGGCAATCGACCATGGAAAATCCCGACATCCGTGGATACAAGCGGTGGAAGATGCTTCCACTAAAAAGATGGGTGGGTAATGTCTAGGACATAACCGGAGTGTCGTGACTACTCGTTTGACTTGTAATTCAAATCGAATGATACTCAATGAAATATGTGGGAATGTTTCAAGTTATTCTTTATAATAATTATGGTGGTTCTGAAAAGAACCTTTGTTGTTGGCGTCTGCGTTGATCGGGGATGCGCTGGATTCTAAGCTCGTTGAGACATTCATTCATGAAATGAACAAATTTCATATTTTCTTGCTTTGAACTATCAATGTTAAAATCTCTCGAAACAACCATCGGAATCTTTTCCGTACAGAAATGAACACGCTTAGCGAAAAACTAGGGGCGGGTAATGTCCGGGACATAACCGCGATGCTCATATTCTTAAAATTCTGCTTGTATCTCCTTCAAATGGCTAAATTTTGCGCATTAAGTTCGATTCACCGGGCTCAGCGAAATTTTCCTGGGGATCCCGTTCGTTAGTATATTCAGCAAAACAATTTTATTACCGAGTTCTCCGCGTTGAATACAGGTCAATAATTTCATATAATGATTTCAACATGCAGACAATGTACATGTATGACAGGTGGGAGTGTTCTGAAGTGGTTTTAGTGGAGGTAACAACATAAAATCATGTATTGGACATTTTACAATGATTCTCCTTAACCCTGCAAAACCACGTGGTTGGCAGCAGAGGGTTAAGTTGTTTGGAAGAGATGACAGTTAATATATGATAACTAAAAATATAAAATTGTTCTATAAATTGCAAAGTTATTGCCGCGTTGACCTGAAAATTTGTCATTTCATTCATAAAGGAACAATCATTGAAATTATGTCAATTTATGCTTTGCAAGATTTGAAATAACTTCGAAGTGTGGTCACGACACCCCTGTTATGTCATATACATTACCAACCCATCTTTTTCCATTTTGCCTTTGTCCTAATAAGGACGGTTTGTGGATAACTATGTTGATACAAGACGGGAATCTTTTAAAACAATTCAAACCTTGCAGACGATTGTTTTTACTGCGTACATCCATACGATCTTTCCCCTTTCGCAGCTCACGCCGAATGAGCACACTTTTCATCAAGCTGTTCCTATTTATTGACTTTACAATGCAGATGGAAGGATGTCCTTTTGTTCGATAAATGAAAATATTTTCATCATTCGTTTTGGTGTAGCTTTCGCTTAGTGGCAGAGTTGCCACATTCACTGATTTTCTTGGAAGGATTTGCAAAAACCTTCGGGTTTGTAGATTGGAAAAACATTTTCTTATGATTCACTGGTAAAAGTACAGAATTACCAAGTGCAAACTTAATACTAGTTAATAAAAGAAACTTTCTAATTAAATTCTTTTTCCATTTTGCCTTCGTCCTAATAAGGACGGTTTGTGGATAACTATGTTGATACAAGACGGGAATCTTTTAAAACAATTCAAACCTTGCAGACGATTGTTTTTACTGCGTACATCCATACGATCTTTCCCCTTTCGCAGCTCACGCCGAATGAGCACACTTTTCATCAAGCTGTTCCTATTTATTGACTTTACAATGCAGATGGAAGGACGTCCTTTTGTTCGATAAATGAAAATATTTTCATCATTCGTTTTGGTGTAGCTTTCGCTTAGTGGCAGAGTTGCCACATTCACTGATTTTCTTGGAAGGATTTGCAAAAACCTTCGGGTTTGTAGATTGGAAAAACATTTTCTTATGATTCACTGGTAAAAGCACAGAATTACCAAGCGCAAACTTAATACTAGTTAATAAAAGAAACTTTCTAATTAAATTCTTTTTCCATTTTGCCTTTGTCCTAATAAGGACGGTTTGTGGATAACTATGTTGATTCAAGACGGGAATCTTTTAAAACAATTCAAACCTTGCCGACGATTGTTTTTACTGCGTACATCCGTACGATCTTTCCCCTTTCGCAGCTCACACCGAATGAGCACACTTTTCATCATGGTGTTCCTTTTTATTGACTTTACAATGCAGATGGAAGGACGTCCTTTTGTTCGATAAATGAAAATATTTTCATCATTCGTTTTGGTGTAGCTTTCGCTTAGTGGCAGAGTTGCCACATTCACTGATTTTCTAGGAGGGATTTGCAAAAACCTTCGGGTTTGTAGATTGGAAAAACATTTTCTTATGATTCACTGGTAAAAGTACAGAATTACCAAGGGCAAACTTAACACTAGTTAATAAAAGAAACTTTCTAATTAAATTCTTTTTCCATTTTGCCTTCGTCCTAATAAGGACGGTTTGTGGATAACTATGTTGATACAAGACGGGAATCTTTTAAAACAATTCAAACCTTGCAGACGATTGTTTTTACTGCGTACATCCATACGATCTTTCCCCTTTCGCAGCTCACACCGAATGAGCACGGTTTTCATCATGGTGTTCCTTTTTATTGACTTTACAATGCAGATGGAAGGACGTCCTTTTGTTCGATAAATGAAAATATTTTCATCATTCGTTTTGGTGTAGCTTTCGCTTAGTTGCCACATTCACTGATTTTCTTGGAAGGATTTGCAAAAACCTTCGGGTTTGTAGATTGGAAAAACATTTTCTTATGATTCACTGGTAAAAGTACAGAATTACCAAGCGCAAACTTAATACTAGTTAATAAAAGAAACTTTCTAATTAAATTCTTTTTCCATTTTGCATTCGTCCTAATAAGGACGGTTTGTGGATAACTATGTTGATACAAGACGGGAATCTTTTAAAACAATTCAAACCTTGCCGACGATTGTTTTTACTGCGTACATCCATACGATCTTTCCCCTTTCGCAGCTCACACCGAATGAGTACGCTTTGCAGTCTTCGATGTTTTGGTGGCATTTTTAGTGGCAGTTACTACCGCTTTTTCAGTGACTGCGTTTCTTAGCCTTTGGCTTTTTGGCCTTCTCACCGCCACCACCTCCACCAACGTTTTTCTGCTTCTCTCCGATGGTAGCTGATTTGATTGGTCGTCCGATGCAGCTTCTCACGACCACGCACGTCTGTTATGCACTGCGTCTTACACACGTCTGGTTTTGAGATAAACTGCGACACCCCTATTTATTGGTTTTATCATTAATGTTGATTCTCATTTAAAGTAGTTTTTGAACTATTTAAACAAATTTTATATAGCAAACAACGTATCGGTAGCAAGCGTTGAACGTTTTCCTTCCGATTTATGAAACAAGATTGGCAATCCGTTTAGTAGAAGAAAAGTTATTAACGTTCAAAATGTACGTAACGCTTTCGCTAATATGCACTACTATCGCTTTCTCGCTCGTTCTCGTGGCGTGCATGAGCCTTTCCTTTCCGTCCGACTTCTAATGGCTTAACCAAAATTAATATCCCGGCTTTCCCCCACCAACTGCTCTCGTCAAGCAACCCAATACGAATAATCATAGGAACAAACATGTAGTGGACCTTTATATAAACTTTTCATTATTTTATTGTTCATTTGCTGCACCATTTTGACGGCTCTGTGCGGGATGGGCTGAAAATTTTCACTTTTCCGAGTCGTTTTCGAAAGATTTTTCAAAACACTATTTTTCCGTTGATAATGAATATCCTACATATTCCAAAATTTAATACAACATTGGTACAAATATTTTCGACAAAATGCCGAAGAAATTGATTAAATCCATTCAGTACAACAAAAGATATAAGCGTTCAAAATCTTACATCACTTTTCTTCCGAAATTTTGAAAAGGGGCCCCTATATTGAAAGGTAAGTCGTTAGTCACGACAAAAGAACGTCACATTCTCCTGGGTGCCCAGCCACTCGGGCATATCAGGGAACGAAAGAGCCGATTTTCTAGCCGCCCAAGGACGAACAAATGAGTGCACCGATATTCCAGTACCGGTGAAGGATTTTGTTAAATCAGTCCATTCTAAACTCCGACAAGCTTGGGAAATAGAATGGGGGAAATGCAACACCTTCACAAGAAGTATTAAGTCGACAACTCTATCCTGGAAGGACGTGCCTGATACTTCAGAACAGACGGCAATTACCCGTCTACGTATAGGACATACGAAACTGACGCACAACTTCATCATCAACAAAGAAGAAAAACCACAGTGCTGCGGAGAAGACCTCACCGTGCGACACCTGCTCCTTGACTGTCAACGGTACCAACAGAGCAGGGACCAACATCTCGGAAACATGACTCTAGGAGAAATACTTCACCCCGAAAACGAAGAAAAAATAATAAACTTTTTAAAAGAATTGTCATTGCTAGATAAAATTTAGTTTTTTAAGACATTATACTCAATGAAATGTAAATATTATTCTGAATTGACGTGACGAATGAAAATTTTTTTTAAAGTCACGTAAATAAAAAAAAAAAAAAAAAAGATGGGTGGGTAATGTCTAGGACATAACCGGAGTGTCGTGACTACTCGTTTGACTTGTAATTCAAATCGAATGATACTCAATGAAATATGTGGGATTGTTTCAAGTTATTCTTTATAATAATTATGGTGGTTTTGAAAAGAACCTTTATTGTTGGCGTCTGCGTTGATAGGGGATGCGCTGGATTCTAAGCTGGTTGAGACATTCATTCATGAAATGAACAATTTTCTTCCTTTGAAATATCAATGTTAAAATCTCTCGAAACAACCATCGGAATCTTTTTCGTACAAAAATGAACACACTTAGCAAAAACCTAGGAGCGGGTAATGTCCGGGACATAACCGCGATGATCATATTCTTAAAATTCTGCTTGTATCTCTTTCAAATGGCTAAATTTTACGCATTAAGTTCGATTCACCGGGCTCAGCGAAATTTTCCTGGGGATCCCGTTCGTTAGTATATTCAGCAAAACAATTTTATTAACGAGTTCTCCGCATTGAATACAGGTCAATAATTTCATATAATGATTTCAACAAGCAGACAATGTGCATGTATGACAGGTGGGAGTGTTCTGAAGTGTTTTTAGTGGAGGTAACAACATAAAATCATGTATTGGACATTTTACAATGATTCTCCTTAACCCTGCAAAACCACGGGGTTGGCAGCAGAGGGTTAAGTTGTTTGGAAGAGATGACAGTTAATATATGATAACTAAAAATATAAAATTGTTCTATAAATTGCAAAGTTATTGCCGCGTTGACCTGAAAATTTGTCATTTCATTCATAAAGGAACAATCATTGAAATTATGTCAATTTATGCTTTGCAAGATTTGAAATAACTTCGAAGTGTGGTCACGACACCCCTGTTATGTCATATACATCACCAACCCATCTTTTCATCATTCGTTTTGGTGTAGCTTTCGCTTAGTGTCAGAGTTGCGACATTCACTGATTTTCTTGGAAGGATTTGCAAAAACCTTCGAGTTTGTAGATTAGAAAAACATTTTCTCATGATTCACTGGTAAAAGTACAGAATTACCAAGCGCAAACTTAATACTAGTTAATAAAAGAAACTTTCTAATTAAATTCTTTTTCCATTTTACATTCGTCCTAATAAGGACGGTTTGTAGATAGCTATGTTGATACAAGACGGGAATCTTTTAAAACAATTAAAACCTTACCGACGATTGTTTTTACTGCGTACATACATCTTTCCCCTTTCGCAGCTCACTCCGAATGAGTACGCCTCGCATCAAGGTGTTCCTATTTATAGACTTTACAATGCAGATGGAAGGCCGTCCTTTTGTTCGATAAATGAAAATATTTTCATCATTCGTTTTGGTGTAGCTTTCGCTTAGTAGTAGAGTTGCCACATTCTATGATTTTCTTGGAAGGATTTGCAAAAACCTTCGAGTTTGTAGATTAGAAAAACATTTTCTCATGATTCACTGGTAAAAGTACAGAATTACCAAGCGCAAACTTAATACTAGTTAATAAAAGAAACTTTCTAATTAAATTCTTTTTCCATTTTGCCTTCGTCCTGATAAGGACGGTTTGTCTATGTTGATACAAGACGGGAATCTTTTAAAACAATTCAAACCTTGCCGACGATTGTTTTTACTGCGTACATACATCTTTCCCCTTTCGCAGCTCACACCGAATGAGCACAGTTTTCATCATGGTGTTCCTATTTATAGACTTTACAATGCAGATGGAAGGCCGTCCTTTTGTTCGATTAATGAAAATATTTTCATCATTCGTTTTGGTGTAGCTTTCGCTTAGTAGCAGAGTTGCCACATTCACTGATTTTCTTGGAAGGATTTGCAAAAACCTTCGAGTTTGTAGATTAGAAAAACATTTTCTCATGATTCACTGGTAAAAGTACAGAATTACCAAGCGCAAACTTAATACTAGTTAATAAAAGAAACTTTCTAATTAAATTCTATGTTTGTCTATGTTGATACAAGACGGGAATCTTTTAAAACAATTCAAACCTTGCCGACGATTGTTTTTACTGCGTACATACATCTTTCCCCTTTCGCAGCTCACACCGAATGAGCACAGTTTTCATCATGGTGTTCCTATTTATAGACTTTACAATGCAGATGGAAGGCCGTCCTTTTGTTCGATAAATGAAAATATTTTCATCATTCGTTTTGGTGTAGCTTTCGCTTAGTGGCAGAGTTGCCACATTCACTGATTTTCTTGGAAGGATTTGCAAAAACCTTCGGGTTTGTAGATTAGAAAAACATTTTCTTACGATTCACAGGTAAAAGTACAGAATTACCAAGTGCAAACTTAATACTAGTTAATAAAAGAAACTTTCTAATTAAATTCTTTTTCCATTTTGCCTTCGTCCTGATAAGGACGGTTTGTCTATGTTGATACAAGACGGGAATCTTTTAAAACAATTCAAACCTTGCCGAAGATTGTTTTTACTGCGTACATACATCTTTCCCCTTTCGCAGCTCACACCGAATGAGCACAGTTTTCATCATGGTGTTCCTATTTATAGACTTTACAATGCAGATGGAAGGCCGTCCTTTTGTTCGATAAATGAAAATATTTTCATCATTCGTTTTGGTGTAGCTTTCGCTTAGTAGCAGAGTTGCCACATTCACTGATTTTCTTGGAAGGATTTGCAAAAACCTTCGAGTTTGTAGATTAGAAAAACATTTTCTCATGATTCACTGGTAAAAGTACAGAATTACCAAGCGCAAACTTAATACTAGTTAATAAAAGAAACTTTCTAATTAAATTCTTTTTCCATTTTGCCTTCGTCCTGATAAGGACGGTTTGTCTATGTTGATACAAGACGGGAATCTTTTAAAACAATTCAAACCTTGCCGACGATTGTTTTTACTGCGTACATACATCTTTCCCCTTTCGCAGCTCACACCGAATGAGCACAGTTTTCATCATGGTGTTCCTATTTATAGACTTTACAATGCAGATGGAAGGCCGTCCTTTTGTTCGATAAATAAAAATATTTTCATCATTCGTTTTGGTGTAGCTTTCGCTTAGTAGCAGAGTTGTCACATTCACTGATTTTCTTGGAAGGATTTGCAAAAACCTTCGAGTTTGTAGATTAGAAAAACATTTTCTCATGATTCACTGGTAAAAGTACAGAATTACCAAGCGCAAACTTAATACTAGTTAATAAAAGAAACTTTCTAATTAAATTCTTTTTCCATTTTGCCTTCGTCCTGATAAGGACGGTTTGTCTATGTTGATACAAGACGGGAATCTTTTAAAACAATTCAAACCTTGCCGAAGATTGTTTTTACTGCGTACATCCATACAATCTTTCCCCTTTCGTAGCTCACACCGAATGAGTACGCTTTGCAGCCTTCGATGTTTTGGTAGCATTTTTAGTGGCAGTTACTACCGCCTTTTCAGTGACTGCGTTTCTTAGCCTTTGGCTTTTTGGCCTTCTCACCGCCACCACCGTTTTTCCTCTCTCCGGTGGTAGCCAATTTGATTGGTCGTCCGATGCAGCTTCTCACGACCACGCACGTCTGTTATGCACTGCGTCTTACACACGTCTGGCTTTGAGAAAAGCTGCGACACCCCTATTTATAGGTTTTATCATTAATGTTGATTCTCATTTAAAGTAGTTTTTGAACTATTTAAACAAATTTTATATAGCAAACAACGTATCGGTAGCAAGCGTTGAACGTTTTCCTTCCGATTTATGAAACAAGATTGGCAATCCGTTTAGTAGAAGAAAAGTTATTAAGGTTCAAATTGTACGTAACGCTTTCGCTAATATTCACTACTATCGCTTTCTCGCTCGTTCTCGTGGCGTGCATGAGCCTTTCCTTTCCGCCCGGGTTCTAATGACATAACCGAAACTAATATGCCGGCTTTCCCCCACCAACTGCTCTCGTCAAGCAACCCAATACGAATAATCAAAGGAACAAACATGTAGTGAACCTATATATAAACTTTTCATTATTTTATTGTTTATTTGCTGCACCATTTTGACGGCTCTGTGCGGGATGGGCTGAAAATTTTCACTTTTCCGAGTCGTTTTCGAAAGATTTTTCAAAACACTATTTTTCCGTTGATAATGAATGTCCTACATATTCCAAAATTTAATACAACATTGGTACAAATATTTTCGACAAAATGCCGAAGAAATTGATTAAATCCATTCAGTACAACAAAAGATATAAGCGTTCAAAATCTTACATCATTTTTCTGCCGAAATTTTGAAAAGGGGCCCCTATATTGAAAGGTAAGTCGTTAGTCACGACAAAAAAAAAAAAAAAAATTTGCTACCAATCAGTCAGCGCAGTTCGCATCGAGAGCGTTAACAGCAGCACAACCACGTCGTTACTATGGCACCGAAAGCCAGCGGAAAGGCTGTGAAAAAATCCGGCGGCGGCGGTGGCAAGGCACAGAAGAACATCGCCACAAAAGCAGGAGGAGGAGAGAAGAAGAAGCGAAAGCAACGGCGCAAGGAAAGCTACGCTATCTACATCTACAAGGTGCTGAAGCAGGTCCATCCGGACACCGGTGTCTCGTCGAAGGCGATGAGCATCATGAATAGCTTCGTGAACGACATCTTCGAGCGTATTGCTAACGAAGCATCTCGTCTGGCCCATTACAACCGACGGTCGACGATCACCTCCCGCGAGGTACAGACCGCCGTTCGTTTGCTGTTACCGGGAGAGCTGGCGAAACATGCCGTATCGGAAGGTACCAAGGCCGTTACCAAGTATACCAGCTCGAAGTAAACGTGTCGCCCGCCCCGCCGCCGGATGTCACACACCACCACCCCATCGTCATCGGCCCTTTTCAGGGCCACCAAAACACGTTCTGGTAAAGAGTTGAATTGAAATGTGTACACATAGTTTATATAAACATTAGTTGTTGTTGTTTGTTTGTTTGTTTGTTTCATTAGAGCAAAAACGTCGTTGTCATTTTTGTTTCTCTGTCCATTTTTCAAATCATCACCAAATCAATTGCTGTAGTTTGTGGAAGTAGTCTTTCCCCTTACCGCTAGTTGATTGTTTTTGTTAAGACGGAAAACGGTCTTTTTTCTACCCCTTTATCGTCTATATTCTACTCAGTCAGTCTAAAACAGCCCCTGCGTATGAAAATTCTGCCGCAAAAAGAACACATTTCTGGATCATACTTGTTAATACAATGCACTTCCCAGCCTTCAAACTTCTGATCTGCGTTGAACGTTAATAATTAAATACCCAACACAATTCATAATCGCAAAGTTGAACAATACAATACGTTCGTCAATTTAGGCTAAAAAATCGGTAATTATCGTTCGTTCGTTTGTTTATTGTGCCAGCCAATTTTTCTCTGTTTTATTATAGCCAAAATAAGCGCGTTGTTTGCTAATCAGAGTAATATTATACTTGCTCTGTTTGTTTGTTTGTTTGTTAAGGCAACAGAAAACCACGGCCTACTATTAATTTACCTGTACGTACGTACGTTTATCTGAGCAAGAAACCGCGCCTATTTACTATAGTGATTTGTTTAATCAAACTAACGACGACTGATTTATCTTGCCAATCGGCAGCCAGTTGAATGCGGGTGTGTGCGCGCGCTGCTGCTCAAGCTAGAAAACTCATGGGGGGAACGGAGCATTAACGGAAAATAAGCATCAATCAATTCTTTACAATTTTGTTAGTCCTGAAAAGGACTGTTGTTTTGGGGGGACGCGCACGTTGTCGGGAATTTACTTCTTGCCGGCGGTGACCTTCTTCGGGGCGGTGGCGGCCTTCTTTGGCTTAGGTGCCCTCGGCTTGTTCGCTGCAGCCTTCGATGGTTTGGTGGCTTTCTGTTTAGTGGCAGCCGTTACCGCCTTTGCAGGGGCAGCAGCTTTCGCTTTCTTCGTAGCCGATTTCTTAGCGGCCGGGATCGCCGCCTTTGGCTTGCTGGTCTTCTCACCACCACCAGCCGGCGGATTTTTCTTCTCCCCGGATTTAGTAGCCGATTTCTTCGGTTTTTTCGCTGCACCCGATGGTGGTTTCTTATCGCCAGCCGGTTTCTTTGCTTCGACCGTCACCTTAAACGATCCGGAAGCACCGGTACCCTTGGTCTGGGTGATGTTTCCCTTCTCGACACCCGTTTTCAAAGCCTTCCGGATAAACGGAGCCAGCCTGGCGACGTCACACATGTAGTTGGCGGCGATGTACTTTTTGATCGCCTGCAGTGATGATCCGCTCCGTTCCTTCAGGGTCCGGATGGCAGCCAGAACCATCTCACTCACTGGTGGATGGGTTGAAGATTTTTTCGGTTTCTTGGCGTCACTCTTGCTAGCCTTGGCCGCCTGCTTCGGTGGCGCTTTGGCGGCTGGCGGAGAGGCGACGACGGCAGGGGCCGTAGCAGCAACGTCGATAGCAGTTTCAGCCATTGCGCGTTCGTTTGGTTTGGTTTTCTTCCACACACACAGTTGTAGACGACGAGTCGATGGATGCACGATGATGCAAGTCTGCGAATATGATAACCGGGGGTCCGGTGTCTGTTGTTTAGGATCGTATTCATCGGCTCTGTTTGGGAACGCGTAGATGACGGTTGGAAGTTACTATTCGATCGGTGCCGGTAAAATTTTACGGACTGTTGTTTTAAATCAACCAAAATCGAATTACTGCTTGTGAAAAGTACACTGGAAGTTTGCATTCAATTTACTGCACTGTCCGCACCGTCCAAACTAACACCCGCTGAACATTCTGTTTTAAGCGTATGGCCGAATATTATCAAATCATGTATCCGACTATGGCGGCACGTGCAAACTGAATTGTGGAAAATAGGTTAATTTGAACCTTCTAGCAATTGGAAAACCTTTTCGGTGCTATCCAATCGAAAGAAAACTTCTCTCTATATAAAATTATTTCATTTTTGTACATATTTGCTCGAGCGGAAGTGCTCGTAATTTGGCGACCTGCGGAAAACGTTTCGGTCGGCTGGTCCTTTGCTGAAAACTTTCGTTATTAAAATTACTAAAACAAAAAAAGTTAACGGGTGGCAACACAAATTTTGGATTTTTTTTCTCAACCTGTCAAAAAAAAAGACAAACGATTCGATTGAAATTAGAAGATACGTTCTCCATTGTTGGCCAAAAATTAGTGAACATTTCAAACCGATCCGTAATTGGATGCTGTTCGGCGAAGCTTCCGTTTGATGTCGGAACAGGCGCGTAGTACGGCGTCTACGTCAACTTTGCTAATGCATTTCGTGATCTTCTACCAATCAACTTGTTTGCAATTCGTGGCTCTCAAAACGAAATCCCGAAGAAATCTGCGATTGGGCGACACTGAAGCAAATTGTGAAGCGGGTTGTGCTTTTTAGGGTACAAATGGGATCGAGTGGGTATTCGGGAACGATTGTTTTTTTTTTTTTTTTGCTTTTTTTTGCGAGGGAAGTAACTTGCTTCGTGCAAAACAAAATATTTAGCCAAAATAATTTTTTTTATCAACCGGCAAGCGGCATTGAGATTGCACCGTCGAAAGGTGTTGTAAACAGTCGACGGCGCAACGTTTTCCCCTTTGAAATATTGTACCGTGCACTTTTCGCCGAGATTCTTGTGTTGCTCGTAGAACCGTACAACGCGCTCGCGAAATGCTTTCTTGTTTCGACGGCAGAGACAGACAGAGAGAAATACCTCGAAAAAAATCCAACATTTTAGTTGCGGATTTTGATTTTAGTGCTCTAATCATCAGTGTTATTTCGAATTGCTTTGGCTAACTCAAAATTCTATTATTTAGGATGTACTGATCAACTCGCTACATCGTTGTGTACATGGCTGTGAGCTGATAAACCGCACGCGTCGACCATCACACCCAGGCGCTTCAGCGCACGCATCGATGGGAACGCTTGTCCCCCGACACAGATCACAAGCTGGACTTTTTTACGGTTGCTCAATCTCTCTCTCTCTCTCTCTCTCTCTCTCTCTCTCTCTCTCTCTCTCTCTCTCTCTCTCTCTCTCTCTCTCTCTCTCTCTCTCTTCCTGTGTGTGTGTGTGTGTGTGTGTTGTAATTGCTTCCTGATTGATACAGTACTAACTCACCAGCCATCAACTTTACTTTTATCATTCAGACCAATTAAAGGTACGCAAATTCATAGGTAGACAGGTAGGTGAAAGCGTGGTAAGCTAAAACGTGCGCGCGCGAAAAAAAGAGTCGGTCGGCGGTTCGTTGCTATCGAGAAACGAGCCGTTTTGTCCCATGATACGCAAGCTCAGGAGAAAGAAAAAGATAGGTGGGTAATGTCTGCGACATAACCGGAGAGATGTAGAATACATAAGGAACACGTTCTTCAAATATGTTGATACTCATTAGGATTTTCGGACAAAAGGTGATTTGGGCGAGGAATATTTCAAATTATTCTTTACAAAAATGATGGTGGTCCTGAAAAGGACCGGTTTTGTTGGCGTTGTTGGCCTTGGTGAGGGAGATGGCTAACGATGAAATTAATTGTTAGCATGAGGAAGTCGCGTAGTACTGGCCAATGGAAGAACAGATAATAATTGATTCCTGAAAATCAATTTTTCTTTATTCATGTAAATTATACATACTTACAAATCTAACAGAAGATTCCTGATCATATTTCTGAATCATTAGTGCGAACATTGTGTAATTTGGTTAAGTACAATGAAAGTTACAAACTTTCCAAACTCGACCTTCTGTTCATTCAGAAATATTGAAATGGGGTGTCGTGGTCACAATAAAAAAAGATGGGTAGGTAATGTCTGTCACATAACCGGAGCGTCGTGATTTCAATTCGAGACGTTAATTTAAATCTAATAATATTCAACAGAATCACGTTTGAATGGGAAATTTTCAAATAATTCTCTATGGTAATAATGGTGGTTCTGAAAAGAACCTTTGGTATCGGCGTTGGTGTTGATGGTGATGCGCTGGATCGTTGGATATTTTTGGCATGATAGTTACGTGCCTGGTGAACTGTTTTGTAGCCTCGAACAAAACGACAAGACTGGCTTCTTCGGGTACCATTACGGCTGAACTTTATAAGCTTAGCTCGACTTTGAAATCCTGCACAATCTCACGAATCAGACACTGGTAGGGCCATTTTGTTTGCTACTAGCACGGAGCTGCACAAAAAATCATTTAATGCAGTTAGTTCACGGGGGCTGCCAAAAAGCTTGAATAGAAGCATGCGACTTCAACGTTTCTCTTAAACACATGCAACAACACATTCGTTTTGGTAATACTGATAATAACAGTAGAAAGGAATGGAAAAGCAGTGCACGAAACGAGCGAGAGGATAATTTAAATTTTTGTTCCGTGTGCAAGCTACTTCTTTCCACACAACGTATTATGTTGCTTGTTGAAAATTTGCTACACACCTTAAAATAAAAGTTTCAGTTTAACTCTCACTAGAACACAATTGATTGGTCCTGAAAAGAACCGTTGCTTTTATTGTAATTTACGCCCACTCCCACAAACCGACCAAGTAGGCATCAGTGGCTTCATTACGGCTGAGTTTTGTAAGCGTAGCTCGACTTTGAAGTAATACACAACCTTACGAACCAGACGCTGGAATGTTAGCCAGCGGATTAGTTGCTCCGTTGCCCTTTAGTTGGGGCGAAATACTAGCATGGCGACAGTTCCTGATCGGTAGTTGGTTGCGATGGGCCACCAGTAGCTGGGGCACTTTTGCGGACAGTCATCATCGCCAACTGCTTTCCTCCGGTGGACTGGCTGCTTGCTAGTGCTTGAACGAATACGAATGATAAGAAAAACCGACCGACCAATATTCATATATGAAAACACAAGAAAGCACTACTATCGCTCTCCCGCTCGTTTTCGTGCCATTCCTGTGCCTTTCCTTTCCGTTCGGCTACCAATACTAGCATAACCAAAACGAATATTCTGTCTTTCCATCGCCTTCAATCTAGTGGCCAGTGCTAGCAAACTTGCATGTTCAGTTTTTCAATAACAACATTCAAACAATATTTTCAAAGAATGCTGCAGATTTGAAAAGAAGGAAATGATTTTCACAAATTTAAATTCTTTCGTGTTATTTGTTAGCGCTGATAAAGGCTATTTAGTTTGCTACTAGCAAGGAGCTGCACAAACAAATCGATTTATGCAGTTAATCAACGGAGGCTGCCAAAAAGTTCGAATAAAAGCATGCGACTAGTGTACTTTGCATGTTCTATATTTTATCAATACTAGAGAGGATCAATAAAATAATTCAAATTGTTATAGCGACATGCAATTGTGGCAACACTGGCCATGAGATGGTGGGGGAACACGCACATTCGTTTTAGTTATGATGGTAGTAGCAGCAGAAAGGAATGGAAAAGCAGTGCACGAAAACGAGCGAGAGAAGATAATTTAAATTCTCTTTCTTTCTTTCCACACATCGTATTTCTTATATTGCTTTCTGAAAATTATTGGTTATACACCATAAAATGTAAATTTCAGTTTAACTCTTATTGGAACACAATTAATTGGTCCTGTAAAGAACCGTTTATTGTTTTATTGAGGGAGCATAATTCAGACGCACTCCCCGCGGACACGGTGAGCTAGAAAGCACTATTTTGCATTCTCGAACAAACCGACCAAGTAGGCATCGTTGGCTTCTCGGGGCATCATTACGACTGAGCTTTGTAAGCGTACCTCGACTTTGCAGTCCTGCACAATCTCACGACCCAGACGCTGGAACGATAGCCTACTCTGTTGCCCTTTAGTTGGGGCGAAATTCTTGCAGGGCGACAGTTCCTGATCGGGTTGCGATGAGTCACCAGTAGCTGGGGCACTTTTTCCGCCGTCGTCATCGCCGACTGCTTTTCTTCGGTGGACTGGCTGCTTGCTAGTGCTTGAACGAATACGAATGATGAGAAAAACCGACCGACAGATATTTATATAATCGCGCTAATATGCACTACTATCGCTTTCTCGCTCGTTCTCGTGCCGTGCATGAGCCTTTCCTTTCCGTCCGGCTTCTAATGGCCTAACCAAAGGAATATGCCGTCTTTCCCCCACCAAGTGCTCTCGTCAAGCAACCCAATGCGAATAACCATACGAACAAACATGTAATGGACCTATATATAAACTTTTCATTATTTTATTGTTCGGTTGGTCTACCATAACGACGGCTCTGTGCGGGATGGGCTGAAAATTTTCACTTTTCCGAGTCGTTTTCGAAAGATTTTTCAAAACACATTTTTTTGTTATTAGTACATGTTATACATACTTCAAATTTTAATACAGCATAGAGGAACATATTTGCAACAAATTGGCCTAAAAATCAAATCATTCTGTTAAGTATGATAAAAGTTATTAACGTTCAAAATCTGACGCGGCGCCGCAGCCGATATTTTGAAACGGGACCCCTATATTGAAACCTTAAATGTATTCTACATTAAAAGGAAATGCATATATGAAAAAAGGGAAACCCAGCGACTGAGCGCGTTGTAGTGTTACGACGGTCTCTCGCATATCCATCAAAATCGCACATTAAACAGTACGCCCCTGCAACGTGGATGAAAATTATGAAGGATACATTTCAAACTAATTCTTTTTTCTAAACATTTGGTCGTGGTAGGGCTTAACCACCAAAACCGTACAATGTGCGTCCCTGGCGTTTAAGCGCATAGACGACATCCATCGCAGTGACGGTCTTCCGTTTGGCATGTTCAGTGTACGTCACAGCGTCCCGGATAACGTTTTCCAGAAAAATCTTCAGCACACCACGGGTTTCCTCGTATATCAAACCGGAGATTCGCTTCACTCCTCCACGTCGAGCCAGACGACGAATGGCGGGTTTGGTGATGCCCTGGATATTGTCACGAAGCACCTTGCGGTGCCGCTTAGCGCCTCCCTTGCCGAGCCCTTTGCCTCCTTTGCCACGGCCAGTCATCTTCTTGGTTGTTGTAGGTAATAACTTAGTAGGCTAGCGCAGCACACCTGCAGCAGCGAGATTCCAATACCGAATGTTGCAATTCGGCCCATTGAGTAGCGCTTTTATACTGATGCACACACATTCTCAGTCGCCGCCGCATAGGAAGATTACCATGGCTGCTATCTATATGCTTACTCGTGATGTGTTGGTTTGAAGGGGAAATAGCGCGAACACGAAGTTCACTGTTGCCACTGTTTTAGTAGCTTGGGATTGCCGAAATCTGCTTTATCCGGACTAATGCTGACATGGTAGCATTTTCCCTGGAAAACGATTGCCCGGAAATTGATTCTCCTGAAAAAGAAAGAAAGAAAAAGTAAATCGAAAAACAAACGGGTTTTTTTTTTTAACTTATAAAGATTTTCTATACATCCGTCTACATGGTACGTTATATTGGCTTCTATGGTACTTAAATATCGATATCTGATACTGATCTATGATGGAACAAATTGTTACTGATGAACAAACTATTTCTGTTTGATATTCTTCTACTGTTGGAATTTTATTGATTTCTAGGCGATTTTTTTTGCTCATACATAGTTTTTCTTTTTAGGAATATTTTTTTGCAAATCTAATGAAAAGCTGAAAAAATCAAGTCTGGCAACACTGGCTCCGGAATGGAAATGGTGGGGGAAGTATAGTAGCCGAATCGAACCGTATACAGAACGAAAAGGCACATGGCACGTACACGAGCGAGACAGGCGATAGTAGTGTTTATTCGCGACTATAAAAAAAGATGGGTGGGTAATGTCTAGGACATAACCGGAGTGTCGTGACTACTCGTTTGACTTGTAATTCAAATCGAATGATACTCAATGAAATATGTGGGATTGTTTCAAGTTATTCTTTATAATAATTATGGTGGTTTTGAAAAGAACCTTTATTGTTGGCGTCTGCGTTGATAGGGGATGCGCTGGATTCTAAGCTGGTTGAGACATTCATTCATGAAATGAACAATTTTCTTCCTTTGAAATATCAATGTTAAAATCTCTCGAAACAACCATCGGAATCTTTTTCGTACAAAAATGAACACACTTAGCAAAAACCTAGGAGCGGGTAATGTCCGGGACATAACCGCGATGATCATATTCTTAAAATTCTGCTTGTATCTCTTTCAAATGGCTAAATTTTACGCATTAAGTTCGATTCACCGGGCTCAGCGAAATTTTCCTGGGGATCCCGTTCGTTAGTATATTCAGCAAAACAATTTTATTAACGAGTTCTCCGCATTGAATACAGGTCAATAATTTCATATAATGATTTCAACAAGCAGACAATGTGCATGTATGACAGGTGGGAGTGTTCTGAAGTGTTTTTAGTGGAGGTAACAACATAAAATCATGTATTGGACATTTTACAATGATTCTCCTTAACCCTGCAAAACCACGGGGTTGGCAGCAGAGGGTTAAGTTGTTTGGAAGAGATGACAGTTAATATATGATAACTAAAAATATAAAATTGTTCTATAAATTGCAAAGTTATTGCCGCGTTGACCTGAAAATTTGTCATTTCATTCATAAAGGAACAATCATTGAAATTATGTCAATTTATGCTTTGCAAGATTTGAAATAACTTCGAAGTGTGGTCACGACACCCCTGTTATGTCATATACATCACCAACCCATCTTTTCATCATTCGTTTTGGTGTAGCTTTCGCTTAGTGTCAGAGTTGCGACATTCACTGATTTTCTTGGAAGGATTTGCAAAAACCTTCGAGTTTGTAGATTAGAAAAACATTTTCTCATGATTCACTGGTAAAAGTACAGAATTACCAAGCGCAAACTTAATACTAGTTAATAAAAGAAACTTTCTAATTAAATTCTTTTTCCATTTTACATTCGTCCTAATAAGGACGGTTTGTAGATAGCTATGTTGATACAAGACGGGAATCTTTTAAAACAATTAAAACCTTACCGACGATTGTTTTTACTGCGTACATACATCTTTCCCCTTTCGCAGCTCACTCCGAATGAGTACGCCTCGCATCAAGGTGTTCCTATTTATAGACTTTACAATGCAGATGGAAGGCCGTCCTTTTGTTCGATAAATGAAAATATTTTCATCATTCGTTTTGGTGTAGCTTTCGCTTAGTAGTAGAGTTGCCACATTCTATGATTTTCTTGGAAGGATTTGCAAAAACCTTCGAGTTTGTAGATTAGAAAAACATTTTCTCATGATTCACTGGTAAAAGTACAGAATTACCAAGCGCAAACTTAATACTAGTTAATAAAAGAAACTTTCTAATTAAATTCTTTTTCCATTTTGCCTTCGTCCTGATAAGGACGGTTTGTCTATGTTGATACAAGACGGGAATCTTTTAAAACAATTCAAACCTTGCCGACGATTGTTTTTACTGCGTACATACATCTTTCCCCTTTCGCAGCTCACACCGAATGAGCACAGTTTTCATCATGGTGTTCCTATTTATAGACTTTACAATGCAGATGGAAGGCCGTCCTTTTGTTCGATTAATGAAAATATTTTCATCATTCGTTTTGGTGTAGCTTTCGCTTAGTAGCAGAGTTGCCACATTCACTGATTTTCTTGGAAGGATTTGCAAAAACCTTCGAGTTTGTAGATTAGAAAAACATTTTCTCATGATTCACTGGTAAAAGTACAGAATTACCAAGCGCAAACTTAATACTAGTTAATAAAAGAAACTTTCTAATTAAATTCTATGTTTGTCTATGTTGATACAAGACGGGAATCTTTTAAAACAATTCAAACCTTGCCGACGATTGTTTTTACTGCGTACATACATCTTTCCCCTTTCGCAGCTCACACCGAATGAGCACAGTTTTCATCATGGTGTTCCTATTTATAGACTTTACAATGCAGATGGAAGGCCGTCCTTTTGTTCGATAAATGAAAATATTTTCATCATTCGTTTTGGTGTAGCTTTCGCTTAGTGGCAGAGTTGCCACATTCACTGATTTTCTTGGAAGGATTTGCAAAAACCTTCGGGTTTGTAGATTAGAAAAACATTTTCTTACGATTCACAGGTAAAAGTACAGAATTACCAAGTGCAAACTTAATACTAGTTAATAAAAGAAACTTTCTAATTAAATTCTTTTTCCATTTTGCCTTCGTCCTGATAAGGACGGTTTGTCTATGTTGATACAAGACGGGAATCTTTTAAAACAATTCAAACCTTGCCGAAGATTGTTTTTACTGCGTACATACATCTTTCCCCTTTCGCAGCTCACACCGAATGAGCACAGTTTTCATCATGGTGTTCCTATTTATAGACTTTACAATGCAGATGGAAGGCCGTCCTTTTGTTCGATAAATGAAAATATTTTCATCATTCGTTTTGGTGTAGCTTTCGCTTAGTAGCAGAGTTGCCACATTCACTGATTTTCTTGGAAGGATTTGCAAAAACCTTCGAGTTTGTAGATTAGAAAAACATTTTCTCATGATTCACTGGTAAAAGTACAGAATTACCAAGCGCAAACTTAATACTAGTTAATAAAAGAAACTTTCTAATTAAATTCTTTTTCCATTTTGCCTTCGTCCTGATAAGGACGGTTTGTCTATGTTGATACAAGACGGGAATCTTTTAAAACAATTCAAACCTTGCCGACGATTGTTTTTACTGCGTACATACATCTTTCCCCTTTCGCAGCTCACACCGAATGAGCACAGTTTTCATCATGGTGTTCCTATTTATAGACTTTACAATGCAGATGGAAGGCCGTCCTTTTGTTCGATAAATGAAAATATTTTCATCATTCGTTTTGGTGTAGCTTTCGCTTAGTGGCAGAGTTGCCACATTCACTGATTTTCTTGGAAGGATTTGCAAAAACCTTCGGGTTTGTAGATTAGAAAAACATTTTCTTACGATTCACAGGTAAAAGTACAGAATTACCAAGTGCAAACTTAATACTAGTTAATAAAAGAAACTTTCTAATTAAATTCTTTTTCCATTTTGCCTTCGTCCTGATAAGGACGGTTTGTCTATGTTGATACAAGACGGGAATCTTTTAAAACAATTCAAACCTTGCCGAAGATTGTTTTTACTGCGTACATACATCTTTCCCCTTTCGCAGCTCACACCGAATGAGCACAGTTTTCATCATGGTGTTCCTATTTATAGACTTTACAATGCAGATGGAAGGCCGTCCTTTTGTTCGATAAATAAAAATATTTTCATCATTCGTTTTGGTGTAGCTTTCGCTTAGTAGCAGAGTTGTCACATTCACTGATTTTCTTGGAAGGATTTGCAAAAACCTTCGAGTTTGTAGATTAGAAAAACATTTTCTCATGATTCACTGGTAAAAGTACAGAATTACCAAGCGCAAACTTAATACTAGTTAATAAAAGAAACTTTCTAATTAAATTCTTTTTCCATTTTGCCTTCGTCCTGATAAGGACGGTTTGTCTATGTTGATACAAGACGGGAATCTTTTAAAACAATTCAAACCTTGCCGAAGATTGTTTTTACTGCGTACATCCATACAATCTTTCCCCTTTCGTAGCTCACACCGAATGAGTACGCTTTGCAGCCTTCGATGTTTTGGTAGCATTTTTAGTGGCAGTTACTACCGCCTTTTCAGTGACTGCGTTTCTTAGCCTTTGGCTTTTTGGCCTTCTCACCGCCACCACCGTTTTTCCTCTCTCCGGTGGTAGCCAATTTGATTGGTCGTCCGATGCAGCTTCTCACGACCACGCACGTCTGTTATGCACTGCGTCTTACACACGTCTGGCTTTGAGAAAAGCTGCGACACCCCTATTTATAGGTTTTATCATTAATGTTGATTCTCATTTAAAGTAGTTTTTGAACTATTTAAACAAATTTTATATAGCAAACAACGTATCGGTAGCAAGCGTTGAACGTTTTCCTTCCGATTTATGAAACAAGATTGGCAATCCGTTTAGTAGAAGAAAAGTTATTAAGGTTCAAATTGTACGTAACGCTTTCGCTAATATTCACTACTATCGCTTTCTCGCTCGTTCTCGTGGCGTGCATGAGCCTTTCCTTTCCGCCCGGGTTCTAATGACATAACCGAAACTAATATGCCGGCTTTCCCCCACCAACTGCTCTCGTCAAGCAACCCAATACGAATAATCAAAGGAACAAACATGTAGTGAACCTATATATAAACTTTTCATTATTTTATTGTTTATTTGCTGCACCATTTTGACGGCTCTGTGCGGGATGGGCTGAAAATTTTCACTTTTCCGAGTCGATTTCGAAAGATTTTTCAAAACACTATTTTTCCGTTGATAATGAATGTCCTACATATTCCAAAATTTAATACAACATTGGTACAAATATTTTCGACAAAATGCCGAAGAAATTGATTAAATCCATTCAGTACAACAAAAGATATAAGCGTTCAAAATCTTACATCATTTTTCTGCCGAAATTTTGAAAAGGGGCCCCTATATTGAAAGGTAAGTCGTTAGTCACGACAAAAAATCGGTCGGTCTGTTTTGGTCATCATTCGTCGTTTGAACAGCATCACAGTGGTATCAGTAGTAGAGCAGAATTTTCGCGCCATGGCCCGTACGAAACAGACCGCCCGCAAGTCCACCGGAGGGAAAGCTCCCCGCAAACAGTTGGCAACGAAGGCTGCCCGTAAAAGTGCCCCAGCTACGGGTGGCGTTAAGAAGCCCCATCGCTACAGACCAGGAACTGTCGCGCTGCGAGAAATTCGTCGCTATCAGAAGTCGACAGAGCTACTAATCCGCAAGCTGCCCTTCCAGCGTCTGGTTCGTGAGATCGCGCAGGACTTCAAAACCGATCTGCGCTTCCAGAGCTCAGCCGTCATGGCCCTTCAAGAAGCCAGCGAGGCTTACCTGGTTGGTTTGTTCGAGGATACCAATCTGTGCGCTATCCATGCCAAGCGAGTGACCATCATGCCGAAAGACATCCAACTGGCTCGCCGGATCCGTGGGGAGCGGGCCTAAATTTGGTGTGTGCCCATCACCCCCCAGAACGAAACAGCAACAAACGGTCCTTTTCAGGACCACAACCAATCATATTTTACTAAGAATTATTAGCAGAAATTTTCCGTTTCCCTCCAAAAATGCTCAGGCGGGTGGCTGTGTGTGTTTGTTAGACAGCACGCCGATGGGGGATTTTTTGCCAGCAGCACCACCTCGTACCGATCGACAGTAGTAGCGTGTGAAAAACAAGACCCATTGAGGGAAATCTTGCGCGGCCGATTTGTGATTTAGCACCAAATCGATGAGTGAACTTTTGAGAGATTGGGTGAAATCGTCAATGCCATGATATGAGGGAAACTATTATTAAGCGTCTGACGAGCATTGCAAAAAAAAAAAACTTGTGCAATGCTCACAGAAATGTACGTTGATGATTATCGGAGTGAAAATCAAATTAACTCTTTTTATCAGAAGAAAATAGTCGCCCTGAAAAGGGCGGTTTTTACGGCTAGAAAGGAGCGGGATTTAAGTTGCTGCGGAGGCCCTCTTTTCAGTCTTCTTCGGCAGCAGTGCGGCCTGTATGTTAGGCAACACGCCACCCTGAGCAATGGTCACACCGGAGAGCAGTTTGTTCAGCTCTTCGTCATTTCGAATGGCCAGCTGCAGATGACGGGGGATGATTCTGGTCTTTTTGTTATCGCGAGCAGCGTTTCCTGCCAGCTCCAGTACTTCGGCGGCAAGATATTGTTGATAATACCGTAAGAAAACACGAAGTATTTCTGTAGGTAGGTTTGAGATAACTTTATTTGATTCTTGTTCGTCAAGTTATATAATGCTAACATAGTTCGATATCGATTGATATTTCATGCACTGTTTATCACAGTCCCTTATTGACTGCCATACCCTGTCATACCCTCTGCCTATAGTAAACAACACATCCATGCGCGGCGTCCATATGCAAAAGCTCAAGTTACCCACTTGAAGCTTTTGTCACATGACGTTCTGTCAGATGACATCTCAGAGCTTTTTATAGCACGTTCCGTATGACAGTTCTTACTGTCAACTGCCGTCCCGTGAATGGCAAATTGTTTATATACAAAGAATATTTCGTACGTATATCACTGCGAAATATTCTTTTTCAACACTTCCCCACAATTTGCACATTCAATACACCGAATAACTTTCTGTGTATATTTTTAGGTAACCCCTTAGTGAAGGCATCTGCAGGTTGATCGACGCTTGGGATGAACTGTAGTTTTACTCTACCATTTTTGATGAGATCCCGGATGAAAAGGTATTTGATATCCAAGTGTTTCATCCGTTGATGTGATCTTGGCTCCTGTGCTATGTTGATACATGGGATGCTATCTTCCATTATGATGAATGGTGTTATGTTTACATCCAATTCATTGAGAAGTTGTGTTAACCACACTCCTTCTTTCGTAGCAGCGCAAAGTGCTATCAGTTCTGCTTCACTTGTTGATAAGCTTACAGTCGGTTGTCGTTTCGTTGACCACGAAATAAGATTACCGTATAGTAGAAATGCGTATCCTGAAACTGATTTCCTATCATCAGGATCATTTGCAAAATCTGCATCGGCAAATCCTACTAAAGCTGGATATTCGGTATTTGATGAATAAATTATTTTTGTATTGCTCGTTCCCCTCAAATATCGCAATATTCGTTTTAATCCTGACCAGTGCCAATCGGTGGCGCAGTTAGCATATTTGCTTAGGGTGTTTACCGCAGAGCAAATATCAGGTCTAGAAGTTAGTGAAAGATATTGTAAGCATCCCAGCAGTTCTCTGTATGGCTCTTCAGTGATTTTTGCCTCAGATTTTGACCATTTCGTGTTGATATCCAATGGTGTCCCCACTGGTTTACAATCAGCCATCCCAAATCTACTAAGAAGTTTCTCCACGTATATTGTTTGAGAAATTTCAATAGTCTGGCTTTCCAAATCACGATTTATCTCCATTCCCAGGAAGTGCTTAATCTCTAACATGTCTTTCATTTGGAATAACCTTCCAAGTTTCTTTTTAATCCACGTAATTGCTTCGATGTTTTTGGCAAGTAGTAAAATGTCGTCTACATATAGTATTACTATAATGCCTCTAGATTTTGACTTATAGATGCAGTTGTCATTTTTGAGAGGGACAAAACCTAATGTTTTCATTGCATCATCAAAATGTTTATTCCAAGATCTGCTTGCCTGTTTCAATCCATACAAACATTTGTGTAGACGAACAGTTTGTCTTTGCCCATTTACGTTTGGTGGAAGTTTCGTGTATATTTCTTCTTCTAACTTCCCATGTAGAAATGCAGTTTTGACATCCATTTGATGTACTAACAATTTATGCTCGTTAGCAAGGGCTAGTGCTAACCGAACACTCTCTAGTTTGGCGACTGGTGCAAATGTTTCACAGTAATCGAATCCAGGACGCTGTGAACACCCTTTTGCCACTAATCGTGCTTTATATCTTCCATCTTCTTTCATTGAGAAAACCCATTTTGAGTTAATTGGTTTAACTCCTTTTGGCAAACAGTTAACCACTGTCCAAGTACCATTTTGATGTAATGCATCAAACTCTTCTTGAATAGCATGCTTCCATTCTTGCCAATCAGAAACTTTCTTCAATTCCTCAATAGTTTGCGGAATCTCTTCGTTGAAAATCATTGCTGTTTTTGCTGTATAATCGGAATACCAACCCGGTATCTTTCTCTCCCTCTTGCTTCGACGCAATGATTGACCATCATCGACGTCCTCTCTTTCGTCTGTTGGATTTTCATTTGTACTTTCATAGTCAGTTTCGCCAACTGATTCTTCAAGTGAATCTAGATTATCTTGCTCTGTTTCGATGAGTGTGCATTCTTCATGCTGTTCTTCATCAGAAGGAAGGATAGCATCATCCTCGTCTTCGTTCTGTTCTCCTTGGTTTAAGCGTGTACATCTAATTAAATCTTGACCAGATGATTCTACGAAATCCATGTTTGTGTGGTCAATATCTTGATTGGCTCTGGTAGATTCATTGAATACTACATTTCTGCCAATTTCTATTGAACGCGTATCCTTGTTCCATAATCTAAAACCATTATTTGCGTACCCCACAAATATCAAAGGTTTTGTTTTGAAATCTAATTTCTGACGCCTCTCTTTAGGTATTTGTTTAAATGCTTTACACCCAAAAACTCTTAAATGATTCAAGTTTGGTCGCTTTTTGAACCATTTTTCATACGGAGTTTTGTCCTCTTCTATCCCACTTGTTGGAGATCTATTGATTAGATATGTTGCTGCATATAATGCTTCTCCCCACATATCTTTCGCTAATCCACTTTCGTAAAGCAAAGTTCTGACCTTTTCCATTAAAGATCTGTTCATACGTTCACTTACACCATTTTGCTGCGGTGTGTATGGAACAGTGAACGTCATTCTAACACCATTTCTTTTGCAATGAGCTTGAAATTCGTTACTTGTATATTCCCCTCCATTATCACACCTTAGCATTGAAATACGTCTTTCGAAGAATGCTGTCGCCATTGCTTCGAATTCTTTAAATTTCTCGAAAACCTCCGATTTCTGTTTCATGAGGTAAACCACGAGAAAGTGCGTATAATCATCTATAAAGGTTACAAAGTAACGATAGCCATCATAGGTTTCCTGCTCCATGCTTCCACAAACATCCGAATGTATGAGTTCCAGTGGTCGTTTTGATCTTGGCAGCTGCAAGTGTTTAAATTTGGATGCAGCCTGCTTCCCCGCCATACAACCATCACATACATTTGTTTCACTAATATTTCCAGAAGTTAGATTGATACCCTCAACCATTCCCTTCTTAATTAGTTTCTCCAAACTCGTATCACTGATATGGCCAAGTCTTTTATGCCATGTTTCCAAACTCACCTTCTTTCCGAACAATGCTAAGTTTGTTCCATCTTCCGCCGACTTTTCTTCCCGAAATAGATCAAGGTGGAATAAACCATCAACGAAGATTCCTGAAGCAATTACTTCATCTTCAAATTCAAAGATAACCTCTTCATCCGTAAAAGTAACCCTTTTACCATTTTTGCTAACCCTTCTAACCGAAAGGAGATTTTCTTCAAGACCCGGAGTAAAAAGAACGTTGTACAATTTCAATTCTTTTATTGTATTGTTACCCACAACACTCTTTAATCGCATTTTTCCAACTTTTGTTGCCCGTAAATTCTGGCCCGCTTTCGCCGTCGAAATGGTGATTGGCTTCTCTAATTCTTGGACATCTTCCAGCAGCTTCTCGTCATTAACCATATGGTCGCTTGCTCCTGAGTCAATTACGAATCTGACTCTCCTACCACGATCCGCTTTGGTCATCATTGCAAAGCTCTTTTTAGGCTCCATCTTTTGCTGCTTCTTGAACTTATCTTTCTCCTTCGCGTTAAACTTTTTCATTAGTGGGCATTTATTTTTAAAATGCCCAGTTTCGTTGCAACCGAAGCATCGGGTTACCTCTCTCCTTGGCTTGTACTTTGAAGACAGCGCAACGTTTTTCGTTTCTGTCTGCTTCTCTTCCCCAGCTTCAGCATCAATAAACATTCGTTTGATCTCCATGATCGGCTTGGCACACAGTTCTTCATTCGTCAGTACCATCAGAGCGCCTTTGACGTGTCGGTACTTGTCTGGCATGGAGATCAGTAGAGCATGAACTTTTTCCGATGCTGTCATTTTTGAACCCATACGATCTAGCTCGCGAATAATCAGATCGTACTCATCAAAAATCATGGACAATTTGTCGTGATGTCTTTGTTTGATGGTATACAACCGGTCCCGCATATTAACCATAGCGGCTGTACCGCCCTTTTGGTACGTTCTGACCAGAGTATCCATGGCTTCTTTCGCATAGTTGAGCCCAATGAGTTTATTCAAAACATCATTGTTGACCATCATGACAATCTCGTCCAATGCTTCGACGTCGTCATCAAGCCGTTTTCTGAGCTTAGCCTTCCTGGCTGTTTCTAGCTCTTCCGAGGCACCTACTACTGGTTCGTAGAAGTCCTCTTCTTCGGGCGTTCGTAGCAACGTGTGCTGGAGTTTCATCTTTATAAGATGATGTTCCATTCGCCATTTCCAGGCTGGGAACCGCAACTCCGAACCGTCGAATATCGATTCGCGGTTGACGCTACCGAAGTATGCCGTCGTCGGCACGGTGCGCTCGAGAGTTCCCCTCTCGTAGCCACCACCTCTTCTGTCCTCGAGAGTAACCCTCTCGGCAGATCCTCCAGCTTGCTGCTGGGTTGCCATCCTCTCGGCAGATCCTCCAGCTTGCTGCTGGGTCGCCATCCTCTGCTTGCTCCCGAAACGCTGGTGCTCGCTGGATGCCGTTTCTTCCCGAAACGCTGGTCCTCGCCGGATGTCGCTTCTGTCCGAAACGATGGTTCTCGCTGGCCGTTTCTACCCGAAACGCTGGTCCTCGCCGGATGCCGTTTCTGCCCGAAACGCTGGTCGTCGCTGGATGCCGCTGCTACCGGAACGATGGTTCTCGCCGGCCGTTTCTACCCGAAACATGTATCTTCCAAAACAACTATTTTACAATAGTCCAGGTGGCTAGTTCCAGTTAACTACTGGGCCCATAACCTGTTGATAATACCGTAAGAAAACACGAAGTATTTCTGTAGGTAGGTTTGAGATAACTTTATTTGATTCTTGTTCGTCAAGTTATATAATGCTAACATAGTTCGATATCGATTGATATTTCATGCACTGTTTATCACAGTCCCTTATTGACTGCCATACCCTGTCATACCCTCTGCCTATAGTAAACAACACATCCATGCGCGGCGTCCATATGCAAAAGCTCAAGTTACCCACTTGAAGCTTTTGTCACATGACGTTCTGTCAGATGACATCTCAGAGCTTTTTATAGCACGTTCCGTATGACAGTTCTTACTGTCAACTGCCGTCCCGTGAATGGCAAATTGTTTATATACAAAGAATATTTCGTACGTATATCACTGCGAAATATTCTTTTTCAACAGATATTCCATCACAGCTGCCAAGTAGACGGGTGCTCCGGCACCGACACGTTCAGCATAATTTCCCTTCCTCAGCAGACGGTGAATTCGGCCAACAGGGAACTGGAGACCGGCACGAACTGAGCGGGATTTTGGCTTTCCCTTCACTTTTCCTCCTTTACCGCGTGCAGACATTGTTGTAGGTTTATCGCTGTGCGCGTTCGTGTGTAGTCACGTAGACAATACGAGTAACACTGATGCCACTCGCGCACACAGCACCCCTTGTTATGCATTCGCTTCATTGCACATCGTTCGCCAAAGGGGCGGAGTAGCGAACGAACGAAACGCGCTAAACACAAAAAAGGACGAACCTTCGTCTCGCTACACGATCGTATATAAGCGATATGTAGTGATTTTTGCTACCAATCAGTCAGCGCAGTTCGCATCGAGAGCGTTAACAGCAGCACAACCACGTCGTTACTATGGCACCGAAAGCCAGCGGAAAGGCTGTGAAAAAATCCGGCGGCGGCGGTGGCAAGGCACAGAAGAACATCGCCACAAAAGCAGGAGGAGGAGAGAAGAAGAAGCGAAAGCAACGGCGCAAGGAAAGCTACGCTATCTACATCTACAAGGTGCTGAAGCAGGTCCATCCGGACACCGGTGTCTCGTCGAAGGCGATGAGCATCATGAATAGCTTCGTGAACGACATCTTCGAGCGTATTGCTAACGAAGCATCTCGTCTGGCCCATTACAACCGACGGTCGACGATCACCTCCCGCGAGGTACAGACCGCCGTTCGTTTGCTGTTACCGGGAGAGCTGGCGAAACATGCCGTATCGGAAGGTACCAAGGCCGTTACCAAGTATACCAGCTCGAAGTAAACGTGTCGCCCGCCCCGCCGCCGGATGTCACACACCACCACCCCATCGTCATCGGCCCTTTTCAGGGCCACCAAAACACGTTCTGGTAAAGAGTTGAATTGAAATGTGTACACATAGTTTATATAAACATTAGTTGTTGTTGTTTGTTTGTTTGTTTGTTTCATTAGAGCAAAAACGTCGTTGTCATTTTTGTTTCTCTGTCCATTTTTCAAATCATCACCAAATCAATTGCTGTAGTTTGTGGAAGTAGTCTTTCCCCTTACCGCTAGTTGATTGTTTTTGTTAAGACGGAAAACGGTCTTTTTTCTACCCCTTTATCGTCTATATTCTACTCAGTCAGTCTAAAACAGCCCCTGCGTATGAAAATTCTGCCGCAAAAAGAACACATTTCTGGATCATACTTGTTAATACAATGCACTTCCCAGCCTTCAAACTTCTGATCTGCGTTGAACGTTAATAATTAAATACCCAACACAATTCATAATCGCAAAGTTGAACAATACAATACGTTCGTCAATTTAGGCTAAAAAATCGGTAATTATCGTTCGTTCGTTTGTTTATTGTGCCAGCCAATTTTTCTCTGTTTTATTATAGCCAAAATAAGCGCGTTGTTTGCTAATCAGAGTAATATTATACTTGCTCTGTTTGTTTGTTTGTTTGTTAAGGCAACAGAAAACCACGGCCTACTATTAATTTACCTGTACGTACGTACGTTTATCTGAGCAAGAAACCGCGCCTATTTACTATAGTGATTTGTTTAATCAAACTAACGACGACTGATTTATCTTGCCAATCGGCAGCCAGTTGAATGCGGGTGTGTGCGCGCGCTGCTGCTCAAGCTAGAAAACTCATGGGGGGAACGGAGCATTAACGGAAAATAAGCATCAATCAATTCTTTACAATTTTGTTAGTCCTGAAAAGGACTGTTGTTTTGGGGGGACGCGCACGTTGTCGGGAATTTACTTCTTGCCGGCGGTGACCTTCTTCGGGGCGGTGGCGGCCTTCTTTGGCTTAGGTGCCCTCGGCTTGTTCGCTGCAGCCTTCGATGGTTTGGTGGCTTTCTGTTTAGTGGCAGCCGTTACCGCCTTTGCAGGGGCAGCAGCTTTCGCTTTCTTCGTAGCCGATTTCTTAGCGGCCGGGATCGCCGCCTTTGGCTTGCTGGTCTTCTCACCACCACCAGCCGGCGGATTTTTCTTCTCCCCGGATTTAGTAGCCGATTTCTTCGGTTTTTTCGCTGCACCCGATGGTGGTTTCTTATCGCCAGCCGGTTTCTTTGCTTCGACCGTCACCTTAAACGATCCGGAAGCACCGGTACCCTTGGTCTGGGTGATGTTTCCCTTCTCGACACCCGTTTTCAAAGCCTTCCGGATAAACGGAGCCAGCCTGGCGACGTCACACATGTAGTTGGCGGCGATGTACTTTTTGATCGCCTGCAGTGATGATCCGCTCCGTTCCTTCAGGGTCCGGATGGCAGCCAGAACCATCTCACTCACTGGTGGATGGGTTGAAGATTTTTTCGGTTTCTTGGCGTCACTCTTGCTAGCCTTGGCCGCCTGCTTCGGTGGCGCTTTGGCGGCTGGCGGAGAGGCGACGACGGCAGGGGCCGTAGCAGCAACGTCGATAGCAGTTTCAGCCATTGCGCGTTCGTTTGGTTTGGTTTTCTTCCACACACACAGTTGTAGACGACGAGTCGATGGATGCACGATGATGCAAGTCTGCGAATATGATAACCGGGGGTCCGGTGTCTGTTGTTTAGGATCGTATTCATCGGCTCTGTTTGGGAACGCGTAGATGACGGTTGGAAGTTACTATTCGATCGGTGCCGGTAAAATTTTACGGACTGTTGTTTTAAATCAACCAAAATCGAATTACTGCTTGTGAAAAGTACACTGGAAGTTTGCATTCAATTTACTGCACTGTCCGCACCGTCCAAACTAACACCCGCTGAACATTCTGTTTTAAGCGTATGGCCGAATATTATCAAATCATGTATCCGACTATGGCGGCACGTGCAAACTGAATTGTGGAAAATAGGTTAATTTGAACCTTCTAGCAATTGGAAAACCTTTTCGGTGCTATCCAATCGAAAGAAAACTTCTCTCTATATAAAATTATTTCATTTTTGTACATATTTGCTCGAGCGGAAGTGCTCGTAATTTGGCGACCTGCGGAAAACGTTTCGGTCGGCTGGTCCTTTGCTGAAAACTTTCGTTATTAAAATTACTAAAACAAAAAAAGTTAACGGGTGGCAACACAAATTTTGGATTTTTTTTCTCAACCTGTCAAAAAAAAAGACAAACGATTCGATTGAAATTAGAAGATACGTTCTCCATTGTTGGCCAAAAATTAGTGAACATTTCAAACCGATCCGTAATTGGATGCTGTTCGGCGAAGCTTCCGTTTGATGTCGGAACAGGCGCGTAGTACGGCGTCTACGTCAACTTTGCTAATGCATTTCGTGATCTTCTACCAATCAACTTGTTTGCAATTCGTGGCTCTCAAAACGAAATCCCGAAGAAATCTGCGATTGGGCGACACTGAAGCAAATTGTGAAGCGGGTTGTGCTTTTTAGGGTACAAATGGGATCGAGTGGGTATTCGGGAACGATTGTTTTTTTTTTTTTTTTGCTTTTTTTTGCGAGGGAAGTAACTTGCTTCGTGCAAAACAAAATATTTAGCCAAAATAATTTTTTTTATCAACCGGCAAGCGGCATTGAGATTGCACCGTCGAAAGGTGTTGTAAACAGTCGACGGCGCAACGTTTTCCCCTTTGAAATATTGTACCGTGCACTTTTCGCCGAGATTCTTGTGTTGCTCGTAGAACCGTACAACGCGCTCGCGAAATGCTTTCTTGTTTCGACGGCAGAGACAGACAGAGAGAAATACCTCGAAAAAAATCCAACATTTTAGTTGCGGATTTTGATTTTAGTGCTCTAATCATCAGTGTTATTTCGAATTGCTTTGGCTAACTCAAAATTCTATTATTTAGGATGTACTGATCAACTCGCTACATCGTTGTGTACATGGCTGTGAGCTGATAAACCGCACGCGTCGACCATCACACCCAGGCGCTTCAGCGCACGCATCGATGGGAACGCTTGTCCCCCGACACAGATCACAAGCTGGACTTTTTTACGGTTGCTCAATCTCTCTCTCTCTCTCTCTCTCTCTCTCTCTCTCTCTCTCTCTCTCTTCCTGTGTGTGTGTGTGTGTGTGTTGTAATTGCTTCCTGATTGATACAGTACTAACTCACCAGCCATCAACTTTACTTTTATCATTCAGACCAATTAAAGGTACGCAAATTCATAGGTAGACAGGTAGGTGAAAGCGTGGTAAGCTAAAACGTGCGCGCGCGAAAAAAAGAGTCGGTCGGCGGTTCGTTGCTATCGAGAAACGAGCCGTTTTGTCCCATGATACGCAAGCTCAGGAGAAAGAAAAAGGAAATGCATATATGAAAAAAGGGAAACCCAGCGACTGAGCGCGTTGTAGTGTTACGACGGTCTCTCGCATATCCATCAAAATCGCACATTAAACAGTACGCCCCTGCAACGTGGATGAAAATTATGAAGGATACATTTCAAACTAATTCTTTTTTCTAAACATTTGGTGGCCCTGAAAAGGGCCTTTTGTGTTGTCGTGAACGTCGTGGTAGGGCTTAACCACCAAAACCGTACAATGTGCGTCCCTGGCGTTTAAGCGCATAGACGACATCCATCGCAGTGACGGTCTTCCGTTTGGCATGTTCAGTGTACGTCACAGCGTCCCGGATAACGTTTTCCAGAAAAATCTTCAGCACACCACGGGTTTCCTCGTATATCAAACCGGAGATTCGCTTCACTCCTCCACGTCGAGCCAGACGACGAATGGCGGGTTTGGTGATGCCCTGGATATTGTCACGAAGCACCTTGCGGTGCCGCTTAGCGCCTCCCTTGCCGAGCCCTTTGCCTCCTTTGCCACGGCCAGTCATCTTCTTGGTTGTTGTAGGTAATAACTTAGTAGGCTAGCGCAGCACACCTGCAGCAGCGAGATTCCAATACCGAATGTTGCAATTCGGCCCATTGAGTAGCGCTTTTATACTGATGCACACACATTCTCAGTCGCCGCCGCATAGGAAGATTACCATGGCTGCTATCTATATGCTTACTCGTGATGTGTTGGTTTGAAGGGGAAATAGCGCGAACACGAAGTTCACTGTTGCCACTGTTTTAGTAGCTTGGGATTGCCGAAATCTGCTTTATCCGGACTAATGCTGACATGGTAGCATTTTCCCTGGAAAACGATTGCCCGGAAATTGATTCTCCTGAAAAAGAAAGAAAGAAAAAGTAAATCGAAAAACAAACGGGTTTTTTTTTTAACTTATAAAGATTTTCTATACATCCGTCTACATGGTACGTTATATTGGCTTCTATGGTACTTAAATATCGATATCTGATACTGATCTATGATGGAACAAATTGTTACTGATGAACAAACTATTTCTGTTTGATATTCTTCTACTGTTGGAATTTTATTGATTTCTAGGCGATTTTTTTTGCTCATACATAGTTTTTCTTTTTAGGAATATTTTTTTGCAAATCTAATGAAAAGCTGAAAAAATCAAGTCTGGCAACACTGGCTCCGGAATGGAAATGGTGGGGGAAGTATAGTAGCCGAATCGAACCGTATACAGAACGAAAAGGCACATGGCACGTACACGAGCGAGACAGGCGATAGTAGTGTTTATTCGCGACTATAAAAAGATAGGTGGGTAATGTCTGCGACATAACCGGAGAGATGTAGAATACATAAGGAACACGTTCTTCAAATATGTTGATACTCATTAGGATTTTCGGACAAAAGGTGATTTGGGCGAGGAATATTTCAAATTATTCTTTACAAAAATGATGGTGGTCCTGAAAAGGACCGGTTTTGTTGGCGTTGTTGGCCTTGGTGAGGGAGATGGCTAACGATGAAATTAATTGTTAGCATGAGGAAGTCGCGTAGTACTGGCCAATGGAAGAACAGATAATAATTGATTCCTGAAAATCAATTTTTCTTTATTCATGTAAATTATACATACTTACAAATCTAACAGAAGATTCCTGATCATATTTCTGAATCATTAGTGCGAACATTGTGTAATTTGGTTAAGTACAATGAAAGTTACAAACTTTCCAAACTCGACCTTCTGTTCCTTCAGAAATATTGAAATGGGGTGTCTATATTAAACCGTTAGTCGTGGTCACAATAAAAAAAGATGGGTGGGTAATGTCTGTCACATAACCGGAGCGTCGTGATTTCAATTCGAGACGTTAATTTAAATCTAATAATATTCAACAGAATCACGTTTGAATGGGAAATTTTCAAATAATTCTCTATGGTAATAATGGTGGTTCTGAAAAGAACCTTTGGTATCGGCGTTGGTGTTGATGGTGATGCGCTGGATCGTTGGATATTTTTGGCATGATAGTTACGTGCCTGGCGAACTGTTTTGTAGCCTCGAACAAAACGACAAGACTGGCTTCTTCGGGTACCATTACGGCTGAACTTTATAAGCTTAGCTCGACTTTGAAATCCTGCACAATCTCACGAATCAGACACTGGTAGGGCCATTTTGTTTGCTACTAGCACGGAGCTGCACAAAAAAATCATTTAATGCAGTTAGTTCACGGGGGCTGCCAAAAAGCTTGAATAGAAGCATGCGACTTCAACGTTTCTCTTAAACACATGCAACAACACATTCGTTTTGGTAATACTGATAATAACAGTAGAAAGGAATGGAAAAGCAGTGCACGAAACGAGCGAGAGGATAATATAAATTTTTGTTCCGTGTGCAAGCTACTTCTTTCCACCCAACGTATTATGTTGCTTGTTGAAAATATGCTACACACCTTAAAATGAATGTTTCAGTTTAACTCTCACTAGAACACAATTGATTGGTCCTGAAAAGAACCGTTGCTTTTATTGTAATTTACGCCCACTCCCACAAACCGACCAAGTAGGCATCACTGGCTTCATTACGGCTGAGTTTTGTAAGCGTAGCTCGACTTTGAAGTAATACACAACCTTACAAACCAGACGCTGGAATGTTAGCCAGCGGATTAGTTGCTCCGTTGCCCTTTAGTTGGGGCGAAATACTAGCATGGCGACAGTTCCTGATCGGTAGCTGGTTGCGATGGGCCACCAGCAGCTGGGGCACTTTTGCGGACCGTCATCATCGCCAACTGTTTTCCTCCGGTGGACTGGCTGCTTGCTAGTGCTTGAACGAATACGAATGATGAGAAAAACCGACCGACCAATATTCATATATGAAAACACGAGAAAGCACTACTATCGCTCTCCCGCTCGTTTTCGTGCCATTCCTGTGCCTTTCCTTTCCGTTCGGCTACCGATACTAGCATAACCAAAACGAATATTCTGTCTTTCCATCGCCTTCAATCTAGTGGCCAGTGCTAGCAAACTTGCATGTTCAGTTTTTCAATAACAACATTCCAACAATATTTTCAAAGAATGTTGCAGATTTGAAAAGAAGGAAGGAGAAGATTTTCACAAATTTAAATTCTTTTGTCTTATTTGTTAGCGCTGATAAAGGCTATTTAGTTTGCTACTAGCAAGGAGCTGCACAAACAAATCGATTTATGCAGTTAATCAACGGAGGCTGCCAAAAAGTTCGAATAAAAGCATGCGACTAGTGTACTTTGCATGTTCTATATTTTATCAATACTAGAGAGGATCAATAAAATAATTCAAATTGTTATAGCGACATGCATTTGTGGCAACACTGGCCATGAGATGGTGGGGGAACACGCACATTCGTTTTAGTTATGACGGTAGTAGCAGCAGAAAGGAATGGAAAAGCAGTGCACGAAAACGAGCGAGAGAGGATAATTTAAATTCTCTTTCTTTCTTTCCACACATCGTATTTCTTATATTGCTTTCTGAAAATTATTTGTTATACACTATAAAATGTAAATTTCAGTTTAACTCTTATTAGAACACAATTAATTGGTCCTGTAAAGAACCGTTTATTGTTTTATTGCGGGAGCATAATTCAGACGCACTCCCCGCGGACACGGTGAGCTAGAAAGCACTATTTTGCATTCTCGAACAAACCGACCAAGTAGGCATCGTTGGCTTCTCGGGGCATCATTACGACTGAGCTTTGTAAGCGTAGCTCGACTTTGCAGTCCTGCACAATCTCACGACCCAGACGCTGGAACGATAGCCTACTCTGTTGCCCTTTAGTTGGGGCGAAATTCTTGCAGGGCGACAGTTCCGATGAGTCACCAGTAGCTGGGGCATTTTTTCCGTCCGTCGCTATTGCCAACTGCTTTCCTTCGGTGGACTGGCTGCTTGCTAGTGCTTGAACGAATACGAATGATGAGAAAAACCGAACGACCAATATTCATATATGAACACACGAGAAAGCACTACTATCGCTCTCTCGCTCGTTTTCGTGCCATTCCTGCGCCTTTCCTTTCCGTTCGGCTACCAATACTAGCATAACCAAAACGAATATTCTGTCTTTCCATCGCCTTCAATCTAGTGGCCAGTGCTAGCAAACTTGCATGTTCAGTTTTTCAATAACATTCAAACAATATTTTCAAAGAATGTTGCAGATTTGAAAAGAAGGAAGGAAAAGATTTTCACAAATTTAAATTCTTTCGTGTTATTTGTTAGCGCTGATAAAGGCTATTTAGTTTGCTACTAGCAAGGAGCTGCACAAACAAATCGATTTATGCAGTTAATCAACGGAGGCTGCCAAAAAGTTCGAATAAAAGCATGCGACTAGTGTACTTTGCATGTTCTATATTTTATCAATACTAGAGAGGATCAATAAAATAATTCAAATTGTTATAGCGACATGCAATTTTGGCAACACTGGCCATGAGATGGTGAGGGAACACGCACATTCGTTTTAGTTATGATGGTAGTAGCAGCAGAAAGGAATGGAAAAGCAGTGCACGAAAACGAGCGAGAGAAGATAATTTAAATTCTCTTTCTTTCTTTCCACACATCGTATTTCTTATATTGCTTTCTGAAAATTATTTGTTATACACCATAAAATGTAAATTTCAGTTTAACTCTTATTAGAACACAATTAATTGGTCCTGTAAAGAACCGTTTATTGTTTTATTGCGGGAGCATAATTCAGACGCACTCCCCGCGGACACGGTGAGCTAGAAAGCACTATTTTGCATTCTCGAACAAACCGACCAAGTAGGCATCGTTGGCTTCTCGGGGCATCATTACGACTGAGCTTTGTAAGCGTAGCTCGACTTTGCAGTCCTGCACAATCTCACGACCCAGACGCTGGAACGATAGCCTACTCTGTTGCCCTTTAGTTGGGGCGAAATTCTTGCAGGGCGAAATTCTTGCAGGGCGACAGTTCCTGATCGGGTTGCGATGAGTCACCAGTAGCTGGGGCACTTTTTCCGCCGTCGTCATTGCCAACTGCTTTTCTTCGATGGACTGGCTGCCTGCTAGTGCTTGAACGAATACGAATGATGAGAAAAACCGACCGACAGATATTTATATAATCGCGCTAATATGCACTACTATCACTTTCTCGCTCGTTCTCGTGCCGTGCATGAGCCTTTCCTTTCCGTCCGGCTTCTAATGGCCTAACCAAAGGAATATGCCGTCTTTCCCCCACCAAGTGCTCTCGCCAAGCAACCCAATGCGAATAACCATACGAACAAACATGTAGTGGACCTATATATAAACTTTTCATTATTTTATTGTTCGGTTGGTCTACCATAACGACGGCTCTGTGCGGGATGGGCTGAAAATTTTCACTTTTCCGAGTCGTTTTCGAAAGATTTTTCAAAACACTTTTTTTTGTTATTAGTACATGTTATACATACTTCAAATTTTAATACACCATAGAGGAACATATTTGCAACAAATTGGCCTAAAAATCAAATCATTCTGTTAAGTATGATAAAAGTTATTAACGTTCAAAATCTGACGCGGCGCCGCAGCCGATATTTTGAAACGGGACCCCTATATTGAAACCTTAAATGTATTCTACATTAAAAAATCGGTCGGTCTGTTTTGGTCATCATTCGTCGTTTGAACAGCATCACAGTGGTATCAGTAGTAGAGCAGAATTTTCGCGCCATGGCCCGTACGAAACAGACCGCCCGCAAGTCCACCGGAGGGAAAGCTCCCCGCAAACAGTTGGCAACGAAGGCTGCCCGTAAAAGTGCCCCAGCTACGGGTGGCGTTAAGAAGCCCCATCGCTACAGACCAGGAACTGTCGCGCTGCGAGAAATTCGTCGCTATCAGAAGTCGACAGAGCTACTAATCCGCAAGCTGCCCTTCCAGCGTCTGGTTCGTGAGATCGCGCAGGACTTCAAAACCGATCTGCGCTTCCAGAGCTCAGCCGTCATGGCCCTTCAAGAAGCCAGCGAGGCTTACCTGGTTGGTTTGTTCGAGGATACCAATCTGTGCGCTATCCATGCCAAGCGAGTGACCATCATGCCGAAAGACATCCAACTGGCTCGCCGGATCCGTGGGGAGCGGGCCTAAATTTGGTGTGTGCCCATCACCCCCCAGAACGAAACAGCAACAAACGGTCCTTTTCAGGACCACAACCAATCATATTTTACTAAGAATTATTAGCAGAAATTTTCCGTTTCCCTCCAAAAATGCTCAGGCGGGTGGCTGTGTGTGTTTGTTAGACAGCACGCCGATGGGGGATTTTTTGCCAGCAGCACCACCTCGTACCGATCGACAGTAGTAGCGTGTGAAAAACAAGACCCATTGAGGGAAATCTTGCGCGGCCGATTTGTGATTTAGCACCAAATCGATGAGTGAACTTTTGAGAGATTGGGTGAAATCGTCAATGCCATGATATGAGGGAAACTATTATTAAGCGTCTGACGAGCATTGCAAAAAAAAAAAACTTGTGCAATGCTCACAGAAATGTACGTTGATGATTATCGGAGTGAAAATCAAATTAACTCTTTTTATCAGAAGAAAATAGTCGCCCTGAAAAGGGCGGTTTTTACGGCTAGAAAGGAGCGGGATTTAAGTTGCTGCGGAGGCCCTCTTTTCAGTCTTCTTCGGCAGCAGTGCGGCCTGTATGTTAGGCAACACGCCACCCTGAGCAATGGTCACACCGGAGAGCAGTTTGTTCAGCTCTTCGTCATTTCGAATGGCCAGCTGCAGATGACGGGGGATGATTCTGGTCTTTTTGTTATCGCGAGCAGCGTTTCCTGCCAGCTCCAGTACTTCGGCGGCAAGATATTCCATCACAGCTGCCAAGTAGACGGGTGCTCCGGCACCGACACGTTCAGCATAATTTCCCTTCCTCAGCAGACGGTGAATTCGGCCAACAGGGAACTGGAGACCGGCACGAACTGAGCGGGATTTTGGCTTTCCCTTCACTTTTCCTCCTTTACCGCGTGCAGACATTGTTGTAGGTTTATCGCTGTGCGCGTTCGTGTGTAGTCACGTAGACAATACGAGTAACACTGATGCCACTCGCGCACACAGCACCCCTTGTTATGCATTCGCTTCATTGCACATCGTTCGCCAAAGGGGCGGAGTAGCGAACGAACGAAACGCGCTAAACACAAAAAAGGACGAACCTTCGTCTCGCTACACGATCGTATATAAGCGATATGTAGTGATTTTTGCTACCAATCAGTCAGCGCAGTTCGCATCGAGAGCGTTAACAGCAGCACAACCACGTCGTTACTATGGCACCGAAAGCCAGCGGAAAGGCTGTGAAAAAATCCGGCGGCGGCGGTGGCAAGGCACAGAAGAACATCGCCACAAAAGCAGGAGGAGGAGAGAAGAAGAAGCGAAAGCAACGGCGCAAGGAAAGCTACGCTATCTACATCTACAAGGTGCTGAAGCAGGTCCATCCGGACACCGGTGTCTCGTCGAAGGCGATGAGCATCATGAATAGCTTCGTGAACGACATCTTCGAGCGTATTGCTAACGAAGCATCTCGTCTGGCCCATTACAACCGACGGTCGACGATCACCTCCCGCGAGGTACAGACCGCCGTTCGTTTGCTGTTACCGGGAGAGCTGGCGAAACATGCCGTATCGGAAGGTACCAAGGCCGTTACCAAGTATACCAGCTCGAAGTAAACGTGTCGCCCGCCCCGCCGCCGGATGTCACACACCACCACCCCATCGTCATCGGCCCTTTTCAGGGCCACCAAAACACGTTCTGGTAAAGAGTTGAATTGAAATGTGTACACATAGTTTATATAAACATTAGTTGTTGTTGTTTGTTTGTTTGTTTGTTTCATTAGAGCAAAAACGTCGTTGTCATTTTTGTTTCTCTGTCCATTTTTCAAATCATCACCAAATCAATTGCTGTAGTTTGTGGAAGTAGTCTTTCCCCTTACCGCTAGTTGATTGTTTTTGTTAAGACGGAAAACGGTCTTTTTTCTACCCCTTTATCGTCTATATTCTACTCAGTCAGTCTAAAACAGCCCCTGCGTATGAAAATTCTGCCGCAAAAAGAACACATTTCTGGATCATACTTGTTAATACAATGCACTTCCCAGCCTTCAAACTTCTGATCTGCGTTGAACGTTAATAATTAAATACCCAACACAATTCATAATCGCAAAGTTGAACAATACAATACGTTCGTCAATTTAGGCTAAAAAATCGGTAATTATCGTTCGTTCGTTTGTTTATTGTGCCAGCCAATTTTTCTCTGTTTTATTATAGCCAAAATAAGCGCGTTGTTTGCTAATCAGAGTAATATTATACTTGCTCTGTTTGTTTGTTTGTTTGTTAAGGCAACAGAAAACCACGGCCTACTATTAATTTACCTGTACGTACGTACGTTTATCTGAGCAAGAAACCGCGCCTATTTACTATAGTGATTTGTTTAATCAAACTAACGACGACTGATTTATCTTGCCAATCGGCAGCCAGTTGAATGCGGGTGTGTGCGCGCGCTGCTGCTCAAGCTAGAAAACTCATGGGGGGAACGGAGCATTAACGGAAAATAAGCATCAATCAATTCTTTACAATTTTGTTAGTCCTGAAAAGGACTGTTGTTTTGGGGGGACGCGCACGTTGTCGGGAATTTACTTCTTGCCGGCGGTGACCTTCTTCGGGGCGGTGGCGGCCTTCTTTGGCTTAGGTGCCCTCGGCTTGTTCGCTGCAGCCTTCGATGGTTTGGTGGCTTTCTGTTTAGTGGCAGCCGTTACCGCCTTTGCAGGGGCAGCAGCTTTCGCTTTCTTCGTAGCCGATTTCTTAGCGGCCGGGATCGCCGCCTTTGGCTTGCTGGTCTTCTCACCACCACCAGCCGGCGGATTTTTCTTCTCCCCGGATTTAGTAGCCGATTTCTTCGGTTTTTTCGCTGCACCCGATGGTGGTTTCTTATCGCCAGCCGGTTTCTTTGCTTCGACCGTCACCTTAAACGATCCGGAAGCACCGGTACCCTTGGTCTGGGTGATGTTTCCCTTCTCGACACCCGTTTTCAAAGCCTTCCGGATAAACGGAGCCAGCCTGGCGACGTCACACATGTAGTTGGCGGCGATGTACTTTTTGATCGCCTGCAGTGATGATCCGCTCCGTTCCTTCAGGGTCCGGATGGCAGCCAGAACCATCTCACTCACTGGTGGATGGGTTGAAGATTTTTTCGGTTTCTTGGCGTCACTCTTGCTAGCCTTGGCCGCCTGCTTCGGTGGCGCTTTGGCGGCTGGCGGAGAGGCGACGACGGCAGGGGCCGTAGCAGCAACGTCGATAGCAGTTTCAGCCATTGCGCGTTCGTTTGGTTTGGTTTTCTTCCACACACACAGTTGTAGACGACGAGTCGATGGATGCACGATGATGCAAGTCTGCGAATATGATAACCGGGGGTCCGGTGTCTGTTGTTTAGGATCGTATTCATCGGCTCTGTTTGGGAACGCGTAGATGACGGTTGGAAGTTACTATTCGATCGGTGCCGGTAAAATTTTACGGACTGTTGTTTTAAATCAACCAAAATCGAATTACTGCTTGTGAAAAGTACACTGGAAGTTTGCATTCAATTTACTGCACTGTCCGCACCGTCCAAACTAACACCCGCTGAACATTCTGTTTTAAGCGTATGGCCGAATATTATCAAATCATGTATCCGACTATGGCGGCACGTGCAAACTGAATTGTGGAAAATAGGTTAATTTGAACCTTCTAGCAATTGGAAAACCTTTTCGGTGCTATCCAATCGAAAGAAAACTTCTCTCTATATAAAATTATTTCATTTTTGTACATATTTGCTCGAGCGGAAGTGCTCGTAATTTGGCGACCTGCGGAAAACGTTTCGGTCGGCTGGTCCTTTGCTGAAAACTTTCGTTATTAAAATTACTAAAACAAAAAAAGTTAACGGGTGGCAACACAAATTTTGGATTTTTTTTCTCAACCTGTCAAAAAAAAAGACAAACGATTCGATTGAAATTAGAAGATACGTTCTCCATTGTTGGCCAAAAATTAGTGAACATTTCAAACCGATCCGTAATTGGATGCTGTTCGGCGAAGCTTCCGTTTGATGTCGGAACAGGCGCGTAGTACGGCGTCTACGTCAACTTTGCTAATGCATTTCGTGATCTTCTACCAATCAACTTGTTTGCAATTCGTGGCTCTCAAAACGAAATCCCGAAGAAATCTGCGATTGGGCGACACTGAAGCAAATTGTGAAGCGGGTTGTGCTTTTTAGGGTACAAATGGGATCGAGTGGGTATTCGGGAACGATTGTTTTTTTTTTTTTTTTGCTTTTTTTTGCGAGGGAAGTAACTTGCTTCGTGCAAAACAAAATATTTAGCCAAAATAATTTTTTTTATCAACCGGCAAGCGGCATTGAGATTGCACCGTCGAAAGGTGTTGTAAACAGTCGACGGCGCAACGTTTTCCCCTTTGAAATATTGTACCGTGCACTTTTCGCCGAGATTCTTGTGTTGCTCGTAGAACCGTACAACGCGCTCGCGAAATGCTTTCTTGTTTCGACGGCAGAGACAGACAGAGAGAAATACCTCGAAAAAAATCCAACATTTTAGTTGCGGATTTTGATTTTAGTGCTCTAATCATCAGTGTTATTTCGAATTGCTTTGGCTAACTCAAAATTCTATTATTTAGGATGTACTGATCAACTCGCTACATCGTTGTGTACATGGCTGTGAGCTGATAAACCGCACGCGTCGACCATCACACCCAGGCGCTTCAGCGCACGCATCGATGGGAACGCTTGTCCCCCGACACAGATCACAAGCTGGACTTTTTTACGGTTGCTCAATCTCTCTCTCTCTCTCTCTCTCTCTCTCTCTCTCTCTCTCTCTCTCTCTCTCTCTCTCTCTCTCTCTCTCTCTCTCTCTCTCTCTCTCTCTCTCTCTCTCTCTCTCTCTCTCTCTTCCTGTGTGTGTGTGTGTGTGTGTGTTGTAATTGCTTCCTGATTGATACAGTACTAACTCACCAGCCATCAACTTTACTTTTATCATTCAGACCAATTAAAGGTACGCAAATTCATAGGTAGACAGGTAGGTGAAAGCGTGGTAAGCTAAAACGTGCGCGCGCGAAAAAAAGAGTCGGCGGTTCGTTGCTATCGAGAAACGAGCCGTTTTGTCCCATGATACGCAAGCTCAGGAGAAAGAAAAAGGAAATGCATATATGAAAAAAGGGAAACCCAGCGACTGAGCGCGTTGTAGTGTTACGACGGTCTCTCGCATATCCATCAAAATCGCACATTAAACAGTACGCCCCTGCAACGTGGATGAAAATTATGAAGGATACATTTCAAACTAATTCTTTTTTCTAAACATTTGGTGGCCCTGAAAAGGGCCTTTTGTGTTGTCGTGAACGTCGTGGTAGGGCTTAACCACCAAAACCGTACAATGTGCGTCCCTGGCGTTTAAGCGCATAGACGACATCCATCGCAGTGACGGTCTTCCGTTTGGCATGTTCAGTGTACGTCACAGCGTCCCGGATAACGTTTTCCAGAAAAATCTTCAGCACACCACGGGTTTCCTCGTATATCAAACCGGAGATTCGCTTCACTCCTCCACGTCGAGCCAGACGACGAATGGCGGGTTTGGTGATGCCCTGGATATTGTCACGAAGCACCTTGCGGTGCCGCTTAGCGCCTCCCTTGCCGAGCCCTTTGCCTCCTTTGCCACGGCCAGTCATCTTCTTGGTTGTTGTAGGTAATAACTTAGTAGGCTAGCGCAGCACACCTGCAGCAGCGAGATTCCAATACCGAATGTTGCAATTCGGCCCATTGAGTAGCGCTTTTATACTGATGCACACACATTCTCAGTCGCCGCCGCATAGGAAGATTACCATGGCTGCTATCTATATGCTTACTCGTGATGTGTTGGTTTGAAGGGGAAATAGCGCGAACACGAAGTTCACTGTTGCCACTGTTTTAGTAGCTTGGGATTGCCGAAATCTGCTTTATCCGGACTAATGCTGACATGGTAGCATTTTCCCTGGAAAACGATTGCCCGGAAATTGATTCTCCTGAAAAAGAAAGAAAGAAAAAGTAAATCGAAAAACAAACGGGTTTTTTTTTTAACTTATAAAGATTTTCTATACATCCGTCTACATGGTACGTTATATTGGCTTCTATGGTACTTAAATATCGATATCTGATACTGATCTATGATGGAACAAATTGTTACTGATGAACAAACTATTTCTGTTTGATATTCTTCTACTGTTGGAATTTTATTGATTTCTAGGCGATTTTTTTTGCTCATACATAGTTTTTCTTTTTAGGAATATTTTTTTGCAAATCTAATGAAAAGCTGAAAAAATCAAGTCTGGCAACACTGGCTCCGGAATGGAAATGGTGGGGGAAGTATAGTAGCCGAATCGAACCGTATACAGAACGAAAAGGCACATGGCACGTACACGAGCGAGACAGGCGATAGTAGTGTTTATTCGCGACTATAAAAAAAATCGGTCGGTCTGTTTTGGTCATCATTCGTCGTTTGAACAGCATCACAGTGGTATCAGTAGTAGAGCAGAATTTTCGCGCCATGGCCCGTACGAAACAGACCGCCCGCAAGTCCACCGGAGGGAAAGCTCCCCGCAAACAGTTGGCAACGAAGGCTGCCCGTAAAAGTGCCCCAGCTACGGGTGGCGTTAAGAAGCCCCATCGCTACAGACCAGGAACTGTCGCGCTGCGAGAAATTCGTCGCTATCAGAAGTCGACAGAGCTACTAATCCGCAAGCTGCCCTTCCAGCGTCTGGTTCGTGAGATCGCGCAGGACTTCAAAACCGATCTGCGCTTCCAGAGCTCAGCCGTCATGGCCCTTCAAGAAGCCAGCGAGGCTTACCTGGTTGGTTTGTTCGAGGATACCAATCTGTGCGCTATCCATGCCAAGCGAGTGACCATCATGCCGAAAGACATCCAACTGGCTCGCCGGATCCGTGGGGAGCGGGCCTAAATTTGGTGTGTGCCCATCACCCCCCAGAACGAAACAGCAACAAACGGTCCTTTTCAGGACCACAACCAATCATATTTTACTAAGAATTATTAGCAGAAATTTTCCGTTTCCCTCCAAAAATGCTCAGGCGGGTGGCTGTGTGTGTTTGTTAGACAGCACGCCGATGGGGGATTTTTTGCCAGCAGCACCACCTCGTACCGATCGACAGTAGTAGCGTGTGAAAAACAAGACCCATTGAGGGAAATCTTGCGCGGCCGATTTGTGATTTAGCACCAAATCGATGAGTGAACTTTTGAGAGATTGGGTGAAATCGTCAATGCCATGATATGAGGGAAACTATTATTAAGCGTCTGACGAGCATTGCAAAAAAAAAAAACTTGTGCAATGCTCACAGAAATGTACGTTGATGATTATCGGAGTGAAAATCAAATTAACTCTTTTTATCAGAAGAAAATAGTCGCCCTGAAAAGGGCGGTTTTTACGGCTAGAAAGGAGCGGGATTTAAGTTGCTGCGGAGGCCCTCTTTTCAGTCTTCTTCGGCAGCAGTGCGGCCTGTATGTTAGGCAACACGCCACCCTGAGCAATGGTCACACCGGAGAGCAGTTTGTTCAGCTCTTCGTCATTTCGAATGGCCAGCTGCAGATGACGGGGGATGATTCTGGTCTTTTTGTTATCGCGAGCAGCGTTTCCTGCCAGCTCCAGTACTTCGGCGGCAAGATATTCCATCACAGCTGCCAAGTAGACGGGTGCTCCGGCACCGACACGTTCAGCATAATTTCCCTTCCTCAGCAGACGGTGAATTCGGCCAACAGGGAACTGGAGACCGGCACGAACTGAGCGGGATTTTGGCTTTCCCTTCACTTTTCCTCCTTTACCGCGTGCAGACATTGTTGTAGGTTTATCGCTGTGCGCGTTCGTGTGTAGTCACGTAGACAATACGAGTAACACTGATGCCACTCGCGCACACAGCACCCCTTGTTATGCATTCGCTTCATTGCACATCGTTCGCCAAAGGGGCGGAGTAGCGAACGAACGAAACGCGCTAAACACAAAAAAGGACGAACCTTCGTCTCGCTACACGATCGTATATAAGCGATATGTAGTGATTTTTGCTACCAATCAGTCAGCGCAGTTCGCATCGAGAGCGTTAACAGCAGCACAACCACGTCGTTACTATGGCACCGAAAGCCAGCGGAAAGGCTGTGAAAAAATCCGGCGGCGGCGGTGGCAAGGCACAGAAGAACATCGCCACAAAAGCAGGAGGAGGAGAGAAGAAGAAGCGAAAGCAACGGCGCAAGGAAAGCTACGCTATCTACATCTACAAGGTGCTGAAGCAGGTCCATCCGGACACCGGTGTCTCGTCGAAGGCGATGAGCATCATGAATAGCTTCGTGAACGACATCTTCGAGCGTATTGCTAACGAAGCATCTCGTCTGGCCCATTACAACCGACGGTCGACGATCACCTCCCGCGAGGTACAGACCGCCGTTCGTTTGCTGTTACCGGGAGAGCTGGCGAAACATGCCGTATCGGAAGGTACCAAGGCCGTTACCAAGTATACCAGCTCGAAGTAAACGTGTCGCCCGCCCCGCCGCCGGATGTCACACACCACCACCCCATCGTCATCGGCCCTTTTCAGGGCCACCAAAACACGTTCTGGTAAAGAGTTGAATTGAAATGTGTACACATAGTTTATATAAACATTAGTTGTTGTTGTTTGTTTGTTTGTTTGTTTCATTAGAGCAAAAACGTCGTTGTCATTTTTGTTTCTCTGTCCATTTTTCAAATCATCACCAAATCAATTGCTGTAGTTTGTGGAAGTAGTCTTTCCCCTTACCGCTAGTTGATTGTTTTTGTTAAGACGGAAAACGGTCTTTTTTCTACCCCTTTATCGTCTATATTCTACTCAGTCAGTCTAAAACAGCCCCTGCGTATGAAAATTCTGCCGCAAAAAGAACACATTTCTGGATCATACTTGTTAATACAATGCACTTCCCAGCCTTCAAACTTCTGATCTGCGTTGAACGTTAATAATTAAATACCCAACACAATTCATAATCGCAAAGTTGAACAATACAATACGTTCGTCAATTTAGGCTAAAAAATCGGTAATTATCGTTCGTTCGTTTGTTTATTGTGCCAGCCAATTTTTCTCTGTTTTATTATAGCCAAAATAAGCGCGTTGTTTGCTAATCAGAGTAATATTATACTTGCTCTGTTTGTTTGTTTGTTTGTTAAGGCAACAGAAAACCACGGCCTACTATTAATTTACCTGTACGTACGTACGTTTATCTGAGCAAGAAACCGCGCCTATTTACTATAGTGATTTGTTTAATCAAACTAACGACGACTGATTTATCTTGCCAATCGGCAGCCAGTTGAATGCGGGTGTGTGCGCGCGCTGCTGCTCAAGCTAGAAAACTCATGGGGGGAACGGAGCATTAACGGAAAATAAGCATCAATCAATTCTTTACAATTTTGTTAGTCCTGAAAAGGACTGTTGTTTTGGGGGGACGCGCACGTTGTCGGGAATTTACTTCTTGCCGGCGGTGACCTTCTTCGGGGCGGTGGCGGCCTTCTTTGGCTTAGGTGCCCTCGGCTTGTTCGCTGCAGCCTTCGATGGTTTGGTGGCTTTCTGTTTAGTGGCAGCCGTTACCGCCTTTGCAGGGGCAGCAGCTTTCGCTTTCTTCGTAGCCGATTTCTTAGCGGCCGGGATCGCCGCCTTTGGCTTGCTGGTCTTCTCACCACCACCAGCCGGCGGATTTTTCTTCTCCCCGGATTTAGTAGCCGATTTCTTCGGTTTTTTCGCTGCACCCGATGGTGGTTTCTTATCGCCAGCCGGTTTCTTTGCTTCGACCGTCACCTTAAACGATCCGGAAGCACCGGTACCCTTGGTCTGGGTGATGTTTCCCTTCTCGACACCCGTTTTCAAAGCCTTCCGGATAAACGGAGCCAGCCTGGCGACGTCACACATGTAGTTGGCGGCGATGTACTTTTTGATCGCCTGCAGTGATGATCCGCTCCGTTCCTTCAGGGTCCGGATGGCAGCCAGAACCATCTCACTCACTGGTGGATGGGTTGAAGATTTTTTCGGTTTCTTGGCGTCACTCTTGCTAGCCTTGGCCGCCTGCTTCGGTGGCGCTTTGGCGGCTGGCGGAGAGGCGACGACGGCAGGGGCCGTAGCAGCAACGTCGATAGCAGTTTCAGCCATTGCGCGTTCGTTTGGTTTGGTTTTCTTCCACACACACAGTTGTAGACGACGAGTCGATGGATGCACGATGATGCAAGTCTGCGAATATGATAACCGGGGGTCCGGTGTCTGTTGTTTAGGATCGTATTCATCGGCTCTGTTTGGGAACGCGTAGATGACGGTTGGAAGTTACTATTCGATCGGTGCCGGTAAAATTTTACGGACTGTTGTTTTAAATCAACCAAAATCGAATTACTGCTTGTGAAAAGTACACTGGAAGTTTGCATTCAATTTACTGCACTGTCCGCACCGTCCAAACTAACACCCGCTGAACATTCTGTTTTAAGCGTATGGCCGAATATTATCAAATCATGTATCCGACTATGGCGGCACGTGCAAACTGAATTGTGGAAAATAGGTTAATTTGAACCTTCTAGCAATTGGAAAACCTTTTCGGTGCTATCCAATCGAAAGAAAACTTCTCTCTATATAAAATTATTTCATTTTTGTACATATTTGCTCGAGCGGAAGTGCTCGTAATTTGGCGACCTGCGGAAAACGTTTCGGTCGGCTGGTCCTTTGCTGAAAACTTTCGTTATTAAAATTACTAAAACAAAAAAAGTTAACGGGTGGCAACACAAATTTTGGATTTTTTTTCTCAACCTGTCAAAAAAAAAGACAAACGATTCGATTGAAATTAGAAGATACGTTCTCCATTGTTGGCCAAAAATTAGTGAACATTTCAAACCGATCCGTAATTGGATGCTGTTCGGCGAAGCTTCCGTTTGATGTCGGAACAGGCGCGTAGTACGGCGTCTACGTCAACTTTGCTAATGCATTTCGTGATCTTCTACCAATCAACTTGTTTGCAATTCGTGGCTCTCAAAACGAAATCCCGAAGAAATCTGCGATTGGGCGACACTGAAGCAAATTGTGAAGCGGGTTGTGCTTTTTAGGGTACAAATGGGATCGAGTGGGTATTCGGGAACGATTGTTTTTTTTTTTTTTTTGCTTTTTTTTGCGAGGGAAGTAACTTGCTTCGTGCAAAACAAAATATTTAGCCAAAATAATTTTTTTTATCAACCGGCAAGCGGCATTGAGATTGCACCGTCGAAAGGTGTTGTAAACAGTCGACGGCGCAACGTTTTCCCCTTTGAAATATTGTACCGTGCACTTTTCGCCGAGATTCTTGTGTTGCTCGTAGAACCGTACAACGCGCTCGCGAAATGCTTTCTTGTTTCGACGGCAGAGACAGACAGAGAGAAATACCTCGAAAAAAATCCAACATTTTAGTTGCGGATTTTGATTTTAGTGCTCTAATCATCAGTGTTATTTCGAATTGCTTTGGCTAACTCAAAATTCTATTATTTAGGATGTACTGATCAACTCGCTACATCGTTGTGTACATGGCTGTGAGCTGATAAACCGCACGCGTCGACCATCACACCCAGGCGCTTCAGCGCACGCATCGATGGGAACGCTTGTCCCCCGACACAGATCACAAGCTGGACTTTTTTACGGTTGCTCAATCTCTCTCTCTCTCTCTCTCTCTCTCTCTCTCTCTCTCTCTCTCTTCCTGTGTGTGTGTGTGTGTGTGTGTTGTAATTGCTTCCTGATTGATACAGTACTAACTCACCAGCCATCAACTTTACTTTTATCATTCAGACCAATTAAAGGTACGCAAATTCATAGGTAGACAGGTAGGTGAAAGCGTGGTAAGCTAAAACGTGCGCGCGCGAAAAAAAGAGTCGGTCGGCGGTTCGTTGCTATCGAGAAACGAGCCGTTTTGTCCCATGATACGCAAGCTCAGGAGAAAGAAAAAGGAAATGCATATATGAAAAAAGGGAAACCCAGCGACTGAGCGCGTTGTAGTGTTACGACGGTCTCTCGCATATCCATCAAAATCGCACATTAAACAGTACGCCCCTGCAACGTGGATGAAAATTATGAAGGATACATTTCAAACTAATTCTTTTTTCTAAACATTTGGTGGCCCTGAAAAGGGCCTTTTGTGTTGTCGTGAACGTCGTGGTAGGGCTTAACCACCAAAACCGTACAATGTGCGTCCCTGGCGTTTAAGCGCATAGACGACATCCATCGCAGTGACGGTCTTCCGTTTGGCATGTTCAGTGTACGTCACAGCGTCCCGGATAACGTTTTCCAGAAAAATCTTCAGCACACCACGGGTTTCCTCGTATATCAAACCGGAGATTCGCTTCACTCCTCCACGTCGAGCCAGACGACGAATGGCGGGTTTGGTGATGCCCTGGATATTGTCACGAAGCACCTTGCGGTGCCGCTTAGCGCCTCCCTTGCCGAGCCCTTTGCCTCCTTTGCCACGGCCAGTCATCTTCTTGGTTGTTGTAGGTAATAACTTAGTAGGCTAGCGCAGCACACCTGCAGCAGCGAGATTCCAATACCGAATGTTGCAATTCGGCCCATTGAGTAGCGCTTTTATACTGATGCACACACATTCTCAGTCGCCGCCGCATAGGAAGATTACCATGGCTGCTATCTATATGCTTACTCGTGATGTGTTGGTTTGAAGGGGAAATAGCGCGAACACGAAGTTCACTGTTGCCACTGTTTTAGTAGCTTGGGATTGCCGAAATCTGCTTTATCCGGACTAATGCTGACATGGTAGCATTTTCCCTGGAAAACGATTGCCCGGAAATTGATTCTCCTGAAAAAGAAAGAAAGAAAAAGTAAATCGAAAAACAAACGGGTTTTTTTTTTAACTTATAAAGATTTTCTATACATCCGTCTACATGGTACGTTATATTGGCTTCTATGGTACTTAAATATCGATATCTGATACTGATCTATGATGGAACAAATTGTTACTGATGAACAAACTATTTCTGTTTGATATTCTTCTACTGTTGGAATTTTATTGATTTCTAGGCGATTTTTTTTGCTCATACATAGTTTTTCTTTTTAGGAATATTTTTTTGCAAATCTAATGAAAAGCTGAAAAAATCAAGTCTGGCAACACTGGCTCCGGAATGGAAATGGTGGGGGAAGTATAGTAGCCGAATCGAACCGTATACGGAACGAAAAGGCACATGGCACGTACACGAGCGAGACAGGCGATAGTAGTGTTTATTCGCGACTATAAAAAAAATCGGTCGGTCTGTTTTGGTCATCATTCGTCGTTTGAACAGCATCACAGTGGTATCAGTAGTAGAGCAGAATTTTCGCGCCATGGCCCGTACGAAACAGACCGCCCGCAAGTCCACCGGAGGGAAAGCTCCCCGCAAACAGTTGGCAACGAAGGCTGCCCGTAAAAGTGCCCCAGCTACGGGTGGCGTTAAGAAGCCCCATCGCTACAGACCAGGAACTGTCGCGCTGCGAGAAATTCGTCGCTATCAGAAGTCGACAGAGCTACTAATCCGCAAGCTGCCCTTCCAGCGTCTGGTTCGTGAGATCGCGCAGGACTTCAAAACCGATCTGCGCTTCCAGAGCTCAGCCGTCATGGCCCTTCAAGAAGCCAGCGAGGCTTACCTGGTTGGTTTGTTCGAGGATACCAATCTGTGCGCTATCCATGCCAAGCGAGTGACCATCATGCCGAAAGACATCCAACTGGCTCGCCGGATCCGTGGGGAGCGGGCCTAAATTTGGTGTGTGCCCATCACCCCCCAGAACGAAACAGCAACAAACGGTCCTTTTCAGGACCACAACCAATCATATTTTACTAAGAATTATTAGCAGAAATTTTCCGTTTCCCTCCAAAAATGCTCAGGCGGGTGGCTGTGTGTGTTTGTTAGACAGCACGCCGATGGGGGATTTTTTGCCAGCAGCACCACCTCGTACCGATCGACAGTAGTAGCGTGTGAAAAACAAGACCCATTGAGGGAAATCTTGCGCGGCCGATTTGTGATTTAGCACCAAATCGATGAGTGAACTTTTGAGAGATTGGGTGAAATCGTCAATGCCATGATATGAGGGAAACTATTATTAAGCGTCTGACGAGCATTGCAAAAAAAAAAACTTGTGCAATGCTCACAGAAATGTACGTTGATGATTATCGGAGTGAAAATCAAATTAACTCTTTTTATCAGAAGAAAATAGTCGCCCTGAAAAGGGCGGTTTTTACGGCTAGAAAGGAGCGGGATTTAAGTTGCTGCGGAGGCCCTCTTTTCAGTCTTCTTCGGCAGCAGTGCGGCCTGTATGTTAGGCAACACGCCACCCTGAGCAATGGTCACACCGGAGAGCAGTTTGTTCAGCTCTTCGTCATTTCGAATGGCCAGCTGCAGATGACGGGGGATGATTCTGGTCTTTTTGTTATCGCGAGCAGCGTTTCCTGCCAGCTCCAGTACTTCGGCGGCAAGATATTCCATCACAGCTGCCAAGTAGACGGGTGCTCCGGCACCGACACGTTCAGCATAATTTCCCTTCCTCAGCAGACGGTGAATTCGGCCAACAGGGAACTGGAGACCGGCACGAACTGAGCGGGATTTTGGCTTTCCCTTCACTTTTCCTCCTTTACCGCGTGCAGACATTGTTGTAGGTTTATCGCTGTGCGCGTTCGTGTGTAGTCACGTAGACAATACGAGTAACACTGATGCCACTCGCGCACACAGCATCCCTTGTTATGCATTCGCTTCATTGCACATCGTTCGCCAAAGGGGCGGAGTAGCGAACGAACGAAACGCGCTAAACACAAAAAAGGACGAACCTTCGTCTCGCTACACGATCGTATATAAGCGATATGTAGTGATTTTTGCTACCAATCAGTCAGCGCAGTTCGCATCGAGAGCGTTAACAGCAGCACAACCACGTCGTTACTATGGCACCGAAAGCCAGCGGAAAGGCTGTGAAAAAATCCGGCGGCGGCGGTGGCAAGGCACAGAAGAACATCGCCACAAAAGCAGGAGGAGGAGAGAAGAAGAAGCGAAAGCAACGGCGCAAGGAAAGCTACGCTATCTACATCTACAAGGTGCTGAAGCAGGTCCATCCGGACACCGGTGTCTCGTCGAAGGCGATGAGCATCATGAATAGCTTCGTGAACGACATCTTCGAGCGTATTGCTAACGAAGCATCTCGTCTGGCCCATTACAACCGACGGTCGACGATCACCTCCCGCGAGGTACAGACCGCCGTTCGTTTGCTGTTACCGGGAGAGCTGGCGAAACATGCCGTATCGGAAGGTACCAAGGCCGTTACCAAGTATACCAGCTCGAAGTAAACGTGTCGCCCGCCCCGCCGCCGGATGTCACACACCACCACCCCATCGTCATCGGCCCTTTTCAGGGCCACCAAAACACGTTCTGGTAAAGAGTTGAATTGAAATGTGTACACATAGTTTATATAAACATTAGTTGTTGTTGTTTGTTTGTTTGTTTGTTTCATTAGAGCAAAAACGTCGTTGTCATTTTTGTTTCTCTGTCCATTTTTCAAATCATCACCAAATCAATTGCTGTAGTTTGTGGAAGTAGTCTTTCCCCTTACCGCTAGTTGATTGTTTTTGTTAAGACGGAAAACGGTCTTTTTTCTACCCCTTTATCGTCTATATTCTACTCAGTCAGTCTAAAACAGCCCCTGCGTATGAAAATTCTGCCGCAAAAAGAACACATTTCTGGATCATACTTGTTAATACAATGCACTTCCCAGCCTTCAAACTTCTGATCTGCGTTGAACGTTAATAATTAAATACCCAACACAATTCATAATCGCAAAGTTGAACAATACAATACGTTCGTCAATTTAGGCTAAAAAATCGGTAATTATCGTTCGTTCGTTTGTTTATTGTGCCAGCCAATTTTTCTCTGTTTTATTATAGCCAAAATAAGCGCGTTGTTTGCTAATCAGAGTAATATTATACTTGCTCTGTTTGTTTGTTTGTTTGTTAAGGCAACAGAAAACCACGGCCTACTATTAATTTACCTGTACGTACGTACGTTTATCTGAGCAAGAAACCGCGCCTATTTACTATAGTGATTTGTTTAATCAAACTAACGACGACTGATTTATCTTGCCAATCGGCAGCCAGTTGAATGCGGGTGTGTGCGCGCGCTGCTGCTCAAGCTAGAAAACTCATGGGGGGAACGGAGCATTAACGGAAAATAAGCATCAATCAATTCTTTACAATTTTGTTAGTCCTGAAAAGGACTGTTGTTTTGGGGGGACGCGCACGTTGTCGGGAATTTACTTCTTGCCGGCGGTGACCTTCTTCGGGGCGGTGGCGGCCTTCTTTGGCTTAGGTGCCCTCGGCTTGTTCGCTGCAGCCTTCGATGGTTTGGTGGCTTTCTGTTTAGTGGCAGCCGTTACCGCCTTTGCAGGGGCAGCAGCTTTCGCTTTCTTCGTAGCCGATTTCTTAGCGGCCGGGATCGCCGCCTTTGGCTTGCTGGTCTTCTCACCACCACCAGCCGGCGGATTTTTCTTCTCCCCGGATTTAGTAGCCGATTTCTTCGGTTTTTTCGCTGCACCCGATGGTGGTTTCTTATCGCCAGCCGGTTTCTTTGCTTCGACCGTCACCTTAAACGATCCGGAAGCACCGGTACCCTTGGTCTGGGTGATGTTTCCCTTCTCGACACCCGTTTTCAAAGCCTTCCGGATAAACGGAGCCAGCCTGGCGACGTCACACATGTAGTTGGCGGCGATGTACTTTTTGATCGCCTGCAGTGATGATCCGCTCCGTTCCTTCAGGGTCCGGATGGCAGCCAGAACCATCTCACTCACTGGTGGATGGGTTGAAGATTTTTTCGGTTTCTTGGCGTCACTCTTGCTAGCCTTGGCCGCCTGCTTCGGTGGCGCTTTGGCGGCTGGCGGAGAGGCGACGACGGCAGGGGCCGTAGCAGCAACGTCGATAGCAGTTTCAGCCATTGCGCGTTCGTTTGGTTTGGTTTTCTTCCACACACACAGTTGTAGACGACGAGTCGATGGATGCACGATGATGCAAGTCTGCGAATATGATAACCGGGGGTCCGGTGTCTGTTGTTTAGGATCGTATTCATCGGCTCTGTTTGGGAACGCGTAGATGACGGTTGGAAGTTACTATTCGATCGGTGCCGGTAAAATTTTACGGACTGTTGTTTTAAATCAACCAAAATCGAATTACTGCTTGTGAAAAGTACACTGGAAGTTTGCATTCAATTTACTGCACTGTCCGCACCGTCCAAACTAACACCCGCTGAACATTCTGTTTTAAGCGTATGGCCGAATATTATCAAATCATGTATCCGACTATGGCGGCACGTGCAAACTGAATTGTGGAAAATAGGTTAATTTGAACCTTCTAGCAATTGGAAAACCTTTTCGGTGCTATCCAATCGAAAGAAAACTTCTCTCTATATAAAATTATTTCATTTTTGTACATATTTGCTCGAGCGGAAGTGCTCGTAATTTGGCGACCTGCGGAAAACGTTTCGGTCGGCTGGTCCTTTGCTGAAAACTTTCGTTATTAAAATTACTAAAACAAAAAAAGTTAACGGGTGGCAACACAAATTTTGGATTTTTTTTCTCAACCTGTCAAAAAAAAAGACAAACGATTCGATTGAAATTAGAAGATACGTTCTCCATTGTTGGCCAAAAATTAGTGAACATTTCAAACCGATCCGTAATTGGATGCTGTTCGGCGAAGCTTCCGTTTGATGTCGGAACAGGCGCGTAGTACGGCGTCTACGTCAACTTTGCTAATGCATTTCGTGATCTTCTACCAATCAACTTGTTTGCAATTCGTGGCTCTCAAAACGAAATCCCGAAGAAATCTGCGATTGGGCGACACTGAAGCAAATTGTGAAGCGGGTTGTGCTTTTTAGGGTACAAATGGGATCGAGTGGGTATTCGGGAACGATTGTTTTTTTTTTTTTTTTGCTTTTTTTTGCGAGGGAAGTAACTTGCTTCGTGCAAAACAAAATATTTAGCCAAAATAATTTTTTTTATCAACCGGCAAGCGGCATTGAGATTGCACCGTCGAAAGGTGTTGTAAACAGTCGACGGCGCAACGTTTTCCCCTTTGAAATATTGTACCGTGCACTTTTCGCCGAGATTCTTGTGTTGCTCGTAGAACCGTACAACGCGCTCGCGAAATGCTTTCTTGTTTCGACGGCAGAGACAGACAGAGAGAAATACCTCGAAAAAAATCCAACATTTTAGTTGCGGATTTTGATTTTAGTGCTCTAATCATCAGTGTTATTTCGAATTGCTTTGGCTAACTCAAAATTCTATTATTTAGGATGTACTGATCAACTCGCTACATCGTTGTGTACATGGCTGTGAGCTGATAAACCGCACGCGTCGACCATCACACCCAGGCGCTTCAGCGCACGCATCGATGGGAACGCTTGTCCCCCGACACAGATCACAAGCTGGACTTTTTTACGGTTGCTCAATCTCTCTCTCTCTCTCTCTCTCTCTCTCTCTCTCTCTCTCTCTCTCTCTCTTCCTGTGTGTGTGTGTGTGTGTGTGTTGTAATTGCTTCCTGATTGATACAGTACTAACTCACCAGCCATCAACTTTACTTTTATCATTCAGACCAATTAAAGGTACGCAAATTCATAGGTAGACAGGTAGGTGAAAGCGTGGTAAGCTAAAACGTGCGCGCGCGAAAAAAAGAGTCGGTCGGCGGTTCGTTGCTATCGAGAAACGAGCCGTTTTGTCCCATGATACGCAAGCTCAGGAGAAAGAAAAAGGAAATGCATATATGAAAAAAGGGAAACCCAGCGACTGAGCGCGTTGTAGTGTTACGACGGTCTCTCGCATATCCATCAAAATCGCACATTAAACAGTACGCCCCTGCAACGTGGATGAAAATTATGAAGGATACATTTCAAACTAATTCTTTTTTCTAAACATTTGGTGGCCCTGAAAAGGGCCTTTTGTGTTGTCGTGAACGTCGTGGTAGGGCTTAACCACCAAAACCGTACAATGTGCGTCCCTGGCGTTTAAGCGCATAGACGACATCCATCGCAGTGACGGTCTTCCGTTTGGCATGTTCAGTGTACGTCACAGCGTCCCGGATAACGTTTTCCAGAAAAATCTTCAGCACACCACGGGTTTCCTCGTATATCAAACCGGAGATTCGCTTCACTCCTCCACGTCGAGCCAGACGACGAATGGCGGGTTTGGTGATGCCCTGGATATTGTCACGAAGCACCTTGCGGTGCCGCTTAGCGCCTCCCTTGCCGAGCCCTTTGCCTCCTTTGCCACGGCCAGTCATCTTCTTGGTTGTTGTAGGTAATAACTTAGTAGGCTAGCGCAGCACACCTGCAGCAGCGAGATTCCAATACCGAATGTTGCAATTCGGCCCATTGAGTAGCGCTTTTATACTGATGCACACACATTCTCAGTCGCCGCCGCATAGGAAGATTACCATGGCTGCTATCTATATGCTTACTCGTGATGTGTTGGTTTGAAGGGGAAATAGCGCGAACACGAAGTTCACTGTTGCCACTGTTTTAGTAGCTTGGGATTGCCGAAATCTGCTTTATCCGGACTAATGCTGACATGGTAGCATTTTCCCTGGAAAACGATTGCCCGGAAATTGATTCTCCTGAAAAAGAAAGAAAGAAAAAGTAAATCGAAAAACAAACGGGTTTTTTTTTTAACTTATAAAGATTTTCTATACATCCGTCTACATGGTACGTTATATTGGCTTCTATGGTACTTAAATATCGATATCTGATACTGATCTATGATGGAACAAATTGTTACTGATGAACAAACTATTTCTGTTTGATATTCTTCTACTGTTGGAATTTTATTGATTTCTAGGCGATTTTTTTTGCTCATACATAGTTTTTCTTTTTAGGAATATTTTTTTGCAAATCTAATGAAAAGCTGAAAAAATCAAGTCTGGCAACACTGGCTCCGGAATGGAAATGGTGGGGGAAGTATAGTAGCCGAATCGAACCGTATACAGAACGAAAAGGCACATGGCACGTACACGAGCGAGACAGGCGATAGTAGTGTTTATTCGCGACTATAAAAAAAATCGGTCGGTCTGTTTTGGTCATCCAAGATCATTCGTTCGTCGTGTCTTAACGTGTTCAGACGTGTATTTTTTTTTTTTAATGTAGAATACATTTAAGGTTTCAATATAGGGGTCCCGTTTCAAAATATCGGCTGCGGCGCCGCGTCAGATTTTGAACGTTAATAACTTTTATCATACTTAACAGAATGATTTGATTTTTAGACCAATTTGTTGCAAATATGTTCCTCTATGCTGTATTAAAATTTGAAGTATGTATAACATGTACTAATAACAAAAAAAATGTGTTTTGAAAAATCTTTCGAAAACGACTCGGAAAAGTGAAAATTTTCAGCCCATCCCGCACAGAGCCGTCGTTATGGTAGACCAACCGAACAATAAAATAATGAAAAGTTTATATATAGGTCCATTACATGTTTGTTCGTATGGTTATTCGCATTGGGTTGCTTGACGAGAGCACTTGGTGGGGGAAAGACGGCATATTCCTTTGGTTAGGCCATTAGAAGCCGGACGGAAAGGAAAGGCTCATGCACGGCACGAGAACGAGCGAGAAAGCGATAGTAGTGCATATTAGCGCGATTATATAAATATCTGTCGGTCGGTTTTTCTCATCATTCGTATTCGTTCAAGCACTAGCAAGCAGCCAGTCCACCGAAGAAAAGCAGTCGGCGATGACGACGGCGGAAAAAGTGCCCCAGCTACTGGTGACTCATCGCAACCCGATCAGGAACTGTCGCCCTGCAAGAATTTCGCCCCAACTAAAGGGCAACAGAGTAGGCTATCGTTCCAGCGTCTGGGTCGTGAGATTGTGCAGGACTGCAAAGTCGAGCTACGCTTACAAAGCTCAGTCGTAATGATGCCCCGAGAAGCCAACGATGCCTACTTGGTCGGTTTGTTCGAGAATGCAAAATAGTGCTTTCTAGCTCACCGTGTCCGCGGGGAGTGCGTCTGAATTATGCTCCCGCAATAAAACAATAAACGGTTCTTTACAGGACCAATTAATTGTGTTCTAATAAGAGTTAAACTGAAATTTACATTTTATGGTGTATAACAAATAATTTTCAGAAAGCAATATAAGAAATACGATGTGTGGAAAGAAAGAAAGAGAATTTAAATTATCTTCTCTCGCTCGTTTTCGTGCACTGCTTTTCCATTCCTTTCTGCTGCTACTACCATCATAACTGAAACGAATGTGCGTGTTCCCCCACCATCTCATGGCCAGTGTTGCCACAATTGCATGTCGCTATAACAATTTGAATTATTTTATTGATCCTCTCTAGTATTGATAAAATATAGAACATGCAAAGTACACTAGTCGCATGCTTTTATTCGAACTTTTTGGCAGCCTCCATTGATTAACTGCATAAATCGATTTGTTTGTGCAGCTCCTTGCTAGTAGCAAACTAAATAGCCTTTATCAGCGCTAACAAATAAAACAAAAGAATTTAAGTTTGTGAAAATCTTTTCCTTCCTTCTTTTCAAATCTGCAACATTCTTTGAAAATATTGTTGGAATGTTGTTATTGAAAAACTGAACATGCAAGTTTGCTAGCACTGGCCACTAGATTGAAGGCGATGGAAAGACAGAATATTCGTTTTGGTTATGCTAGTATTGGTAGCCGAACGGAAAGGAAAGGCACAGGAATGGCACGAAAACGAGCGGGAGAGCGATAGTAGTGCTTTCTTGTGTTTTCATATATGAATATTGGTCGGTCGGTTTTTCTCATCATTCGTATTCGTTCAAGCACTAGCAAGCAGCCAGTCCACCGGAGGAAAGGAGTTGGCGATGATGACGGTCCGCAAAAGTGCCCCAGCTACTGGTGGCCCATCGCAACCAACTACCGATCAGGAACTGTCGCCATGCTAGTATTTCGCCCCAACTAAAGGGCAACGGAGCAACTAATCCGCTGGCTAACATTCCAGCGTCTGGTTCGTAAGGTTGTGTATTACTTCAAAGTCGAGCTACGCTTACAAAACTCAGCCGTAATGAAGCCACTGATGCCTACTTGGTCGGTTTGTGGGAGTGGGCGTAAATTACAATAAAAGCAACGGTTCTTTTCAGGACCAATCAATTGTGTTCTAGTAAGAGTTAAACTGAAACTTTTATTTTAAGGTGTGTAGCAAATTTTCAACAAGCAACATAATACGTTGGGTAGAAAGAAGTAGCTTGCACACGGAACAAAAATTTAAATTATCCTCTCGCTCGTTTCGTGCACTGCTTTTCCATTACTTTCTACTGTTATTATCAGTATTACCAAAACGAATGTGTTGTTGCATGTGTTTAAGAGAAACGTTGAAGTCGCATGCTTCTATTCAAGCTTTTTGGCAGCCCCCGTGAACTAACTGCATTAAATGATTTTTTGTGCAGCTCCGTGCTAGTAGCAAACAAAATGGCCCTACCAGTGTCTGATTCGTGAGATTGTGCAGGATTTCAAAGTCGAGCTAAGCTTATAAAGTTCAGCCGTAATGGTACCCGAAGAAGCCAGTCTTGTCGTTTTGTTCGAGGCTACAAAACAGTTCGCCAGGCACGTAACTATCATGCCAAAAATATCCAACGATCCAGCGCATCACCATCAACACCAACGCCGATACCAAAGGTTCTTTTCAGAACCACCATTATTACCATAGAGAATTATTTGAAAATTTCCCATTCAAACGTGATTCTGTTGAATATTATTAGATTTAAATTAACGTCTCGAATTGAAATAACGACGCTCCGGTTATGTGACAGACATTACCCACCCATCTTTTTTTATTGTGACCACGACACCCCATTTCAATATTTCTGAATGAACAGAAGGTCGAGTTTGGAAAGTTTGTAACTTTCATTGTACTTAACCAAATTACACAATGTTCGCACTAATGATTCAGAAATATGATCAGGAATCTTCTGTTAGATTTGTAAGCATGTATAATTTACATGAATAAAGAAAAATTGATTTTCAGGAATCAATTATTATCTGTTCTTCCATTGGCCAGTACTACGCGACTTCCTCATGCTAACAATTAATTTCATCGTTAGCCATCTCCCTCACCAAGGCCAACAACGCCAACAAAACCGGTCCTTTTCAGGACCACCATCATTTTTGTAAAGAATAATTTGAAATATTCCTCGCCCAAATCACCTTTTGTCCGAAAATTCCAATGAGTATCAACATATTTGAAGAGCGTGTTCCTTATGTATTCTACATCTCTCCGGTTATGTCGCAGACATTACCCACCCATCTTTTGTCGCCGCGTGTTTAGTTTTTCGTTCGGTAGCTAGTTGGTTCGGTTGCGGTGTCCGTTCGACAATTCGGTCGTATGTCGAAACGGAAACGCCGGTCGGGCGGCTCGAAGGCCAGCCCCAAACAAAGCAAGAGCGCAAAAGCGCTGAAAAGTCCAAAGGAACCGGACGGCAAGAGATTGCGGTCAGAAAGAGACCGAATGTCAGTGTATTCGGCTCCCCCAGCGAGCATTGCGAGCGCAGCGAAAACTACAACCAATATCAGTGACGTTGGTGATTTCGGCGGATCCATGCAGGATTTGCTTGAAGAAGATTTACAGCCGCCAGTGAAAATTAAAATTCCACCCATCATGGTTAAGTCGGTCCCGCTCGAAAAGCTGATGAAAACCATGAAAGCGCTAGGTGTTTCGGCTGAATACAAAATCTGCCGAATCGGCATAAAAGTGATGGTGCAAACAAAAGAAAATTTCGGAAAAGCTACGGCATATCTGAAAAGCAGTAAAACGCAGTTTTTCACCCACGACTTTGCCGGTGAAAAGCCGTTCAAGGCGGTGATACGCGGGCTGCCTGTGATGGCAACTGAAGATATCAAGGAGGAACTGCGCGTTCACTACAAGCTGGAGCCAATAGAAGTTTTCCAGATGTCACGCCGCGAAAAAGTTAAAACCTTTCGGGACTGCCTGTTTCTAGTGCATTTTCCAAAAGGTACCGTAACGCTAAATGCACTTCAGGCGGTGCGTTCAATCGGATCAATAGTTATTCGCTGGGAGCCATATCGTGGCACAAATCGCGACGTAACACAATGTCAACGATGCTTAAATTTCGGCCATGGTACCCGGAACTGCAATGTAAAGCCCCGTTGCGACTATTGTGCTCAGCCGCATAGCACTGCCGACTGTTTGGTGGAAGGTGCCATCGAATACCGTTGTGCAAACTGTGGTGGGAAGCATCGAGGTTCAAATCGTTCCTGCTGGAAGAGAGAGGAATACAAAAATATTCGGAAACAAGCCTCTACACAGAACCAAGCCGGAAGGAAGCGACAGGAAGTGCCTGCGTTTACAACCACAAATTTCCCCATGCTGGCTCCCAGCAGATCAGGGACTGCGACTCCTCCAATAAGTCCTCCTGATAGTCATCCGGTGGTCCCTACCACTCAACTCAGCACTTCTACCGTTCGTCAGGATACGTCTTTATCTCGACCGTGGGCACCCACCACTAACCCGTGGGCACTTCCAACCAATGGTGGCCAAGATGGTTCTCCGGACCAGCAATCCGCGACATTGTTTTCAGCTGAGCAGCTGACGGGCATCTTTACTGAAATGTGTGGCCAGTTACGACAGTGCCGCACTCGCCAAGACCAGATCTACGTTCTGGGGCTGATGGTCATTCGTTATGGCTGTTAAACCCCTCCGTCTGATGAACTGGAATGCTCACTCTATCCGAGTGAAAAAGATCGAGCTTGTAGACTTCATCAACACAAACGCCATCGATGTAAGTATCGTAACCGAAACATATCTTTCCCCTGATATCCCGTTCTCCATACCAAACTACACCACGGTGCGTATGGATCGAACACACTCTCGCGGAGGAGGCGTAGCGATCATAGTGAAAAAGGGCATCAAATTTCTAATGCTGCCGCAACCTGTCACAACCGTCATCGAATGTTTAGGAGTTGAAATCGAAACTTCAGAAGGGATAATTAAAATCTTCGCTGTCTATTGTCCACATCAATGCTATACTACCAATGGTTTGGCTAGACAATTCAAAAATGACTTGTCCAAACTTACGAGATCGAACGCTAAATACATAATCGGTGGTGACCTTAACGCTCGACATAACCTGTGGAGGAATAGCAGGAAAAATCAGAATGGTTCCCTACTCTTTGAAGATGCCCAACTTGGCTATTATAGTGTTCATTTTCCTGACGAGCCCACATTCCTCTCTCCGGCTGGTGTGCCCTCTACTCTGGATATTTTCTTGTCCAACACCGAAATCTCTAAGCCGCAAACCCTCTCTGAACTCAGCTCCGATCACTTTCCGGTAACTTGCGAATTCGGTGGTGAAGTTGTTGCGTCCCCGATCCATCTTAGGAAAGATTTCCACAGGGTTAATTGGGTGGTCTTCCAGAGAACTGTTGACTCGCTACTGGAAGAAAATCCTCCTCTTACTGATACAAACGACGTCGACAGCTGTCTGGAAAGGTTTCAGCAAGCGTTGGATGGTGCAGATAGGGCATGCATCAGAAAAGTTCCGGTGAAAGCAAACACCATTTCCATTGACCGTGACACAAAATACCACATTCGCCTTCGTAACATTTTTAGACGGCAGTTCCAAAGAACTGGTGACCTGGTTAAAAAACAGCTCGTCTCGGACCTCAACGAAGTTATTAAGAGTAGAATGGATCGGCTGAAAAATGAGAACTTCGGTAAGGTAGTGCAGGGCCTTAAGGATCATTCCAGGCCATTCTGGAAAGTTGCCAAGGTGCTAAAATCCCGACCCAAACAAATCCCACCATTGAAATCTGCCAACAATCTGCATGTTTCTCCCCTCGAAAAAGCAAATATCATCGGTGACCACTTTGCACGCTCGCACAACATTGGCAATGGTATGCGAAGTCCACTCGAAACGGCAGTAGAGGATAAAATGCGCTTGCTAGATGAGACAATCTGCGTTGTCCCTCAGGATCAGCTGGTGACAGTTGACGAAGTTCGCATGGCAATAAGAAAGACCAAGAACATGAAGGCCCCCGGGTTTGATGAAGTGTTCAATCTGATACTGAAAAATCTCAGTCACCGAGCCCTAACATCACTGGCAAACATTTTTAACAAATGTTTGGAGTTACGATATTTCCCTTCCGCGTGGAAAATCGCCAAAATAATCCCTATTCTCAAACCCGGTAAAGATCCCACCGCACCCACCAGCTACAGACCTATCAGTTTATTGTCATCGCTGAGTAAAATCTTCGAGAAGTTGCTTCTGGACCGTCTACTAGTGTTTGTGGAAACAAATAACATCCTCCTGACTGAACAGTTTGGCTTCAGGAGAGGCCACTCAACGACGCACCAACTAACGAGAGTGATAAATATTATAAGGCAGAACTAAGCTGTCTCCAAGTCGACTGCAATGGCTCTACTGGATGTAGAGAAAGCGTTCGACAACGTGTGGCACGATGGGCTCATCTACAAGCTTTGCGTGTCTAACGTTCCAATCTATCTCACACAAATCGTTAGAAGCTATCTCCGCGATAGAACATTTAAAGTCGCACTTCAGGGAGCAGTCTCCAACGTTTATAGCATACCAGCTGGTGTCCCCCAGGGAAGTCTCCTCGGTCCGATGCTATACAACCTGTTTACTTCGGATATTCCTCGCATGCCCGACGGCTCATGGCTGTCGTTGTTTGCGGACGACACTGCTCTCCTTGTGAAAGGGAGGAAAGTGACCGAGCTTCGAAGTAAGCTGCAACGATGCCTCGACATCTTCGTCGACTATACCAACAAATGGAAGATAAAATTGAACCTCCCAAAAACACAAACGATCCTGTTTAAGCATCGGCAAACAGCGAGACTGGATCCTCCGACCAACTGCAGAGTGTCACTTGGAGGAACACAAATCGATTGGACTACAGAAGCAATTTACCTTGGTCTGCTGATGGACTCCAAGCTACTGTTTCGTCAGCACATCGAAAAAACAGTCACCAAGTGTTCTCTTATGGTTAAGTGCCTCTACCCTCTCATCAACAGGCGCTCTAAACTCTCCGACCGCAATAAGTTGGCTGTTTACAAGCAGATCTTCATTCCCGTGATTGACTACGCCAGTGTTGTGTGGCAGACCAGCGCGATTTCACACAAGAAGAAACTACAAGTGTTCCAAAACAGAACATTAAAAATGATTTTAAATTTACCGTTCGATACCAGAACCAATTTAGTTCACACACTTGCGGGTATTGATACCGTCATCGCAAGATTAGATAAAACATATGCAAATTTCAGAGAAAAATGCCAAAATTCAAATTTCGAGCTAATACGCAGACTTTTTTAGAGTTAAGTTGTAAATTTTGTAAATAGTAGGTTAGGATTTAGGTTAGGAAAAACAATCAAACAAACAAATTCCGTCAATTCGGTAGTGCCTGAACAATCAATAATTACCATCAAACAAACACAAAATTGATATAACAAAGATGAAGAGAAAACAATCTATATCACTTAAACTACCAATTACATGTATATACTAAAACAAAATATTGAAATAAACATATATTAAATCGTTAAAAAAAATGTTTTGGTCATCATTCGTCGTTTGAACAGCATCACAGTGGTATCAGTAGTAGAGCAGAATTTTCGCGCCATGGCCCGTACGAAACAGACCGCCCGCAAGTCCACCGGAGGGAAAGCTCCCCGCAAACAGTTGGCAACGAAGGCTGCCCGTAAAAGTGCCCCAGCTACGGGTGGCGTTAAGAAGCCCCATCGCTACAGACCAGGAACTGTCGCGCTGCGAGAAATTCGTCGCTATCAGAAGTCGACAGAGCTACTAATCCGCAAGCTGCCCTTCCAGCGTCTGGTTCGTGAGATCGCGCAGGACTTCAAAACCGATCTGCGCTTCCAGAGCTCAGCCGTCATGGCCCTTCAAGAAGCCAGCGAGGCTTACCTGGTTGGTTTGTTCGAGGATACCAATCTGTGCGCTATCCATGCCAAGCGAGTGACCATCATGCCGAAAGACATCCAACTGGCTCGCCGGATCCGTGGGGAGCGGGCCTAAATTTGGTGTGTGCCCATCACCCCCCAGAACGAAACAGCAACAAACGGTCCTTTTCAGGACCACAACCAATCATATTTTACTAAGAATTATTAGCAGAAATTTTCCGTTTCCCTCCAAAAATGCTCAGGCGGGTGGCTGTGTGTGTTTGTTAGACAGCACGCCGATGGGGGATTTTTTGCCAGCAGCACCACCTCGTACCGATCGACAGTAGTAGCGTGTGAAAAACAAGACCCATTGAGGGAAATCTTGCGCGGCCGATTTGTGATTTAGCACCAAATCGATGAGTGAACTTTTGAGAGATTGGGTGAAATCGTCAATGCCATGATATGAGGGAAACTATTATTAAGCGTCTGACGAGCATTGCAAAAAAAAAAACTTGTGCAATGCTCACAGAAATGTACGTTGATGATTATCGGAGTGAAAATCAAATTAACTCTTTTTATCAGAAGAAAATAGTCGCCCTGAAAAGGGCGGTTTTTACGGCTAGAAAGGAGCGGGATTTAAGTTGCTGCGGAGGCCCTCTTTTCAGTCTTCTTCGGCAGCAGTGCGGCCTGTATGTTAGGCAACACGCCACCCTGAGCAATGGTCACACCGGAGAGCAGTTTGTTCAGCTCTTCGTCATTTCGAATGGCCAGCTGCAGATGACGGGGGATGATTCTGGTCTTTTTGTTATCGCGAGCAGCGTTTCCTGCCAGCTCCAGTACTTCGGCGGCAAGATATTCCATCACAGCTGCCAAGTAGACGGGTGCTCCGGCACCGACACGTTCAGCATAATTTCCCTTCCTCAGCAGACGGTGAATTCGGCCAACAGGGAACTGGAGACCGGCACGAACTGAGCGGGATTTTGGCTTTCCCTTCACTTTTCCTCCTTTACCGCGTGCAGACATTGTTGTAGGTTTATCGCTGTGCGCGTTCGTGTGTAGTCACGTAGACAATACGAGTAACACTGATGCCACTCGCGCACACAGCATCCCTTGTTATGCATTCGCTTCATTGCACATCGTTCGCCAAAGGGGCGGAGTAGCGAACGAACGAAACGCGCTAAACACAAAAAAGGACGAACCTTCGTCTCGCTACACGATCGTATATAAGCGATATGTAGTGATTTTTGCTACCAATCAGTCAGCGCAGTTCGCATCGAGAGCGTTAACAGCAGCACAACCACGTCGTTACTATGGCACCGAAAGCCAGCGGAAAGGCTGTGAAAAAATCCGGCGGCGGCGGTGGCAAGGCACAGAAGAACATCGCCACAAAAGCAGGAGGAGGAGAGAAGAAGAAGCGAAAGCAACGGCGCAAGGAAAGCTACGCTATCTACATCTACAAGGTGCTGAAGCAGGTCCATCCGGACACCGGTGTCTCGTCGAAGGCGATGAGCATCATGAATAGCTTCGTGAACGACATCTTCGAGCGTATTGCTAACGAAGCATCTCGTCTGGCCCATTACAACCGACGGTCGACGATCACCTCCCGCGAGGTACAGACCGCCGTTCGTTTGCTGTTACCGGGAGAGCTGGCGAAACATGCCGTATCGGAAGGTACCAAGGCCGTTACCAAGTATACCAGCTCGAAGTAAACGTGTCGCCCGCCCCGCCGCCGGATGTCACACACCACCACCCCATCGTCATCGGCCCTTTTCAGGGCCACCAAAACACGTTCTGGTAAAGAGTTGAATTGAAATGTGTACACATAGTTTATATAAACATTAGTTGTTGTTGTTTGTTTGTTTGTTTGTTTCATTAGAGCAAAAACGTCGTTGTCATTTTTGTTTCTCTGTCCATTTTTCAAATCATCACCAAATCAATTGCTGTAGTTTGTGGAAGTAGTCTTTCCCCTTACCGCTAGTTGATTGTTTTTGTTAAGACGGAAAACGGTCTTTTTTCTACCCCTTTATCGTCTATATTCTACTCAGTCAGTCTAAAACAGCCCCTGCGTATGAAAATTCTGCCGCAAAAAGAACACATTTCTGGATCATACTTGTTAATACAATGCACTTCCCAGCCTTCAAACTTCTGATCTGCGTTGAACGTTAATAATTAAATACCCAACACAATTCATAATCGCAAAGTTGAACAATACAATACGTTCGTCAATTTAGGCTAAAAAATCGGTAATTATCGTTCGTTCGTTTGTTTATTGTGCCAGCCAATTTTTCTCTGTTTTATTATAGCCAAAATAAGCGCGTTGTTTGCTAATCAGAGTAATATTATACTTGCTCTGTTTGTTTGTTTGTTAAGGCAACAGAAAACCACGGCCTACTATTAATTTACCTGTACGTACGTACGTTTATCTGAGCAAGAAACCGCGCCTATTTACTATAGTGATTTGTTTAATCAAACTAACGACGACTGATTTATCTTGCCAATCGGCAGCCAGTTGAATGCGGGTGTGTGCGCGCGCTGCTGCTCAAGCTAGAAAACTCATGGGGGGAACGGAGCATTAACGGAAAATAAGCATCAATCAATTCTTTACAATTTTGTTAGTCCTGAAAAGGACTGTTGTTTTGGGGGGACGCGCACGTTGTCGGGAATTTACTTCTTGCCGGCGGTGACCTTCTTCGGGGCGGTGGCGGCCTTCTTTGGCTTAGGTGCCCTCGGCTTGTTCGCTGCAGCCTTCGATGGTTTGGTGGCTTTCTGTTTAGTGGCAGCCGTTACCGCCTTTGCAGGGGCAGCAGCTTTCGCTTTCTTCGTAGCCGATTTCTTAGCGGCCGGGATCGCCGCCTTTGGCTTGCTGGTCTTCTCACCACCACCAGCCGGCGGATTTTTCTTCTCCCCGGATTTAGTAGCCGATTTCTTCGGTTTTTTCGCTGCACCCGATGGTGGTTTCTTATCGCCAGCCGGTTTCTTTGCTTCGACCGTCACCTTAAACGATCCGGAAGCACCGGTACCCTTGGTCTGGGTGATGTTTCCCTTCTCGACACCCGTTTTCAAAGCCTTCCGGATAAACGGAGCCAGCCTGGCGACGTCACACATGTAGTTGGCGGCGATGTACTTTTTGATCGCCTGCAGTGATGATCCGCTCCGTTCCTTCAGGGTCCGGATGGCAGCCAGAACCATCTCACTCACTGGTGGATGGGTTGAAGATTTTTTCGGTTTCTTGGCGTCACTCTTGCTAGCCTTGGCCGCCTGCTTCGGTGGCGCTTTGGCGGCTGGCGGAGAGGCGACGACGGCAGGGGCCGTAGCAGCAACGTCGATAGCAGTTTCAGCCATTGCGCGTTCGTTTGGTTTGGTTTTCTTCCACACACACAGTTGTAGACGACGAGTCGATGGATGCACGATGATGCAAGTCTGCGAATATGATAACCGGGGGTCCGGTGTCTGTTGTTTAGGATCGTATTCATCGGCTCTGTTTGGGAACGCGTAGATGACGGTTGGAAGTTACTATTCGATCGGTGCCGGTAAAATTTTACGGACTGTTGTTTTAAATCAACCAAAATCGAATTACTGCTTGTGAAAAGTACACTGGAAGTTTGCATTCAATTTACTGCACTGTCCGCACCGTCCAAACTAACACCCGCTGAACATTCTGTTTTAAGCGTATGGCCGAATATTATCAAATCATGTATCCGACTATGGCGGCACGTGCAAACTGAATTGTGGAAAATAGGTTAATTTGAACCTTCTAGCAATTGGAAAACCTTTTCGGTGCTATCCAATCGAAAGAAAACTTCTCTCTATATAAAATTATTTCATTTTTGTACATATTTGCTCGAGCGGAAGTGCTCGTAATTTGGCGACCTGCGGAAAACGTTTCGGTCGGCTGGTCCTTTGCTGAAAACTTTCGTTATTAAAATTACTAAAACAAAAAAAGTTAACGGGTGGCAACACAAATTTTGGATTTTTAATGTAGAATACATTTAAGGTTTCAATATAGGGGTCCCGTTTCAAAATATCGGCTGCGGCGCCGCGTCAGATTTTGAACGTTAATAACTTTTATCATACTTAACAGAATGATTTGATTTTTAGACCAATTTGTTGCAAATATGTTCCTCTATGCTGTATTAAAATTTGAAGTATGTATAACATGTACTAATAACAAAAAAAATGTGTTTTGAAAAATCTTTCGAAAACGACTCGGAAAAGTGAAAATTTTCAGCCCATCCCGCACAGAGCCGTCGTTATGGTAGACCAACCGAACAATAAAATAATGAAAAGTTTATATATAGGTCCATTACATGTTTGTTCGTATGGTTATTCGCATTGGGTTGCTTGACGAGAGCACTTGGTGGGGGAAAGACGGCATATTCCTTTGGTTAGGCCATTAGAAGCCGGACGGAAAGGAAAGGCTCATGCACGGCACGAGAACGAGCGAGAAAGCGATAGTAGTGCATATTAGCGCGATTATATAAATATCTGTCGGTCGGTTTTTCTCATCATTCGTATTCGTTCAAGCACTAGCAAGCAGCCAGTCCACCGAAGAAAAGCAGTCGGCGATGACGACGGCGGAAAAAGTGCCCCAGCTACTGGTGACTCATCGCAACCCGATCAGGAACTGTCGCCCTGCAAGAATTTCGCCCCAACTAAAGGGCAACAGAGTAGGCTATCGTTCCAGCGTCTGGGTCGTGAGATTGTGCAGGACTGCAAAGTCGAGCTACGCTTACAAAGCTCAGTCGTAATGATGCCCCGAGAAGCCAACGATGCCTACTTGGTCGGTTTGTTCGAGAATGCAAAATAGTGCTTTCTAGCTCACCGTGTCCGCGGGGAGTGCGTCTGAATTATGCTCCCGCAATAAAACAATAAACGGTTCTTTACAGGACCAATTAATTGTGTTCTAATAAGAGTTAAACTGAAATTTACATTTTATGGTGTATAACAAATAATTTTCAGAAAGCAATATAAGAAATACGATGTGTGGAAAGAAAGAAAGAGAATTTAAATTATCTTCTCTCGCTCGTTTTCGTGCACTGCTTTTCCATTCCTTTCTGCTGCTACTACCATCATAACTGAAACGAATGTGCGTGTTCCCCCACCATCTCATGGCCAGTGTTGCCACAATTGCATGTCGCTATAACAATTTGAATTATTTTATTGATCCTCTCTAGTATTGATAAAATATAGAACATGCAAAGTACACTAGTCGCATGCTTTTATTCGAACTTTTTGGCAGCCTCCATTGATTAACTGCATAAATCGATTTGTTTGTGCAGCTCCTTGCTAGTAGCAAACTAAATAGCCTTTATCAGCGCTAACAAATAAAACAAAAGAATTTAAGTTTGTGAAAATCTTTTCCTTCCTTCTTTTCAAATCTGCAACATTCTTTGAAAATATTGTTGGAATGTTGTTATTGAAAAACTGAACATGCAAGTTTGCTAGCACTGGCCACTAGATTGAAGGCGATGGAAAGACAGAATATTCGTTTTGGTTATGCTAGTATTGGTAGCCGAACGGAAAGGAAAGGCACAGGAATGGCACGAAAACGAGCGGGAGAGCGATAGTAGTGCTTTCTTGTGTTTTCATATATGAATATTGGTCGGTCGGTTTTTCTCATCATTCGTATTCGTTCAAGCACTAGCAAGCAGCCAGTCCACCGGAGGAAAGGAGTTGGCGATGATGACGGTCCGCAAAAGTGCCCCAGCTACTGGTGGCCCATCGCAACCAACTACCGATCAGGAACTGTCGCCATGCTAGTATTTCGCCCCAACTAAAGGGCAACGGAGCAACTAATCCGCTGGCTAACATTCCAGCGTCTGGTTCGTAAGGTTGTGTATTACTTCAAAGTCGAGCTACGCTTACAAAACTCAGCCGTAATGAAGCCACTGATGCCTACTTGGTCGGTTTGTGGGAGTGGGCGTAAATTACAATAAAAGCAACGGTTCTTTTCAGGACCAATCAATTGTGTTCTAGTAAGAGTTAAACTGAAACTTTTATTTTAAGGTGTGTAGCAAATTTTCAACAAGCAACATAATACGTTGGGTAGAAAGAAGTAGCTTGCACACGGAACAAAAATTTAAATTATCCTCTCGCTCGTTTCGTGCACTGCTTTTCCATTACTTTCTACTGTTATTATCAGTATTACCAAAACGAATGTGTTGTTGCATGTGTTTAAGAGAAACGTTGAAGTCGCATGCTTCTATTCAAGCTTTTTGGCAGCCCCCGTGAACTAACTGCATTAAATGATTTTTTGTGCAGCTCCGTGCTAGTAGCAAACAAAATGGCCCTACCAGTGTCTGATTCGTGAGATTGTGCAGGATTTCAAAGTCGAGCTAAGCTTATAAAGTTCAGCCGTAATGGTACCCGAAGAAGCCAGTCTTGTCGTTTTGTTCGAGGCTACAAAACAGTTCGCCAGGCACGTAACTATCATGCCAAAAATATCCAACGATCCAGCGCATCACCATCAACACCAACGCCGATACCAAAGGTTCTTTTCAGAACCACCATTATTACCATAGAGAATTATTTGAAAATTTCCCATTCAAACGTGATTCTGTTGAATATTATTAGATTTAAATTAACGTCTCGAATTGAAATAACGACGCTCCGGTTATGTGACAGACATTACCCACCCATCTTTTTTTATTGTGACCACGACACCCCATTTCAATATTTCTGAATGAACAGAAGGTCGAGTTTGGAAAGTTTGTAACTTTCATTGTACTTAACCAAATTACACAATGTTCGCACTAATGATTCAGAAATATGATCAGGAATCTTCTGTTAGATTTGTAAGCATGTATAATTTACATGAATAAAGAAAAATTGATTTTCAGGAATCAATTATTATCTGTTCTTCCATTGGCCAGTACTACGCGACTTCCTCATGCTAACAATTAATTTCATCGTTAGCCATCTCCCTCACCAAGGCCAACAACGCCAACAAAACCGGTCCTTTTCAGGACCACCATCATTTTTGTAAAGAATAATTTGAAATATTCCTCGCCCAAATCACCTTTTGTCCGAAAATTCCAATGAGTATCAACATATTTGAAGAGCGTGTTCCTTATGTATTCTACATCTCTCCGGTTATGTCGCAGACATTACCCACCCATCTTTTTATTCGAACTTTTTGGCAGCCTCCATTGATTAACTGCATAAATCGATTTGTTTGTGCAGCTCCTTGCTAGTAGCAAACTAAATAGCCTTTATCAGCGCTAACAAATAAAACAAAAGAATTTAAGTTTGTGAAAATCTTTTCCTTCCTTCTTTTCAAATCTGCAACATTCTTTGAAAATATTGTTGGAATGTTGTTATTGAAAAACTGAACATGCAAGTTTGCTAGCACTGGCCACTAGATTGAAGGCGATGGAAAGACAGAATATTCGTTTTGGTTATGCTAGTATTGGTAGCCGAACGGAAAGGAAAGGCACAGGAATGGCACGAAAACGAGCGGGAGAGCGATAGTAGTGCTTTCTTGTGTTTTCATATATGAATATTGGTCGGTCGGTTTTTCTCATCATTCGTATTCGTTCAAGCACTAGCAAGCAGCCAGTCCACCGGAGGAAAGGAGTTGGCGATGATGACGGTCCGCAAAAGTGCCCCAGCTACTGGTGGCCCATCGCAACCAACTACCGATCAGGAACTGTCGCCATGCTAGTATTTCGCCCCAACTAAAGGGCAACGGAGCAACTAATCCGCTGGCTAACATTCCAGCGTCTGGTTCGTAAGGTTGTGTATTACTTCAAAGTCGAGCTACGCTTACAAAACTCAGCCGTAATGAAGCCACTGATGCCTACTTGGTCGGTTTGTGGGAGTGGGCGTAAATTACAATAAAAGCAACGGTTCTTTTCAGGACCAATCAATTGTGTTCTAGTAAGAGTTAAACTGAAACTTTTATTTTAAGGTGTGTAGCAAATTTTCAACAAGCAACATAATACGTTGGGTAGAAAGAAGTAGCTTGCACACGGAACAAAAATTTAAATTATCCTCTCGCTCGTTTCGTGCACTGCTTTTCCATTACTTTCTACTGTTATTATCAGTATTACCAAAACGAATGTGTTGTTGCATGTGTTTAAGAGAAACGTTGAAGTCGCATGCTTCTATTCAAGCTTTTTGGCAGCCCCCGTGAACTAACTGCATTAAATGATTTTTTGTGCAGCTCCGTGCTAGTAGCAAACAAAATGGCCCTACCAGTGTCTGATTCGTGAGATTGTGCAGGATTTCAAAGTCGAGCTAAGCTTATAAAGTTCAGCCGTAATGGTACCCGAAGAAGCCAGTCTTGTCGTTTTGTTCGAGGCTACAAAACAGTTCGCCAGGCACGTAACTATCATGCCAAAAATATCCAACGATCCAGCGCATCACCATCAACACCAACGCCGATACCAAAGGTTCTTTTCAGAACCACCATTATTACCATAGAGAATTATTTGAAAATTTCCCATTCAAACGTGATTCTGTTGAATATTATTAGATTTAAATTAACGTCTCGAATTGAAATAACGACGCTCCGGTTATGTGACAGACATTACCCACCCATCTTTTTAATGTAGAATACATTTAAGGTTTCAATATAGGGGTCCCGTTTCAAAATATCGGCTGCGGCGCCGCGTCAGATTTTGAACGTTAATAACTTTTATCATACTAAACAGAATGATTTGATTTTTAGGCCAATTTGTTGCAAATATGTTCCTCTATGCTGTATTAAAATTTGAAGTATGTATAACATGCACTAATAACAAAAAAATGTGTTTTGAAAAATCTTTCGAAAACGACTCGGAAAAGTGAAATTTTTCAGCCCATTCCGCACAGAGCCGTCAAAATCGTGGACCAACCGAGCAATAAAATAATGAAAAGTTTATATATAGGTCCACTACATGTTTGTTTTATGATTATTCGCATTGGGTTGCTTGACGAGAGCAGTTGGTGGGGGAAAGACGGCATATTCCTTTGGTTAGGCCATTAGAAGCCGGACGGAAAGGAAAGGCTCATGCACGGCACGAGAACGAGCGAGAAAGCGATAGTAGTGCATATTAGCGCGATTATATAAATATCTGTCGGTCGGTTTTTCTCATCATTCGTATTCGTTCAAGCACTAGCAAGCAGCCAGTCCACCGAAGGAAAGCAGTTGGCGATGACGACGGCGGAAAAAGTGCCCCAGCTACTGGTGACTCATCGCAACCCGATCAGGAACTGTCGCCCTGCAAGAATTTCGCCCCAACTAAAGGGCAACAGAGAAACTAATCTGTGTTCTAATAAGAGTTAAACGGGCTCATCGTGTCCGCGGGGAGTGCGTCTGAATTATGCTCCCGCAATAAAACAATAAACGGTTCTTTACAGGACCAATTAATTGTGTTGTAATAAGAGTTAAACTGAAATTTACATTTTATGGTGCATAACAAATAATTTTCAGAAAGCTATATAAGAAATATGATGTGTGGAAAGAAAGAAAGAGAATTTAAATTATCCTCTCTCGCTCGTTTTCGTGCACTGCTTTTCCATTCCTTTCTGCTGCTACTACCATCATAACTAAAACGAATGTGCGTGTTCCCCCACAATCTCTTGGCCAGTGTTGCCACAATTGCATGTCGCTATTACAATTTGAATTATTTTATTGATCCTCTCTAGTATTGATAAAATATAGAACGTGCAAAGTACACTAGTCGCATGCTTTTATTCGAACTTTTTGGCAGCCTCCATTGATTAACTGCATAAATCGATTTGTTTGTGCAGCTCCTTGCTAGTAGCAAACTAAATAGCCTTTATCAGCGCTAACAAATAAGACAAAAGAATTTAAATTTGTGAAAATCTTCTCCTTCCTTCTTTTCAAATCTGCAACATTCTTTGAAAATATTGTTGGAATGTTGTTATTGAAAAACTGAACATGCAAGTTTGCTAGCACTGGCCACTGATTGAAGGCGATGGAAAGACAGAATATTCGTTTTGGTTATGCTAGTATTGGTAGCCGAACGGAAAGGAAAGACACAGGAATGGCACGAAAACGAGCGAGAGAGCGATAGTAGTGCTTTCTCGTGTGTTCATATATGAATATTGGTCGGTCGGTTTTTCTCATCATTCGTATTCGTTCAAGCACTAGCAAGCAGCCAGTCCACCGAAGGAAAGAAGTTGGCGATGACGACGGTCGGAAAAAGTGCCCCAGCTACTGGTGACTCATCGCAACCCGATCAGGAACTGTCGCCCTGCAAGAATTTCGCCCCAACTAAAGGGCAACAGAGAAACTAATCTGTGTTCTAATAAGAGTTAAACGGGCTCATCGTGTCCGCGGGGAGTGCGTCTGAATTATGCTCCCGCAATAAAACAATAAACGGTTCTTTACAGGACCAATTAATTGTGTTGTAATAAGAGTTAAACTGAAATTTACATTTTATGGTGCATAACAAATAATTTTCAGAAAGCTATATAAGAAATATGATGTGTGGAAAGAAAGAAAGAGAATTTAAATTATCCTCTCTCGCTCGTTTTCGTGCACTGCTTTTCCATTCCTTTCTGCTGCTACTACCATCATAACTAAAACGAATGTGCGTGTTCCCCCACAATCTCTTGGCCAGTGTTGCCACAATTGCATGTCGCTATTACAATTTGAATTATTTTATTGATCCTCTCTAGTATTGATAAAATATAGAACGTGCAAAGTACACTAGTCGCATGCTTTTATTCGAACTTTTTGGCAGCCTCCATTGATTAACTGCATAAATCGATTTGTTTGTGCAGCTCCATGCTAGTAGAAAACTAAATAGCCTTTATCAGCGCTAACAAATAAGACAAAAGAATTTAAATTTGCGAAAATCTTCTCCTTCCTTCTTTTCAAATCTGCAACATTCTTTGAAAATATTGTTGGAATGTTGTTATTGAAAAACTGAACATGCAAGTTTGCTAGCACTGGCCACTAGATTGAAGGCGATGGAAAGACAGAATATTCGTTTTGGTTATGCTAGTATTGGTAGCCGAACGGAAAGGAAAGGCACAGGAATGGCACGAAAACGAGCGGGAGAGCGATAGTAGTGCTTTCTCGTGTTTTCATATATGAATATTGGTCGGTTGGTTTTTCTCATCATTCGTATTCGTTCAAGCACTAGCAAGCAGCCAGTCCACCGGAGGAAAGCAGTTGGCGATGATTACGGTCCGCAAAAGTGCCCCAGCTACTGGTGGCCCATCGCAACCAACTACCGATCAGGAACTATCGCCATGCTAGTATTTCGCCCCAACTAAAGGGCAACGGAGCAACTAATCCGCTGGCTAACATTCCAGCGTCTGGTTCGTAAGGTTGTGTATTACTTCAAAGTCGAGCTACGCTTACAAAACTCAGCCGTAATGAAGCCAGTGATGCCTACTTGGTCGGTTTGTGGGAGTGGGCGTAAATTACAATAAAAGCAACGGTTCTTTTCAGGACCAATCAATTGTGTTCTAGTAAGAGTTAAACTGAAACTTTCATTTTAAGGTGTGTAGCAAATTTTCAACAAGCAACATAATACGTTGTGTGGAAAGAAGTAGCTTGCACATGGAAAAAAAAATTAAATTATCCTCTCGCTCGTTTCGTGCACTGCTTTTCCATTCCTTTCTACTGTTATTATCAGTATTACCAAAACGAATGTGTTGTTGCATGTGTTTAAGAGAAACGTTGAAGTCGCATGCTTCTATTCAAGCTTTTTGGCAGCCCCCGTGAACTAACTGCATATGATTTTTTTGTGCAGCTCCGTGCTAGTAGCAAACAAAATGGCTCTACTAGTGTCTGATTCGTGAGATTGTGCAGGATTTCAAAGTCGAGCTAAGTTTATAAAGTTCAGCCGTAATGGTACCCGAAGAAGCCAGTCTTGTCGTTTTGTTCGAGGCTACAAAACAGTTCGCTAGGCACGTAACTATCATGCCAAAAAAGATGGGTGGGTAATGTCTGCGACATAACCGGAGAGATGTAGAATACATAAGGAACACGCTCTTCAAATATGTTGATACTCATTGGAATTTTCGGACAAAAGGTGATTTGGGCGAGGAATATTTCAAATTATTCTTTACAAAAATGATGGTGGTCCTGAAAAGGACCGGTTTTGTTGGCGTTGTTGGCCTTGGTGAGGGAGATGGCTAACGATGAAATTAATTGTTAGCATGAGGAAGTCGCGTAGTACTGGCCAATGGAAGAACAGATAATAATTGATTCCTGAAAATCAATTTTTCTTTATTCATGTAAATTATACATGCTTACAAATCTAACAGAAGATTCCTGATCATATTTCTGAATCATTAGTGCGAACATTGTGTAATTTGGTTAAGTACAATGAAAGTTACAAACTTTCCAAACTCGACCTTCTGTTCATTCAGAAATATTGAAATGGGGTGTCGTGGTCACAATAAAAAAGATGGGTGGGTAATGTCTGCGACATAACCGGAGAGATGTAGAATACATAAGGAACACGTTCTTCAAATATGTTGATACTCATTGGAATTTTCGGACAAAAGGTGATTTGGGCGAGGAATATTTCAAATTATTCTTTACAAAAATGATGGTGGTCCTGAAAAGGTACCAGTTTTGTTGGCGTTGTTGGCCTTGGTGAGGGAGATGGCTAACGATGAAATTAATTGTTAGCATGAGGAAGTCGCGTAGTACTGGCCAATGGAACAACAGATAATAATTGATTCCTGAAAATCAATTTTTCTTTATTCATGTAAATTATACATACTTACAAATCTAACAGAAGATTCCTGATCATATTTCTGAATCATTAGTGCGAACATTGTGTAATTTGGTTAAGTACAATGAAAGTTACAAACTTTCCAAACTCGACCTTCTGTTCCTTCAGAAATATTGAAATGGGGTGTCTATATTAAACCGTTAGTCGTGGTCACAATAAAAAATGAAATGGGTAATGTCTGTCACATAACCAGAGCGTCGTGATTTCAATTCGAGACGTTAATTTAAATCTAATAATATTCAACAGAATCACGTTTGAATGGGAAATTTTCAAATAATTCTCTATGGTAATAATGGTGGTTCTGAAAAGAACCTTTGGTATCGGCGTTGGTGTTGATGGTGATGCGCTGGATCGTTGGATATTTTTGGCATGATAGTTACGTGCCTAGCGAACTGTTTTGTAGCCTCGAACAAAACGACAAGACTGGCTTCTTCGGGTACCATTACGGCTGAACTTTATAAACTTAGCTCGACTTTGAAATCCTGCACAATCTCACGAATCAGACACTAGTAGAGCCATTTTGTTTGCTACTAGCACGGAGCTGCACAAAAAAATCATATGCAGTTAGTTCACGGGGGCTGCCAAAAAGCTTGAATAGAAGCATGCGACTTCAACGTTTCTCTTAAACACATGCAACAACACATTCGTTTTGGTAATACTGATAATAACAGTAGAAAGGAATGGAAAAGCAGTGCACGAAACGAGCGAGAGGATAATTTAATTTTTTTTTCCATGTGCAAGCTACTTCTTTCCACACAACGTATTATGTTGCTTGTTGAAAATTTGCTACACACCTTAAAATGAAAGTTTCAGTTTAACTCTCGCTAGAACACAATTGATTGGTCCTGAAAAGAACCGTTGCTTTTATTGTAATTTACGCCCACTCCCACAAACCGACCAAGTAGGCATCACTGGCTTCATTACGGCTGAGTTTTGTAAGCGTAGCTCGACTTTGAAGTAATACACAACCTTACGAACCAGACGCTGGAATGTTAGCCAGCGGATTAGTTGCTCCGTTGCCCTTTAGTTGGGGCGAAATACTAGCATGGCGATAGTTCCTGATCGGTAGTTGGTTGCGATGGGCCACCAGTAGCTGGGGCACTTTTGCGGACCGTAATCATCGCCAACTGCTTTCCTCCGGTGGACTGGCTGCTTGCTAGTGCTTGAACGAATACGAATGATGAGAAAAACCAACCGACCAATATTCATATATGAAAACACGAGAAAGCACTACTATCGCTCTCCCGCTCGTTTTCGTGCCATTCCTGTGCCTTTCCTTTCCGTTCGGCTACCAATACTAGCATAACCAAAACGAATATTCTGTCTTTCCATCGCCTTCAATCTAGTGGCCAGTGCTAGCAAACTTGCATGTTCAGTTTTTCAATAACAACATTCCAACAATATTTTCAAAGAATGTTGCAGATTTGAAAAGAAGGAAGGAGAAGATTTTCGCAAATTTAAATTCTTTTGTCTTATTTGTTAGCGCTGATAAAGGCTATTTAGTTTTCTACTAGCATGGAGCTGCACAAACAAATCGATTTATGCAGTTAATCAATGGAGGCTGCCAAAAAGTTCGAATAAAAGCATGCGACTAGTGTACTTTGCATGTTCTATATTTTATCAATACTAGAGAGGATCAATAAAATAATTCAAATTGTAATAGCGACATGCAATTGTGGCAACACTGGCCAAGAGATTGTGGGGGAACACGCACATTCGTTTTAGTTATGATGGTAGTAGCAGCAGAAAGGAATGGAAAAGCAGTGCACGAAAACGAGCGAGAGAGGATAATTTAAATTCTCTTTCTTTCTTTCCACACATCATATTTCTTATATAGCTTTCTGAAAATTATTTGTTATGCACCATAAAATGTAAATTTCAGTTTAACTCTTATTACAACACAATTAATTGGTCCTGTAAAGAACCGTTTATTGTTTTATTGCGGGAGCATAATTCAGACGCACTCCCCGCGGACACGATGAGCCCGTTTAACTCTTATTAGAACACAGATTAGTTTCTCTGTTGCCCTTTAGTTGGGGCGAAATTCTTGCAGGGCGACAGTTCCTGATCGGGTTGCGATGAGTCACCAGTAGCTGGGGCACTTTTTCCGACCGTCGTCATCGCCAACTTCTTTCCTTCGGTGGACTGGCTGCTTGCTAGTGCTTGAACGAATACGAATGATGAGAAAAACCGACCGACCAATATTCATATATGAACACACGAGAAAGCACTACTATCGCTCTCTCGCTCGTTTTCGTGCCATTCCTGTGTCTTTCCTTTCCGTTCGGCTACCAATACTAGCATAACCAAAACGAATATTCTGTCTTTCCATCGCCTTCAATCAGTGGCCAGTGCTAGCAAACTTGCATGTTCAGTTTTTCAATAACAACATTCCAACAATATTTTCAAAGAATGTTGCAGATTTGAAAAGAAGGAAGGAGAAGATTTTCACAAATTTAAATTCTTTTGTCTTATTTGTTAGCGCTGATAAAGGCTATTTAGTTTGCTACTAGCAAGGAGCTGCACAAACAAATCGATTTATGCAGTTAATCAATGGAGGCTGCCAAAAAGTTCGAATAAAAGCATGCGACTAGTGTACTTTGCACGTTCTATATTTTATCAATACTAGAGAGGATCAATAAAATAATTCAAATTGTAATAGCGACATGCAATTGTGGCAACACTGGCCAAGAGATTGTGGGGGAACACGCACATTCGTTTTAGTTATGATGGTAGTAGCAGCAGAAAGGAATGGAAAAGCAGTGCACGAAAACGAGCGAGAGAGGATAATTTAAATTCTCTTTCTTTCTTTCCACACATCATATTTCTTATATAGCTTTCTGAAAATTATTTGTTATGCACCATAAAATGTAAATTTCAGTTTAACTCTTATTACAACACAATTAATTGGTCCTGTAAAGAACCGTTTATTGTTTTATTGCGGGAGCATAATTCAGACGCACTCCCCGCGGACACGATGAGCCCGTTTAACTCTTATTAGAACACAGATTAGTTTCTCTGTTGCCCTTTAGTTGGGGCGAAATTCTTGCAGGGCGACAGTTCCTGATCGGGTTGCGATGAGTCACCAGTAGCTGGGGCACTTTTTCCGCCGTCGTCATCGCCAACTGCTTTCCTTCGGTGGACTGGCTGCTTGCTAGTGCTTGAACGAATACGAATGATGAGAAAAACCGACCGACAGATATTTATATAATCGCGCTAATATGCACTACTATCGCTTTCTCGCTCGTTCTCGTGCCGTGCATGAGCCTTTCCTTTCCGTCCGGCTTCTAATGGCCTAACCAAAGGAATATGCCGTCTTTCCCCCACCAACTGCTCTCGTCAAGCAACCCAATGCGAATAATCATAAAACAAACATGTAGTGGACCTATATATAAACTTTTCATTATTTTATTGCTCGGTTGGTCCACGATTTTGACGGCTCTGTGCGGAATGGGCTGAAAAATTTCACTTTTCCGAGTCGTTTTCGAAAGATTTTTCAAAACACATTTTTTTGTTATTAGTGCATGTTATACATACTTCAAATTTTAATACAGCATAGAGGAACATATTTGCAACAAATTGGCCTAAAAATCAAATCATTCTGTTTAGTATGATAAAAGTTATTAACGTTCAAAATCTGACGCGGCGCCGCAGCCGATATTTTGAAACGGGACCCCTATATTGAAACCTTAAATGTATTCTACATTAAAATATCCAACGATCCAGCGCATCACCATCAACACCAACGCCGATACCAAAGGTTCTTTTCAGAACCACCATTATTACCATAGAGAATTATTTGAAAATTTCCCATTCAAACGTGATTCTGTTGAATATTATTAGATTTAAATTAACGTCTCGAATTGAAATCACGACGCTCTGGTTATGTGACAGACATTACCCATTTCATTTTTTATTGTGACCACGACTAACGGTTTAATATAGACACCCCATTTCAATATTTCTGAAGGAACAGAAGGTCGAGTTTGGAAAGTTTGTAACTTTCATTGTACTTAACCAAATTACACAATGTTCGCACTAATGATTCAGAAATATGATCAGGAATCTTCTGTTAGATTTGTAAGTATGTATAATTTACATGAATAAAGAAAAATTGATTTTCAGGAATCAATTATTATCTGTTGTTCCATTGGCCAGTACTACGCGACTTCCTCATGCTAACAATTAATTTCATCGTTAGCCATCTCCCTCACCAAGGCCAACAACGCCAACAAAACTGGTACCTTTTCAGGACCACCATCATTTTTGTAAAGAATAATTTGAAATATTCCTCGCCCAAATCACCTTTTGTCCGAAAATTCCAATGAGTATCAACATATTTGAAGAACGTGTTCCTTATGTATTCTACATCTCTCCGGTTATGTCGCAGACATTACCCACCCATCTTTTTTATTGTGACCACGACACCCCATTTCAATATTTCTGAATGAACAGAAGGTCGAGTTTGGAAAGTTTGTAACTTTCATTGTACTTAACCAAATTACACAATGTTCGCACTAATGATTCAGAAATATGATCAGGAATCTTCTGTTAGATTTGTAAGCATGTATAATTTACATGAATAAAGAAAAATTGATTTTCAGGAATCAATTATTATCTGTTCTTCCATTGGCCAGTACTACGCGACTTCCTCATGCTAACAATTAATTTCATCGTTAGCCATCTCCCTCACCAAGGCCAACAACGCCAACAAAACCGGTCCTTTTCAGGACCACCATCATTTTTGTAAAGAATAATTTGAAATATTCCTCGCCCAAATCACCTTTTGTCCGAAAATTCCAATGAGTATCAACATATTTGAAGAGCGTGTTCCTTATGTATTCTACATCTCTCCGGTTATGTCGCAGACATTACCCACCCATCTTTTTTTCTCAACCTGTCAAAAAAAAAGACAAACGATTCGATTGAAATTAGAAGATACGTTCTCCATTGTTGGCCAAAAATTAGTGAACATTTCAAACCGATCCGTAATTGGATGCTGTTCGGCGAAGCTTCCGTTTGATGTCGGAACAGGCGCGTAGTACGGCGTCTACGTCAACTTTGCTAATGCATTTCGTGATCTTCTACCAATCAACTTGTTTGCAATTCGTGGCTCTCAAAACGAAATCCCGAAGAAATCTGCGATTGGGCGACACTGAAGCAAATTGTGAAGCGGGTTGTGCTTTTTAGGGTACAAATGGGATCGAGTGGGTATTCGGGAACGATTGTTTTTTTTTTTTTTTTGCTTTTTTTTGCGAGGGAAGTAACTTGCTTCGTGCAAAACAAAATATTTAGCCAAAATAATTTTTTTTATCAACCGGCAAGCGGCATTGAGATTGCACCGTCGAAAGGTGTTGTAAACAGTCGACGGCGCAACGTTTTCCCCTTTGAAATATTGTACCGTGCACTTTTCGCCGAGATTCTTGTGTTGCTCGTAGAACCGTACAACGCGCTCGCGAAATGCTTTCTTGTTTCGACGGCAGAGACAGACAGAGAGAAATACCTCGAAAAAAATCCAACATTTTAGTTGCGGATTTTGATTTTAGTGCTCTAATCATCAGTGTTATTTCGAATTGCTTTGGCTAACTCAAAATTCTATTATTTAGGATGTACTGATCAACTCGCTACATCGTTGTGTACATGGCTGTGAGCTGATAAACCGCACGCGTCGACCATCACACCCAGGCGCTTCAGCGCACGCATCGATGGGAACGCTTGTCCCCCGACACAGATCACAAGCTGGACTTTTTTACGGTTGCTCAATCTCTCTCTCTCTCTCTCTCTCTCTCTCTCTCTCTCTCTCTCTCTCTCTCTCTCTCTCTCTCTCTCTCTCTCTCTCTCTCTCTCTCTCTCTCCTGTGTGTGTGTGTGTGTGTTGTAATTGCTTCCTGATTGATACAGTACTAACTCACCAGCCATCAACTTTACTTTTATCATTCAGACCAATTAAAGGTACGCAAATTCATAGGTAGACAGGTAGGTGAAAGCGTGGTAAGCTAAAACGTGCGCGCGCGAAAAAAAGAGTCGGTCGGCGGTTCGTTGCTATCGAGAAACGAGCCGTTTTGTCCCATGATACGCAAGCTCAGGAGAAAGAAAAAGGAAATGCATATATGAAAAAAGGGAAACCCAGCGACTGAGCGCGTTGTAGTGTTACGACGGTCTCTCGCATATCCATCAAAATCGCACATTAAACAGTACGCCCCTGCAACGTGGATGAAAATTATGAAGGATACATTTCAAACTAATTCTTTTTTCTAAACATTTGGTGGCCCTGAAAAGGGCCTTTTGTGTTGTCGTGAACGTCGTGGTAGGGCTTAACCACCAAAACCGTACAATGTGCGTCCCTGGCGTTTAAGCGCATAGACGACATCCATCGCAGTGACGGTCTTCCGTTTGGCATGTTCAGTGTACGTCACAGCGTCCCGGATAACGTTTTCCAGAAAAATCTTCAGCACACCACGGGTTTCCTCGTATATCAAACCGGAGATTCGCTTCACTCCTCCACGTCGAGCCAGACGACGAATGGCGGGTTTGGTGATGCCCTGGATATTGTCACGAAGCACCTTGCGGTGCCGCTTAGCGCCTCCCTTGCCGAGCCCTTTGCCTCCTTTGCCACGGCCAGTCATCTTCTTGGTTGTTGTAGGTAATAACTTAGTAGGCTAGCGCAGCACACCTGCAGCAGCGAGATTCCAATACCGAATGTTGCAATTCGGCCCATTGAGTAGCGCTTTTATACTGATGCACACACATTCTCAGTCGCCGCCGCATAGGAAGATTACCATGGCTGCTATCTATATGCTTACTCGTGATGTGTTGGTTTGAAGGGGAAATAGCGCGAACACGAAGTTCACTGTTGCCACTGTTTTAGTAGCTTGGGATTGCCGAAATCTGCTTTATCCGGACTAATGCTGACATGGTAGCATTTTCCCTGGAAAACGATTGCCCGGAAATTGATTCTCCTGAAAAAGAAAGAAAGAAAAAGTAAATCGAAAAACAAACGGGTTTTTTTTTTAACTTATAAAGATTTTCTATACATCCGTCTACATGGTACGTTATATTGGCTTCTATGGTACTTAAATATCGATATCTGATACTGATCTATGATGGAACAAATTGTTACTGATGAACAAACTATTTCTGTTTGATATTCTTCTACTGTTGGAATTTTATTGATTTCTAGGCGATTTTTTTTGCTCATACATAGTTTTTCTTTTTAGGAATATTTTTTTGCAAATCTAATGAAAAGCTGAAAAAATCAAGTCTGGCAACACTGGCTCCGGAATGGAAATGGTGGGGGAAGTATAGTAGCCGAATCGAACCGTATACAGAACGAAAAGGCACATGGCACGTACACGAGCGAGACAGGCGATAGTAGTGTTTATTCGCGACTATAAAAAAAATCGGTCGGTCTGTTTTGGTCATCATTCGTCGTTTGAACAGCATCACAGTGGTATCAGTAGTAGAGCAGAATTTTCGCGCCATGGCCCGTACGAAACAGACCGCCCGCAAGTCCACCGGAGGGAAAGCTCCCCGCAAACAGTTGGCAACGAAGGCTGCCCGTAAAAGTGCCCCAGCTACGGGTGGCGTTAAGAAGCCCCATCGCTACAGACCAGGAACTGTCGCGCTGCGAGAAATTCGTCGCTATCAGAAGTCGACAGAGCTACTAATCCGCAAGCTGCCCTTCCAGCGTCTGGTTCGTGAGATCGCGCAGGACTTCAAAACCGATCTGCGCTTCCAGAGCTCAGCCGTCATGGCCCTTCAAGAAGCCAGCGAGGCTTACCTGGTTGGTTTGTTCGAGGATACCAATCTGTGCGCTATCCATGCCAAGCGAGTGACCATCATGCCGAAAGACATCCAACTGGCTCGCCGGATCCGTGGGGAGCGGGCCTAAATTTGGTGTGTGCCCATCACCCCCCAGAACGAAACAGCAACAAACGGTCCTTTTCAGGACCACAACCAATCATATTTTACTAAGAATTATTAGCAGAAATTTTCCGTTTCCCTCCAAAAATGCTCAGGCGGGTGGCTGTGTGTGTTTGTTAGACAGCACGCCGATGGGGGATTTTTTGCCAGCAGCACCACCTCGTACCGATCGACAGTAGTAGCGTGTGAAAAACAAGACCCATTGAGGGAAATCTTGCGCGGCCGATTTGTGATTTAGCACCAAATCGATGAGTGAACTTTTGAGAGATTGGGTGAAATCGTCAATGCCATGATATGAGGGAAACTATTATTAAGCGTCTGACGAGCATTGCAAAAAAAAAAAACTTGTGCAATGCTCACAGAAATGTACGTTGATGATTATCGGAGTGAAAATCAAATTAACTCTTTTTATCAGAAGAAAATAGTCGCCCTGAAAAGGGCGGTTTTTACGGCTAGAAAGGAGCGGGATTTAAGTTGCTGCGGAGGCCCTCTTTTCAGTCTTCTTCGGCAGCAGTGCGGCCTGTATGTTAGGCAACACGCCACCCTGAGCAATGGTCACACCGGAGAGCAGTTTGTTCAGCTCTTCGTCATTTCGAATGGCCAGCTGCAGATGACGGGGGATGATTCTGGTCTTTTTGTTATCGCGAGCAGCGTTTCCTGCCAGCTCCAGTACTTCGGCGGCAAGATATTCCATCACAGCTGCCAAGTAGACGGGTGCTCCGGCACCGACACGTTCAGCATAATTTCCCTTCCTCAGCAGACGGTGAATTCGGCCAACAGGGAACTGGAGACCGGCACGAACTGAGCGGGATTTTGGCTTTCCCTTCACTTTTCCTCCTTTACCGCGTGCAGACATTGTTGTAGGTTTATCGCTGTGCGCGTTCGTGTGTAGTCACGTAGACAATACGAGTAACACTGATGCCACTCGCGCACACAGCACCCCTTGTTATGCATTCGCTTCATTGCACATCGTTCGCCAAAGGGGCGGAGTAGCGAACGAACGAAACGCGCTAAACACAAAAAAGGACGAACCTTCGTCTCGCTACACGATCGTATATAAGCGATATGTAGTGATTTTTGCTACCAATCAGTCAGCGCAGTTCGCATCGAGAGCGTTAACAGCAGCACAACCACGTCGTTACTATGGCACCGAAAGCCAGCGGAAAGGCTGTGAAAAAATCCGGCGGCGGCGGTGGCAAGGCACAGAAGAACATCGCCACAAAAGCAGGAGGAGGAGAGAAGAAGAAGCGAAAGCAACGGCGCAAGGAAAGCTACGCTATCTACATCTACAAGGTGCTGAAGCAGGTCCATCCGGACACCGGTGTCTCGTCGAAGGCGATGAGCATCATGAATAGCTTCGTGAACGACATCTTCGAGCGTATTGCTAACGAAGCATCTCGTCTGGCCCATTACAACCGACGGTCGACGATCACCTCCCGCGAGGTACAGACCGCCGTTCGTTTGCTGTTACCGGGAGAGCTGGCGAAACATGCCGTATCGGAAGGTACCAAGGCCGTTACCAAGTATACCAGCTCGAAGTAAACGTGTCGCCCGCCCCGCCGCCGGATGTCACACACCACCACCCCATCGTCATCGGCCCTTTTCAGGGCCACCAAAACACGTTCTGGTAAAGAGTTGAATTGAAATGTGTACACATAGTTTATATAAACATTAGTTGTTGTTGTTTGTTTGTTTGTTTGTTTCATTAGAGCAAAAACGTCGTTGTCATTTTTGTTTCTCTGTCCATTTTTCAAATCATCACCAAATCAATTGCTGTAGTTTGTGGAAGTAGTCTTTCCCCTTACCGCTAGTTGATTGTTTTTGTTAAGACGGAAAACGGTCTTTTTTCTACCCCTTTATCGTCTATATTCTACTCAGTCAGTCTAAAACAGCCCCTGCGTATGAAAATTCTGCCGCAAAAAGAACACATTTCTGGATCATACTTGTTAATACAATGCACTTCCCAGCCTTCAAACTTCTGATCTGCGTTGAACGTTAATAATTAAATACCCAACACAATTCATAATCGCAAAGTTGAACAATACAATACGTTCGTCAATTTAGGCTAAAAAATCGGTAATTATCGTTCGTTCGTTTGTTTATTGTGCCAGCCAATTTTTCTCTGTTTTATTATAGCCAAAATAAGCGCGTTGTTTGCTAATCAGAGTAATATTATACTTGCTCTGTTTGTTTGTTTGTTTGTTAAGGCAACAGAAAACCACGGCCTACTATTAATTTACCTGTACGTACGTACGTTTATCTGAGCAAGAAACCGCGCCTATTTACTATAGTGATTTGTTTAATCAAACTAACGACGACTGATTTATCTTGCCAATCGGCAGCCAGTTGAATGCGGGTGTGTGCGCGCGCTGCTGCTCAAGCTAGAAAACTCATGGGGGGAACGGAGCATTAACGGAAAATAAGCATCAATCAATTCTTTACAATTTTGTTAGTCCTGAAAAGGACTGTTGTTTTGGGGGGACGCGCACGTTGTCGGGAATTTACTTCTTGCCGGCGGTGACCTTCTTCGGGGCGGTGGCGGCCTTCTTTGGCTTAGGTGCCCTCGGCTTGTTCGCTGCAGCCTTCGATGGTTTGGTGGCTTTCTGTTTAGTGGCAGCCGTTACCGCCTTTGCAGGGGCAGCAGCTTTCGCTTTCTTCGTAGCCGATTTCTTAGCGGCCGGGATCGCCGCCTTTGGCTTGCTGGTCTTCTCACCACCACCAGCCGGCGGATTTTTCTTCTCCCCGGATTTAGTAGCCGATTTCTTCGGTTTTTTCGCTGCACCCGATGGTGGTTTCTTATCGCCAGCCGGTTTCTTTGCTTCGACCGTCACCTTAAACGATCCGGAAGCACCGGTACCCTTGGTCTGGGTGATGTTTCCCTTCTCGACACCCGTTTTCAAAGCCTTCCGGATAAACGGAGCCAGCCTGGCGACGTCACACATGTAGTTGGCGGCGATGTACTTTTTGATCGCCTGCAGTGATGATCCGCTCCGTTCCTTCAGGGTCCGGATGGCAGCCAGAACCATCTCACTCACTGGTGGATGGGTTGAAGATTTTTTCGGTTTCTTGGCGTCACTCTTGCTAGCCTTGGCCGCCTGCTTCGGTGGCGCTTTGGCGGCTGGCGGAGAGGCGACGACGGCAGGGGCCGTAGCAGCAACGTCGATAGCAGTTTCAGCCATTGCGCGTTCGTTTGGTTTGGTTTTCTTCCACACACACAGTTGTAGACGACGAGTCGATGGATGCACGATGATGCAAGTCTGCGAATATGATAACCGGGGGTCCGGTGTCTGTTGTTTAGGATCGTATTCATCGGCTCTGTTTGGGAACGCGTAGATGACGGTTGGAAGTTACTATTCGATCGGTGCCGGTAAAATTTTACGGACTGTTGTTTTAAATCAACCAAAATCGAATTACTGCTTGTGAAAAGTACACTGGAAGTTTGCATTCAATTTACTGCACTGTCCGCACCGTCCAAACTAACACCCGCTGAACATTCTGTTTTAAGCGTATGGCCGAATATTATCAAATCATGTATCCGACTATGGCGGCACGTGCAAACTGAATTGTGGAAAATAGGTTAATTTGAACCTTCTAGCAATTGGAAAACCTTTTCGGTGCTATCCAATCGAAAGAAAACTTCTCTCTATATAAAATTATTTCATTTTTGTACATATTTGCTCGAGCGGAAGTGCTCGTAATTTGGCGACCTGCGGAAAACGTTTCGGTCGGCTGGTCCTTTGCTGAAAACTTTCGTTATTAAAATTACTAAAACAAAAAAAGTTAACGGGTGGCAACACAAATTTTGGATTTTTTTTCTCAACCTGTCAAAAAAAAAGACAAACGATTCGATTGAAATTAGAAGATACGTTCTCCATTGTTGGCCAAAAATTAGTGAACATTTCAAACCGATCCGTAATTGGATGCTGTTCGGCGAAGCTTCCGTTTGATGTCGGAACAGGCGCGTAGTACGGCGTCTACGTCAACTTTGCTAATGCATTTCGTGATCTTCTACCAATCAACTTGTTTGCAATTCGTGGCTCTCAAAACGAAATCCCGAAGAAATCTGCGATTGGGCGACACTGAAGCAAATTGTGAAGCGGGTTGTGCTTTTTAGGGTACAAATGGGATCGAGTGGGTATTCGGGAACGATTGTTTTTTTTTTTTTTTTGCTTTTTTTTGCGAGGGAAGTAACTTGCTTCGTGCAAAACAAAATATTTAGCCAAAATAATTTTTTTTATCAACCGGCAAGCGGCATTGAGATTGCACCGTCGAAAGGTGTTGTAAACAGTCGACGGCGCAACGTTTTCCCCTTTGAAATATTGTACCGTGCACTTTTCGCCGAGATTCTTGTGTTGCTCGTAGAACCGTACAACGCGCTCGCGAAATGCTTTCTTGTTTCGACGGCAGAGACAGACAGAGAGAAATACCTCGAAAAAAATCCAACATTTTAGTTGCGGATTTTGATTTTAGTGCTCTAATCATCAGTGTTATTTCGAATTGCTTTGGCTAACTCAAAATTCTATTATTTAGGATGTACTGATCAACTCGCTACATCGTTGTGTACATGGCTGTGAGCTGATAAACCGCACGCGTCGACCATCACACCCAGGCGCTTCAGCGCACGCATCGATGGGAACGCTTGTCCCCCGACACAGATCACAAGCTGGACTTTTTTACGGTTGCTCAATCTCTCTCTCTCTCTCTCTCTCTCTCTCTCTCTCTCTCTCTCTTCCTGTGTGTGTGTGTGTGTGTGTTGTAATTGCTTCCTGATTGATACAGTACTAACTCACCAGCCATCAACTTTACTTTTATCATTCAGACCAATTAAAGGTACGCAAATTCATAGGTAGACAGGTAGGTGAAAGCGTGGTAAGCTAAAACGTGCGCGCGCGAAAAAAAGAGTCGGTCGGCGGTTCGTTGCTATCGAGAAACGAGCCGTTTTGTCCCATGATACGCAAGCTCAGGAGAAAGAAAAAGGAAATGCATATATGAAAAAAGGGAAACCCAGCGACTGAGCGCGTTGTAGTGTTACGACGGTCTCTCGCATATCCATCAAAATCGCACATTAAACAGTACGCCCCTGCAACGTGGATGAAAATTATGAAGGATACATTTCAAACTAATTCTTTTTTCTAAACATTTGGTGGCCCTGAAAAGGGCCTTTTGTGTTGTCGTGAACGTCGTGGTAGGGCTTAACCACCAAAACCGTACAATGTGCGTCCCTGGCGTTTAAGCGCATAGACGACATCCATCGCAGTGACGGTCTTCCGTTTGGCATGTTCAGTGTACGTCACAGCGTCCCGGATAACGTTTTCCAGAAAAATCTTCAGCACACCACGGGTTTCCTCGTATATCAAACCGGAGATTCGCTTCACTCCTCCACGTCGAGCCAGACGACGAATGGCGGGTTTGGTGATGCCCTGGATATTGTCACGAAGCACCTTGCGGTGCCGCTTAGCGCCTCCCTTGCCGAGCCCTTTGCCTCCTTTGCCACGGCCAGTCATCTTCTTGGTTGTTGTAGGTAATAACTTAGTAGGCTAGCGCAGCACACCTGCAGCAGCGAGATTCCAATACCGAATGTTGCAATTCGGCCCATTGAGTAGCGCTTTTATACTGATGCACACACATTCTCAGTCGCCGCCGCATAGGAAGATTACCATGGCTGCTATCTATATGCTTACTCGTGATGTGTTGGTTTGAAGGGGAAATAGCGCGAACACGAAGTTCACTGTTGCCACTGTTTTAGTAGCTTGGGATTGCCGAAATCTGCTTTATCCGGACTAATGCTGACATGGTAGCATTTTCCCTGGAAAACGATTGCCCGGAAATTGATTCTCCTGAAAAAGAAAGAAAGAAAAAGTAAATCGAAAAACAAACGGGTTTTTTTTTTAACTTATAAAGATTTTCTATACATCCGTCTACATGGTACGTTATATTGGCTTCTATGGTACTTAAATATCGATATCTGATACTGATCTATGATGGAACAAATTGTTACTGATGAACAAACTATTTCTGTTTGATATTCTTCTACTGTTGGAATTTTATTGATTTCTAGGCGATTTTTTTTGCTCATACATAGTTTTTCTTTTTAGGAATATTTTTTTGCAAATCTAATGAAAAGCTGAAAAAATCAAGTCTGGCAACACTGGCTCCGGAATGGAAATGGTGGGGGAAGTATAGTAGCCGAATCGAACCGTATACAGAACGAAAAGGCACATGGCACGTACACGAGCGAGACAGGCGATAGTAGTGTTTATTCGCGACTATAAAAAGATAGGTGGGTAATGTCTGCGACATAACCGGAGAGATGTAGAATACATAAGGAACACGTTCTTCAAATATGTTGATACTCATTAGGATTTTCGGACAAAAGGTGATTTGGGCGAGGAATATTTCAAATTATTCTTTACAAAAATGATGGTGGTCCTGAAAAGGACCGGTTTTGTTGGCGTTGTTGGCCTTGGTGAGGGAGATGGCTAACGATGAAATTAATTGTTAGCATGAGGAAGTCGCGTAGTACTGGCCAATGGAAGAACAGATAATAATTGATTCCTGAAAATCAATTTTTCTTTATTCATGTAAATTATACATACTTACAAATCTAACAGAAGATTCCTGATCATATTTCTGAATCATTAGTGCGAACATTGTGTAATTTGGTTAAGTACAATGAAAGTTACAAACTTTCCAAACTCGACCTTCTGTTCATTCAGAAATATTGAAATGGGGTGTCGTGGTCACAATAAAAGATGGGTGGGTAATGTCTGCGACATAACCGGAGAGATGTAGAATACATAAGGAACACGTTCTTCAAATATGTTGATACTCATTGGAATTTTCGGACAAAAGGTGATTTGGGCGAGGAATATTTCAAATTATTCTTTACAAAAATGATGGTTGTCCTAAAAAGGACCGGTTTTGTTGTCGTTGTTGGCCTTGGTGAGGGAGATGGCTAACGATGAAATTAATTGTTAGCATGAGGAAGTCGCGTAGTACTGGCCAATGGAAGAACAGATAATAATTGATTCCTGAAAATCAATTTTTCTTTATTCATGTAAATTATACATACTTACAAATCTAATAGAAGATTCCTGGTCATATTTCTGAATCATTAGTGCGAACATTGTGTAATTTGGTGAAGTACAATGAAAGTTACAAACTTTCCAAACTCGACCTTCTGTTCCTTCAGAAATATTGAAATGGGGTGTCTATATTAAACCGTTAGTCGTGGTCACAATAAAAAAAGATGGGTGGGTAATGTCTGTCACATAACCGGAGCGTCGTGATTTCAATTCGAGACGTTAATTTAAATCTAATAATATTCAACAGAACCACGTTTGAATGGGAAATTTTCAAATAATTCTCTATGAAAATAATGGTGGTTCTGAAAAGAACCTTTGGTATCGGCGTTGGTGTTGATGGTGATGCGCTGGATCGTTGGATATTTTTGGCATGATAGTTACGTGCCTGGCGAACTGTTTTGTAGCCTCGAACAAAACGACAAGACTGGCTTCTTCGGGTACCATTACGGCTGAACTTTATAAGCTTAGCTCGACTTTGAAATCCTGCACAATCTCACGAATCAGACACTGGTAGGGCCATTTTGTTTGCTACTAGCACGGAGCTGCACAAAAAAATTATTTAATGCAGTTAGTTCACAGAGGCTGCTAAAAAGCTCGAATAGAAGCATGCGACTTCAACATTTCTCTTAAACACATGCAACAACACATTCGTTTTGGTAATACTGATAATAACAGTAGAAAGGAATGGAAAAACAGTGCACGAAACGAGCGAGAGGATAATTTAATTTTTTGTTCCGTGTGCAAGCTGCTTCTTTCCACACAACGTATTATGTTGATTGTTGAAAATTTGTTACACACCTTAAAATGAAAGTTTCAGTTTAACTCTCACTAGAACACAATTGATTGGTCCTGAAAAGAACCGTTGCTTTTATTATAATTTACGCCCACTCCCAGCGGACACTGTGAGCCAGTTTGATTTCTTTTGCGAGAAAGTTACGTACTTGGCGCACTATTTTGTATCCTCAAACAAACCGACCAAGTAGGCATCACTGGCTTCATCACGGCTGAGTTTTGTAAGCGTAGCTCGACTTTGAAGTAATACACAACCTTACGAACCAGACGCTGGAATGTTAGCCAGCGGATTAGTTTCTTTGTTGCCCTTTATTTGGGGCGAAATACTGGCATGGCGACAGTTCCTGATCGGTAATTGGTTGCGATGGGCCACCAGTAGCTGGGGCACTTTTGCGGACCGTCATCATTGCCAACTGTTTTCCTCCGGTGGACTGGCTGCTTGCTAGCGCTTGAACGAATACGAATGATGAGAAAAACCGACCGACCAATATTCATATATGAAAACACGAGAAAGCACTACTATCACTCTCTCGCTCGTTTTCGTGCCATTCCTGTGCCTTTCCTTTCCGTTCGGCTACCAATACTAGCATAACCAAAACGAATATTCTGTCTTTCCATCGCCTTCAATCTAGTGGCCAGTGCTAGCAAACTTGTATGTTCAGTTTTTCAATAACAACATTCCAACAATATTTTCAAAGAATGTTGCAGATTTGAAAAGAAGGAAGGAAAAGATTTTCACAAATTTAAATTCTTTTGTCTTATTTGTTAGCGGTGATACTGGCCATGGGATGGTGGGGGAACACCCACATTCGTTTGTTATGATAGTATTAGCAGCAGAAAGGAATGGAAAAGCAGTGCACGAAAACGAGCGAGAGAGGATAATTTAAATTCTCTTTCTTTCTTTCCACACATCGTATTTCTTATATAGCTTTCTGAAAATTATTTATTATACACCATAAAATGTAAATTTCAGTTTAACTCTTATTAGAACACAATTAATTGGTCCTGTAAAGAACCGTTTATTGTTTTATTGCGGGAGCATAATTCAGACGCACTCCCCGCGGACACGGTGAGCTAGAAAGCACTATTTTGCATTCTCGAACAAACCGACCAAGTAGGCATCGTTGGCTTCTCGGGGCATCATTACGACTGAGCTTTGTAAGCGTAGCTCGACTTTGCAGTCCTGCACAATCTCACGACCCAGACGCTGGAACGATAGCCTACTCTGTTGCCCTTTAGTTGGGGCGAAAATCTTGCAGGGCGACAGTTCCGATGAGTCACCAGTAGCTGGGGCACTTTTTCCGTCCGTCGCTATTGCCAACTGCTTTCCTTCGCTGGACTGGCTGCTTGCTAGTGCTTGAACGAATACGAATGATGAGAAAAACCGAACGACCAATATTCATATACGAGAAAGCACTACTATCGCTCTCTCGCTCGTTTTCGTGCCATTCCTGTGCCTTTCCTTTCCGTTCGGCTACCAATACTAGCATAACCAAAACGAATATTCTGTCTTTCCATCGCCTTCAATCTAGTGGCCAGTGCTAGCAAACTTGCATGTTCAGTTTTTCAATAACAACATTCCAACAATATTTTCAAAGAATGTTGCAGATTTGAAAAGAAGGAAGGAGAAGATTTTCACAAATTTAAATTCTTTTGTTTTATTTGTTAGCGCTGATAAAGGCTATTTAGTTTGCTACTAGCAAGGAGCTGCACAAACAAATCGATTTATGCAGTTAATCAACGGAGGCTGCCAAAAAGTTCGAATAAAAGCATGCGACTAGTGTACTTTGCATGTTCTATATTTTATCAATACTAGAGAGGATCAATAAAATAATTCAAATTGTTATAGCGACATGGAATTGTGGCAACACTGGCCATGAGATGGTGGGGGAACATGCACATTCGTTTTAGTTATGATGGTAGTAGCAGCAGAAAGGAATGGAAAAGCAGTGCACGAAAACGAGCGAGAGAAGATAATTTAAATTCTCTTTCTTTCTTTCCACACATCGTATTTCTTATATTGCTTTCTGAAAATTATTTGTTATACACCATAAAATGTAAATTTCAGTTTAACTCTTATTAGAACACAATTAATTGGTCCTGTAAAGAACCGTTTATTGTTTTATTGCGGGAGCATAATTCAGACGCACTCCCCGCGGTCACGGTGAGCTAGAAAGCACTATTTTGCATTCTCGAACAAACCGACCAAGTAGGCATCGTTGGCTTCTCGGGCCATCATTACGACTGAGCTTTGTAAGCGTAGCTCGACTTTGCAGTCCTGCACAATCTCACGACCCAGACGCTGGAACGATAGCCTACTCTGTTGCCCTTTAGTTGGGGCGAAATTCTTGCAGGGCGACAGTTCCTGATCGGGTTGCGATGAGTCACCAGTAGCTGGGGCACTTTTTCCGCCGTCGTCATCGCCGACTGCTTTTCTTCGGTGGACTGGCTGCTTGCTAGTGCTTGAACGAATACGAATGATGAGAAAAACCGACCGACAGATATTTATATAATCGCGCTAATATGCACTACTATCGCTTTCTCGCTCGTTCTCGTGCCGTGCATGAGCCTTTCCTTTCCGTCCGGCTTCTAATGGCCTAACCAAAGGAATATGCCGTCTTTCCCCCACCAAGTGCTCTCGTCAAGCAACCCAATGCGAATAACCATACGAACAAACATGTAATGGACCTATATATAAACTTTTCATTATTTTATTGTTCGGTTGGTCTACCATAACGACGGCTCTGTGCGGGATGGGCTGAAAATTTTCACTTTTCCGAGTCGTTTTCGAAAGATTTTTCAAAACACATTTTTTTTGTTATTAGTACATGTTATACATACTTCAAATTTTAATACAGCATAGAGGAACATATTTGCAACAAATTGGTCTAAAAATCAAATCATTCTGTTAAGTATGATAAAAGTTATTAACGTTCAAAATCTGACGCGGCGCCGCAGCCGATATTTTGAAACGGGACCCCTATATTGAAACCTTAAATGTATTCTACATTAAAAAAAGATGGGTAGGTAATGTCTGTCACATAACCGGAGCGTCGTGATTTCAATTCGAGACGTTAATTTAAATCTAATAATATTCAACAGAATCACGTTTGAATGGGAAATTTTCAAATAATTCTCTATGGTAATAATGGTGGTTCTGAAAAGAACCTTTGGTATCGGCGTTGGTGTTGATGGTGATGCGCTGGATCGTTGGATATTTTTGGCATGATAGTTACGTGCCTGGTGAACTGTTTTGTAGCCTCGAACAAAACGACAAGACTGGCTTCTTCGGGTACCATTACGGCTGAACTTTATAAGCTTAGCTCGACTTTGAAATCCTGCACAATCTCACGAATCAGACACTGGTAGGGCCATTTTGTTTGCTACTAGCACGGAGCTGCACAAAAAATCATTTAATGCAGTTAGTTCACGGGGGCTGCCAAAAAGCTTGAATAGAAGCATGCGACTTCAACGTTTCTCTTAAACACATGCAACAACACATTCGTTTTGGTAATACTGATAATAACAGTAGAAAGGAATGGAAAAGCAGTGCACGAAACGAGCGAGAGGATAATTTAAATTTTTGTTCCGTGTGCAAGCTACTTCTTTCCACACAACGTATTATGTTGCTTGTTGAAAATTTGCTACACACCTTAAAATAAAAGTTTCAGTTTAACTCTCACTAGAACACAATTGATTGGTCCTGAAAAGAACCGTTGCTTTTATTGTAATTTACGCCCACTCCCACAAACCGACCAAGTAGGCATCAGTGGCTTCATTACGGCTGAGTTTTGTAAGCGTAGCTCGACTTTGAAGTAATACACAACCTTACGAACCAGACGCTGGAATGTTAGCCAGCGGATTAGTTGCTCCGTTGCCCTTTAGTTGGGGCGAAATACTAGCATGGCGACAGTTCCTGATCGGTAGTTGGTTGCGATGGGCCACCAGTAGCTGGGGCACTTTTGCGGACAGTCATCATCGCCAACTGCTTTCCTCCGGTGGACTGGCTGCTTGCTAGTGCTTGAACGAATACGAATGATAAGAAAAACCGACCGACCAATATTCATATATGAAAACACAAGAAAGCACTACTATCGCTCTCCCGCTCGTTTTCGTGCCATTCCTGTGCCTTTCCTTTCCGTTCGGCTACCAATACTAGCATAACCAAAACGAATATTCTGTCTTTCCATCGCCTTCAATCTAGTGGCCAGTGCTAGCAAACTTGCATGTTCAGTTTTTCAATAACAACATTCAAACAATATTTTCAAAGAATGCTGCAGATTTGAAAAGAAGGAAATGATTTTCACAAATTTAAATTCTTTCGTGTTATTTGTTAGCGCTGATAAAGGCTATTTAGTTTGCTACTAGCAAGGAGCTGCACAAACAAATCGATTTATGCAGTTAATCAACGGAGGCTGCCAAAAAGTTCGAATAAAAGCATGCGACTAGTGTACTTTGCATGTTCTATATTTTATCAATACTAGAGAGGATCAATAAAATAATTCAAATTGTTATAGCGACATGCAATTGTGGCAACACTGGCCATGAGATGGTGGGGGAACACGCACATTCGTTTTAGTTATGATGGTAGTAGCAGCAGAAAGGAATGGAAAAGCAGTGCACGAAAACGAGCGAGAGAAGATAATTTAAATTCTCTTTCTTTCTTTCCACACATCGTATTTCTTATATTGCTTTCTGAAAATTATTGGTTATACACCATAAAATGTAAATTTCAGTTTAACTCTTATTGGAACACAATTAATTGGTCCTGTAAAGAACCGTTTATTGTTTTATTGAGGGAGCATAATTCAGACGCACTCCCCGCGGACACGGTGAGCTAGAAAGCACTATTTTGCATTCTCGAACAAACCGACCAAGTAGGCATCGTTGGCTTCTCGGGGCATCATTACGACTGAGCTTTGTAAGCGTACCTCGACTTTGCAGTCCTGCACAATCTCACGACCCAGACGCTGGAACGATAGCCTACTCTGTTGCCCTTTAGTTGGGGCGAAATTCTTGCAGGGCGACAGTTCCTGATCGGGTTGCGATGAGTCACCAGTAGCTGGGGCACTTTTTCCGCCGTCGTCATCGCCGACTGCTTTTCTTCGGTGGACTGGCTGCTTGCTAGTGCTTGAACGAATACGAATGATGAGAAAAACCGACCGACAGATATTTATATAATCGCGCTAATATGCACTACTATCGCTTTCTCGCTCGTTCTCGTGCCGTGCATGAGCCTTTCCTTTCCGTCCGGCTTCTAATGGCCTAACCAAAGGAATATGCCGTCTTTCCCCCACCAAGTGCTCTCGTCAAGCAACCCAATGCGAATAACCATACGAACAAACATGTAATGGACCTATATATAAACTTTTCATTATTTTATTGTTCGGTTGGTCTACCATAACGACGGCTCTGTGCGGGATGGGCTGAAAATTTTCACTTTTCCGAGTCGTTTTCGAAAGATTTTTCAAAACACATTTTTTTGTTATTAGTACATGTTATACATACTTCAAATTTTAATACAGCATAGAGGAACATATTTGCAACAAATTGGCCTAAAAATCAAATCATTCTGTTAAGTATGATAAAAGTTATTAACGTTCAAAATCTGACGCGGCGCCGCAGCCGATATTTTGAAACGGGACCCCTATATTGAAACCTTAAATGTATTCTACATTAAAAAAATCGGTCGGTCTGTTTTGGTCATCATTCGTCGTTTGAACAGCATCACAGTGGTATCAGTAGTAGAGCAGAATTTTCGCGCCATGGCCCGTACGAAACAGACCGCCCGCAAGTCCACCGGAGGGAAAGCTCCCCGCAAACAGTTGGCAACGAAGGCTGCCCGTAAAAGTGCCCCAGCTACGGGTGGCGTTAAGAAGCCCCATCGCTACAGACCAGGAACTGTCGCGCTGCGAGAAATTCGTCGCTATCAGAAGTCGACAGAGCTACTAATCCGCAAGCTGCCCTTCCAGCGTCTGGTTCGTGAGATCGCGCAGGACTTCAAAACCGATCTGCGCTTCCAGAGCTCAGCCGTCATGGCCCTTCAAGAAGCCAGCGAGGCTTACCTGGTTGGTTTGTTCGAGGATACCAATCTGTGCGCTATCCATGCCAAGCGAGTGACCATCATGCCGAAAGACATCCAACTGGCTCGCCGGATCCGTGGGGAGCGGGCCTAAATTTGGTGTGTGCCCATCACCCCCCAGAACGAAACAGCAACAAACGGTCCTTTTCAGGACCACAACCAATCATATTTTACTAAGAATTATTAGCAGAAATTTTCCGTTTCCCTCCAAAAATGCTCAGGCGGGTGGCTGTGTGTGTTTGTTAGACAGCACGCCGATGGGGGATTTTTTGCCAGCAGCACCACCTCGTACCGATCGACAGTAGTAGCGTGTGAAAAACAAGACCCATTGAGGGAAATCTTGCGCGGCCGATTTGTGATTTAGCACCAAATCGATGAGTGAACTTTTGAGAGATTGGGTGAAATCGTCAATGCCATGATATGAGGGAAACTATTATTAAGCGTCTGACGAGCATTGCAAAAAAAAAAAACTTGTGCAATGCTCACAGAAATGTACGTTGATGATTATCGGAGTGAAAATCAAATTAACTCTTTTTATCAGAAGAAAATAGTCGCCCTGAAAAGGGCGGTTTTTACGGCTAGAAAGGAGCGGGATTTAAGTTGCTGCGGAGGCCCTCTTTTCAGTCTTCTTCGGCAGCAGTGCGGCCTGTATGTTAGGCAACACGCCACCCTGAGCAATGGTCACACCGGAGAGCAGTTTGTTCAGCTCTTCGTCATTTCGAATGGCCAGCTGCAGATGACGGGGGATGATTCTGGTCTTTTTGTTATCGCGAGCAGCGTTTCCTGCCAGCTCCAGTACTTCGGCGGCAAGATATTCCATCACAGCTGCCAAGTAGACGGGTGCTCCGGCACCGACACGTTCAGCATAATTTCCCTTCCTCAGCAGACGGTGAATTCGGCCAACAGGGAACTGGAGACCGGCACGAACTGAGCGGGATTTTGGCTTTCCCTTCACTTTTCCTCCTTTACCGCGTGCAGACATTGTTGTAGGTTTATCGCTGTGCGCGTTCGTGTGTAGTCACGTAGACAATACGAGTAACACTGATGCCACTCGCGCACACAGCACCCCTTGTTATGCATTCGCTTCATTGCACATCGTTCGCCAAAGGGGCGGAGTAGCGAACGAACGAAACGCGCTAAACACAAAAAAGGACGAACCTTCGTCTCGCTACACGATCGTATATAAGCGATATGTAGTGATTTTTGCTACCAATCAGTCAGCGCAGTTCGCATCGAGAGCGTTAACAGCAGCACAACCACGTCGTTACTATGGCACCGAAAGCCAGCGGAAAGGCTGTGAAAAAATCCGGCGGCGGCGGTGGCAAGGCACAGAAGAACATCGCCACAAAAGCAGGAGGAGGAGAGAAGAAGAAGCGAAAGCAACGGCGCAAGGAAAGCTACGCTATCTACATCTACAAGGTGCTGAAGCAGGTCCATCCGGACACCGGTGTCTCGTCGAAGGCGATGAGCATCATGAATAGCTTCGTGAACGACATCTTCGAGCGTATTGCTAACGAAGCATCTCGTCTGGCCCATTACAACCGACGGTCGACGATCACCTCCCGCGAGGTACAGACCGCCGTTCGTTTGCTGTTACCGGGAGAGCTGGCGAAACATGCCGTATCGGAAGGTACCAAGGCCGTTACCAAGTATACCAGCTCGAAGTAAACGTGTCGCCCGCCCCGCCGCCGGATGTCACACACCACCACCCCATCGTCATCGGCCCTTTTCAGGGCCACCAAAACACGTTCTGGTAAAGAGTTGAATTGAAATGTGTACACATAGTTTATATAAACATTAGTTGTTGTTGTTTGTTTGTTTGTTTGTTTCATTAGAGCAAAAACGTCGTTGTCATTTTTGTTTCTCTGTCCATTTTTCAAATCATCACCAAATCAATTGCTGTAGTTTGTGGAAGTAGTCTTTCCCCTTACCGCTAGTTGATTGTTTTTGTTAAGACGGAAAACGGTCTTTTAATGTAGAATACATTTAAGGTTTCAATATAGGGGTCCCGTTTCAAAATATCGGCTGCGGCGCCGCGTCAGATTTTGAACGTTAATAACTTTTATCATACTTAACAGAATGATTTGATTTTTAGACCAATTTGTTGCAAATATGTTCCTCTATGCTGTATTAAAATTTGAAGTATGTATAACATGTACTAATAACAAAAAAAATGTGTTTTGAAAAATCTTTCGAAAACGACTCGGAAAAGTGAAAATTTTCAGCCCATCCCGCACAGAGCCGTCGTTATGGTAGACCAACCGAACAATAAAATAATGAAAAGTTTATATATAGGTCCATTACATGTTTGTTCGTATGGTTATTCGCATTGGGTTGCTTGACGAGAGCACTTGGTGGGGGAAAGACGGCATATTCCTTTGGTTAGGCCATTAGAAGCCGGACGGAAAGGAAAGGCTCATGCACGGCACGAGAACGAGCGAGAAAGCGATAGTAGTGCATATTAGCGCGATTATATAAATATCTGTCGGTCGGTTTTTCTCATCATTCGTATTCGTTCAAGCACTAGCAAGCAGCCAGTCCACCGAAGAAAAGCAGTCGGCGATGACGACGGCGGAAAAAGTGCCCCAGCTACTGGTGACTCATCGCAACCCGATCAGGAACTGTCGCCCTGCAAGAATTTCGCCCCAACTAAAGGGCAACAGAGTAGGCTATCGTTCCAGCGTCTGGGTCGTGAGATTGTGCAGGACTGCAAAGTCGAGCTACGCTTACAAAGCTCAGTCGTAATGATGCCCCGAGAAGCCAACGATGCCTACTTGGTCGGTTTGTTCGAGAATGCAAAATAGTGCTTTCTAGCTCACCGTGTCCGCGGGGAGTGCGTCTGAATTATGCTCCCGCAATAAAACAATAAACGGTTCTTTACAGGACCAATTAATTGTGTTCTAATAAGAGTTAAACTGAAATTTACATTTTATGGTGTATAACAAATAATTTTCAGAAAGCAATATAAGAAATACGATGTGTGGAAAGAAAGAAAGAGAATTTAAATTATCTTCTCTCGCTCGTTTTCGTGCACTGCTTTTCCATTCCTTTCTGCTGCTACTACCATCATAACTGAAACGAATGTGCGTGTTCCCCCACCATCTCATGGCCAGTGTTGCCACAATTGCATGTCGCTATAACAATTTGAATTATTTTATTGATCCTCTCTAGTATTGATAAAATATAGAACATGCAAAGTACACTAGTCGCATGCTTTTATTCGAACTTTTTGGCAGCCTCCATTGATTAACTGCATAAATCGATTTGTTTGTGCAGCTCCTTGCTAGTAGCAAACTAAATAGCCTTTATCAGCGCTAACAAATAAAACAAAAGAATTTAAGTTTGTGAAAATCTTTTCCTTCCTTCTTTTCAAATCTGCAACATTCTTTGAAAATATTGTTGGAATGTTGTTATTGAAAAACTGAACATGCAAGTTTGCTAGCACTGGCCACTAGATTGAAGGCGATGGAAAGACAGAATATTCGTTTTGGTTATGCTAGTATTGGTAGCCGAACGGAAAGGAAAGGCACAGGAATGGCACGAAAACGAGCGGGAGAGCGATAGTAGTGCTTTCTTGTGTTTTCATATATGAATATTGGTCGGTCGGTTTTTCTCATCATTCGTATTCGTTCAAGCACTAGCAAGCAGCCAGTCCACCGGAGGAAAGGAGTTGGCGATGATGACGGTCCGCAAAAGTGCCCCAGCTACTGGTGGCCCATCGCAACCAACTACCGATCAGGAACTGTCGCCATGCTAGTATTTCGCCCCAACTAAAGGGCAACGGAGCAACTAATCCGCTGGCTAACATTCCAGCGTCTGGTTCGTAAGGTTGTGTATTACTTCAAAGTCGAGCTACGCTTACAAAACTCAGCCGTAATGAAGCCACTGATGCCTACTTGGTCGGTTTGTGGGAGTGGGCGTAAATTACAATAAAAGCAACGGTTCTTTTCAGGACCAATCAATTGTGTTCTAGTAAGAGTTAAACTGAAACTTTTATTTTAAGGTGTGTAGCAAATTTTCAACAAGCAACATAATACGTTGGGTAGAAAGAAGTAGCTTGCACACGGAACAAAAATTTAAATTATCCTCTCGCTCGTTTCGTGCACTGCTTTTCCATTACTTTCTACTGTTATTATCAGTATTACCAAAACGAATGTGTTGTTGCATGTGTTTAAGAGAAACGTTGAAGTCGCATGCTTCTATTCAAGCTTTTTGGCAGCCCCCGTGAACTAACTGCATTAAATGATTTTTTGTGCAGCTCCGTGCTAGTAGCAAACAAAATGGCCCTACCAGTGTCTGATTCGTGAGATTGTGCAGGATTTCAAAGTCGAGCTAAGCTTATAAAGTTCAGCCGTAATGGTACCCGAAGAAGCCAGTCTTGTCGTTTTGTTCGAGGCTACAAAACAGTTCGCCAGGCACGTAACTATCATGCCAAAAATATCCAACGATCCAGCGCATCACCATCAACACCAACGCCGATACCAAAGGTTCTTTTCAGAACCACCATTATTACCATAGAGAATTATTTGAAAATTTCCCATTCAAACGTGATTCTGTTGAATATTATTAGATTTAAATTAACGTCTCGAATTGAAATAACGACGCTCCGGTTATGTGACAGACATTACCCACCCATCTTTTTTTATTGTGACCACGACACCCCATTTCAATATTTCTGAATGAACAGAAGGTCGAGTTTGGAAAGTTTGTAACTTTCATTGTACTTAACCAAATTACACAATGTTCGCACTAATGATTCAGAAATATGATCAGGAATCTTCTGTTAGATTTGTAAGCATGTATAATTTACATGAATAAAGAAAAATTGATTTTCAGGAATCAATTATTATCTGTTCTTCCATTGGCCAGTACTACGCGACTTCCTCATGCTAACAATTAATTTCATCGTTAGCCATCTCCCTCACCAAGGCCAACAACGCCAACAAAACCGGTCCTTTTCAGGACCACCATCATTTTTGTAAAGAATAATTTGAAATATTCCTCGCCCAAATCACCTTTTGTCCGAAAATTCCAATGAGTATCAACATATTTGAAGAGCGTGTTCCTTATGTATTCTACATCTCTCCGGTTATGTCGCAGACATTACCCACCCATCTTTTTTCTACCCCTTTATCGTCTATATTCTACTCAGTCAGTCTAAAACAGCCCCTGCGTATGAAAATTCTGCCGCAAAAAGAACACATTTCTGGATCATACTTGTTAATACAATGCACTTCCCAGCCTTCAAACTTCTGATCTGCGTTGAACGTTAATAATTAAATACCCAACACAATTCATAATCGCAAAGTTGAACAATACAATACGTTCGTCAATTTAGGCTAAAAAATCGGTAATTATCGTTCGTTCGTTTGTTTATTGTGCCAGCCAATTTTTCTCTGTTTTATTATAGCCAAAATAAGCGCGTTGTTTGCTAATCAGAGTAATATTATACTTGCTCTGTTTGTTTGTTTGTTTGTTAAGGCAACAGAAAACCACGGCCTACTATTAATTTACCTGTACGTACGTACGTTTATCTGAGCAAGAAACCGCGCCTATTTACTATAGTGATTTGTTTAATCAAACTAACGACGACTGATTTATCTTGCCAATCGGCAGCCAGTTGAATGCGGGTGTGTGCGCGCGCTGCTGCTCAAGCTAGAAAACTCATGGGGGGAACGGAGCATTAACGGAAAATAAGCATCAATCAATTCTTTACAATTTTGTTAGTCCTGAAAAGGACTGTTGTTTTGGGGGGACGCGCACGTTGTCGGGAATTTACTTCTTGCCGGCGGTGACCTTCTTCGGGGCGGTGGCGGCCTTCTTTGGCTTAGGTGCCCTCGGCTTGTTCGCTGCAGCCTTCGATGGTTTGGTGGCTTTCTGTTTAGTGGCAGCCGTTACCGCCTTTGCAGGGGCAGCAGCTTTCGCTTTCTTCGTAGCCGATTTCTTAGCGGCCGGGATCGCCGCCTTTGGCTTGCTGGTCTTCTCACCACCACCAGCCGGCGGATTTTTCTTCTCCCCGGATTTAGTAGCCGATTTCTTCGGTTTTTTCGCTGCACCCGATGGTGGTTTCTTATCGCCAGCCGGTTTCTTTGCTTCGACCGTCACCTTAAACGATCCGGAAGCACCGGTACCCTTGGTCTGGGTGATGTTTCCCTTCTCGACACCCGTTTTCAAAGCCTTCCGGATAAACGGAGCCAGCCTGGCGACGTCACACATGTAGTTGGCGGCGATGTACTTTTTGATCGCCTGCAGTGATGATCCGCTCCGTTCCTTCAGGGTCCGGATGGCAGCCAGAACCATCTCACTCACTGGTGGATGGGTTGAAGATTTTTTCGGTTTCTTGGCGTCACTCTTGCTAGCCTTGGCCGCCTGCTTCGGTGGCGCTTTGGCGGCTGGCGGAGAGGCGACGACGGCAGGGGCCGTAGCAGCAACGTCGATAGCAGTTTCAGCCATTGCGCGTTCGTTTGGTTTGGTTTTCTTCCACACACACAGTTGTAGACGACGAGTCGATGGATGCACGATGATGCAAGTCTGCGAATATGATAACCGGGGGTCCGGTGTCTGTTGTTTAGGATCGTATTCATCGGCTCTGTTTGGGAACGCGTAGATGACGGTTGGAAGTTACTATTCGATCGGTGCCGGTAAAATTTTACGGACTGTTGTTTTAAATCAACCAAAATCGAATTACTGCTTGTGAAAAGTACACTGGAAGTTTGCATTCAATTTACTGCACTGTCCGCACCGTCCAAACTAACACCCGCTGAACATTCTGTTTTAAGCGTATGGCCGAATATTATCAAATCATGTATCCGACTATGGCGGCACGTGCAAACTGAATTGTGGAAAATAGGTTAATTTGAACCTTCTAGCAATTGGAAAACCTTTTCGGTGCTATCCAATCGAAAGAAAACTTCTCTCTATATAAAATTATTTCATTTTTGTACATATTTGCTCGAGCGGAAGTGCTCGTAATTTGGCGACCTGCGGAAAACGTTTCGGTCGGCTGGTCCTTTGCTGAAAACTTTCGTTATTAAAATTACTAAAACAAAAAAAGTTAACGGGTGGCAACACAAATTTTGGATTTTTTTTCTCAACCTGTCAAAAAAAAAGACAAACGATTCGATTGAAATTAGAAGATACGTTCTCCATTGTTGGCCAAAAATTAGTGAACATTTCAAACCGATCCGTAATTGGATGCTGTTCGGCGAAGCTTCCGTTTGATGTCGGAACAGGCGCGTAGTACGGCGTCTACGTCAACTTTGCTAATGCATTTCGTGATCTTCTACCAATCAACTTGTTTGCAATTCGTGGCTCTCAAAACGAAATCCCGAAGAAATCTGCGATTGGGCGACACTGAAGCAAATTGTGAAGCGGGTTGTGCTTTTTAGGGTACAAATGGGATCGAGTGGGTATTCGGGAACGATTGTTTTTTTTTTTTTTTGCTTTTTTTTGCGAGGGAAGTAACTTGCTTCGTGCAAAACAAAATATTTAGCCAAAATAATTTTTTTTATCAACCGGCAAGCGGCATTGAGATTGCACCGTCGAAAGGTGTTGTAAACAGTCGACGGCGCAACGTTTTCCCCTTTGAAATATTGTACCGTGCACTTTTCGCCGAGATTCTTGTGTTGCTCGTAGAACCGTACAACGCGCTCGCGAAATGCTTTCTTGTTTCGACGGCAGAGACAGACAGAGAGAAATACCTCGAAAAAAATCCAACATTTTAGTTGCGGATTTTGATTTTAGTGCTCTAATCATCAGTGTTATTTCGAATTGCTTTGGCTAACTCAAAATTCTATTATTTAGGATGTACTGATCAACTCGCTACATCGTTGTGTACATGGCTGTGAGCTGATAAACCGCACGCGTCGACCATCACACCCAGGCGCTTCAGCGCACGCATCGATGGGAACGCTTGTCCCCCGACACAGATCACAAGCTGGACTTTTTTACGGTTGCTCAATCTCTCTCTCTCTCTCTCTCTCTCTCTCTCTCTCTCTCTCTCTCTCTCTCTCTCTCTCTCTCTCTCTCTCTCTCTCTCTCTCTCTCTCTCTCTCTCTCTCTCTCTCTCTCTCTCTGTGTGTGTGTGTGTGTGTGTGTTGTAATTGCTTCCTGATTGATACAGTACTAACTCACCAGCCATCAACTTTACTTTTATCATTCAGACCAATTAAAGGTACGCAAATTCATAGGTAGACAGGTAGGTGAAAGCGTGGTAAGCTAAAACGTGCGCGCGCGAAAAAAAGAGTCGGTCGGCGGTTCGTTGCTATCGAGAAACGAGCCGTTTTGTCCCATGATACGCAAGCTCAGGAGAAAGAAAAAGGAAATGCATATATGAAAAAAGGGAAACCCAGCGACTGAGCGCGTTGTAGTGTTACGACGGTCTCTCGCATATCCATCAAAATCGCACATTAAACAGTACGCCCCTGCAACGTGGATGAAAATTATGAAGGATACATTTCAAACTAATTCTTTTTTCTAAACATTTGGTGGCCCTGAAAAGGGCCTTTTGTGTTGTCGTGAACGTCGTGGTAGGGCTTAACCACCAAAACCGTACAATGTGCGTCCCTGGCGTTTAAGCGCATAGACGACATCCATCGCAGTGACGGTCTTCCGTTTGGCATGTTCAGTGTACGTCACAGCGTCCCGGATAACGTTTTCCAGAAAAATCTTCAGCACACCACGGGTTTCCTCGTATATCAAACCGGAGATTCGCTTCACTCCTCCACGTCGAGCCAGACGACGAATGGCGGGTTTGGTGATGCCCTGGATATTGTCACGAAGCACCTTGCGGTGCCGCTTAGCGCCTCCCTTGCCGAGCCCTTTGCCTCCTTTGCCACGGCCAGTCATCTTCTTGGTTGTTGTAGGTAATAACTTAGTAGGCTAGCGCAGCACACCTGCAGCAGCGAGATTCCAATACCGAATGTTGCAATTCGGCCCATTGAGTAGCGCTTTTATACTGATGCACACACATTCTCAGTCGCCGCCGCATAGGAAGATTACCATGGCTGCTATCTATATGCTTACTCGTGATGTGTTGGTTTGAAGGGGAAATAGCGCGAACACGAAGTTCACTGTTGCCACTGTTTTAGTAGCTTGGGATTGCCGAAATCTGCTTTATCCGGACTAATGCTGACATGGTAGCATTTTCCCTGGAAAACGATTGCCCGGAAATTGATTCTCCTGAAAAAGAAAGAAAGAAAAAGTAAATCGAAAAACAAACGGGTTTTTTTTTTAACTTATAAAGATTTTCTATACATCCGTCTACATGGTACGTTATATTGGCTTCTATGGTACTTAAATATCGATATCTGATACTGATCTATGATGGAACAAATTGTTACTGATGAACAAACTATTTCTGTTTGATATTCTTCTACTGTTGGAATTTTATTGATTTCTAGGCGATTTTTTTTGCTCATACATAGTTTTTCTTTTTAGGAATATTTTTTTGCAAATCTAATGAAAAGCTGAAAAAATCAAGTCTGGCAACACTGGCTCCGGAATGGAAATGGTGGGGGAAGTATAGTAGCCGAATCGAACCGTATACAGAACGAAAAGGCACATGGCACGTACACGAGCGAGACAGGCGATAGTAGTGTTTATTCGCGACTATAAAAAAAATCGGTCGGTCTGTTTTGGTCATCATTCGTCGTTTGAACAGCATCACAGTGGTATCAGTAGTAGAGCAGAATTTTCGCGCCATGGCCCGTACGAAACAGACCGCCCGCAAGTCCACCGGAGGGAAAGCTCCCCGCAAACAGTTGGCAACGAAGGCTGCCCGTAAAAGTGCCCCAGCTACGGGTGGCGTTAAGAAGCCCCATCGCTACAGACCAGGAACTGTCGCGCTGCGAGAAATTCGTCGCTATCAGAAGTCGACAGAGCTACTAATCCGCAAGCTGCCCTTCCAGCGTCTGGTTCGTGAGATCGCGCAGGACTTCAAAACCGATCTGCGCTTCCAGAGCTCAGCCGTCATGGCCCTTCAAGAAGCCAGCGAGGCTTACCTGGTTGGTTTGTTCGAGGATACCAATCTGTGCGCTATCCATGCCAAGCGAGTGACCATCATGCCGAAAGACATCCAACTGGCTCGCCGGATCCGTGGGGAGCGGGCCTAAATTTGGTGTGTGCCCATCACCCCCCAGAACGAAACAGCAACAAACGGTCCTTTTCAGGACCACAACCAATCATATTTTACTAAGAATTATTAGCAGAAATTTTCCGTTTCCCTCCAAAAATGCTCAGGCGGGTGGCTGTGTGTGTTTGTTAGACAGCACGCCGATGGGGGATTTTTTGCCAGCAGCACCACCTCGTACCGATCGACAGTAGTAGCGTGTGAAAAACAAGACCCATTGAGGGAAATCTTGCGCGGCCGATTTGTGATTTAGCACCAAATCGATGAGTGAACTTTTGAGAGATTGGGTGAAATCGTCAATGCCATGATATGAGGGAAACTATTATTAAGCGTCTGACGAGCATTGCAAAAAAAAAAAACTTGTGCAATGCTCACAGAAATGTACGTTGATGATTATCGGAGTGAAAATCAAATTAACTCTTTTTATCAGAAGAAAATAGTCGCCCTGAAAAGGGCGGTTTTTACGGCTAGAAAGGAGCGGGATTTAAGTTGCTGCGGAGGCCCTCTTTTCAGTCTTCTTCGGCAGCAGTGCGGCCTGTATGTTAGGCAACACGCCACCCTGAGCAATGGTCACACCGGAGAGCAGTTTGTTCAGCTCTTCGTCATTTCGAATGGCCAGCTGCAGATGACGGGGGATGATTCTGGTCTTTTTGTTATCGCGAGCAGCGTTTCCTGCCAGCTCCAGTACTTCGGCGGCAAGATATTCCATCACAGCTGCCAAGTAGACGGGTGCTCCGGCACCGACACGTTCAGCATAATTTCCCTTCCTCAGCAGACGGTGAATTCGGCCAACAGGGAACTGGAGACCGGCACGAACTGAGCGGGATTTTGGCTTTCCCTTCACTTTTCCTCCTTTACCGCGTGCAGACATTGTTGTAGGTTTATCGCTGTGCGCGTTCGTGTGTAGTCACGTAGACAATACGAGTAACACTGATGCCACTCGCGCACACAGCACCCCTTGTTATGCATTCGCTTCATTGCACATCGTTCGCCAAAGGGGCGGAGTAGCGAACGAACGAAACGCGCTAAACACAAAAAAGGACGAACCTTCGTCTCGCTACACGATCGTATATAAGCGATATGTAGTGATTTTTGCTACCAATCAGTCAGCGCAGTTCGCATCGAGAGCGTTAACAGCAGCACAACCACGTCGTTACTATGGCACCGAAAGCCAGCGGAAAGGCTGTGAAAAAATCCGGCGGCGGCGGTGGCAAGGCACAGAAGAACATCGCCACAAAAGCAGGAGGAGGAGAGAAGAAGAAGCGAAAGCAACGGCGCAAGGAAAGCTACGCTATCTACATCTACAAGGTGCTGAAGCAGGTCCATCCGGACACCGGTGTCTCGTCGAAGGCGATGAGCATCATGAATAGCTTCGTGAACGACATCTTCGAGCGTATTGCTAACGAAGCATCTCGTCTGGCCCATTACAACCGACGGTCGACGATCACCTCCCGCGAGGTACAGACCGCCGTTCGTTTGCTGTTACCGGGAGAGCTGGCGAAACATGCCGTATCGGAAGGTACCAAGGCCGTTACCAAGTATACCAGCTCGAAGTAAACGTGTCGCCCGCCCCGCCGCCGGATGTCACACACCACCACCCCATCGTCATCGGCCCTTTTCAGGGCCACCAAAACACGTTCTGGTAAAGAGTTGAATTGAAATGTGTACACATAGTTTATATAAACATTAGTTGTTGTTGTTTGTTTGTTTGTTTGTTTCATTAGAGCAAAAACGTCGTTGTCATTTTTGTTTCTCTGTCCATTTTTCAAATCATCACCAAATCAATTGCTGTAGTTTGTGGAAGTAGTCTTTCCCCTTACCGCTAGTTGATTGTTTTTGTTAAGACGGAAAACGGTCTTTTTTCTACCCCTTTATCGTCTATATTCTACTCAGTCAGTCTAAAACAGCCCCTGCGTATGAAAATTCTGCCGCAAAAAGAACACATTTCTGGATCATACTTGTTAATACAATGCACTTCCCAGCCTTCAAACTTCTGATCTGCGTTGAACGTTAATAATTAAATACCCAACACAATTCATAATCGCAAAGTTGAACAATACAATACGTTCGTCAATTTAGGCTAAAAAATCGGTAATTATCGTTCGTTCGTTTGTTTATTGTGCCAGCCAATTTTTCTCTGTTTTATTATAGCCAAAATAAGCGCGTTGTTTGCTAATCAGAGTAATATTATACTTGCTCTGTTTGTTTGTTTGTTTGTTAAGGCAACAGAAAACCACGGCCTACTATTAATTTACCTGTACGTACGTACGTTTATCTGAGCAAGAAACCGCGCCTATTTACTATAGTGATTTGTTTAATCAAACTAACGACGACTGATTTATCTTGCCAATCGGCAGCCAGTTGAATGCGGGTGTGTGCGCGCGCTGCTGCTCAAGCTAGAAAACTCATGGGGGGAACGGAGCATTAACGGAAAATAAGCATCAATCAATTCTTTACAATTTTGTTAGTCCTGAAAAGGACTGTTGTTTTGGGGGGACGCGCACGTTGTCGGGAATTTACTTCTTGCCGGCGGTGACCTTCTTCGGGGCGGTGGCGGCCTTCTTTGGCTTAGGTGCCCTCGGCTTGTTCGCTGCAGCCTTCGATGGTTTGGTGGCTTTCTGTTTAGTGGCAGCCGTTACCGCCTTTGCAGGGGCAGCAGCTTTCGCTTTCTTCGTAGCCGATTTCTTAGCGGCCGGGATCGCCGCCTTTGGCTTGCTGGTCTTCTCACCACCACCAGCCGGCGGATTTTTCTTCTCCCCGGATTTAGTAGCCGATTTCTTCGGTTTTTTCGCTGCACCCGATGGTGGTTTCTTATCGCCAGCCGGTTTCTTTGCTTCGACCGTCACCTTAAACGATCCGGAAGCACCGGTACCCTTGGTCTGGGTGATGTTTCCCTTCTCGACACCCGTTTTCAAAGCCTTCCGGATAAACGGAGCCAGCCTGGCGACGTCACACATGTAGTTGGCGGCGATGTACTTTTTGATCGCCTGCAGTGATGATCCGCTCCGTTCCTTCAGGGTCCGGATGGCAGCCAGAACCATCTCACTCACTGGTGGATGGGTTGAAGATTTTTTCGGTTTCTTGGCGTCACTCTTGCTAGCCTTGGCCGCCTGCTTCGGTGGCGCTTTGGCGGCTGGCGGAGAGGCGACGACGGCAGGGGCCGTAGCAGCAACGTCGATAGCAGTTTCAGCCATTGCGCGTTCGTTTGGTTTGGTTTTCTTCCACACACACAGTTGTAGACGACGAGTCGATGGATGCACGATGATGCAAGTCTGCGAATATGATAACCGGGGGTCCGGTGTCTGTTGTTTAGGATCGTATTCATCGGCTCTGTTTGGGAACGCGTAGATGACGGTTGGAAGTTACTATTCGATCGGTGCCGGTAAAATTTTACGGACTGTTGTTTTAAATCAACCAAAATCGAATTACTGCTTGTGAAAAGTACACTGGAAGTTTGCATTCAATTTACTGCACTGTCCGCACCGTCCAAACTAACACCCGCTGAACATTCTGTTTTAAGCGTATGGCCGAATATTATCAAATCATGTATCCGACTATGGCGGCACGTGCAAACTGAATTGTGGAAAATAGGTTAATTTGAACCTTCTAGCAATTGGAAAACCTTTTCGGTGCTATCCAATCGAAAGAAAACTTCTCTCTATATAAAATTATTTCATTTTTGTACATATTTGCTCGAGCGGAAGTGCTCGTAATTTGGCGACCTGCGGAAAACGTTTCGGTCGGCTGGTCCTTTGCTGAAAACTTTCGTTATTAAAATTACTAAAACAAAAAAAGTTAACGGGTGGCAACACAAATTTTGGATTTTTTTTCTCAACCTGTCAAAAAAAAAGACAAACGATTCGATTGAAATTAGAAGATACGTTCTCCATTGTTGGCCAAAAATTAGTGAACATTTCAAACCGATCCGTAATTGGATGCTGTTCGGCGAAGCTTCCGTTTGATGTCGGAACAGGCGCGTAGTACGGCGTCTACGTCAACTTTGCTAATGCATTTCGTGATCTTCTACCAATCAACTTGTTTGCAATTCGTGGCTCTCAAAACGAAATCCCGAAGAAATCTGCGATTGGGCGACACTGAAGCAAATTGTGAAGCGGGTTGTGCTTTTGTCGTGACTAACGACTTACCTTTCAATATAGGGGCCCCTTTTCAAAATTTCGGAAGAAAAATGATGTAAGATTTTGAACGCTTATATCTTTTGTTGTACTGAATGGATTTAATCAATTTATTCGGCATTTTGTCGAAAATATTTGTACCAATGTTGTATTAAATTTTGGAATATGTAGGATATTCATTATCAACGGAAAAATAGTGTTTTGAAAAATCTTTCGAAAACGACTCGGAAAAGTGAAAATTTTCAGCCCATCCCGCACAGAGCCGTCAAAATGGTGCAGCAAATGAACAATAAAATAATGAAAAGTTTATATAAAGGTCCACTACATGTTTGTTCCTATGATTATTCGTATTGGGTTGCTTGACGAGAGCAGTTGGTGGGGGAAAGCCGGGATATTAATTTTGGTTAAGCCATTAGAAGTCGCACGGAAAGGAAAGGCTCATGCACGCCACGAGAACGAGCGAGAAAGCGATAGTAGTGCATATTAGCGAAAGCGTTACGTACATTTTGAACCTTAATAACTTTTCTTCTACAAAACGGATTGCCAATCTTGTTTCATAAATCGGAAGGAAAACGTTCAATGCTTGCTACCGATGCGTTCTTTGCTATATAAAATTTGTTTAAATAGTTCGAAAACTACTTTAAATGAAATCAACATTAATGATAAAACCTATAAATAGGGGTGTCGCAGCTTTTCTCTAAGCCAGACGTGTGTAAGACGCAGTGCATAACAGACGTGCGTGGTCGTGAGAAGCTGCATCGGACGACCAATCAAATCAGCTACCATCGGAGAGAAGAAGAAAAACGTTGGTGGAGGTGGTGGCGGTGAGAAGTCCAAAAAGCCAAAGGCTAAGAAACGCAGTCACTGAAAAGGCGGTAGTAACTGCCACTAAAAATGCCACCAAAACATCGAAGGCTGCAAAGCGTACTCATTCGGTGTGAGCTGCGAAAGGGGAAAGATCGTACGGATGTACGCAGTAAAAACAATCGTCGGCAAGGTTTGAATTGTTTTAAAAGATTCCCGTCTTGTATCAACATAGTTATCTACAAACCGTCCTTATTAGGACGAATACAAAATGGAAAAAGAATTTAATTAGAAAGTTTCTTTTATTAACTGGTATTAAGCTTGCGCTTGGTAATTCTGTACTTTTACCAGTGAATCATAAGAAAATGTTTTTCTAATTTACAAACCCGAAGGTTTTTGCAAATCCTTCCAAGAAAATCAGTGAATGTGCCAACTCTGCCACTAAGCGAAAGCTACACCAAAACGAATGATGAAAATATTTTCATTTATCGAACAAAAGGACGTCCTTCCATCTGCATTGTAAAGCCAATAAATAGGAACACCATGATGAAAACCGTGCTCATTCGGTGTGAGCTGCGAAAGGGGAAAGATCGTACGGATGTACGCAGTAAAAACAATCGTCGGCAAGGTTTGAATTGTTTTAAAAGATTCCCGTCTTGTATCAACATAGTTATCAACAAACCGTCCTTATTAGGACGAAGGCAAAATGAAAAAAGAATTTAATTAGAAAGTTTCTTTTATTAACTAGTATTAAGTTTGCGCTTGGTAATTCTGTACTTTTACCAGTGAATCAGAAAATGTTTTTCTTATCTACAAACCCGAAGGTTTTTGCAAATCCTTCCAAAAAAATCAGTGAATGTGGCAACTCTACCACTAAGCGAAAGCTACACCAAAACGAATGATGAAAATATTTTCATTTATCGAACAAAAGGACGTCCTTCCATCTGCATTGTAAAGTCAATAAATAGGAACACCATGATGAAAACCGTGCTCATTCGGTGTGAGCTGCGAAAGGGGAAAGATCGTACGGATGTACGCAGTAAAAACAATCGTCGGCAAGGTTTGAATTGTTTTAAAAGATTCCCGTCTTGTATCAACATAGTTATCAACAAACCGTCCTTATTAGGACGAAGGCAAAATGGAAAAAGAATTTAATTAGAAAGTTTCTTTTATTAACTAGTATTAAGTTTGCACTTGGTAATTCTGTACTTTTACCAGTGAATCAGAAAATGTTTTTCTTATCTACAAACCCGAAGGTTTTTGCAAATCCTTCTGAAAAAATCAGTGAATGTGGCAACTCTGCCACTAAGCGAAAGCTACACCAAAACGAATGATGAAAATATTTTCATTTATCGAACAAAAGGACGTCCTTCCATCTGCATTGTAAAGCCAATAAATAGGAACACCATGATGAAAACCGTGCTCATTCGGTGTGAGCTGCGAAAGGGGAAAGATCGTACGGATGTACGCAGTAAAAACAATCGTCGGCAAGGTTTGAATTGTTTTAAAAGATTCCCGTCTTGTATCAACATAGTTATCAACAAACCGTCCTTATTAGGACGAAGGCAAAATGGAAAAAGAATTTAATTAGAAAGTTTCTTTTATTAACTAGTATTAAGTTTGCGCTTGGTAATTCTGTACTTTTACCAGTGAATCAGAAAATGTTTTTCTTATCTACAAACCCGAAGGTTTTTGCAAATCCTTCCAAAAAAATCAGTGAATGTGGCAACTCTACCACTAAGCGAAAGCTACACCAAAACGAATGATGAAAATATTTTCATTTATCGAACAAAAGGACGTCCTTCCATCTGCATTGTAAAGTCAATAAATAGGAACACCATGATGAAAACCGTGCTCATTCGGTGTGAGCTGCGAAAGGGGAAAGATCGTACGGATGTACGCAGTAAAAACAATCGTCGGCAAGGTTTGAATTGTTTTAAAAGATTCCCGTCTTGTATCAACATAGTTATCCACAAACCGTCCTTATTAGGACGAAGGCAAAATGGAAAAAGAATTTAATTAGAAAGTTTCTTTTATTAACTAGTATTAAGTTTGCACTTGGTAATTCTGTACTTTTACCAGTGAATCATAAGAAAATGTTTTTCCAATCTACAAACCCGAAGGTTTTTGCAAATCCTTCCAAGAAAATCAGTGAATGTGGCAACTCTGCCACTAAGCGAAAGCTACACCAAAACGAATGATGAAAATATTTTCATTTATCGAACAAAAGGACGTCCTTCCATCTGCATTGTAAAGCCAATAAATAGGAACACCATGATGAAAACCGTGCTCATTCGGTGTGAGCTGCGAAAGGGGAAAGATCGTACGGATGTACGCAGTAAAAACAATCGTCGGCAAGGTTTGAATTGTTTTAAAAGATTCCCGTCTTGTATCAACATAGTTATCAACAAACCGTCCTTATTAGGACGAAGGCAAAATGGAAAAAGAATTTAATTAGAAAGTTTCTTTTATTAACTAGTATTAAGTTTGCGCTTGGTAATTCTGTACTTTTACCAGTGAATCAGAAAATGTTTTTCTTATCTACAAACCCGAAGGTTTTTGCAAATCCTTCCAAAAAAATCAGTGAATGTGGCAACTCTACCACTAAGCGAAAGCTACACCAAAACGAATGATGAAAATATTTTCATTTATCGAACAAAAGGACGTCCTTCCATCTGCATTGTAAAGTCAATAAATAGGAACACCATGATGAAAACCGTGCTCATTCGGTGTGAGCTGCGAAAGGGGAAAGATCGTACGGAAGTACGCAGTAAAAACAATCGTCGGCAAGGTTTGAATTGTTTTAAAAGATTCCCGTCTTGTATCAACATAGTTATCCACAAACCGTCCTTATTAGGACGAAGGCAAAATGGAAAAAGAATTTAATTAGAAAGTTTCTTTTATTAACTAGTATTAAGTTTGCACTTGGTAATTCTGTACTTTTACCAGTGAATCATAAGAAAATGTTTTTCCAATCTACAAACCCGAAGGTTTTTGCAAATCCTTCCAAGAAAATCAGTGAATGTGGCAACTCTGCCACTAAGCGAAAGCTACACCAAAACGAATGATGAAAATATTTTCATTTATCGAACAAAAGGACGTCCTTCCATCTGCATTGTAAAGTCAATAAATAGGAACAGCTTGATGAAAAGTGTGCTCATTCGGCGTGAGCTGCGAAAGGGGAAAGATCGTATGGATGTACGCAGTAAAAACAATCGTCTGCAAGGTTTGAATTGTTTTAAAAGATTCCCGTCTTGTATCAACATAGTTATCCACAAACCGTCCTTATTAGGACAAAGGCAAAATGGAAAGAGATGGGTTGGTAATGTATATGACATAACAGGGGTGTCGTGACCACACTTCGAAGTTATTTCAAATCTTGCAAAGCATAAATTGACATAATTTCAATGATTGTTCCTTTATGAATGAAATAACAAATTTTCAGGTCAACGCGGCAATAACTTTGCAATTTATAGAACAATTTTATATTTTTAGTTATCATATATTAACTGTCATCTCTTCCAAACAACTTAACCCTCTGCTGCCAACCACGTGGTTTTGCAGGGTTAAGGAGAATCATTGTAAAATGTCCAATACATGATTTTATGTTGTTACCTCCACTAAAACCACTTCAGAACACTCCCACCTGTCATACATGTACATTGTCTGCATGTTGAAATCATTATATGAAATTATTGACCTGTATTCAACGCGGAGAACTCGGTAATAAAATTGTTTTGCTGAATATACTAACGAACGGGATCCCCAGGAAAATTTCGCTGAGCCCGGTGAATCGAACTTAATGCGCAAAATTTAGCCATTTGAAGGAGATACAAGCAGAATTTTAAGAATATGAGCATCGCGGTTATGTCCCGGACATTACCCGCCCCTAGTTTTTCGCTAAGCGTGTTCATTTCTGTACGGAAAAGATTCCGATGGTTGTTTCGAGAGATTTTAACATTGATAGTTCAAAGCAAGAAAATATGAAATTTGTTCATTTCATGAATGAATGTCTCAACGAGCTTAGAATCCAGCGCATCCCCGATCAACGCAGACGCCAACAACAAAGGTTCTTTTCAGAACCACCATAATTATTATAAAGAATAACTTGAAACATTCCCACATATTTCATTGAGTATCATTCGATTTGAATTACAAGTCAAACGAGTAGTCACGACACTCCGGTTATGTCCTAGACATTACCCACCCATCTTTTTTTTAGGGTACAAATGGGATCGAGTGGGTATTCGGGAACGATTGTTTTTTTTTTTTTTTTTGCTTTTTTTTGCGAGGGAAGTAACTTGCTTCGTGCAAAACAAAATATTTAGCCAAAATAATTTTTTTTATCAACCGGCAAGCGGCATTGAGATTGCACCGTCGAAAGGTGTTGTAAACAGTCGACGGCGCAACGTTTTCCCCTTTGAAATATTGTACCGTGCACTTTTCGCCGAGATTCTTGTGTTGCTCGTAGAACCGTACAACGCGCTCGCGAAATGCTTTCTTGTTTCGACGGCAGAGACAGACAGAGAGAAATACCTCGAAAAAAATCCAACATTTTAGTTGCGGATTTTGATTTTAGTGCTCTAATCATCAGTGTTATTTCGAATTGCTTTGGCTAACTCAAAATTCTATTATTTAGGATGTACTGATCAACTCGCTACATCGTTGTGTACATGGCTGTGAGCTGATAAACCGCACGCGTCGACCATCACACCCAGGCGCTTCAGCGCACGCATCGATGGGAACGCTTGTCCCCCGACACAGATCACAAGCTGGACTTTTTTACGGTTGCTCAATCTCTCTCTCTCTCTCTCTCTCTCTCTCTCTCTCTCTCTCTCTCTCTCTCTCTCTCTCTCTCTTCCTGTGTGTGTGTGTGTGTGTGTGTGTTGTAATTGCTTCCTGATTGATACAGTACTAACTCACCAGCCATCAACTTTACTTTTATCATTCAGACCAATTAAAGGTACGCAAATTCATAGGTAGACAGGTAGGTGAAAGCGTGGTAAGCTAAAACGTGCGCGCGCGAAAAAAAGAGTCGGTCGGCGGTTCGTTGCTATCGAGAAACGAGCCGTTTTGTCCCATGATACGCAAGCTCAGGAGAAAGAAAAAGGAAATGCATATATGAAAAAAGGGAAACCCAGCGACTGAGCGCGTTGTAGTGTTACGACGGTCTCTCGCATATCCATCAAAATCGCACATTAAACAGTACGCCCCTGCAACGTGGATGAAAATTATGAAGGATACATTTCAAACTAATTCTTTTTTCTAAACATTTGGTGGCCCTGAAAAGGGCCTTTTGTGTTGTCGTGAACGTCGTGGTAGGGCTTAACCACCAAAACCGTACAATGTGCGTCCCTGGCGTTTAAGCGCATAGACGACATCCATCGCAGTGACGGTCTTCCGTTTGGCATGTTCAGTGTACGTCACAGCGTCCCGGATAACGTTTTCCAGAAAAATCTTCAGCACACCACGGGTTTCCTCGTATATCAAACCGGAGATTCGCTTCACTCCTCCACGTCGAGCCAGACGACGAATGGCGGGTTTGGTGATGCCCTGGATATTGTCACGAAGCACCTTGCGGTGCCGCTTAGCGCCTCCCTTGCCGAGCCCTTTGCCTCCTTTGCCACGGCCAGTCATCTTCTTGGTTGTTGTAGGTAATAACTTAGTAGGCTAGCGCAGCACACCTGCAGCAGCGAGATTCCAATACCGAATGTTGCAATTCGGCCCATTGAGTAGCGCTTTTATACTGATGCACACACATTCTCAGTCGCCGCCGCATAGGAAGATTACCATGGCTGCTATCTATATGCTTACTCGTGATGTGTTGGTTTGAAGGGGAAATAGCGCGAACACGAAGTTCACTGTTGCCACTGTTTTAGTAGCTTGGGATTGCCGAAATCTGCTTTATCCGGACTAATGCTGACATGGTAGCATTTTCCCTGGAAAACGATTGCCCGGAAATTGATTCTCCTGAAAAAGAAAGAAAGAAAAAGTAAATCGAAAAACAAACGGGTTTTTTTTTTTAACTTATAAAGATTTTCTATACATCCGTCTACATGGTACGTTATATTGGCTTCTATGGTACTTAAATATCGATATCTGATACTGATCTATGATGGAACAAATTGTTACTGATGAACAAACTATTTCTGTTTGATATTCTTCTACTGTTGGAATTTTATTGATTTCTAGGCGATTTTTTTTGCTCATACATAGTTTTTCTTTTTAGGAATATTTTTTTGCAAATCTAATGAAAAGCTGAAAAAATCAAGTCTGGCAACACTGGCTCCGGAATGGAAATGGTGGGGGAAGTATAGTAGCCGAATCGAACCGTATACAGAACGAAAAGGCACATGGCACGTACACGAGCGAGACAGGCGATAGTAGTGTTTATTCGCGACTATAAAAAAAATCGGTCGGTCTGTTTTGGTCATCATTCGTCGTTTGAACAGCATCACAGTGGTATCAGTAGTAGAGCAGAATTTTCGCGCCATGGCCCGTACGAAACAGACCGCCCGCAAGTCCACCGGAGGGAAAGCTCCCCGCAAACAGTTGGCAACGAAGGCTGCCCGTAAAAGTGCCCCAGCTACGGGTGGCGTTAAGAAGCCCCATCGCTACAGACCAGGAACTGTCGCGCTGCGAGAAATTCGTCGCTATCAGAAGTCGACAGAGCTACTAATCCGCAAGCTGCCCTTCCAGCGTCTGGTTCGTGAGATCGCGCAGGACTTCAAAACCGATCTGCGCTTCCAGAGCTCAGCCGTCATGGCCCTTCAAGAAGCCAGCGAGGCTTACCTGGTTGGTTTGTTCGAGGATACCAATCTGTGCGCTATCCATGCCAAGCGAGTGACCATCATGCCGAAAGACATCCAACTGGCTCGCCGGATCCGTGGGGAGCGGGCCTAAATTTGGTGTGTGCCCATCACCCCCCAGAACGAAACAGCAACAAACGGTCCTTTTCAGGACCACAACCAATCATATTTTACTAAGAATTATTAGCAGAAATTTTCCGTTTCCCTCCAAAAATGCTCAGGCGGGTGGCTGTGTGTGTTTGTTAGACAGCACGCCGATGGGGGATTTTTTGCCAGCAGCACCACCTCGTACCGATCGACAGTAGTAGCGTGTGAAAAACAAGACCCATTGAGGGAAATCTTGCGCGGCCGATTTGTGATTTAGCACCAAATCGATGAGTGAACTTTTGAGAGATTGGGTGAAATCGTCAATGCCATGATATGAGGGAAACTATTATTAAGCGTCTGACGAGCATTGCAAAAAAAAAAAACTTGTGCAATGCTCACAGAAATGTACGTTGATGATTATCGGAGTGAAAATCAAATTAACTCTTTTTATCAGAAGAAAATAGTCGCCCTGAAAAGGGCGGTTTTTACGGCTAGAAAGGAGCGGGATTTAAGTTGCTGCGGAGGCCCTCTTTTCAGTCTTCTTCGGCAGCAGTGCGGCCTGTATGTTAGGCAACACGCCACCCTGAGCAATGGTCACACCGGAGAGCAGTTTGTTCAGCTCTTCGTCATTTCGAATGGCCAGCTGCAGATGACGGGGGATGATTCTGGTCTTTTTGTTATCGCGAGCAGCGTTTCCTGCCAGCTCCAGTACTTCGGCGGCAAGATATTCCATCACAGCTGCCAAGTAGACGGGTGCTCCGGCACCGACACGTTCAGCATAATTTCCCTTCCTCAGCAGACGGTGAATTCGGCCAACAGGGAACTGGAGACCGGCACGAACTGAGCGGGATTTTGGCTTTCCCTTCACTTTTCCTCCTTTACCGCGTGCAGACATTGTTGTAGGTTTATCGCTGTGCGCGTTCGTGTGTAGTCACGTAGACAATACGAGTAACACTGATGCCACTCGCGCACACAGCACCCCTTGTTATGCATTCGCTTCATTGCACATCGTTCGCCAAAGGGGCGGAGTAGCGAACGAACGAAACGCGCTAAACACAAAAAAGGACGAACCTTCGTCTCGCTACACGATCGTATATAAGCGATATGTAGTGATTTTTGCTACCAATCAGTCAGCGCAGTTCGCATCGAGAGCGTTAACAGCAGCACAACCACGTCGTTACTATGGCACCGAAAGCCAGCGGAAAGGCTGTGAAAAAATCCGGCGGCGGCGGTGGCAAGGCACAGAAGAACATCGCCACAAAAGCAGGAGGAGGAGAGAAGAAGAAGCGAAAGCAACGGCGCAAGGAAAGCTACGCTATCTACATCTACAAGGTGCTGAAGCAGGTCCATCCGGACACCGGTGTCTCGTCGAAGGCGATGAGCATCATGAATAGCTTCGTGAACGACATCTTCGAGCGTATTGCTAACGAAGCATCTCGTCTGGCCCATTACAACCGACGGTCGACGATCACCTCCCGCGAGGTACAGACCGCCGTTCGTTTGCTGTTACCGGGAGAGCTGGCGAAACATGCCGTATCGGAAGGTACCAAGGCCGTTACCAAGTATACCAGCTCGAAGTAAACGTGTCGCCCGCCCCGCCGCCGGATGTCACACACCACCACCCCATCGTCATCGGCCCTTTTCAGGGCCACCAAAACACGTTCTGGTAAAGAGTTGAATTGAAATGTGTACACATAGTTTATATAAACATTAGTTGTTGTTGTTTGTTTGTTTGTTTGTTTCATTAGAGCAAAAACGTCGTTGTCATTTTTGTTTCTCTGTCCATTTTTCAAATCATCACCAAATCAATTGCTGTAGTTTGTGGAAGTAGTCTTTCCCCTTACCGCTAGTTGATTGTTTTTGTTAAGACGGAAAACGGTCTTTTTTCTACCCCTTTATCGTCTATATTCTACTCAGTCAGTCTAAAACAGCCCCTGCGTATGAAAATTCTGCCGCAAAAAGAACACATTTCTGGATCATACTTGTTAATACAATGCACTTCCCAGCCTTCAAACTTCTGATCTGCGTTGAACGTTAATAATTAAATACCCAACACAATTCATAATCGCAAAGTTGAACAATACAATACGTTCGTCAATTTAGGCTAAAAAATCGGTAATTATCGTTCGTTCGTTTGTTTATTGTGCCAGCCAATTTTTCTCTGTTTTATTATAGCCAAAATAAGCGCGTTGTTTGCTAATCAGAGTAATATTATACTTGCTCTGTTTGTTTGTTTGTTTGTTAAGGCAACAGAAAACCACGGCCTACTATTAATTTACCTGTACGTACGTACGTTTATCTGAGCAAGAAACCGCGCCTATTTACTATAGTGATTTGTTTAATCAAACTAACGACGACTGATTTATCTTGCCAATCGGCAGCCAGTTGAATGCGGGTGTGTGCGCGCGCTGCTGCTCAAGCTAGAAAACTCATGGGGGGAACGGAGCATTAACGGAAAATAAGCATCAATCAATTCTTTACAATTTTGTTAGTCCTGAAAAGGACTGTTGTTTTGGGGGGACGCGCACGTTGTCGGGAATTTACTTCTTGCCGGCGGTGACCTTCTTCGGGGCGGTGGCGGCCTTCTTTGGCTTAGGTGCCCTCGGCTTGTTCGCTGCAGCCTTCGATGGTTTGGTGGCTTTCTGTTTAGTGGCAGCCGTTACCGCCTTTGCAGGGGCAGCAGCTTTCGCTTTCTTCGTAGCCGATTTCTTAGCGGCCGGGATCGCCGCCTTTGGCTTGCTGGTCTTCTCACCACCACCAGCCGGCGGATTTTTCTTCTCCCCGGATTTAGTAGCCGATTTCTTCGGTTTTTTCGCTGCACCCGATGGTGGTTTCTTATCGCCAGCCGGTTTCTTTGCTTCGACCGTCACCTTAAACGATCCGGAAGCACCGGTACCCTTGGTCTGGGTGATGTTTCCCTTCTCGACACCCGTTTTCAAAGCCTTCCGGATAAACGGAGCCAGCCTGGCGACGTCACACATGTAGTTGGCGGCGATGTACTTTTTGATCGCCTGCAGTGATGATCCGCTCCGTTCCTTCAGGGTCCGGATGGCAGCCAGAACCATCTCACTCACTGGTGGATGGGTTGAAGATTTTTTCGGTTTCTTGGCGTCACTCTTGCTAGCCTTGGCCGCCTGCTTCGGTGGCGCTTTGGCGGCTGGCGGAGAGGCGACGACGGCAGGGGCCGTAGCAGCAACGTCGATAGCAGTTTCAGCCATTGCGCGTTCGTTTGGTTTGGTTTTCTTCCACACACACAGTTGTAGACGACGAGTCGATGGATGCACGATGATGCAAGTCTGCGAATATGATAACCGGGGGTCCGGTGTCTGTTGTTTAGGATCGTATTCATCGGCTCTGTTTGGGAACGCGTAGATGACGGTTGGAAGTTACTATTCGATCGGTGCCGGTAAAATTTTACGGACTGTTGTTTTAAATCAACCAAAATCGAATTACTGCTTGTGAAAAGTACACTGGAAGTTTGCATTCAATTTACTGCACTGTCCGCACCGTCCAAACTAACACCCGCTGAACATTCTGTTTTAAGCGTATGGCCGAATATTATCAAATCATGTATCCGACTATGGCGGCACGTGCAAACTGAATTGTGGAAAATAGGTTAATTTGAACCTTCTAGCAATTGGAAAACCTTTTCGGTGCTATCCAATCGAAAGAAAACTTCTCTCTATATAAAATTATTTCATTTTTGTACATATTTGCTCGAGCGGAAGTGCTCGTAATTTGGCGACCTGCGGAAAACGTTTCGGTCGGCTGGTCCTTTGCTGAAAACTTTCGTTATTAAAATTACTAAAACAAAAAAAGTTAACGGGTGGCAACACAAATTTTGGATTTTTTTTCTCAACCTGTCAAAAAAAAAGACAAACGATTCGATTGAAATTAGAAGATACGTTCTCCATTGTTGGCCAAAAATTAGTGAACATTTCAAACCGATCCGTAATTGGATGCTGTTCGGCGAAGCTTCCGTTTGATGTCGGAACAGGCGCGTAGTACGGCGTCTACGTCAACTTTGCTAATGCATTTCGTGATCTTCTACCAATCAACTTGTTTGCAATTCGTGGCTCTCAAAACGAAATCCCGAAGAAATCTGCGATTGGGCGACACTGAAGCAAATTGTGAAGCGGGTTGTGCTTTTTAGGGTACAAATGGGATCGAGTGGGTATTCGGGAACGATTGTTTTTTTTTTTTTTTGCTTTTTTTTGCGAGGGAAGTAACTTGCTTCGTGCAAAACAAAATATTTAGCCAAAATAATTTTTTTTATCAACCGGCAAGCGGCATTGAGATTGCACCGTCGAAAGGTGTTGTAAACAGTCGACGGCGCAACGTTTTCCCCTTTGAAATATTGTACCGTGCACTTTTCGCCGAGATTCTTGTGTTGCTCGTAGAACCGTACAACGCGCTCGCGAAATGCTTTCTTGTTTCGACGGCAGAGACAGACAGAGAGAAATACCTCGAAAAAAATCCAACATTTTAGTTGCGGATTTTGATTTTAGTGCTCTAATCATCAGTGTTATTTCGAATTGCTTTGGCTAACTCAAAATTCTATTATTTAGGATGTACTGATCAACTCGCTACATCGTTGTGTACATGGCTGTGAGCTGATAAACCGCACGCGTCGACCATCACACCCAGGCGCTTCAGCGCACGCATCGATGGGAACGCTTGTCCCCCGACACAGATCACAAGCTGGACTTTTTGTCGTGACTAACGACTTACCTTTCAATATAGGGGCCCCTTTTCAAAATTTCGGCAGAAAAATGATGTAAGATTTTGAACGCTTATATCTTTTGTTGTACTGAATGGATTTAATCAATTTCTTCGGCATTTTGTCGAAAATATTTGTACCAATGTTGTATTAAATTTTGGAATATGTAGGACATTCATTATCAACGGAAAAATAGTGTTTTGAAAAATCTTTCGAAAACGACTCGGAAAAGTGAAAATTTTCAGCCCATCCCGCACAGAGCCGTCAAAATGGTGCAGCAAATAAACAATAAAATAATGAAAAGTTTATATATAGGTTCACTACATGTTTGTTCCTTTGATTATTCGTATTGGGTTGCTTGACGAGAGCAGTTGGTGGGGGAAAGCCGGCATATTAGTTTCGGTTATGTCATTAGAACCCGGGCGGAAAGGAAAGGCTCATGCACGCCACGAGAACGAGCGAGAAAGCGATAGTAGTGAATATTAGCGAAAGCGTTACGTACAATTTGAACCTTAATAACTTTTCTTCTACTAAACGGATTGCCAATCTTGTTTCATAAATCGGAAGGAAAACGTTCAACGCTTGCTACCGATACGTTGTTTGCTATATAAAATTTGTTTAAATAGTTCAAAAACTACTTTAAATGAGAATCAACATTAATGATAAAACCTATAAATAGGGGTGTCGCAGCTTTTCTCAAAGCCAGACGTGTGTAAGACGCAGTGCATAACAGACGTGCGTGGTCGTGAGAAGCTGCATCGGACGACCAATCAAATTGGCTACCACCGGAGAGAGGAAAAACGGTGGTGGCGGTGAGAAGGCCAAAAAGCCAAAGGCTAAGAAACGCAGTCACTGAAAAGGCGGTAGTAACTGCCACTAAAAATGCTACCAAAACATCGAAGGCTGCAAAGCGTACTCATTCGGTGTGAGCTACGAAAGGGGAAAGATTGTATGGATGTACGCAGTAAAAACAATCTTCGGCAAGGTTTGAATTGTTTTAAAAGATTCCCGTCTTGTATCAACATAGACAAACCGTCCTTATCAGGACGAAGGCAAAATGGAAAAAGAATTTAATTAGAAAGTTTCTTTTATTAACTAGTATTAAGTTTGCGCTTGGTAATTCTGTACTTTTACCAGTGAATCATGAGAAAATGTTTTTCTAATCTACAAACTCGAAGGTTTTTGCAAATCCTTCCAAGAAAATCAGTGAATGTGACAACTCTGCTACTAAGCGAAAGCTACACCAAAACGAATGATGAAAATATTTTTATTTATCGAACAAAAGGACGGCCTTCCATCTGCATTGTAAAGTCTATAAATAGGAACACCATGATGAAAACTGTGCTCATTCGGTGTGAGCTGCGAAAGGGGAAAGATGTATGTACGCAGTAAAAACAATCTTCGGCAAGGTTTGAATTGTTTTAAAAGATTCCCGTCTTGTATCAACATAGACAAACCGTCCTTATCAGGACGAAGGCAAAATGGAAAAAGAATTTAATTAGAAAGTTTCTTTTATTAACTAGTATTAAGTTTGCACTTGGTAATTCTGTACTTTTACCTGTGAATCGTAAGAAAATGTTTTTCTAATCTACAAACCCGAAGGTTTTTGCAAATCCTTCCAAGAAAATCAGTGAATGTGGCAACTCTGCCACTAAGCGAAAGCTACACCAAAACGAATGATGAAAATATTTTCATTTATCGAACAAAAGGACGGCCTTCCATCTGCATTGTAAAGTCTATAAATAGGAACACCATGATGAAAACTGTGCTCATTCGGTGTGAGCTGCGAAAGGGGAAAGATGTATGTACGCAGTAAAAACAATCGTCGGCAAGGTTTGAATTGTTTTAAAAGATTCCCGTCTTGTATCAACATAGACAAACCGTCCTTATCAGGACGAAGGCAAAATGGAAAAAGAATTTAATTAGAAAGTTTCTTTTATTAACTAGTATTAAGTTTGCGCTTGGTAATTCTGTACTTTTACCAGTGAATCATGAGAAAATGTTTTTCTAATCTACAAACTCGAAGGTTTTTGCAAATCCTTCCAAGAAAATCAGTGAATGTGGCAACTCTGCTACTAAGCGAAAGCTACACCAAAACGAATGATGAAAATATTTTCATTTATCGAACAAAAGGACGGCCTTCCATCTGCATTGTAAAGTCTATAAATAGGAACACCATGATGAAAACTGTGCTCATTCGGTGTGAGCTGCGAAAGGGGAAAGATGTATGTACGCAGTAAAAACAATCTTCGGCAAGGTTTGAATTGTTTTAAAAGATTCCCGTCTTGTATCAACATAGACAAACCGTCCTTATCAGGACGAAGGCAAAATGGAAAAAGAATTTAATTAGAAAGTTTCTTTTATTAACTAGTATTAAGTTTGCACTTGGTAATTCTGTACTTTTACCAGTGAATCATGAGAAAATGTTTTTCTAATCTACAAACTCGAAGGTTTTTGCAAATCCTTCCAAGAAAATCAGTGAATGTGGCAACTCTGCTACTAAGCGAAAGCTACACCAAAACGAATGATGAAAATATTTTCATTAATCGAACAAAAGGACGGCCTTCCATCTGCATTGTAAAGTCTATAAATAGGAACACCATGATGAAAACTGTGCTCATTCGGTGTGAGCTGCGAAAGGGGAAAGATGTATGTACGCAGTAAAAACAATCGTCGGCAAGGTTTGAATTGTTTTAAAAGATTCCCGTCTTGTATCAACATAGACAAACCGTCCTTATCAGGACGAAGGCAAAATGGAAAAAGAATTTAATTAGAAAGTTTCTTTTATTAACTAGTATTAAGTTTGCGCTTGGTAATTCTGTACTTTTACCAGTGAATCATGAGAAAATGTTTTTCTAATCTACAAACTCGAAGGTTTTTGCAAATCCTTCCAAGAAAATCATAGAATGTGGCAACTCTACTACTAAGCGAAAGCTACACCAAAACGAATGATGAAAATATTTTCATTTATCGAACAAAAGGACGGCCTTCCATCTGCATTGTAAAGTCTATAAATAGGAACACCTTGATGCGAGGCGTACTCATTCGGAGTGAGCTGCGAAAGGGGAAAGATGTATGTACGCAGTAAAAACAATCGTCGGTAAGGTTTTAATTGTTTTAAAAGATTCCCGTCTTGTATCAACATAGCTATCTACAAACCGTCCTTATTAGGACGAATGTAAAATGGAAAAAGAATTTAATTAGAAAGTTTCTTTTATTAACTAGTATTAAGTTTGCGCTTGGTAATTCTGTACTTTTACCAGTGAATCATGAGAAAATGTTTTTCTAATCTACAAACTCGAAGGTTTTTGCAAATCCTTCCAAGAAAATCAGTGAATGTCGCAACTCTGACACTAAGCGAAAGCTACACCAAAACGAATGATGAAAAGATGGGTTGGTGATGTATATGACATAACAGGGGTGTCGTGACCACACTTCGAAGTTATTTCAAATCTTGCAAAGCATAAATTGACATAATTTCAATGATTGTTCCTTTATGAATGAAATGACAAATTTTCAGGTCAACGCGGCAATAACTTTGCAATTTATAGAACAATTTTATATTTTTAGTTATCATATATTAACTGTCATCTCTTCCAAACAACTTAACCCTCTGCTGCCAACCCCGTGGTTTTGCAGGGTTAAGGAGAATCATTGTAAAATGTCCAATACATGATTTTATGTTGTTACCTCCACTAAAAACACTTCAGAACACTCCCACCTGTCATACATGCACATTGTCTGCTTGTTGAAATCATTATATGAAATTATTGACCTGTATTCAATGCGGAGAACTCGTTAATAAAATTGTTTTGCTGAATATACTAACGAACGGGATCCCCAGGAAAATTTCGCTGAGCCCGGTGAATCGAACTTAATGCGTAAAATTTAGCCATTTGAAAGAGATACAAGCAGAATTTTAAGAATATGATCATCGCGGTTATGTCCCGGACATTACCCGCTCCTAGGTTTTTGCTAAGTGTGTTCATTTTTGTACGAAAAAGATTCCGATGGTTGTTTCGAGAGATTTTAACATTGATATTTCAAAGGAAGAAAATTGTTCATTTCATGAATGAATGTCTCAACCAGCTTAGAATCCAGCGCATCCCCTATCAACGCAGACGCCAACAATAAAGGTTCTTTTCAAAACCACCATAATTATTATAAAGAATAACTTGAAACAATCCCACATATTTCATTGAGTATCATTCGATTTGAATTACAAGTCAAACGAGTAGTCACGACACTCCGGTTATGTCCTAGACATTACCCACCCATCTTTTTACGGTTGCTCAATCTCTCTCTCTCTCTCTCTCTCTCTCTCTCTCTCTCTCTCTCTCTCTCTCTCTCTCTCTCTCTCTCTCTCTCTCTCTCTCTTCCTGTGTGTGTGTGTGTGTGTGTGTGTGTGTGTGTGTTGTAATTGCTTCCTGATTGATACAGTACTAACTCACCAGCCATCAACTTTACTTTTATCATTCAGACCAATTAAAGGTACGCAAATTCATAGGTAGACAGGTAGGTGAAAGCGTGGTAAGCTAAAACGTGCGCGCGCGAAAAAAAGAGTCGGTCGGCGGTTCGTTGCTATCGAGAAACGAGCCGTTTTGTCCCATGATACGCAAGCTCAGGAGAAAGAAAAAGGAAATGCATATATGAAAAAAGGGAAACCCAGCGACTGAGCGCGTTGTAGTGTTACGACGGTCTCTCGCATATCCATCAAAATCGCACATTAAACAGTACGCCCCTGCAACGTGGATGAAAATTATGAAGGATACATTTCAAACTAATTCTTTTTTCTAAACATTTGGTGGCCCTGAAAAGGGCCTTTTGTGTTGTCGTGAACGTCGTGGTAGGGCTTAACCACCAAAACCGTACAATGTGCGTCCCTGGCGTTTAAGCGCATAGACGACATCCATCGCAGTGACGGTCTTCCGTTTGGCATGTTCAGTGTACGTCACAGCGTCCCGGATAACGTTTTCCAGAAAAATCTTCAGCACACCACGGGTTTCCTCGTATATCAAACCGGAGATTCGCTTCACTCCTCCACGTCGAGCCAGACGACGAATGGCGGGTTTGGTGATGCCCTGGATATTGTCACGAAGCACCTTGCGGTGCCGCTTAGCGCCTCCCTTGCCGAGCCCTTTGCCACGGCCAGTCATCTTCTTGGTTGTTGTAGGTAATAACTTAGTAGGCTAGCGCAGCACACCTGCAGCAGCGAGATTCCAATACCGAATGTTGCAATTCGGCCCATTGAGTAGCGCTTTTATACTGATGCACACACATTCTCAGTCGCCGCCGCATAGGAAGATTACCATGGCTGCTATCTATATGCTTACTCGTGATGTGTTGGTTTGAAGGGGAAATAGCGCGAACACGAAGTTCACTGTTGCCACTGTTTTAGTAGCTTGGGATTGCCGAAATCTGCTTTATCCGGACTAATGCTGACATGGTAGCATTTTCCCTGGAAAACGATTGCCCGGAAATTGATTCTCCTGAAAAAGAAAGAAAGAAAAAGTAAATCGAAAAACAAACGGGTTTTTTTTTTAACTTATAAAGATTTTCTATACATCCGTCTACATGGTACGTTATATTGGCTTCTATGGTACTTAAATATCGATATCTGATACTGATCTATGATGGAACAAATTGTTACTGATGAACAAACTATTTCTGTTTGATATTCTTCTACTGTTGGAATTTTATTGATTTCTAGGCGATTTTTTTTGCTCATACATAGTTTTTCTTTTTAGGAATATTTTGTCGTGACTAACGACTTACCTTTCAATATAGGGGCCCCTTTTCAAAATTTCGGCAGAAAAATGATGTAAGATTTTGAACGCTTATATCTTTTGTTGTACTGAATGGATTTAATCAATTTCTTCGGCATTTTGTCGAAAATATTTGTACCAATGTTGTATTAAATTTTGGAATATGTAGGACATTCATTATCAACGGAAAAATAGTGTTTTGAAAAATCTTTCGAAAACGACTCGGAAAAGTGAAAATTTTCAGCCCATCCCGCACAGAGCCGTCAAAATGGTGCAGCAAATAAACAATAAAATAATGAAAAGTTTATATATAGGTTCACTACATGTTTGTTCCTTTGATTATTCGTATTGGGTTGCTTGACGAGAGCAGTTGGTGGGGGAAAGCCGGCATATTAGTTTCGGTTATGTCATTAGAACCCGGGCGGAAAGGAAAGGCTCATGCACGCCACGAGAACGAGCGAGAAAGCGATAGTAGTGAATATTAGCGAAAGCGTTACGTACAATTTGAACCTTAATAACTTTTCTTCTACTAAACGGATTGCCAATCTTGTTTCATAAATCGGAAGGAAAACGTTCAACGCTTGCTACCGATACGTTGTTTGCTATATAAAATTTGTTTAAATAGTTCAAAAACTACTTTAAATGAGAATCAACATTAATGATAAAACCTATAAATAGGGGTGTCGCAGCTTTTCTCAAAGCCAGACGTGTGTAAGACGCAGTGCATAACAGACGTGCGTGGTCGTGAGAAGCTGCATCGGACGACCAATCAAATTGGCTACCACCGGAGAGAGGAAAAACGGTGGTGGCGGTGAGAAGGCCAAAAAGCCAAAGGCTAAGAAACGCAGTCACTGAAAAGGCGGTAGTAACTGCCACTAAAAATGCTACCAAAACATCGAAGGCTGCAAAGCGTACTCATTCGGTGTGAGCTACGAAAGGGGAAAGATTGTATGGATGTACGCAGTAAAAACAATCTTCGGCAAGGTTTGAATTGTTTTAAAAGATTCCCGTCTTGTATCAACATAGACAAACCGTCCTTATCAGGACGAAGGCAAAATGGAAAAAGAATTTAATTAGAAAGTTTCTTTTATTAACTAGTATTAAGTTTGCGCTTGGTAATTCTGTACTTTTACCAGTGAATCATGAGAAAATGTTTTTCTAATCTACAAACTCGAAGGTTTTTGCAAATCCTTCCAAGAAAATCAGTGAATGTGACAACTCTGCTACTAAGCGAAAGCTACACCAAAACGAATGATGAAAATATTTTCATTTATCGAACAAAAGGACGGCCTTCCATCTGCATTGTAAAGTCTATAAATAGGAACACCATGATGAAAACTGTGCTCATTCGGTGTGAGCTGCGAAAGGGGAAAGATGTATGTACGCAGTAAAAACAATCTTCGGCAAGGTTTGAATTGTTTTAAAAGATTCCCGTCTTGTATCAACATAGACAAACCGTCCTTATCAGGACGAAGGCAAAATGGAAAAAGAATTTAATTAGAAAGTTTCTTTTATTAACTAGTATTAAGTTTGCACTTGGTAATTCTGTACTTTTACCTGTGAATCGTAAGAAAATGTTTTTCTAATCTACAAACCCGAAGGTTTTTGCAAATCCTTCCAAGAAAATCAGTGAATGTGGCAACTCTGCCACTAAGCGAAAGCTACACCAAAACGAATGATGAAAATATTTTCATTTATCGAACAAAAGGACGGCCTTCCATCTGCATTGTAAAGTCTATAAATAGGAACACCATGATGAAAACTGTGCTCATTCGGTGTGAGCTGCGAAAGGGGAAAGATGTATGTACGCAGTAAAAACAATCGTCGGCAAGGTTTGAATTGTTTTAAAAGATTCCCGTCTTGTATCAACATAGACAAACCGTCCTTATCAGGACGAAGGCAAAATGGAAAAAGAATTTAATTAGAAAGTTTCTTTTATTAACTAGTATTAAGTTTGCGCTTGGTAATTCTGTACTTTTACCAGTGAATCATGAGAAAATGTTTTTCTAATCTACAAACTCGAAGGTTTTTGCAAATCCTTCCAAGAAAATCAGTGAATGTGGCAACTCTGCTACTAAGCGAAAGCTACACCAAAACGAATGATGAAAATATTTTCATTTATCGAACAAAAGGACGGCCTTCCATCTGCATTGTAAAGTCTATAAATAGGAACACCATGATGAAAACTGTGCTCATTCGGTGTGAGCTGCGAAAGGGGAAAGATGTATGTACGCAGTAAAAACAATCTTCGGCAAGGTTTGAATTGTTTTAAAAGATTCCCGTCTTGTATCAACATAGACAAACCGTCCTTATCAGGACGAAGGCAAAATGGAAAAAGAATTTAATTAGAAAGTTTCTTTTATTAACTAGTATTAAGTTTGCACTTGGTAATTCTGTACTTTTACCTGTGAATCGTAAGAAAATGTTTTTCTAATCTACAAACCCGAAGGTTTTTGCAAATCCTTCCAAGAAAATCAGTGAATGTGGCAACTCTGCCACTAAGCGAAAGCTACACCAAAACGAATGATGAAAATATTTTCATTTATCGAACAAAAGGACGGCCTTCCATCTGCATTGTAAAGTCTATAAATAGGAACACCATGATGAAAACTGTGCTCATTCGGTGTGAGCTGCGAAAGGGGAAAGATGTATGTACGCAGTAAAAACAATCGTCGGCAAGGTTTGAATTGTTTTAAAAGATTCCCGTCTTGTATCAACATAGACAAACATAGAATTTAATTAGAAAGTTTCTTTTATTAACTAGTATTAAGTTTGCGCTTGGTAATTCTGTACTTTTACCAGTGAATCATGAGAAAATGTTTTTCTAATCTACAAACTCGAAGGTTTTTGCAAATCCTTCCAAGAAAATCAGTGAATGTGGCAACTCTGCTACTAAGCGAAAGCTACACCAAAACGAATGATGAAAATATTTTCATTAATCGAACAAAAGGACGGCCTTCCATCTGCATTGTAAAGTCTATAAATAGGAACACCATGATGAAAACTGTGCTCATTCGGTGTGAGCTGCGAAAGGGGAAAGATGTATGTACGCAGTAAAAACAATCGTCGGCAAGGTTTGAATTGTTTTAAAAGATTCCCGTCTTGTATCAACATAGACAAACCGTCCTTATCAGGACGAAGGCAAAATGGAAAAAGAATTTAATTAGAAAGTTTCTTTTATTAACTAGTATTAAGTTTGCGCTTGGTAATTCTGTACTTTTACCAGTGAATCATGAGAAAATGTTTTTCTAATCTACAAACTCGAAGGTTTTTGCAAATCCTTCCAAGAAAATCATAGAATGTGGCAACTCTACTACTAAGCGAAAGCTACACCAAAACGAATGATGAAAATATTTTCATTTATCGAACAAAAGGACGGCCTTCCATCTGCATTGTAAAGTCTATAAATAGGAACACCTTGATGCGAGGCGTACTCATTCGGAGTGAGCTGCGAAAGGGGAAAGATGTATGTACGCAGTAAAAACAATCGTCGGTAAGGTTTTAATTGTTTTAAAAGATTCCCGTCTTGTATCAACATAGCTATCTACAAACCGTCCTTATTAGGACGAATGTAAAATGGAAAAAGAATTTAATTAGAAAGTTTCTTTTATTAACTAGTATTAAGTTTGCGCTTGGTAATTCTGTACTTTTACCAGTGAATCATGAGAAAATGTTTTTCTAATCTACAAACTCGAAGGTTTTTGCAAATCCTTCCAAGAAAATCAGTGAATGTCGCAACTCTGACACTAAGCGAAAGCTACACCAAAACGAATGATGAAAAGATGGGTTGGTGATGTATATGACATAACAGGGGTGTCGTGACCACACTTCGAAGTTATTTCAAATCTTGCAAAGCATAAATTGACATAATTTCAATGATTGTTCCTTTATGAATGAAATGACAAATTTTCAGGTCAACGCGGCAATAACTTTGCAATTTATAGAACAATTTTATATTTTTAGTTATCATATATTAACTGTCATCTCTTCCAAACAACTTAACCCTCTGCTGCCAACCCCGTGGTTTTGCAGGGTTAAGGAGAATCATTGTAAAATGTCCAATACATGATTTTATGTTGTTACCTCCACTAAAAACACTTCAGAACACTCCCACCTGTCATACATGCACATTGTCTGCTTGTTGAAATCATTATATGAAATTATTGACCTGTATTCAATGCGGAGAACTCGTTAATAAAATTGTTTTGCTGAATATACTAACGAACGGGATCCCCAGGAAAATTTCGCTGAGCCCGGTGAATCGAACTTAATGCGTAAAATTTAGCCATTTGAAAGAGATACAAGCAGAATTTTAAGAATATGATCATCGCGGTTATGTCCCGGACATTACCCGCTCCTAGGTTTTTGCTAAGTGTGTTCATTTTTGTACGAAAAAGATTCCGATGGTTGTTTCGAGAGATTTTAACATTGATATTTCAAAGGAAGAAAATTGTTCATTTCATGAATGAATGTCTCAACCAGCTTAGAATCCAGCGCATCCCCTATCAACGCAGACGCCAACAATAAAGGTTCTTTTCAAAACCACCATAATTATTATAAAGAATAACTTGAAACAATCCCACATATTTCATTGAGTATCATTCGATTTGAATTACAAGTCAAACGAGTAGTCACGACACTCCGGTTATGTCCTAGACATTACCCACCCATCTTTTTTTTTTTGCAAATCTAATGAAAAGCTGAAAAAATCAAGTCTGGCAACACTGGCTCCGGAATGGAAATGGTGGGGGAAGTATAGTAGCCGAATCGAACCGTATACAGAACGAAAAGGCACATGGCACGTACACGAGCGAGACAGGCGATAGTAGTGTTTATTCGCGACTATAAAAAAAATCGGTCGGTCTGTTTTGGTCATCATTCGTCGTTTGAACAGCATCACAGTGGTATCAGTAGTAGAGCAGAATTTTCGCGCCATGGCCCGTACGAAACAGACCGCCCGCAAGTCCACCGGAGGGAAAGCTCCCCGCAAACAGTTGGCAACGAAGGCTGCCCGTAAAAGTGCCCCAGCTACGGGTGGCGTTAAGAAGCCCCATCGCTACAGACCAGGAACTGTCGCGCTGCGAGAAATTCGTCGCTATCAGAAGTCGACAGAGCTACTAATCCGCAAGCTGCCCTTCCAGCGTCTGGTTCGTGAGATCGCGCAGGACTTCAAAACCGATCTGCGCTTCCAGAGCTCAGCCGTCATGGCCCTTCAAGAAGCCAGCGAGGCTTACCTGGTTGGTTTGTTCGAGGATACCAATCTGTGCGCTATCCATGCCAAGCGAGTGACCATCATGCCGAAAGACATCCAACTGGCTCGCCGGATCCGTGGGGAGCGGGCCTAAATTTGGTGTGTGCCCATCACCCCCCAGAACGAAACAGCAACAAACGGTCCTTTTCAGGACCACAACCAATCATATTTTACTAAGAATTATTAGCAGAAATTTTCCGTTTCCCTCCAAAAATGCTCAGGCGGGTGGCTGTGTGTGTTTGTTAGACAGCACGCCGATGGGGGATTTTTTGCCAGCAGCACCACCTCGTACCGATCGACAGTAGTAGCGTGTGAAAAACAAGACCCATTGAGGGAAATCTTGCGCGGCCGATTTGTGATTTAGCACCAAATCGATGAGTGAACTTTTGAGAGATTGGGTGAAATCGTCAATGCCATGATATGAGGGAAACTATTATTAAGCGTCTGACGAGCATTGCAAAAAAAAAAAACTTGTGCAATGCTCACAGAAATGTACGTTGATGATTATCGGAGTGAAAATCAAATTAACTCTTTTTATCAGAAGAAAATAGTCGCCCTGAAAAGGGCGGTTTTTACGGCTAGAAAGGAGCGGGATTTAAGTTGCTGCGGAGGCCCTCTTTTCAGTCTTCTTCGGCAGCAGTACGGCCTGTATGTTAGGCAACACGCCACCCTGAGCAATGGTCACACCGGAGAGCAGTTTGTTCAGCTCTTCGTCATTTCGAATGGCCAGCTGCAGATGACGGGGGATGATTCTGGTCTTTTTGTTATCGCGAGCAGCGTTTCCTGCCAGCTCCAGTACTTCGGCGGCAAGATATTCCATCACAGCTGCCAAGTAGACGGGTGCTCCGGCACCGACACGTTCAGCATAATTTCCCTTCCTCAGCAGACGGTGAATTCGGCCAACAGGGAACTGGAGACCGGCACGAACTGAGCGGGATTTTGGCTTTCCCTTCACTTTTCCTCCTTTACCGCGTGCAGACATTGTTGTAGGTTTATCGCTGTGCGCGTTCGTGTGTAGTCACGTAGACAATACGAGTAACACTGATGCCACTCGCGCACACAGCACCCCTTGTTATGCATTCGCTTCATTGCACATCGTTCGCCAAAGGGGCGGAGTAGCGAACGAACGAAACGCGCTAAACACAAAAAAGATGGGTGGGTAATGTCTAGGACATAACCGGAGTGTCGTGACTACTCGTTTGACTTGTAATTCAAATCGAATGATACTCAATGAAATATGTGGGAATGTTTCAAGTTATTCTTTATAATAATTATGGTGGTTCTGAAAAGAACCTTTGTTGTTGGCGTCTGCGTTGATCGGGGATGCGCTGGATTCTAAGCTCGTTGAGACATTCATTCATGAAATGAACAAATTTCATATTTTCTTGCTTTGAACTATCAATGTTAAAATCTCTCGAAACAACCATCGGAATCTTTTCCGTACAGAAATGAACACGCTTAGCGAAAAACTAGGGGCGGGTAATGTCCGGGACATAACCGCGATGCTCATATTCTTAAAATTCTGCTTGTATCTCCTTCAAATGGCTAAATTTTGCGCATTAAGTTCGATTCACCGGGCTCAGCGAAATTTTCCTGGGGATCCCGTTCGTTAGTATATTCAGCAAAACAATTTTATTACCGAGTTCTCCGCGTTGAATACAGGTCAATAATTTCATATAATGATTTCAACATGCAGACAATGTACATGTATGACAGGTGGGAGTGTTCTGAAGTGGTTTTAGTGGAGGTAACAACATAAAATCATGTATTGGACATTTTACAATGATTCTCCTTAACCCTGCAAAACCACGTGGTTGGCAGCAGAGGGTTAAGTTGTTTGGAAGAGATGACAGTTAATATATGATAACTAAAAATATAAAATTGTTCTATAAATTGCAAAGTTATTGCCGCGTTGACCTGAAAATTTGTCATTTCATTCATAAAGGAACAATCATTGAAATTATGTCAATTTATGCTTTGCAAGATTTGAAATAACTTCGAAGTGTGGTCACGACACCCCTGTTATGTCATATACATTACCAACCCATCTTTTTCCATTTTGCCTTTGTCCTAATAAGGACGGTTTGTGGATAACTATGTTGATACAAGACGGGAATCTTTTAAAACAATTCAAACCTTGCAGACGATTGTTTTTACTGCGTACATCCATACGATCTTTCCCCTTTCGCAGCTCACGCCGAATGAGCACACTTTTCATCAAGCTGTTCCTATTTATTGACTTTACAATGCAGATGGAAGGATGTCCTTTTGTTCGATAAATGAAAATATTTTCATCATTCGTTTTGGTGTAGCTTTCGCTTAGTGGCAGAGTTGCCACATTCACTGATTTTCTTGGAAGGATTTGCAAAAACCTTCGGGTTTGTAGATTGGAAAAACATTTTCTTATGATTCACTGGTAAAAGTACAGAATTACCAAGTGCAAACTTAATACTAGTTAATAAAATAAACTTTCTAATTAAATTCTTTTTCCATTTTGCCTTCGTCCTAATAAGGACGGTTTGTGGATAACTATGTTGATACAAGACGGGAATCTTTTAAAACAATTCAAACCTTGCAGACGATTGTTTTTACTGCGTACATCCATACGATCTTTCCCCTTTCGCAGCTCACGCCGAATGAGCACACTTTTCATCAAGCTGTTCCTATTTATTGACTTTACAATGCAGATGGAAGGACGTCCTTTTGTTCGATAAATGAAAATATTTTCATCATTCGTTTTGGTGTAGCTTTCGCTTAGTGGCAGAGTTGCCACATTCACTGATTTTCTTGGAAGGATTTGCAAAAAACCTTCGGGTTTGTAGATTGGAAAAACATTTTCTTATGATTCACTGGTAAAAGTACAGAATTACCAAGCGCAAACTTAATACTAGTTAATAAAAGAAACTTTCTAATTAAATTCTTTTTCCATTTTGCCTTTGTCCTAATAAGGACGGTTTGTGGATAACTATGTTGATTCAAGACGGGAATCTTTTAAAACAATTCAAACCTTGCCGACGATTGTTTTTACTGCGTACATCCGTACGATCTTTCCCCTTTCGCAGCTCACACCGAATGAGCACGGTTTTCATCATGGTGTTCCTTTTTATTGACTTTACAATGCAGATGGAAGGACGTCCTTTTGTTCGATAAATGAAAATATTTTCATCATTCGTTTTGGTGTAGCTTTCGCTTAGTGGCAGAGTTGCCACATTCACTGATTTTCTAGGAGGGATTTGCAAAAACCTTCGGGTTTGTAGATTGGAAAAACATTTTCTTATGATTCACTGGTAAAAGTACAGAATTACCAAGGGCAAACTTAACACTAGTTAATAAAAGAAACTTTCTAATTAAATTCTTTTTCCATTTTGCCTTCGTCCTAATAAGGACGGTTTGTGGATAACTATGTTGATACAAGACGGGAATCTTTTAAAACAATTCAAACCTTGCAGACGATTGTTTTTACTGCGTACATCCATACGATCTTTCCCCTTTCGCAGCTCACACCGAATGAGCACGGTTTTCATCATGGTGTTCCTTTTTATTGACTTTACAATGCAGATGGAAGGACGTCCTTTTGTTCGATAAATGAAAATATTTTCATCATTCGTTTTGGTGTAGCTTTCGCTTAGTTGCCACATTCACTGATTTTCTTGGAAGGATTTGCAAAAACCTTCGGGTTTGTAGATTGGAAAAACATTTTCTTATGATTCACTGGTAAAAGTACAGAATTACCAAGCGCAAACTTAATACTAGTTAATAAAAGAAACTTTCTAATTAAATTCTTTTTCCATTTTGCATTCGTCCTAATAAGGACGGTTTGTGGATAACTATGTTGATACAAGACGGGAATCTTTTAAAACAATTCAAACCTTGCCGACGATTGTTTTTACTGCGTACATCCATACGATCTTTCCCCTTTCGCAGCTCACACCGAATGAGTACGCTTTGCAGTCTTCGATGTTTTGGTGGCATTTTTAGTGGCAGTTACTACCGCTTTTTCAGTGACTGCGTTTCTTAGCCTTTGGCTTTTTGGCCTTCTCACCGCCACCACCTCCACCAACGTTTTTCTGCTTCTCTCCGATGGTAGCTGATTTGATTGGTCGTCCGATGCAGCTTCTCACGACCACGCACGTCTGTTATGCACTGCGTCTTACACACGTCTGGTTTTGAGATAAACTGCGACACCCCTATTTATTGGTTTTATCATTAATGTTGATTCTCATTTAAAGTAGTTTTTGAACTATTTAAACAAATTTTATATAGCAAACAACGTATCGGTAGCAAGCGTTGAACGTTTTCCTTCCGATTTATGAAACAAGATTGGCAATCCGTTTAGTAGAAGAAAAGTTATTAACGTTCAAAATGTACGTAACGCTTTCGCTAATATGCACTACTATCGCTTTCTCGCTCGTTCTCGTGGCGTGCATGAGCCTTTCCTTTCCGTCCGACTTCTAATGGCTTAACCAAAATTAATATCCCGGCTTTCCCCCACCAACTGCTCTCGTCAAGCAACCCAATACGAATAATCATAGGAACAAACATGTAGTGGACCTTTATATAAACTTTTCATTATTTTATTGTTCATTTGCTGCACCATTTTGACGGCTCTGTGCGGGATGGGCTGAAAATTTTCACTTTTCCGAGTCGTTTTCGAAAGATTTTTCAAAACACTATTTTTCCGTTGATAATGAATATCCTACATATTCCAAAATTTAATACAACATTGGTACAAATATTTTCGACAAAATGCCGAAGAAATTGATTAAATCCATTCAGTACAACAAAAGATATAAGCGTTCAAAATCTTACATCATTTTTCTTCCGAAATTTTGAAAAGGGGCCCCTATATTGAAAGGTAAGTCGTTAGTCACGACAAAAAGGACGAACCTTCGTCTCGCTACACGATCGTATATAAGCGATATGTAGTGATTTTTGCTACCAATCGAATCATTCGTGTTTCGACTAGCGAGCTGAACGGACGCTCCCGAATAAGCGAGCATAGGCAAGCAATCGGAGTTCATACAGTAGCAAAGTGGAAAAAAAACTGCGCATTTAGTTTCGTCTCCCGCGAGTGCGACAACCGGCATAGACCGGGAAAGCCTCCGCTGCCCTTTGCGTTAGGGTAGTGTCCGCCGGAATAGAAAAACAAATTGCCATTGGAAATAAAAACAGTGTGAAAGTGAAAAAACAGTTCTGCCGTCGATCGGACAGGTTATTTTTGAGTGCAAAGTGAAGTGAAAAACCACGTAACTCGACTCGTTTCCCGTGATAGTGAAAACCGGTATCGACCGGGAAGCACTACCGGATGCAAAAACCCGCGAAAAGTGACGCTATAGGTGTGAAATCGATAAGTGACGCTGTAAGCAGTGAAAAAACCGCCTGCCGCGAGTGACGCGGTCGGACGTGTCGCAACAGGTAGTGAAAAAATCGCCAGTGAAGCCAACTGTTGTGCAAAAGCTTAGCTTACGGAAGTGAAGTGACGCTATCGGCACAGACAAACAGACGTATCGCCGCTATCAGAACGCGGCCAGTGTTGTGCAAAAGTGACGGAATCGGTAAATAAAAATCCTACAACGGATAGTGATTGCAAACGGCACAGTGCGTAAAACCAGTTTTTAGTTGATTGTATTTTTTGCCTCTTCAATTTCCCTGCAATAAATCTGCAACGTTACCAGTGATCGGCTAGATTATTTCGGCCGGCCGAATGGCCTCAACATCGACGTACGGGCTGCCTCGGCCGCCGGATGATACTGGAGCTGGATGTCCGAGCTGGATGGACCCAGAGGGAAAGCACGGCAAGGTGATCGTACTTTCACTCAAGGCTGCTAATGAGGGAGTGTTGCCAAAAAACCATCCCTTCACCGTCGGTAAGTCAATCCAACTTTTAATTGGTAATGCATATACCGCTACAACCGAATCAAAAGGGACCAAATATATTTTAAAAGTAAGACAGCAAGTTCACGCCACCAAACTGCTTGGGATGAAAACATTGTTCGACGGCACACCGGTTGAAATTACAGCGCATCCCACGCTTAACTACAGTAGGTGCATTGTAAACTGTTCGGAGGTCAATGAAATGTCACAGGAAGATTTGCTAACCGAGCTTGCTCCCCAAGGAGTGATAGCAATACGCCGGTTCACCAAAATGGTGGACAAGGTGAAAGTCAATACGTCCACCATGGTACTTACGATGGAAGGAACCACCTGGCCACAGTTCATATATTTTGGAGCACTCAGAGTACCGACGCGATTTTATTACCCCGTACCCATGCTATGCTTCAACTGTCTCGAGTATGGACACACAAAAGCTCGCTGCAAAAGTGCATCCAGATGCCAAAACTGCTCGGCCCACGAGCACAAGGCTGAAGACTGTAAGGGGGCAGCTAACTGTTTCCACTGTAAGGAAGGGCATAAACCAACCGACCGGAACTGCCCGGTATATAAACGGGAAAATGAAATTGTCAAGATAAAGGCGGAACAAGGGTTATCGTTCGGAGAGGCTAAAAAAATATACGACAGTCGCGTTGGTGCAAAATCGTACGCCAACATAAGCAAAAGGCTAATAGTACCACAAGAAAGCAACAGCAAGGACAAAGAAATTGAAAGTCTAAAAGCAGAGATAACTGCCCTTCGGAACCAGCTCACTTCTGTCATCGCCGAACTTAAGAGTCGCCCAAGCTGCCAATGCAAAAAAACTGTTGAAGGGAAAATATCAAAGCAAGAACAACGGAACAAACGTGCTAAGGAAATATCACCGGAAATAACAACTGGAACCGAATTTCGTCCTCCCCCTTTGAAAAAAGTTTCTTCAAAAATGAATAATAGCACCCAACCTGGCAACAATAGTCAAATAGTAACAACACAACCGATGTTAGAAGACCCGATTGAAACCGTCAATTCTGATACTAATACGGAAGAAATGAGCATCACGGATAATGAATCTGACCGATCCGATACAATTGTCATTAATCGAAAGGGGAAAAAGAAATTTTATCGAACCAATAATGCAACCACCAACCAACAATAATAGAAGGAAGAACCGAGTTAATTTAGTTGACAACAATTTTGCACTACAATGGAACATCAGAGGATTAAGAGGCAGACTACCGGAACTGCAGTTGCTAATTAACCAATACTCTCCTAGTATATTGGCACTGCAAGAAACTATGACGCCAATCAATTCAACCCCTACCATCAAAGACTATGAAATGCACCTGATTGAAGGATCCAACAATAATATCAAACACGGAGTTGCACTTGGTGTGAGAAAGGGCATTCCTCACAACAGACTGCAAATTAAAACCGACATGCAAGCAGTAGCCGTCCAAATAGATACTGGTTCCAAAACAACGGTTGCCAGTATATACATACCCCCAAGCGAATATTCATCCAAGAAAATCGAAGAACAGCTTAATGAACTGATTCTACAGTTGCCTGAACCAGTAGTGCTGCTGGGGGACTTCAATGCCGCTAGCACCGAGTGGGGTTCCAAGTACACTGATCGGAAAGGACAAATGCTAGAAAAATTCCTCAGAGACAAAGGACTGATTTGTCTCAACGACGGCACGGACACCAGAATCGATTTCTCAAACGGTAAAATGACTGCAATTGACCTCTCGATAGTATCCTGGCAAATTTCAGACAAATTCAGCTGGCAAGTGGAGGATGACAACCATGGCAGTGATCACTTCCCTGTCAGACTGATCACTGGCCGTTCGTCTCCGACAGTTTGTGCAAGACCTCGATGGCGATACGACGACGGGAATTGGGAGAAATTCCAGGAAGAGATAAATCGAAATCTGAATCTATCGAAAGAATATACGGCCAATGAATTCAGCCAGCTCATTTTCAACGCGGCCAAGAAATCGATTCCACGGACTAGTGGCCGCCCGGGACCCAAATCGGTACCGTGGTGGAATGATGAAGTAAAGAAAGCTGTAAAATACAGAAGGAAAACACTTCGAGCACTCCGACGGTTGAACAACAACGATGCAAAAAAGGATCAGGCCCTAAAAGAGTTTCAGACAGCACGAAAGAATGCAAGGACTGCTATCGATGAAGCTAAGAAGTCCAGTTGGAAGAAATTCGTCGAAGAAATCAATCCGGCCACAAATTCCAAGAAGATTTGGGAAAAAATCGATGCTCTTAGCGGTAAAAGGCGGAACAATAAAAGATGGGTGGGTAATGTCTAGGACATAACCGGAGTGTCGTGACTACTCGTTTGACTTGTAATTCAAATCGAATGATACTCAATGAAATATGTGGGAATGTTTCAAGTTATTCTTTATAATAATTATGGTGGTTTTGAAAAGAACCTTTATTGTTGGCGTCTGCGTTGATAGGGGATGCGCTGGATTCTAAGCTGGTTGAGACATTCATTCATGAAATGAACAATTTTCTTGCTTTGAAATATCAATGTTAAAATCTCTCGAAACAACCATCGGAATCTTTTTCGTACAGAAATGAACACACTTAGCAAAAAACTAGGAGCGGGTAATGTCCGGGACATAACCGCGATGATCATATTCTTAAAATTCTGCTTGTATCTCTTTCAAATGGCTAAATTTTACGCATTAAGTTCGATTCACCGGGCTCAGTGAAATTTTCCTGGGGATCCCGTTCGTTAGTATATTCAGCAAAACAATTTTATTACCGAGTTCTCCGTATTGAATACAGGTCAATAATTTCATATAATGATTTCAACAAGCAGACAATGTGCATGTATGACAGGTGGGAGTGTTCTGAAGTGGTTTTAGTGGAGGTAACAACATAAAATCATGTATTGGACATTTTACAATGATTCTCCTTAACCCTGCAAAACCACGGGGTTGGCAGCAGAGGGTTAAGTTGTTTGGAAGAGATGACAGTTAATATATGATAACTAAAAATATAAAATTGTTCTATAAATTGCAAAGTTATTGCCGCGTTGACCTGAAAATTTGTCATTTCATTCATAAAGGAACAATCATTGAAATTACGTCAATTTATGCTTTGCAAGATTTGAAATAACTTCGAAGTGTGGTCACGACACCCCTGTTATGTCATATACATCACCAACCTATCTTTTCATCATTCGTTTTGGTGTAGCTTTCGCTTAGTGGCAGAGTTGCGACATTCACTGATTTTCTTGGAAGGATTTGCAAAAACCTTCGAGTTTGTAGATTAGAAAAACATTTTCTTATAATTCACTGGTAAAAGTACAGAATTACCAAGCGCAAACTTAATACTAGTTAATAAAAGAAACTTTCTAATTAAATTCTTTTTCCATTTTACATTCGTCCTAATAAGGACGGTTTGTAGATAACTATGTTGATACAAGACGGGAATCTTTTAAAACAATTAAAACCTTACCGACGATTGTTTTTACTGCGTACATACATCTTTCCCCTTTCGCAGCTCACACCGAATGAGTACGCTTCGCATCAAGGTGTTCCTATTTATAGAATTTACAATGCAGATGGAAGGCCGTCCTTTTGTTCGATAAATGAAAATATTTTCATCATTCGTTTTGGTGTAGCTTTCGCTTAGTGGCAGAGTTGCCACATTCACTGATTTTCTTGGAAGGATTTGCAAAAACCTTCGGGTTTGTAGATTAGAAAAACATTTTCTTACGATTCACAGGTAAAAGTACAGAATTACCAAGCGCAAACTTAATACTAGTTAAAAAAGATGGGTGGGTAATGTCTAGGACATAACCGGAGTGTCGTGACTACTCGTTTGACTTGTAATTCAAATCGAATGATACTCAATGAAATATGTGGGAATGTTTCAAGTTATTCTTTATAATAATTATGGTGGTTTTGAAAAGAACCTTTATTGTTGGCGTCTGCGTTGATAGGGGATGCGCTGGATTCTAAGCTGGTTGAGACATTCATTCATGAAATGAACAATTTTCTTGCTTTGAAATATCAATGTTAAAATCTCTCGAAACAACCATCGGAATCTTTTTCGTACAGAAATGAACACACTTAGCAAAAAACTAGGAGCGGGTAATGTCCGGGACATAACCGCGATGATCATATTCTTAAAATTCTGCTTGTATCTCTTTCAAATGGCTAAATTTTACGCATTAAGTTCGATTCACCGGGCTCAGTGAAATTTTCCTGGGGATCCCGTTCGTTAGTATATTCAGCAAAACAATTTTATTACCGAGTTCTCCGTATTGAATACAGGTCAATAATTTCATATAATGATTTCAACAAGCAGACAATGTGCATGTATGACAGGTGGGAGTGTTCTGAAGTGGTTTTAGTGGAGGTAACAACATAAAATCATGTATTGGACATTTTACAATGATTCTCCTTAACCCTGCAAAACCACGGGGTTGGCAGCAGAGGGTTAAGTTGTTTGGAAGAGATGACAGTTAATATATGATAACTAAAAATATAAAATTGTTCTATAAATTGCAAAGTTATTGCCGCGTTGACCTGAAAATTTGTCATTTCATTCATAAAGGAACAATCATTGAAATTACGTCAATTTATGCTTTGCAAGATTTGAAATAACTTCGAAGTGTGGTCACGACACCCCTGTTATGTCATATACATCACCAACCTATCTTTTCATCATTCGTTTTGGTGTAGCTTTCGCTTAGTGGCAGAGTTGCGACATTCACTGATTTTCTTGGAAGGATTTGCAAAAACCTTCGAGTTTGTAGATTAGAAAAACATTTTCTTATAATTCACTGGTAAAAGTACAGAATTACCAAGCGCAAACTTAATACTAGTTAATAAAAGAAACTTTCTAATTAAATTCTTTTTCCATTTTACATTCGTCCTAATAAGGACGGTTTGTAGATAACTATGTTGATACAAGACGGGAATCTTTTAAAACAATTAAAACCTTACCGACGATTGTTTTTACTGCGTACATACATCTTTCCCCTTTCGCAGCTCACACCGAATGAGTACGCTTCGCATCAAGGTGTTCCTATTTATAGAATTTACAATGCAGATGGAAGGCCGTCCTTTTGTTCGATAAATGAAAATATTTTCATCATTCGTTTTGGTGTAGCTTTCGCTTAGTGGCAGAGTTGCCACATTCACTGATTTTCTTGGAAGGATTTGCAAAAACCTTCGGGTTTGTAGATTAGAAAAACATTTTCTTACGATTCACAGGTAAAAGTACAGAATTACCAAGCGCAAACTTAATACTAGTTAAAAAAGAAACTTTCTAATTAAATTCTTTTTCCATTTTGCCTTCGTCCTGATAAGGCCGGTTTGTCTATGTTGATACAAGACGGGAATCTTTTAAAACAATTCAAACCTTGCCGACGATTGTTTTTACTGCGTACATACATCTTTCCCCTTTCGCAGCTCACACCGAATGAGCACAGTTTTCATCATGGTGTTCCTATTTATAGACTTTACAATGCAGATGGAAGGCCGTCCTTTTGTTCGATAAATGAAAATATTTTCATCATTCGTTTTGGTGTAGCTTTCGCTTAGTGGCAGAGTTGCCACATTCACTGATTTTCTTGGAAGGATTTGCAAAAACCTTCGGGTTTGTAGATTAGAAAAACATTTTCTTACGATTCACAGGTAAAAGTACAGAATTACCAAGCGCAAACTTAATACTAGTTAAAAAAGAAACTTTCTAATTAAATTCTTTTTCCATTTTGCCTTCGTCCTGATAAGGCCGGTTTGTCTATGTTGATACAAGACGGGAATCTTTTAAAACAATTCAAACCTTGCCGACGATTGTTTTTACTGCGTACATACATCTTTCCCCTTTCGCAGCTCACACCGAATGAGCAGTTTTCATCATGGTGTTCCTATTTATAGACTTTACAATGCAGATGGAAGGCCGTCCTTTTGTTCGATAAATGAAAATATTTTCATCATTCGTTTTGGTGTAGCTTTCGCTTAGTAGCAGAGTTGCCACATTCACTGATTTTCTTGGAAGGATTTGCAAAAACCTTCGAGTTTGTAGATTAGAAAAACATTTTCTCATGATTCACTGGTAAAAGTACAGAATTACCAAGCGCAAACTTAATACTAGTTAATAAAAGAAACTTTCTAATTAAATTCTATGTTTGTCTATGTTGATACAAGACGGGAATCTTTTAAAACAATTCAAACCTTGCCGACGATTGTTTTTACTGCGTACATACATCTTTCCCCTTTCGCAGCTCACACCGAATGAGCACAGTTTTCATCATGGTGTTCCTATTTATAGACTTTACAATGCAGATGGAAGGCCGTCCTTTTGTTCGATAAATGAAAATATTTTCATCATTCGTTTTGGTGTAGCTTTCGCTTAGTGGCAGAGTTGCCACATTCACTGATTTTCTTGGAAGGATTTGCAAAAACCTTCGGGTTTGTAGATTAGAAAAACATTTTCTTACGATTCACAGGTAAAAGTACAGAATTATCAAGCGCAAACTTAATACTAGTTAATAAAAGAAACTTTCTAATTTAATTCTTTTTCCATTTTGCCTTCGTCCTGATAAGGCCGGTTTGTCTATGTTGATACAAGACGGGAATCTTTTAAAACAATTCAAACCTTGCCGACGATTGTTTTTACTGCGTACATACATCTTTCCCCTTTCGCAGCTCACACCGAATGAGCACAGTTTTCATCATGGTGTTCCTATTTATTGACTTTACAATGCAGATGGAAGGCCGTCCTTTTGTTCGATAAATGAAAATATTTTCATCATTCGTTTTGGTGTAGCTTTCGCTTAGTAGCAGAGTTGCCACATTCACTGATTTTCTTGGAAGGATTTGCAAAAACCTTCGAGTTTGTAGATTAGAAAAACATTTTCTCATGATTCACTGGTAAAAGTACAGAATTACCAAGCGCAAACTTAATACTAGTTAATAAAAGAAACTTTCTAATTAAATTCTATGTTTGTCTATGTTGATACAAGACGGGAATCTTTTAAAACAATTCAAACCTTGCCGACGATTGTTTTTACTGCGTACATACATCTTTCCCCTTTCGCAGCTCACACCGAATGAGCACAGTTTTCATCATGGTGTTCCTATTTATAGACTTTACAATGCAGATGGAAGGCCGTCCTTTTGTTCGATAAATGAAAATATTTTCATCATTCGTTTTGGTGTAGCTTTCGCTTAGTAGCAGAGTTGCCACATTCACTGATTTTCTTGGAAGGATTTGCAAAAACCTTCGAGTTTGTAGATTAGAAAAACATTTTCTCATGATTCACTGGTAAAAGTACAGAATTACCAAGCGCAAACTTAATACTAGTTAATAAAAGAAACTTTCTAATTAAATTCTTTTTCCATTTTGCCTTCGTCCTGATAAGGACAGTTTGTCTATGTTGATACAAGACAGGAATCTTTTAAAACAATTCAAACCTTGCCGACGATTGTTTTTACTGCGTACATACATCTTTCCCCTTTCGCAGCTCACACCGAATGAGCACAGTTTTCATCATGGTGTTCCTATTTATAGACTTTACAATGCAGATGGAAGGCCGTCCTTTTGTTCGATAAATGAAAATATTTTCATCATTCGTTTTGGTGTAGCTTTCGCTTAGTGGCAGAGTTGCCACATTCACTGATTTTCTTGGAAGGATTTGCAAAAACCTTCGGATTTGTAGATTAGAAAAACATTTTCTCATGATTCACTGGTAAAAATACAGAATTACCAAGCGCAAACTTAATACTGGTTAATAAAAGAAACTTTCTAATTAAATTCTTTTTCCATTTTGCATTCGTCCTAATAAGGACGGTTTGTAGATAACTATGTTGATACAAGACGGGAATCTTTTGAAACAATTCAAACCTTGCCGACGATTGTTTTTACTGCGTACATCCATACGATCTTTCCCCTTTCGTAGCTCACACCGAATGAGTACGCTTTGCAGCCTTCGATGTTTTGGTAGCATTTTTAGTGGCAGTTACTACCGCCTTTTCAGTGACTGCGTTTCTTAGCCTTTGGCTTTTTGGCCTTCTCACCGCCACCACCGTTTTTCCTCTCTCCGGTGGTAGCCAATTTGATTGGTCGTCCGATGCAGCTTCTCACGACCACGCACGTCTGTTATGCACTGCGTCTTACACACGTCTGGCTTTGAGAAAAGCTGCGACACCCCTATTTATAGGTTTTATCATTAATGTTGATTCTCATTTAAAGTAGTTTTTGAACTATTTAAACAAATTTTATATAGCAAACAACGTATCGGTAGCAAGCGTTGAACGTTTTCCTTCCGATTTATGAAACAAGATTGGCAATCCGTTTAGTAGAAGAAAAGTTATTAAGGTTCAAATTGTACGTAACGCTTTCGCTAATATTCACTACTATCGCTTTCTCGCTCGTTCTCGTGGCGTGCATATGGGCCTTTCCTTTCCGTCCGGCTTCTAATGGCATAACCAAAACTAATATGCCGGCTTTCCCCCACCAACTGCTCTCGTCAAGCAACCCAATACGAATAATCATAGGAACAAACATGTAGTGGACCTATATATAAACTTTTCATTATTTTATTGTTCGGTTGCTGCACAATATTGACGGCTGTGTGCGGGATGGGCTGAAAATTTTCACTTTTCCGAGTCGTTTTCGAAAGATTATTCAAAACACTATGTTTCCGTTGATAATGAATGTCCTACATATTCCAAAATTTAATACAACATTGGTACAAATATTTTCGACAAAATGCCGAAGAAATTGATTAAATCCATTCAGTACAACAAAAGATATAAGCGTTCAAAATCTTACATCATTTTTCTTCCGAAATTTTGAAAAGGGGCCCCTATATTGAAAGGTAAGTCGTTAGTCACGACAAAAGAAACTTTCTAATTAAATTCTTTTTCCATTTTGCCTTCGTCCTGATAAGGCCGGTTTGTCTATGTTGATACAAGACGGGAATCTTTTAAAACAATTCAAACCTTGCCGACGATTGTTTTTACTGCGTACATACATCTTTCCCCTTTCGCAGCTCACACCGAATGAGCACAGTTTTCATCATGGTGTTCCTATTTATAGACTTTACAATGCAGATGGAAGGCCGTCCTTTTGTTCGATAAATGAAAATATTTTCATCATTCGTTTTGGTGTAGCTTTCGCTTAGTGGCAGAGTTGCCACATTCACTGATTTTCTTGGAAGGATTTGCAAAAACCTTCGGGTTTGTAGATTAGAAAAACATTTTCTTACGATTCACAGGTAAAAGTACAGAATTACCAAGCGCAAACTTAATACTAGTTAAAAAAGAAACTTTCTAATTAAATTCTTTTTCCATTTTGCCTTCGTCCTGATAAGGCCGGTTTGTCTATGTTGATACAAGACGGGAATCTTTTAAAACAATTCAAACCTTGCCGACGATTGTTTTTACTGCGTACATACATCTTTCCCCTTTCGCAGCTCACACCGAATGAGCAGTTTTCATCATGGTGTTCCTATTTATAGACTTTACAATGCAGATGGAAGGCCGTCCTTTTGTTCGATAAATGAAAATATTTTCATCATTCGTTTTGGTGTAGCTTTCGCTTAGTAGCAGAGTTGCCACATTCACTGATTTTCTTGGAAGGATTTGCAAAAACCTTCGAGTTTGTAGATTAGAAAAACATTTTCTCATGATTCACTGGTAAAAGTACAGAATTACCAAGCGCAAACTTAATACTAGTTAATAAAAGAAACTTTCTAATTAAATTCTATGTTTGTCTATGTTGATACAAGACGGGAATCTTTTAAAACAATTCAAACCTTGCCGACGATTGTTTTTACTGCGTACATACATCTTTCCCCTTTCGCAGCTCACACCGAATGAGCACAGTTTTCATCATGGTGTTCCTATTTATAGACTTTACAATGCAGATGGAAGGCCGTCCTTTTGTTCGATAAATGAAAATATTTTCATCATTCGTTTTGGTGTAGCTTTCGCTTAGTGGCAGAGTTGCCACATTCACTGATTTTCTTGGAAGGATTTGCAAAAACCTTCGGGTTTGTAGATTAGAAAAACATTTTCTTACGATTCACAGGTAAAAGTACAGAATTATCAAGCGCAAACTTAATACTAGTTAATAAAAGAAACTTTCTAATTTAATTCTTTTTCCATTTTGCCTTCGTCCTGATAAGGCCGGTTTGTCTATGTTGATACAAGACGGGAATCTTTTAAAACAATTCAAACCTTGCCGACGATTGTTTTTACTGCGTACATACATCTTTCCCCTTTCGCAGCTCACACCGAATGAGCACAGTTTTCATCATGGTGTTCCTATTTATTGACTTTACAATGCAGATGGAAGGCCGTCCTTTTGTTCGATAAATGAAAATATTTTCATCATTCGTTTTGGTGTAGCTTTCGCTTAGTAGCAGAGTTGCCACATTCACTGATTTTCTTGGAAGGATTTGCAAAAACCTTCGAGTTTGTAGATTAGAAAAACATTTTCTCATGATTCACTGGTAAAAGTACAGAATTACCAAGCGCAAACTTAATACTAGTTAATAAAAGAAACTTTCTAATTAAATTCTATGTTTGTCTATGTTGATACAAGACGGGAATCTTTTAAAACAATTCAAACCTTGCCGACGATTGTTTTTACTGCGTACATACATCTTTCCCCTTTCGCAGCTCACACCGAATGAGCACAGTTTTCATCATGGTGTTCCTATTTATAGACTTTACAATGCAGATGGAAGGCCGTCCTTTTGTTCGATAAATGAAAATATTTTCATCATTCGTTTTGGTGTAGCTTTCGCTTAGTAGCAGAGTTGCCACATTCACTGATTTTCTTGGAAGGATTTGCAAAAACCTTCGAGTTTGTAGATTAGAAAAACATTTTCTCATGATTCACTGGTAAAAGTACAGAATTACCAAGCGCAAACTTAATACTAGTTAATAAAAGAAACTTTCTAATTAAATTCTTTTTCCATTTTGCCTTCGTCCTGATAAGGACAGTTTGTCTATGTTGATACAAGACAGGAATCTTTTAAAACAATTCAAACCTTGCCGACGATTGTTTTTACTGCGTACATACATCTTTCCCCTTTCGCAGCTCACACCGAATGAGCACAGTTTTCATCATGGTGTTCCTATTTATAGACTTTACAATGCAGATGGAAGGCCGTCCTTTTGTTCGATAAATGAAAATATTTTCATCATTCGTTTTGGTGTAGCTTTCGCTTAGTGGCAGAGTTGCCACATTCACTGATTTTCTTGGAAGGATTTGCAAAAACCTTCGGATTTGTAGATTAGAAAAACATTTTCTCATGATTCACTGGTAAAAATACAGAATTACCAAGCGCAAACTTAATACTGGTTAATAAAAGAAACTTTCTAATTAAATTCTTTTTCCATTTTGCATTCGTCCTAATAAGGACGGTTTGTAGATAACTATGTTGATACAAGACGGGAATCTTTTGAAACAATTCAAACCTTGCCGACGATTGTTTTTACTGCGTACATCCATACGATCTTTCCCCTTTCGTAGCTCACACCGAATGAGTACGCTTTGCAGCCTTCGATGTTTTGGTAGCATTTTTAGTGGCAGTTACTACCGCCTTTTCAGTGACTGCGTTTCTTAGCCTTTGGCTTTTTGGCCTTCTCACCGCCACCACCGTTTTTCCTCTCTCCGGTGGTAGCCAATTTGATTGGTCGTCCGATGCAGCTTCTCACGACCACGCACGTCTGTTATGCACTGCGTCTTACACACGTCTGGCTTTGAGAAAAGCTGCGACACCCCTATTTATAGGTTTTATCATTAATGTTGATTCTCATTTAAAGTAGTTTTTGAACTATTTAAACAAATTTTATATAGCAAACAACGTATCGGTAGCAAGCGTTGAACGTTTTCCTTCCGATTTATGAAACAAGATTGGCAATCCGTTTAGTAGAAGAAAAGTTATTAAGGTTCAAATTGTACGTAACGCTTTCGCTAATATTCACTACTATCGCTTTCTCGCTCGTTCTCGTGGCGTGCATATGGGCCTTTCCTTTCCGTCCGGCTTCTAATGGCATAACCAAAACTAATATGCCGGCTTTCCCCCACCAACTGCTCTCGTCAAGCAACCCAATACGAATAATCATAGGAACAAACATGTAGTGGACCTATATATAAACTTTTCATTATTTTATTGTTCGGTTGCTGCACAATATTGACGGCTGTGTGCGGGATGGGCTGAAAATTTTCACTTTTCCGAGTCGTTTTCGAAAGATTATTCAAAACACTATGTTTCCGTTGATAATGAATGTCCTACATATTCCAAAATTTAATACAACATTGGTACAAATATTTTCGACAAAATGCCGAAGAAATTGATTAAATCCATTCAGTACAACAAAAGATATAAGCGTTCAAAATCTTACATCATTTTTCTTCCGAAATTTTGAAAAGGGGCCCCTATATTGAAAGGTAAGTCGTTAGTCACGACAAAAAATACTTACGAGTAGACGGCATATTTACCGATGTACCTTCTGAAATGGCCGATTCACTTGCCGATCACTTTGCAGCAGTTTCGGCTACTGATGGCTACTCCAAAGATTTTCAGGAACGGAAAGCTGAAGAGGAGAAAAATATGCCTGACCTCGACGTAGCGCCATCGCCGTTGGATGCCAATTTTAGCTTCAGAGAATTAAATTGGGCACTCAACAAGGCTGCCGGACTATCAGAAGGCCCCGATCGAATAGGGTATCCACTTTTGAAGCATCTTCCCACAAGAGCAAAGCTGATTCTGCTTGACATATACAACAGCGTCTGGAGTTGCGGTATCGTCCCCGATGAGTGGAAAGAAGCCACAGTAATACCCATCAAGAAACCCGGAAAAGAAGGTACCGAAGCGGACGAATACAGACCGATATCGCTAACGAGCTGTGTTGGGAAGATCCTAGAGCGCATGATCAATAGGCGATTGATCCAGGAAATTGAAAATAACAATCGAATTGGAAACCGGCAGTTTGCCTTTCGGCCAGGCAAAGGCGTTGACAGCCATCTAGCCGAATTGGAAACAATTCTTGAAGACACACTTGAATCTGGCATGCACGCGGACGTAATAATGCTTGATCTATCCAAAGCATTTGACAGAACCTGGAGACACCCGATTATTACTACTCTCAACGAATGGAACGTAGGGAGCAGGATGTTGAAATACGTCTACAGTTTCCTGGACGAGAGAAGTTTCAGAGTATTTGTTGACGGCTCTCTTTCAGATCTGCGACTACTAGAAAACGGCATACCACAAGGCTCAGTTATTTCACCAACACTATTCAATGTTGCAATCAGCTCGATCTGTAAACACATCCCGGAAAACATTGAAATATTGCTGTATGCCGATGACTTGATGCTCATCGCTATAGGGAGTTTTGCTCGAGCCGTTCGACTAAAAGCCCAAGCTGCGCTTAACAATGTGCTGACCTGGGCTGAACAGCATGGACTGCAGTTCTCGACCACAAAATCCAAGCTACTTCACATATGCAACGGTGGCAGACACAAAAACGTGCCAAACCTTGAAACCGAGGATGGTACCATTGAAAAAGTTCCAAGCGCCCGAGTCCTTGGAGTACAAGTAGATGCCAAACTGAAATTCACGAAACACACCGAGATTCTAGTCAAAGAGTGCCAAAACCGATTGAGTATAATAAAAGCAATAAGTAGAAGGTACGCCGGCGGCAACCGTCAAACACTGTTCAGAATCTGCGACAGTCTTCTTATAGCCAAAATCTCCCATGGTTTTGGGCTTTACAGTCGAGGTGGAGAAAAAAGATGGGTGGGTAATGTCTAGGACATAACCGGAGTGTCGTGACTACTCGTTTGACTTGTAATTCAAATCGAATGATACTCAATGAAATATGTGGGATTGTTTCAAGTTATTCTTTATAATAATTATGGTGGTTTTGAAAAGAACCTTTATTGTTGGCGTCTGCGTTGATAGGGGATGCGCTGGATTCTAAGCTGGTTGAGACATTCATTCATGAAATGAACAATTTTCTTCCTTTGAAATATCAATGTTAAAATCTCTCGAAACAACCATCGGAATCTTTTTCGTACAAAAATGAACACACTTAGCAAAAACCTAGGAGCGGGTAATGTCCGGGACATAACCGCGATGATCATATTCTTAAAATTCTGCTTGTATCTCTTTCAAATGGCTAAATTTTACGCATTAAGTTCGATTCACCGGGCTCAGCGAAATTTTCCTGGGGATCCCGTTCGTTAGTATATTCAGCAAAACAATTTTATTAACGAGTTCTCCGCATTGAATACAGGTCAATAATTTCATATAATGATTTCAACAAGCAGACAATGTGCATGTATGACAGGTGGGAGTGTTCTGAAGTGTTTTTAGTGGAGGTAACAACATAAAATCATGTATTGGACATTTTACAATGATTCTCCTTAACCCTGCAAAACCACGGGGTTGGCAGCAGAGGGTTAAGTTGTTTGGAAGAGATGACAGTTAATATATGATAACTAAAAATATAAAATTGTTCTATAAATTGCAAAGTTATTGCCGCGTTGACCTGAAAATTTGTCATTTCATTCATAAAGGAACAATCATTGAAATTATGTCAATTTATGCTTTGCAAGATTTGAAATAACTTCGAAGTGTGGTCACGACACCCCTGTTATGTCATATACATCACCAACCCATCTTTTCATCATTCGTTTTGGTGTAGCTTTCGCTTAGTGTCAGAGTTGCGACATTCACTGATTTTCTTGGAAGGATTTGCAAAAACCTTCGAGTTTGTAGATTAGAAAAACATTTTCTCATGATTCACTGGTAAAAGTACAGAATTACCAAGCGCAAACTTAATACTAGTTAATAAAAGAAACTTTCTAATTAAATTCTTTTTCCATTTTACATTCGTCCTAATAAGGACGGTTTGTAGATAGCTATGTTGATACAAGACGGGAATCTTTTAAAACAATTAAAACCTTACCGACGATTGTTTTTACTGCGTACATACATCTTTCCCCTTTCGCAGCTCACTCCGAATGAGTACGCCTCGCATCAAGGTGTTCCTATTTATAGACTTTACAATGCAGATGGAAGGCCGTCCTTTTGTTCGATAAATGAAAATATTTTCATCATTCGTTTTGGTGTAGCTTTCGCTTAGTAGTAGAGTTGCCACATTCTATGATTTTCTTGGAAGGATTTGCAAAAACCTTCGAGTTTGTAGATTAGAAAAACATTTTCTCATGATTCACTGGTAAAAGTACAGAATTACCAAGCGCAAACTTAATACTAGTTAATAAAAGAAACTTTCTAATTAAATTCTTTTTCCATTTTGCCTTCGTCCTGATAAGGACGGTTTGTCTATGTTGATACAAGACGGGAATCTTTTAAAACAATTCAAACCTTGCCGACGATTGTTTTTACTGCGTACATACATCTTTCCCCTTTCGCAGCTCACACCGAATGAGCACAGTTTTCATCATGGTGTTCCTATTTATAGACTTTACAATGCAGATGGAAGGCCGTCCTTTTGTTCGATTAATGAAAATATTTTCATCATTCGTTTTGGTGTAGCTTTCGCTTAGTAGCAGAGTTGCCACATTCACTGATTTTCTTGGAAGGATTTGCAAAAACCTTCGAGTTTGTAGATTAGAAAAACATTTTCTCATGATTCACTGGTAAAAGTACAGAATTACCAAGCGCAAACTTAATACTAGTTAATAAAAGAAACTTTCTAATTAAATTCTATGTTTGTCTATGTTGATACAAGACGGGAATCTTTTAAAACAATTCAAACCTTGCCGACGATTGTTTTTACTGCGTACATACATCTTTCCCCTTTCGCAGCTCACACCGAATGAGCACAGTTTTCATCATGGTGTTCCTATTTATAGACTTTACAATGCAGATGGAAGGCCGTCCTTTTGTTCGATAAATGAAAATATTTTCATCATTCGTTTTGGTGTAGCTTTCGCTTAGTGGCAGAGTTGCCACATTCACTGATTTTCTTGGAAGGATTTGCAAAAACCTTCGGGTTTGTAGATTAGAAAAACATTTTCTTACGATTCACAGGTAAAAGTACAGAATTACCAAGTGCAAACTTAATACTAGTTAATAAAAGAAACTTTCTAATTAAATTCTTTTTCCATTTTGCCTTCGTCCTGATAAGGACGGTTTGTCTATGTTGATACAAGACGGGAATCTTTTAAAACAATTCAAACCTTGCCGAAGATTGTTTTTACTGCGTACATACATCTTTCCCCTTTCGCAGCTCACACCGAATGAGCACAGTTTTCATCATGGTGTTCCTATTTATAGACTTTACAATGCAGATGGAAGGCCGTCCTTTTGTTCGATAAATGAAAATATTTTCATCATTCGTTTTGGTGTAGCTTTCGCTTAGTAGCAGAGTTGCCACATTCACTGATTTTCTTGGAAGGATTTGCAAAAACCTTCGAGTTTGTAGATTAGAAAAACATTTTCTCATGATTCACTGGTAAAAGTACAGAATTACCAAGCGCAAACTTAATACTAGTTAATAAAAGAAACTTTCTAATTAAATTCTTTTTCCATTTTGCCTTCGTCCTGATAAGGACGGTTTGTCTATGTTGATACAAGACGGGAATCTTTTAAAACAATTCAAACCTTGCCGACGATTGTTTTTACTGCGTACATACATCTTTCCCCTTTCGCAGCTCACACCGAATGAGCACAGTTTTCATCATGGTGTTCCTATTTATAGACTTTACAATGCAGATGGAAGGCCGTCCTTTTGTTCGATAAATGAAAATATTTTCATCATTCGTTTTGGTGTAGCTTTCGCTTAGTGGCAGAGTTGCCACATTCACTGATTTTCTTGGAAGGATTTGCAAAAACCTTCGGGTTTGTAGATTAGAAAAACATTTTCTTACGATTCACAGGTAAAAGTACAGAATTACCAAGTGCAAACTTAATACTAGTTAATAAAAGAAACTTTCTAATTAAATTCTTTTTCCATTTTGCCTTCGTCCTGATAAGGACGGTTTGTCTATGTTGATACAAGACGGGAATCTTTTAAAACAATTCAAACCTTGCCGAAGATTGTTTTTACTGCGTACATACATCTTTCCCCTTTCGCAGCTCACACCGAATGAGCACAGTTTTCATCATGGTGTTCCTATTTATAGACTTTACAATGCAGATGGAAGGCCGTCCTTTTGTTCGATAAATGAAAATATTTTCATCATTCGTTTTGGTGTAGCTTTCGCTTAGTAGCAGAGTTGTCACATTCACTGATTTTCTTGGAAGGATTTGCAAAAACCTTCGAGTTTGTAGATTAGAAAAACATTTTCTCATGATTCACTGGTAAAAGTACAGAATTACCAAGCGCAAACTTAATACTAGTTAATAAAAGAAACTTTCTAATTAAATTCTTTTTCCATTTTGCCTTCGTCCTGATAAGGACGGTTTGTCTATGTTGATACAAGACGGGAATCTTTTAAAACAATTCAAACCTTGCCGAAGATTGTTTTTACTGCGTACATCCATACAATCTTTCCCCTTTCGTAGCTCACACCGAATGAGTACGCTTTGCAGCCTTCGATGTTTTGGTAGCATTTTTAGTGGCAGTTACTACCGCCTTTTCAGTGACTGCGTTTCTTAGCCTTTGGCTTTTTGGCCTTCTCACCGCCACCACCGTTTTTCCTCTCTCCGGTGGTAGCCAATTTGATTGGTCGTCCGATGCAGCTTCTCACGACCACGCACGTCTGTTATGCACTGCGTCTTACACACGTCTGGCTTTGAGAAAAGCTGCGACACCCCTATTTATAGGTTTTATCATTAATGTTGATTCTCATTTAAAGTAGTTTTTGAACTATTTAAACAAATTTTATATAGCAAACAACGTATCGGTAGCAAGCGTTGAACGTTTTCCTTCCGATTTATGAAACAAGATTGGCAATCCGTTTAGTAGAAGAAAAGTTATTAAGGTTCAAATTGTACGTAACGCTTTCGCTAATATTCACTACTATCGCTTTCTCGCTCGTTCTCGTGGCGTGCATGAGCCTTTCCTTTCCGCCCGGGTTCTAATGACATAACCGAAACTAATATGCCGGCTTTCCCCCACCAACTGCTCTCGTCAAGCAACCCAATACGAATAATCAAAGGAACAAACATGTAGTGAACCTATATATAAACTTTTCATTATTTTATTGTTTATTTGCTGCACCATTTTGACGGCTCTGTGCGGGATGGGCTGAAAATTTTCACTTTTCCGAGTCGTTTTCGAAAGATTTTTCAAAACACTATTTTTCCGTTGATAATGAATGTCCTACATATTCCAAAATTTAATACAACATTGGTACAAATATTTTCGACAAAATGCCGAAGAAATTGATTAAATCCATTCAGTACAACAAAAGATATAAGCGTTCAAAATCTTACATCATTTTTCTGCCGAAATTTTGAAAAGGGGCCCCTATATTGAAAGGTAAGTCGTTAGTCACGACAAAATATTCCTAAAAAGAAAAACTATGTATGAGCAAAAAAAATCGCCTAGAAATCAATAAAATTCCAACAGTAGAAGAATATCAAACAGAAATAGTTTGTTCATCAGTAACAATTTGTTCCATCATAGATCAGTATCAGATATCGATATTTAAGTACCATAGAAGCCAATATAACGTACCATGTAGACGGATGTATAGAAAATCTTTATAAGTTAAAAAAAAAACCCGTTTGTTTTTCGATTTACTTTTTCTTTCTTTCTTTTTCAGGAGAATCAATTTCCGGGCAATCGTTTTCCAGGGAAAATGCTACCATGTCAGCATTAGTCCGGATAAAGCAGATTTCGGCAATCCCAAGCTACTAAAACAGTGGCAACAGTGAACTTCGTGTTCGCGCTATTTCCCCTTCAAACCAACACATCACGAGTAAGCATATAGATAGCAGCCATGGTAATCTTCCTATGCGGCGGCGACTGAGAATGTGTGTGCATCAGTATAAAAGCGCTACTCAATGGGCCGAATTGCAACATTCGGTATTGGAATCTCGCTGCTGCAGGTGTGCTGCGCTAGCCTACTAAGTTATTACCTACAACAACCAAGAAGATGACTGGCCGTGGCAAAGGGCTCGGCAAGGGAGGCGCTAAGCGGCACCGCAAGGTGCTTCGTGACAATATCCAGGGCATCACCAAACCCGCCATTCGTCGTCTGGCTCGACGTGGAGGAGTGAAGCGAATCTCCGGTTTGATATACGAGGAAACCCGTGGTGTGCTGAAGATTTTTCTGGAAAACGTTATCCGGGACGCTGTGACGTACACTGAACATGCCAAACGGAAGACCGTCACTGCGATGGATGTCGTCTATGCGCTTAAACGCCAGGGACGCACATTGTACGGTTTTGGTGGTTAAGCCCTACCACGACGTTCACGACAACACAAAAGGCCCTTTTCAGGGCCACCAAATGTTTAGAAAAAAGAATTAGTTTGAAATGTATCCTTCATAATTTTCATCCACGTTGCAGGGGCGTACTGTTTAATGTGCGATTTTGATGGATATGCGAGAGACCGTCGTAACACTACAACGCGCTCAGTCGCTGGGTTTCCCTTTTTTCATATATGCATTTCCTTTTTCTTTCTCCTGAGCTTGCGTATCATGGGACAAAACGGCTCGTTTCTCGATAGCAACGAACCGCCGACCGACTCTTTTTTTCGCGCGCGCACGTTTTAGCTTACCACGCTTTCACCTACCTGTCTACCTATGAATTTGCGTACCTTTAATTGGTCTGAATGATAAAAGTAAAGTTGATGGCTGGTGAGTTAGTACTGTATCAATCAGGAAGCAATTACAACACACACACACACACACACACACACACACACACACACAGGAAGAGAGAGAGAGAGAGAGAGAGAGAGAGAGAGAGAGAGAGAGAGAGAGAGAGAGAGAGAGAGAGAGAGAGAGAGAGAGAGAGAGATTGAGCAACCGTAAAAAGATGGGTGGGTAATGTCTAGGACATAACCGGAGTGTCGTGACTACTCGTTTGACTTGTAATTCAAATCGAATGATACTCAATGAAATATGTGGGATTGTTTCAAGTTATTCTTTATAATAATTATGGTGGTTTTGAAAAGAACCTTTATTGTTGGCGTCTGCGTTGATAGGGGATGCGCTGGATTCTAAGCTGGTTGAGACATTCATTCATGAAATGAACAATTTTCTTCCTTTGAAATATCAATGTTAAAATCTCTCGAAACAACCATCGGAATCTTTTTCGTACAAAAATGAACACACTTAGCAAAAACCTAGGAGCGGGTAATGTCCGGGACATAACCGCGATGATCATATTCTTAAAATTCTGCTTGTATCTCTTTCAAATGGCTAAATTTTACGCATTAAGTTCGATTCACCGGGCTCAGCGAAATTTTCCTGGGGATCCCGTTCGTTAGTATATTCAGCAAAACAATTTTATTAACGAGTTCTCCGCATTGAATACAGGTCAATAATTTCATATAATGATTTCAACAAGCAGACAATGTGCATGTATGACAGGTGGGAGTGTTCTGAAGTGTTTTTAGTGGAGGTAACAACATAAAATCATGTATTGGACATTTTACAATGATTCTCCTTAACCCTGCAAAACCACGGGGTTGGCAGCAGAGGGTTAAGTTGTTTGGAAGAGATGACAGTTAATATATGATAACTAAAAATATAAAATTGTTCTATAAATTGCAAAGTTATTGCCGCGTTGACCTGAAAATTTGTCATTTCATTCATAAAGGAACAATCATTGAAATTATGTCAATTTATGCTTTGCAAGATTTGAAATAACTTCGAAGTGTGGTCACGACACCCCTGTTATGTCATATACATCACCAACCCATCTTTTCATCATTCGTTTTGGTGTAGCTTTCGCTTAGTGTCAGAGTTGCGACATTCACTGATTTTCTTGGAAGGATTTGCAAAAACCTTCGAGTTTGTAGATTAGAAAAACATTTTCTCATGATTCACTGGTAAAAGTACAGAATTACCAAGCGCAAACTTAATACTAGTTAATAAAAGAAACTTTCTAATTAAATTCTTTTTCCATTTTACATTCGTCCTAATAAGGACGGTTTGTAGATAGCTATGTTGATACAAGACGGGAATCTTTTAAAACAATTAAAACCTTACCGACGATTGTTTTTACTGCGTACATACATCTTTCCCCTTTCGCAGCTCACTCCGAATGAGTACGCCTCGCATCAAGGTGTTCCTATTTATAGACTTTACAATGCAGATGGAAGGCCGTCCTTTTGTTCGATAAATGAAAATATTTTCATCATTCGTTTTGGTGTAGCTTTCGCTTAGTAGTAGAGTTGCCACATTCTATGATTTTCTTGGAAGGATTTGCAAAAACCTTCGAGTTTGTAGATTAGAAAAACATTTTCTCATGATTCACTGGTAAAAGTACAGAATTACCAAGCGCAAACTTAATACTAGTTAATAAAAGAAACTTTCTAATTAAATTCTTTTTCCATTTTGCCTTCGTCCTGATAAGGACGGTTTGTCTATGTTGATACAAGACGGGAATCTTTTAAAACAATTCAAACCTTGCCGACGATTGTTTTTACTGCGTACATACATCTTTCCCCTTTCGCAGCTCACACCGAATGAGCACAGTTTTCATCATGGTGTTCCTATTTATAGACTTTACAATGCAGATGGAAGGCCGTCCTTTTGTTCGATTAATGAAAATATTTTCATCATTCGTTTTGGTGTAGCTTTCGCTTAGTAGCAGAGTTGCCACATTCACTGATTTTCTTGGAAGGATTTGCAAAAACCTTCGAGTTTGTAGATTAGAAAAACATTTTCTCATGATTCACTGGTAAAAGTACAGAATTACCAAGTGCAAACTTAATACTAGTTAATAAAAGAAACTTTCTAATTAAATTCTTTTTCCATTTTGCCTTCGTCCTGATAAGGACGGTTTGTCTATGTTGATACAAGACGGGAATCTTTTAAAACAATTCAAACCTTGCCGAAGATTGTTTTTACTGCGTACATACATCTTTCCCCTTTCGCAGCTCACACCGAATGAGCACAGTTTTCATCATGGTGTTCCTATTTATAGACTTTACAATGCAGATGGAAGGCCGTCCTTTTGTTCGATAAATGAAAATATTTTCATCATTCGTTTTGGTGTAGCTTTCGCTTAGTAGCAGAGTTGCCACATTCACTGATTTTCTTGGAAGGATTTGCAAAAACCTTCGAGTTTGTAGATTAGAAAAACATTTTCTCATGATTCACTGGTAAAAGTACAGAATTACCAAGCGCAAACTTAATACTAGTTAATAAAAGAAACTTTCTAATTAAATTCTTTTTCCATTTTGCCTTCGTCCTGATAAGGACGGTTTGTCTATGTTGATACAAGACGGGAATCTTTTAAAACAATTCAAACCTTGCCGACGATTGTTTTTACTGCGTACATACATCTTTCCCCTTTCGCAGCTCACACCGAATGAGCACAGTTTTCATCATGGTGTTCCTATTTATAGACTTTACAATGCAGATGGAAGGCCGTCCTTTTGTTCGATAAATGAAAATATTTTCATCATTCGTTTTGGTGTAGCTTTCGCTTAGTGGCAGAGTTGCCACATTCACTGATTTTCTTGGAAGGATTTGCAAAAACCTTCGGGTTTGTAGATTAGAAAAACATTTTCTTACGATTCACAGGTAAAAGTACAGAATTACCAAGTGCAAACTTAATACTAGTTAATAAAAGAAACTTTCTAATTAAATTCTTTTTCCATTTTGCCTTCGTCCTGATAAGGACGGTTTGTCTATGTTGATACAAGACGGGAATCTTTTAAAACAATTCAAACCTTGCCGAAGATTGTTTTTACTGCGTACATACATCTTTCCCCTTTCGCAGCTCACACCGAATGAGCACAGTTTTCATCATGGTGTTCCTATTTATAGACTTTACAATGCAGATGGAAGGCCGTCCTTTTGTTCGATAAATAAAAATATTTTCATCATTCGTTTTGGTGTAGCTTTCGCTTAGTAGCAGAGTTGTCACATTCACTGATTTTCTTGGAAGGATTTGCAAAAACCTTCGAGTTTGTAGATTAGAAAAACATTTTCTCATGATTCACTGGTAAAAGTACAGAATTACCAAGCGCAAACTTAATACTAGTTAATAAAAGAAACTTTCTAATTAAATTCTTTTTCCATTTTGCCTTCGTCCTGATAAGGACGGTTTGTCTATGTTGATACAAGACGGGAATCTTTTAAAACAATTCAAACCTTGCCGAAGATTGTTTTTACTGCGTACATCCATACAATCTTTCCCCTTTCGTAGCTCACACCGAATGAGTACGCTTTGCAGCCTTCGATGTTTTGGTAGCATTTTTAGTGGCAGTTACTACCGCCTTTTCAGTGACTGCGTTTCTTAGCCTTTGGCTTTTTGGCCTTCTCACCGCCACCACCGTTTTTCCTCTCTCCGGTGGTAGCCAATTTGATTGGTCGTCCGATGCAGCTTCTCACGACCACGCACGTCTGTTATGCACTGCGTCTTACACACGTCTGGCTTTGAGAAAAGCTGCGACACCCCTATTTATAGGTTTTATCATTAATGTTGATTCTCATTTAAAGTAGTTTTTGAACTATTTAAACAAATTTTATATAGCAAACAACGTATCGGTAGCAAGCGTTGAACGTTTTCCTTCCGATTTATGAAACAAGATTGGCAATCCGTTTAGTAGAAGAAAAGTTATTAAGGTTCAAATTGTACGTAACGCTTTCGCTAATATTCACTACTATCGCTTTCTCGCTCGTTCTCGTGGCGTGCATGAGCCTTTCCTTTCCGCCCGGGTTCTAATGACATAACCGAAACTAATATGCCGGCTTTCCCCCACCAACTGCTCTCGTCAAGCAACCCAATACGAATAATCAAAGGAACAAACATGTAGTGAACCTATATATAAACTTTTCATTATTTTATTGTTTATTTGCTGCACCATTTTGACGGCTCTGTGCGGGATGGGCTGAAAATTTTCACTTTTCCGAGTCGTTTTCGAAAGATTTTTCAAAACACTATTTTTCCGTTGATAATGAATGTCCTACATATTCCAAAATTTAATACAACATTGGTACAAATATTTTCGACAAAATGCCGAAGAAATTGATTAAATCCATTCAGTACAACAAAAGATATAAGCGTTCAAAATCTTACATCATTTTTCTGCCGAAATTTTGAAAAGGGGCCCCTATATTGAAAGGTAAGTCGTTAGTCACGACAAAATACTAGAACGGCTTCAACCTGTTTATCATACCGCCATCAGATCCATCTCAAGAGCACTTAGAACCAGCCCCATCCTTTCGCTGCTTGCTGAAAGCGGACAGCTTCCGTTCAAACACCTCATGACCGGTCGACTTGTCAGCAAAGCGTGTAGCTGGCTGGAAAAACGACCTGTTGAACAGGCAATGATATGCCCGATGGTTAGACGTGCATCGGAATGGTTGGAACGATTGACATCTTCTCAAATAGCTACTATTAGTTCGCTTAAACGAGTCAGTGACCGAGCTTGGGACGCGGTTGAACCCAAAATCGACTGGAGCCTCAAGAATGAACTACGAGCTCATGAAGCCCCATCTAAGATACAGGCCATCTTCAGGGAGACACAAACGAGGCAATATTCGACATCAGTTCAATTTTTCACTGACGGCTCCCTGGACAAAGACAGTGTTGGACTGGGAGTGCACGGCGAAAATATTGACATCTCCATGCGTATACCTGACTGCTGCACCATATTTTCGGCCGAAGCTTTGGCACTATTGATAGCCACCGAAAATGCCCCGACCTCAGGACATTCTGTCATCTTCAGCGATTCTGCAAGCTGCATACAGGCAATCGACCATGGAAAATCCCGACATCCGTGGATACAAGCGGTGGAAGATGCTTCCACTAAAAAGATGGGTGGGTAATGTCTAGGACATAACCGGAGTGTCGTGACTACTCGTTTGACTTGTAATTCAAATCGAATGATACTCAATGAAATATGTGGGAATGTTTCAAGTTATTCTTTATAATAATTATGGTGGTTCTGAAAAGAACCTTTGTTGTTGGCGTCTGCGTTGATCGGGGATGCGCTGGATTCTAAGCTCGTTGAGACATTCATTCATGAAATGAACAAATTTCATATTTTCTTGCTTTGAACTATCAATGTTAAAATCTCTCGAAACAACCATCGGAATCTTTTCCGTACAGAAATGAACACGCTTAGCGAAAAACTAGGGGCGGGTAATGTCCGGGACATAACCGCGATGCTCATATTCTTAAAATTCTGCTTGTATCTCCTTCAAATGGCTAAATTTTGCGCATTAAGTTCGATTCACCGGGCTCAGCGAAATTTTCCTGGGGATCCCGTTCGTTAGTATATTCAGCAAAACAATTTTATTACCGAGTTCTCCGCGTTGAATACAGGTCAATAATTTCATATAATGATTTCAACATGCAGACAATGTACATGTATGACAGGTGGGAGTGTTCTGAAGTGGTTTTAGTGGAGGTAACAACATAAAATCATGTATTGGACATTTTACAATGATTCTCCTTAACCCTGCAAAACCACGTGGTTGGCAGCAGAGGGTTAAGTTGTTTGGAAGAGATGACAGTTAATATATGATAACTAAAAATATAAAATTGTTCTATAAATTGCAAAGTTATTGCCGCGTTGACCTGAAAATTTGTCATTTCATTCATAAAGGAACAATCATTGAAATTATGTCAATTTATGCTTTGCAAGATTTGAAATAACTTCGAAGTGTGGTCACGACACCCCTGTTATGTCATATACATTACCAACCCATCTTTTTCCATTTTGCCTTTGTCCTAATAAGGACGGTTTGTGGATAACTATGTTGATACAAGACGGGAATCTTTTAAAACAATTCAAACCTTGCAGACGATTGTTTTTACTGCGTACATCCATACGATCTTTCCCCTTTCGCAGCTCACGCCGAATGAGCACACTTTTCATCAAGCTGTTCCTATTTATTGACTTTACAATGCAGATGGAAGGATGTCCTTTTGTTCGATAAATGAAAATATTTTCATCATTCGTTTTGGTGTAGCTTTCGCTTAGTGGCAGAGTTGCCACATTCACTGATTTTCTTGGAAGGATTTGCAAAAACCTTCGGGTTTGTAGATTGGAAAAACATTTTCTTATGATTCACTGGTAAAAGTACAGAATTACCAAGTGCAAACTTAATACTAGTTAATAAAAGAAACTTTCTAATTAAATTCTTTTTCCATTTTGCCTTCGTCCTAATAAGGACGGTTTGTGGATAACTATGTTGATACAAGACGGGAATCTTTTAAAACAATTCAAACCTTGCAGACGATTGTTTTTACTGCGTACATCCATACGATCTTTCCCCTTTCGCAGCTCACGCCGAATGAGCACACTTTTCATCAAGCTGTTCCTATTTATTGACTTTACAATGCAGATGGAAGGACGTCCTTTTGTTCGATAAATGAAAATATTTTCATCATTCGTTTTGGTGTAGCTTTCGCTTAGTGGCAGAGTTGCCACATTCACTGATTTTCTTGGAAGGATTTGCAAAAACCTTCGGGTTTGTAGATTGGAAAAACATTTTCTTATGATTCACTGGTAAAAGCACAGAATTACCAAGCGCAAACTTAATACTAGTTAATAAAAGAAACTTTCTAATTAAATTCTTTTTCCATTTTGCCTTTGTCCTAATAAGGACGGTTTGTGGATAACTATGTTGATTCAAGACGGGAATCTTTTAAAACAATTCAAACCTTGCCGACGATTGTTTTTACTGCGTACATCCGTACGATCTTTCCCCTTTCGCAGCTCACACCGAATGAGCACACTTTTCATCATGGTGTTCCTTTTTATTGACTTTACAATGCAGATGGAAGGACGTCCTTTTGTTCGATAAATGAAAATATTTTCATCATTCGTTTTGGTGTAGCTTTCGCTTAGTGGCAGAGTTGCCACATTCACTGATTTTCTAGGAGGGATTTGCAAAAACCTTCGGGTTTGTAGATTGGAAAAACATTTTCTTATGATTCACTGGTAAAAGTACAGAATTACCAAGGGCAAACTTAACACTAGTTAATAAAAGAAACTTTCTAATTAAATTCTTTTTCCATTTTGCCTTCGTCCTAATAAGGACGGTTTGTGGATAACTATGTTGATACAAGACGGGAATCTTTTAAAACAATTCAAACCTTGCAGACGATTGTTTTTACTGCGTACATCCATACGATCTTTCCCCTTTCGCAGCTCACACCGAATGAGCACGGTTTTCATCATGGTGTTCCTTTTTATTGACTTTACAATGCAGATGGAAGGACGTCCTTTTGTTCGATAAATGAAAATATTTTCATCATTCGTTTTGGTGTAGCTTTCGCTTAGTTGCCACATTCACTGATTTTCTTGGAAGGATTTGCAAAAACCTTCGGGTTTGTAGATTGGAAAAACATTTTCTTATGATTCACTGGTAAAAGTACAGAATTACCAAGCGCAAACTTAATACTAGTTAATAAAAGAAACTTTCTAATTAAATTCTTTTTCCATTTTGCATTCGTCCTAATAAGGACGGTTTGTGGATAACTATGTTGATACAAGACGGGAATCTTTTAAAACAATTCAAACCTTGCCGACGATTGTTTTTACTGCGTACATCCATACGATCTTTCCCCTTTCGCAGCTCACACCGAATGAGTACGCTTTGCAGTCTTCGATGTTTTGGTGGCATTTTTAGTGGCAGTTACTACCGCTTTTTCAGTGACTGCGTTTCTTAGCCTTTGGCTTTTTGGCCTTCTCACCGCCACCACCTCCACCAACGTTTTTCTGCTTCTCTCCGATGGTAGCTGATTTGATTGGTCGTCCGATGCAGCTTCTCACGACCACGCACGTCTGTTATGCACTGCGTCTTACACACGTCTGGTTTTGAGATAAACTGCGACACCCCTATTTATTGGTTTTATCATTAATGTTGATTCTCATTTAAAGTAGTTTTTGAACTATTTAAACAAATTTTATATAGCAAACAACGTATCGGTAGCAAGCGTTGAACGTTTTCCTTCCGATTTATGAAACAAGATTGGCAATCCGTTTAGTAGAAGAAAAGTTATTAACGTTCAAAATGTACGTAACGCTTTCGCTAATATGCACTACTATCGCTTTCTCGCTCGTTCTCGTGGCGTGCATGAGCCTTTCCTTTCCGTCCGACTTCTAATGGCTTAACCAAAATTAATATCCCGGCTTTCCCCCACCAACTGCTCTCGTCAAGCAACCCAATACGAATAATCATAGGAACAAACATGTAGTGGACCTTTATATAAACTTTTCATTATTTTATTGTTCATTTGCTGCACCATTTTGACGGCTCTGTGCGGGATGGGCTGAAAATTTTCACTTTTCCGAGTCGTTTTCGAAAGATTTTTCAAAACACTATTTTTCCGTTGATAATGAATATCCTACATATTCCAAAATTTAATACAACATTGGTACAAATATTTTCGACAAAATGCCGAAGAAATTGATTAAATCCATTCAGTACAACAAAAGATATAAGCGTTCAAAATCTTACATCACTTTTCTTCCGAAATTTTGAAAAGGGGCCCCTATATTGAAAGGTAAGTCGTTAGTCACGACAAAAGAACGTCACATTCTCCTGGGTGCCCAGCCACTCGGGCATATCAGGGAACGAAAGAGCCGATTTTCTAGCCGCCCAAGGACGAACAAATGAGTGCACCGATATTCCAGTACCGGTGAAGGATTTTGTTAAATCAGTCCATTCTAAACTCCGACAAGCTTGGGAAATAGAATGGGGGAAATGCAACACCTTCACAAGAAGTATTAAGTCGACAACTCTATCCTGGAAGGACGTGCCTGATACTTCAGAACAGACGGCAATTACCCGTCTACGTATAGGACATACGAAACTGACGCACAACTTCATCATCAACAAAGAAGAAAAACCACAGTGCTGCGGAGAAGACCTCACCGTGCGACACCTGCTCCTTGACTGTCAACGGTACCAACAGAGCAGGGACCAACATCTCGGAAACATGACTCTAGGAGAAATACTTCACCCCGAAAACGAAGAAAAAATAATAAACTTTTTAAAAGAATTGTCATTGCTAGATAAAATTTAGTTTTTTAAGACATTATACTCAATGAAATGTAAATATTATTCTGAATTGACGTGACGAATGAAAATTTTTTTTAAAGTCACGTAAATAAAAAAAAAAAAAAAAAAGATGGGTGGGTAATGTCTAGGACATAACCGGAGTGTCGTGACTACTCGTTTGACTTGTAATTCAAATCGAATGATACTCAATGAAATATGTGGGATTGTTTCAAGTTATTCTTTATAATAATTATGGTGGTTTTGAAAAGAACCTTTATTGTTGGCGTCTGCGTTGATAGGGGATGCGCTGGATTCTAAGCTGGTTGAGACATTCATTCATGAAATGAACAATTTTCTTCCTTTGAAATATCAATGTTAAAATCTCTCGAAACAACCATCGGAATCTTTTTCGTACAAAAATGAACACACTTAGCAAAAACCTAGGAGCGGGTAATGTCCGGGACATAACCGCGATGATCATATTCTTAAAATTCTGCTTGTATCTCTTTCAAATGGCTAAATTTTACGCATTAAGTTCGATTCACCGGGCTCAGCGAAATTTTCCTGGGGATCCCGTTCGTTAGTATATTCAGCAAAACAATTTTATTAACGAGTTCTCCGCATTGAATACAGGTCAATAATTTCATATAATGATTTCAACAAGCAGACAATGTGCATGTATGACAGGTGGGAGTGTTCTGAAGTGTTTTTAGTGGAGGTAACAACATAAAATCATGTATTGGACATTTTACAATGATTCTCCTTAACCCTGCAAAACCACGGGGTTGGCAGCAGAGGGTTAAGTTGTTTGGAAGAGATGACAGTTAATATATGATAACTAAAAATATAAAATTGTTCTATAAATTGCAAAGTTATTGCCGCGTTGACCTGAAAATTTGTCATTTCATTCATAAAGGAACAATCATTGAAATTATGTCAATTTATGCTTTGCAAGATTTGAAATAACTTCGAAGTGTGGTCACGACACCCCTGTTATGTCATATACATCACCAACCCATCTTTTCATCATTCGTTTTGGTGTAGCTTTCGCTTAGTGTCAGAGTTGCGACATTCACTGATTTTCTTGGAAGGATTTGCAAAAACCTTCGAGTTTGTAGATTAGAAAAACATTTTCTCATGATTCACTGGTAAAAGTACAGAATTACCAAGCGCAAACTTAATACTAGTTAATAAAAGAAACTTTCTAATTAAATTCTTTTTCCATTTTACATTCGTCCTAATAAGGACGGTTTGTAGATAGCTATGTTGATACAAGACGGGAATCTTTTAAAACAATTAAAACCTTACCGACGATTGTTTTTACTGCGTACATACATCTTTCCCCTTTCGCAGCTCACTCCGAATGAGTACGCCTCGCATCAAGGTGTTCCTATTTATAGACTTTACAATGCAGATGGAAGGCCGTCCTTTTGTTCGATAAATGAAAATATTTTCATCATTCGTTTTGGTGTAGCTTTCGCTTAGTAGTAGAGTTGCCACATTCTATGATTTTCTTGGAAGGATTTGCAAAAACCTTCGAGTTTGTAGATTAGAAAAACATTTTCTCATGATTCACTGGTAAAAGTACAGAATTACCAAGCGCAAACTTAATACTAGTTAATAAAAGAAACTTTCTAATTAAATTCTTTTTCCATTTTGCCTTCGTCCTGATAAGGACGGTTTGTCTATGTTGATACAAGACGGGAATCTTTTAAAACAATTCAAACCTTGCCGACGATTGTTTTTACTGCGTACATACATCTTTCCCCTTTCGCAGCTCACACCGAATGAGCACAGTTTTCATCATGGTGTTCCTATTTATAGACTTTACAATGCAGATGGAAGGCCGTCCTTTTGTTCGATTAATGAAAATATTTTCATCATTCGTTTTGGTGTAGCTTTCGCTTAGTAGCAGAGTTGCCACATTCACTGATTTTCTTGGAAGGATTTGCAAAAACCTTCGAGTTTGTAGATTAGAAAAACATTTTCTCATGATTCACTGGTAAAAGTACAGAATTACCAAGCGCAAACTTAATACTAGTTAATAAAAGAAACTTTCTAATTAAATTCTATGTTTGTCTATGTTGATACAAGACGGGAATCTTTTAAAACAATTCAAACCTTGCCGACGATTGTTTTTACTGCGTACATACATCTTTCCCCTTTCGCAGCTCACACCGAATGAGCACAGTTTTCATCATGGTGTTCCTATTTATAGACTTTACAATGCAGATGGAAGGCCGTCCTTTTGTTCGATAAATGAAAATATTTTCATCATTCGTTTTGGTGTAGCTTTCGCTTAGTGGCAGAGTTGCCACATTCACTGATTTTCTTGGAAGGATTTGCAAAAACCTTCGGGTTTGTAGATTAGAAAAACATTTTCTTACGATTCACAGGTAAAAGTACAGAATTACCAAGTGCAAACTTAATACTAGTTAATAAAAGAAACTTTCTAATTAAATTCTTTTTCCATTTTGCCTTCGTCCTGATAAGGACGGTTTGTCTATGTTGATACAAGACGGGAATCTTTTAAAACAATTCAAACCTTGCCGAAGATTGTTTTTACTGCGTACATACATCTTTCCCCTTTCGCAGCTCACACCGAATGAGCACAGTTTTCATCATGGTGTTCCTATTTATAGACTTTACAATGCAGATGGAAGGCCGTCCTTTTGTTCGATAAATGAAAATATTTTCATCATTCGTTTTGGTGTAGCTTTCGCTTAGTAGCAGAGTTGCCACATTCACTGATTTTCTTGGAAGGATTTGCAAAAACCTTCGAGTTTGTAGATTAGAAAAACATTTTCTCATGATTCACTGGTAAAAGTACAGAATTACCAAGCGCAAACTTAATACTAGTTAATAAAAGAAACTTTCTAATTAAATTCTTTTTCCATTTTGCCTTCGTCCTGATAAGGACGGTTTGTCTATGTTGATACAAGACGGGAATCTTTTAAAACAATTCAAACCTTGCCGACGATTGTTTTTACTGCGTACATACATCTTTCCCCTTTCGCAGCTCACACCGAATGAGCACAGTTTTCATCATGGTGTTCCTATTTATAGACTTTACAATGCAGATGGAAGGCCGTCCTTTTGTTCGATAAATAAAAATATTTTCATCATTCGTTTTGGTGTAGCTTTCGCTTAGTAGCAGAGTTGTCACATTCACTGATTTTCTTGGAAGGATTTGCAAAAACCTTCGAGTTTGTAGATTAGAAAAACATTTTCTCATGATTCACTGGTAAAAGTACAGAATTACCAAGCGCAAACTTAATACTAGTTAATAAAAGAAACTTTCTAATTAAATTCTTTTTCCATTTTGCCTTCGTCCTGATAAGGACGGTTTGTCTATGTTGATACAAGACGGGAATCTTTTAAAACAATTCAAACCTTGCCGAAGATTGTTTTTACTGCGTACATCCATACAATCTTTCCCCTTTCGTAGCTCACACCGAATGAGTACGCTTTGCAGCCTTCGATGTTTTGGTAGCATTTTTAGTGGCAGTTACTACCGCCTTTTCAGTGACTGCGTTTCTTAGCCTTTGGCTTTTTGGCCTTCTCACCGCCACCACCGTTTTTCCTCTCTCCGGTGGTAGCCAATTTGATTGGTCGTCCGATGCAGCTTCTCACGACCACGCACGTCTGTTATGCACTGCGTCTTACACACGTCTGGCTTTGAGAAAAGCTGCGACACCCCTATTTATAGGTTTTATCATTAATGTTGATTCTCATTTAAAGTAGTTTTTGAACTATTTAAACAAATTTTATATAGCAAACAACGTATCGGTAGCAAGCGTTGAACGTTTTCCTTCCGATTTATGAAACAAGATTGGCAATCCGTTTAGTAGAAGAAAAGTTATTAAGGTTCAAATTGTACGTAACGCTTTCGCTAATATTCACTACTATCGCTTTCTCGCTCGTTCTCGTGGCGTGCATGAGCCTTTCCTTTCCGCCCGGGTTCTAATGACATAACCGAAACTAATATGCCGGCTTTCCCCCACCAACTGCTCTCGTCAAGCAACCCAATACGAATAATCAAAGGAACAAACATGTAGTGAACCTATATATAAACTTTTCATTATTTTATTGTTTATTTGCTGCACCATTTTGACGGCTCTGTGCGGGATGGGCTGAAAATTTTCACTTTTCCGAGTCGTTTTCGAAAGATTTTTCAAAACACTATTTTTCCGTTGATAATGAATGTCCTACATATTCCAAAATTTAATACAACATTGGTACAAATATTTTCGACAAAATGCCGAAGAAATTGATTAAATCCATTCAGTACAACAAAAGATATAAGCGTTCAAAATCTTACATCATTTTTCTGCCGAAATTTTGAAAAGGGGCCCCTATATTGAAAGGTAAGTCGTTAGTCACGACAAAAAAAAAAAAAAAAATTTGCTACCAATCAGTCAGCGCAGTTCGCATCGAGAGCGTTAACAGCAGCACAACCACGTCGTTACTATGGCACCGAAAGCCAGCGGAAAGGCTGTGAAAAAATCCGGCGGCGGCGGTGGCAAGGCACAGAAGAACATCGCCACAAAAGCAGGAGGAGGAGAGAAGAAGAAGCGAAAGCAACGGCGCAAGGAAAGCTACGCTATCTACATCTACAAGGTGCTGAAGCAGGTCCATCCGGACACCGGTGTCTCGTCGAAGGCGATGAGCATCATGAATAGCTTCGTGAACGACATCTTCGAGCGTATTGCTAACGAAGCATCTCGTCTGGCCCATTACAACCGACGGTCGACGATCACCTCCCGCGAGGTACAGACCGCCGTTCGTTTGCTGTTACCGGGAGAGCTGGCGAAACATGCCGTATCGGAAGGTACCAAGGCCGTTACCAAGTATACCAGCTCGAAGTAAACGTGTCGCCCGCCCCGCCGCCGGATGTCACACACCACCACCCCATCGTCATCGGCCCTTTTCAGGGCCACCAAAACACGTTCTGGTAAAGAGTTGAATTGAAATGTGTACACATAGTTTATATAAACATTAGTTGTTGTTGTTTGTTTGTTTGTTTGTTTCATTAGAGCAAAAACGTCGTTGTCATTTTTGTTTCTCTGTCCATTTTTCAAATCATCACCAAATCAATTGCTGTAGTTTGTGGAAGTAGTCTTTCCCCTTACCGCTAGTTGATTGTTTTTGTTAAGACGGAAAACGGTCTTTTTTCTACCCCTTTATCGTCTATATTCTACTCAGTCAGTCTAAAACAGCCCCTGCGTATGAAAATTCTGCCGCAAAAAGAACACATTTCTGGATCATACTTGTTAATACAATGCACTTCCCAGCCTTCAAACTTCTGATCTGCGTTGAACGTTAATAATTAAATACCCAACACAATTCATAATCGCAAAGTTGAACAATACAATACGTTCGTCAATTTAGGCTAAAAAATCGGTAATTATCGTTCGTTCGTTTGTTTATTGTGCCAGCCAATTTTTCTCTGTTTTATTATAGCCAAAATAAGCGCGTTGTTTGCTAATCAGAGTAATATTATACTTGCTCTGTTTGTTTGTTTGTTTGTTAAGGCAACAGAAAACCACGGCCTACTATTAATTTACCTGTACGTACGTACGTTTATCTGAGCAAGAAACCGCGCCTATTTACTATAGTGATTTGTTTAATCAAACTAACGACGACTGATTTATCTTGCCAATCGGCAGCCAGTTGAATGCGGGTGTGTGCGCGCGCTGCTGCTCAAGCTAGAAAACTCATGGGGGGAACGGAGCATTAACGGAAAATAAGCATCAATCAATTCTTTACAATTTTGTTAGTCCTGAAAAGGACTGTTGTTTTGGGGGGACGCGCACGTTGTCGGGAATTTACTTCTTGCCGGCGGTGACCTTCTTCGGGGCGGTGGCGGCCTTCTTTGGCTTAGGTGCCCTCGGCTTGTTCGCTGCAGCCTTCGATGGTTTGGTGGCTTTCTGTTTAGTGGCAGCCGTTACCGCCTTTGCAGGGGCAGCAGCTTTCGCTTTCTTCGTAGCCGATTTCTTAGCGGCCGGGATCGCCGCCTTTGGCTTGCTGGTCTTCTCACCACCACCAGCCGGCGGATTTTTCTTCTCCCCGGATTTAGTAGCCGATTTCTTCGGTTTTTTCGCTGCACCCGATGGTGGTTTCTTATCGCCAGCCGGTTTCTTTGCTTCGACCGTCACCTTAAACGATCCGGAAGCACCGGTACCCTTGGTCTGGGTGATGTTTCCCTTCTCGACACCCGTTTTCAAAGCCTTCCGGATAAACGGAGCCAGCCTGGCGACGTCACACATGTAGTTGGCGGCGATGTACTTTTTGATCGCCTGCAGTGATGATCCGCTCCGTTCCTTCAGGGTCCGGATGGCAGCCAGAACCATCTCACTCACTGGTGGATGGGTTGAAGATTTTTTCGGTTTCTTGGCGTCACTCTTGCTAGCCTTGGCCGCCTGCTTCGGTGGCGCTTTGGCGGCTGGCGGAGAGGCGACGACGGCAGGGGCCGTAGCAGCAACGTCGATAGCAGTTTCAGCCATTGCGCGTTCGTTTGGTTTGGTTTTCTTCCACACACACAGTTGTAGACGACGAGTCGATGGATGCACGATGATGCAAGTCTGCGAATATGATAACCGGGGGTCCGGTGTCTGTTGTTTAGGATCGTATTCATCGGCTCTGTTTGGGAACGCGTAGATGACGGTTGGAAGTTACTATTCGATCGGTGCCGGTAAAATTTTACGGACTGTTGTTTTAAATCAACCAAAATCGAATTACTGCTTGTGAAAAGTACACTGGAAGTTTGCATTCAATTTACTGCACTGTCCGCACCGTCCAAACTAACACCCGCTGAACATTCTGTTTTAAGCGTATGGCCGAATATTATCAAATCATGTATCCGACTATGGCGGCACGTGCAAACTGAATTGTGGAAAATAGGTTAATTTGAACCTTCTAGCAATTGGAAAACCTTTTCGGTGCTATCCAATCGAAAGAAAACTTCTCTCTATATAAAATTATTTCATTTTTGTACATATTTGCTCGAGCGGAAGTGCTCGTAATTTGGCGACCTGCGGAAAACGTTTCGGTCGGCTGGTCCTTTGCTGAAAACTTTCGTTATTAAAATTACTAAAACAAAAAAAGTTAACGGGTGGCAACACAAATTTTGGATTTTTTTTCTCAACCTGTCAAAAAAAAAGACAAACGATTCGATTGAAATTAGAAGATACGTTCTCCATTGTTGGCCAAAAATTAGTGAACATTTCAAACCGATCCGTAATTGGATGCTGTTCGGCGAAGCTTCCGTTTGATGTCGGAACAGGCGCGTAGTACGGCGTCTACGTCAACTTTGCTAATGCATTTCGTGATCTTCTACCAATCAACTTGTTTGCAATTCGTGGCTCTCAAAACGAAATCCCGAAGAAATCTGCGATTGGGCGACACTGAAGCAAATTGTGAAGCGGGTTGTGCTTTTTAGGGTACAAATGGGATCGAGTGGGTATTCGGGAACGATTGTTTTTTTTTTTTTTTTGCTTTTTTTTGCGAGGGAAGTAACTTGCTTCGTGCAAAACAAAATATTTAGCCAAAATAATTTTTTTTATCAACCGGCAAGCGGCATTGAGATTGCACCGTCGAAAGGTGTTGTAAACAGTCGACGGCGCAACGTTTTCCCCTTTGAAATATTGTACCGTGCACTTTTCGCCGAGATTCTTGTGTTGCTCGTAGAACCGTACAACGCGCTCGCGAAATGCTTTCTTGTTTCGACGGCAGAGACAGACAGAGAGAAATACCTCGAAAAAAATCCAACATTTTAGTTGCGGATTTTGATTTTAGTGCTCTAATCATCAGTGTTATTTCGAATTGCTTTGGCTAACTCAAAATTCTATTATTTAGGATGTACTGATCAACTCGCTACATCGTTGTGTACATGGCTGTGAGCTGATAAACCGCACGCGTCGACCATCACACCCAGGCGCTTCAGCGCACGCATCGATGGGAACGCTTGTCCCCCGACACAGATCACAAGCTGGACTTTTTTACGGTTGCTCAATCTCTCTCTCTCTCTCTCTCTCTCTCTCTCTCTCTCTCTCTCTCTCTCTCTCTCTCTCTCTCTCTCTCTCTCTCTCTCTCTCTTCCTGTGTGTGTGTGTGTGTGTGTGTTGTAATTGCTTCCTGATTGATACAGTACTAACTCACCAGCCATCAACTTTACTTTTATCATTCAGACCAATTAAAGGTACGCAAATTCATAGGTAGACAGGTAGGTGAAAGCGTGGTAAGCTAAAACGTGCGCGCGCGAAAAAAAGAGTCGGTCGGCGGTTCGTTGCTATCGAGAAACGAGCCGTTTTGTCCCATGATACGCAAGCTCAGGAGAAAGAAAAAGATAGGTGGGTAATGTCTGCGACATAACCGGAGAGATGTAGAATACATAAGGAACACGTTCTTCAAATATGTTGATACTCATTAGGATTTTCGGACAAAAGGTGATTTGGGCGAGGAATATTTCAAATTATTCTTTACAAAAATGATGGTGGTCCTGAAAAGGACCGGTTTTGTTGGCGTTGTTGGCCTTGGTGAGGGAGATGGCTAACGATGAAATTAATTGTTAGCATGAGGAAGTCGCGTAGTACTGGCCAATGGAAGAACAGATAATAATTGATTCCTGAAAATCAATTTTTCTTTATTCATGTAAATTATACATACTTACAAATCTAACAGAAGATTCCTGATCATATTTCTGAATCATTAGTGCGAACATTGTGTAATTTGGTTAAGTACAATGAAAGTTACAAACTTTCCAAACTCGACCTTCTGTTCATTCAGAAATATTGAAATGGGGTGTCGTGGTCACAATAAAAAAAGATGGGTAGGTAATGTCTGTCACATAACCGGAGCGTCGTGATTTCAATTCGAGACGTTAATTTAAATCTAATAATATTCAACAGAATCACGTTTGAATGGGAAATTTTCAAATAATTCTCTATGGTAATAATGGTGGTTCTGAAAAGAACCTTTGGTATCGGCGTTGGTGTTGATGGTGATGCGCTGGATCGTTGGATATTTTTGGCATGATAGTTACGTGCCTGGTGAACTGTTTTGTAGCCTCGAACAAAACGACAAGACTGGCTTCTTCGGGTACCATTACGGCTGAACTTTATAAGCTTAGCTCGACTTTGAAATCCTGCACAATCTCACGAATCAGACACTGGTAGGGCCATTTTGTTTGCTACTAGCACGGAGCTGCACAAAAAATCATTTAATGCAGTTAGTTCACGGGGGCTGCCAAAAAGCTTGAATAGAAGCATGCGACTTCAACGTTTCTCTTAAACACATGCAACAACACATTCGTTTTGGTAATACTGATAATAACAGTAGAAAGGAATGGAAAAGCAGTGCACGAAACGAGCGAGAGGATAATTTAAATTTTTGTTCCGTGTGCAAGCTACTTCTTTCCACACAACGTATTATGTTGCTTGTTGAAAATTTGCTACACACCTTAAAATAAAAGTTTCAGTTTAACTCTCACTAGAACACAATTGATTGGTCCTGAAAAGAACCGTTGCTTTTATTGTAATTTACGCCCACTCCCACAAACCGACCAAGTAGGCATCAGTGGCTTCATTACGGCTGAGTTTTGTAAGCGTAGCTCGACTTTGAAGTAATACACAACCTTACGAACCAGACGCTGGAATGTTAGCCAGCGGATTAGTTGCTCCGTTGCCCTTTAGTTGGGGCGAAATACTAGCATGGCGACAGTTCCTGATCGGTAGTTGGTTGCGATGGGCCACCAGTAGCTGGGGCACTTTTGCGGACAGTCATCATCGCCAACTGCTTTCCTCCGGTGGACTGGCTGCTTGCTAGTGCTTGAACGAATACGAATGATAAGAAAAACCGACCGACCAATATTCATATATGAAAACACAAGAAAGCACTACTATCGCTCTCCCGCTCGTTTTCGTGCCATTCCTGTGCCTTTCCTTTCCGTTCGGCTACCAATACTAGCATAACCAAAACGAATATTCTGTCTTTCCATCGCCTTCAATCTAGTGGCCAGTGCTAGCAAACTTGCATGTTCAGTTTTTCAATAACAACATTCAAACAATATTTTCAAAGAATGCTGCAGATTTGAAAAGAAGGAAATGATTTTCACAAATTTAAATTCTTTCGTGTTATTTGTTAGCGCTGATAAAGGCTATTTAGTTTGCTACTAGCAAGGAGCTGCACAAACAAATCGATTTATGCAGTTAATCAACGGAGGCTGCCAAAAAGTTCGAATAAAAGCATGCGACTAGTGTACTTTGCATGTTCTATATTTTATCAATACTAGAGAGGATCAATAAAATAATTCAAATTGTTATAGCGACATGCAATTGTGGCAACACTGGCCATGAGATGGTGGGGGAACACGCACATTCGTTTTAGTTATGATGGTAGTAGCAGCAGAAAGGAATGGAAAAGCAGTGCACGAAAACGAGCGAGAGAAGATAATTTAAATTCTCTTTCTTTCTTTCCACACATCGTATTTCTTATATTGCTTTCTGAAAATTATTGGTTATACACCATAAAATGTAAATTTCAGTTTAACTCTTATTGGAACACAATTAATTGGTCCTGTAAAGAACCGTTTATTGTTTTATTGAGGGAGCATAATTCAGACGCACTCCCCGCGGACACGGTGAGCTAGAAAGCACTATTTTGCATTCTCGAACAAACCGACCAAGTAGGCATCGTTGGCTTCTCGGGGCATCATTACGACTGAGCTTTGTAAGCGTACCTCGACTTTGCAGTCCTGCACAATCTCACGACCCAGACGCTGGAACGATAGCCTACTCTGTTGCCCTTTAGTTGGGGCGAAATTCTTGCAGGGCGACAGTTCCTGATCGGGTTGCGATGAGTCACCAGTAGCTGGGGCACTTTTTCCGCCGTCGTCATCGCCGACTGCTTTTCTTCGGTGGACTGGCTGCTTGCTAGTGCTTGAACGAATACGAATGATGAGAAAAACCGACCGACAGATATTTATATAATCGCGCTAATATGCACTACTATCGCTTTCTCGCTCGTTCTCGTGCCGTGCATGAGCCTTTCCTTTCCGTCCGGCTTCTAATGGCCTAACCAAAGGAATATGCCGTCTTTCCCCCACCAAGTGCTCTCGTCAAGCAACCCAATGCGAATAACCATACGAACAAACATGTAATGGACCTATATATAAACTTTTCATTATTTTATTGTTCGGTTGGTCTACCATAACGACGGCTCTGTGCGGGATGGGCTGAAAATTTTCACTTTTCCGAGTCGTTTTCGAAAGATTTTTCAAAACACATTTTTTTGTTATTAGTACATGTTATACATACTTCAAATTTTAATACAGCATAGAGGAACATATTTGCAACAAATTGGCCTAAAAATCAAATCATTCTGTTAAGTATGATAAAAGTTATTAACGTTCAAAATCTGACGCGGCGCCGCAGCCGATATTTTGAAACGGGACCCCTATATTGAAACCTTAAATGTATTCTACATTAAAAGGAAATGCATATATGAAAAAAGGGAAACCCAGCGACTGAGCGCGTTGTAGTGTTACGACGGTCTCTCGCATATCCATCAAAATCGCACATTAAACAGTACGCCCCTGCAACGTGGATGAAAATTATGAAGGATACATTTCAAACTAATTCTTTTTTCTAAACATTTGGTCGTGGTAGGGCTTAACCACCAAAACCGTACAATGTGCGTCCCTGGCGTTTAAGCGCATAGACGACATCCATCGCAGTGACGGTCTTCCGTTTGGCATGTTCAGTGTACGTCACAGCGTCCCGGATAACGTTTTCCAGAAAAATCTTCAGCACACCACGGGTTTCCTCGTATATCAAACCGGAGATTCGCTTCACTCCTCCACGTCGAGCCAGACGACGAATGGCGGGTTTGGTGATGCCCTGGATATTGTCACGAAGCACCTTGCGGTGCCGCTTAGCGCCTCCCTTGCCGAGCCCTTTGCCTCCTTTGCCACGGCCAGTCATCTTCTTGGTTGTTGTAGGTAATAACTTAGTAGGCTAGCGCAGCACACCTGCAGCAGCGAGATTCCAATACCGAATGTTGCAATTCGGCCCATTGAGTAGCGCTTTTATACTGATGCACACACATTCTCAGTCGCCGCCGCATAGGAAGATTACCATGGCTGCTATCTATATGCTTACTCGTGATGTGTTGGTTTGAAGGGGAAATAGCGCGAACACGAAGTTCACTGTTGCCACTGTTTTAGTAGCTTGGGATTGCCGAAATCTGCTTTATCCGGACTAATGCTGACATGGTAGCATTTTCCCTGGAAAACGATTGCCCGGAAATTGATTCTCCTGAAAAAGAAAGAAAGAAAAAGTAAATCGAAAAACAAACGGGTTTTTTTTTTTAACTTATAAAGATTTTCTATACATCCGTCTACATGGTACGTTATATTGGCTTCTATGGTACTTAAATATCGATATCTGATACTGATCTATGATGGAACAAATTGTTACTGATGAACAAACTATTTCTGTTTGATATTCTTCTACTGTTGGAATTTTATTGATTTCTAGGCGATTTTTTTTGCTCATACATAGTTTTTCTTTTTAGGAATATTTTTTTGCAAATCTAATGAAAAGCTGAAAAAATCAAGTCTGGCAACACTGGCTCCGGAATGGAAATGGTGGGGGAAGTATAGTAGCCGAATCGAACCGTATACAGAACGAAAAGGCACATGGCACGTACACGAGCGAGACAGGCGATAGTAGTGTTTATTCGCGACTATAAAAAAAGATGGGTGGGTAATGTCTAGGACATAACCGGAGTGTCGTGACTACTCGTTTGACTTGTAATTCAAATCGAATGATACTCAATGAAATATGTGGGATTGTTTCAAGTTATTCTTTATAATAATTATGGTGGTTTTGAAAAGAACCTTTATTGTTGGCGTCTGCGTTGATAGGGGATGCGCTGGATTCTAAGCTGGTTGAGACATTCATTCATGAAATGAACAATTTTCTTCCTTTGAAATATCAATGTTAAAATCTCTCGAAACAACCATCGGAATCTTTTTCGTACAAAAATGAACACACTTAGCAAAAACCTAGGAGCGGGTAATGTCCGGGACATAACCGCGATGATCATATTCTTAAAATTCTGCTTGTATCTCTTTCAAATGGCTAAATTTTACGCATTAAGTTCGATTCACCGGGCTCAGCGAAATTTTCCTGGGGATCCCGTTCGTTAGTATATTCAGCAAAACAATTTTATTAACGAGTTCTCCGCATTGAATACAGGTCAATAATTTCATATAATGATTTCAACAAGCAGACAATGTGCATGTATGACAGGTGGGAGTGTTCTGAAGTGTTTTTAGTGGAGGTAACAACATAAAATCATGTATTGGACATTTTACAATGATTCTCCTTAACCCTGCAAAACCACGGGGTTGGCAGCAGAGGGTTAAGTTGTTTGGAAGAGATGACAGTTAATATATGATAACTAAAAATATAAAATTGTTCTATAAATTGCAAAGTTATTGCCGCGTTGACCTGAAAATTTGTCATTTCATTCATAAAGGAACAATCATTGAAATTATGTCAATTTATGCTTTGCAAGATTTGAAATAACTTCGAAGTGTGGTCACGACACCCCTGTTATGTCATATACATCACCAACCCATCTTTTCATCATTCGTTTTGGTGTAGCTTTCGCTTAGTGTCAGAGTTGCGACATTCACTGATTTTCTTGGAAGGATTTGCAAAAACCTTCGAGTTTGTAGATTAGAAAAACATTTTCTCATGATTCACTGGTAAAAGTACAGAATTACCAAGCGCAAACTTAATACTAGTTAATAAAAGAAACTTTCTAATTAAATTCTTTTTCCATTTTACATTCGTCCTAATAAGGACGGTTTGTAGATAGCTATGTTGATACAAGACGGGAATCTTTTAAAACAATTAAAACCTTACCGACGATTGTTTTTACTGCGTACATACATCTTTCCCCTTTCGCAGCTCACTCCGAATGAGTACGCCTCGCATCAAGGTGTTCCTATTTATAGACTTTACAATGCAGATGGAAGGCCGTCCTTTTGTTCGATAAATGAAAATATTTTCATCATTCGTTTTGGTGTAGCTTTCGCTTAGTAGTAGAGTTGCCACATTCTATGATTTTCTTGGAAGGATTTGCAAAAACCTTCGAGTTTGTAGATTAGAAAAACATTTTCTCATGATTCACTGGTAAAAGTACAGAATTACCAAGCGCAAACTTAATACTAGTTAATAAAAGAAACTTTCTAATTAAATTCTTTTTCCATTTTGCCTTCGTCCTGATAAGGACGGTTTGTCTATGTTGATACAAGACGGGAATCTTTTAAAACAATTCAAACCTTGCCGACGATTGTTTTTACTGCGTACATACATCTTTCCCCTTTCGCAGCTCACACCGAATGAGCACAGTTTTCATCATGGTGTTCCTATTTATAGACTTTACAATGCAGATGGAAGGCCGTCCTTTTGTTCGATTAATGAAAATATTTTCATCATTCGTTTTGGTGTAGCTTTCGCTTAGTAGCAGAGTTGCCACATTCACTGATTTTCTTGGAAGGATTTGCAAAAACCTTCGAGTTTGTAGATTAGAAAAACATTTTCTCATGATTCACTGGTAAAAGTACAGAATTACCAAGCGCAAACTTAATACTAGTTAATAAAAGAAACTTTCTAATTAAATTCTATGTTTGTCTATGTTGATACAAGACGGGAATCTTTTAAAACAATTCAAACCTTGCCGACGATTGTTTTTACTGCGTACATACATCTTTCCCCTTTCGCAGCTCACACCGAATGAGCACAGTTTTCATCATGGTGTTCCTATTTATAGACTTTACAATGCAGATGGAAGGCCGTCCTTTTGTTCGATAAATGAAAATATTTTCATCATTCGTTTTGGTGTAGCTTTCGCTTAGTGGCAGAGTTGCCACATTCACTGATTTTCTTGGAAGGATTTGCAAAAACCTTCGGGTTTGTAGATTAGAAAAACATTTTCTTACGATTCACAGGTAAAAGTACAGAATTACCAAGTGCAAACTTAATACTAGTTAATAAAAGAAACTTTCTAATTAAATTCTTTTTCCATTTTGCCTTCGTCCTGATAAGGACGGTTTGTCTATGTTGATACAAGACGGGAATCTTTTAAAACAATTCAAACCTTGCCGAAGATTGTTTTTACTGCGTACATACATCTTTCCCCTTTCGCAGCTCACACCGAATGAGCACAGTTTTCATCATGGTGTTCCTATTTATAGACTTTACAATGCAGATGGAAGGCCGTCCTTTTGTTCGATAAATGAAAATATTTTCATCATTCGTTTTGGTGTAGCTTTCGCTTAGTAGCAGAGTTGCCACATTCACTGATTTTCTTGGAAGGATTTGCAAAAACCTTCGAGTTTGTAGATTAGAAAAACATTTTCTCATGATTCACTGGTAAAAGTACAGAATTACCAAGCGCAAACTTAATACTAGTTAATAAAAGAAACTTTCTAATTAAATTCTTTTTCCATTTTGCCTTCGTCCTGATAAGGACGGTTTGTCTATGTTGATACAAGACGGGAATCTTTTAAAACAATTCAAACCTTGCCGACGATTGTTTTTACTGCGTACATACATCTTTCCCCTTTCGCAGCTCACACCGAATGAGCACAGTTTTCATCATGGTGTTCCTATTTATAGACTTTACAATGCAGATGGAAGGCCGTCCTTTTGTTCGATAAATGAAAATATTTTCATCATTCGTTTTGGTGTAGCTTTCGCTTAGTGGCAGAGTTGCCACATTCACTGATTTTCTTGGAAGGATTTGCAAAAACCTTCGGGTTTGTAGATTAGAAAAACATTTTCTTACGATTCACAGGTAAAAGTACAGAATTACCAAGTGCAAACTTAATACTAGTTAATAAAAGAAACTTTCTAATTAAATTCTTTTTCCATTTTGCCTTCGTCCTGATAAGGACGGTTTGTCTATGTTGATACAAGACGGGAATCTTTTAAAACAATTCAAACCTTGCCGAAGATTGTTTTTACTGCGTACATACATCTTTCCCCTTTCGCAGCTCACACCGAATGAGCACAGTTTTCATCATGGTGTTCCTATTTATAGACTTTACAATGCAGATGGAAGGCCGTCCTTTTGTTCGATAAATAAAAATATTTTCATCATTCGTTTTGGTGTAGCTTTCGCTTAGTAGCAGAGTTGTCACATTCACTGATTTTCTTGGAAGGATTTGCAAAAACCTTCGAGTTTGTAGATTAGAAAAACATTTTCTCATGATTCACTGGTAAAAGTACAGAATTACCAAGCGCAAACTTAATACTAGTTAATAAAAGAAACTTTCTAATTAAATTCTTTTTCCATTTTGCCTTCGTCCTGATAAGGACGGTTTGTCTATGTTGATACAAGACGGGAATCTTTTAAAACAATTCAAACCTTGCCGAAGATTGTTTTTACTGCGTACATCCATACAATCTTTCCCCTTTCGTAGCTCACACCGAATGAGTACGCTTTGCAGCCTTCGATGTTTTGGTAGCATTTTTAGTGGCAGTTACTACCGCCTTTTCAGTGACTGCGTTTCTTAGCCTTTGGCTTTTTGGCCTTCTCACCGCCACCACCGTTTTTCCTCTCTCCGGTGGTAGCCAATTTGATTGGTCGTCCGATGCAGCTTCTCACGACCACGCACGTCTGTTATGCACTGCGTCTTACACACGTCTGGCTTTGAGAAAAGCTGCGACACCCCTATTTATAGGTTTTATCATTAATGTTGATTCTCATTTAAAGTAGTTTTTGAACTATTTAAACAAATTTTATATAGCAAACAACGTATCGGTAGCAAGCGTTGAACGTTTTCCTTCCGATTTATGAAACAAGATTGGCAATCCGTTTAGTAGAAGAAAAGTTATTAAGGTTCAAATTGTACGTAACGCTTTCGCTAATATTCACTACTATCGCTTTCTCGCTCGTTCTCGTGGCGTGCATGAGCCTTTCCTTTCCGCCCGGGTTCTAATGACATAACCGAAACTAATATGCCGGCTTTCCCCCACCAACTGCTCTCGTCAAGCAACCCAATACGAATAATCAAAGGAACAAACATGTAGTGAACCTATATATAAACTTTTCATTATTTTATTGTTTATTTGCTGCACCATTTTGACGGCTCTGTGCGGGATGGGCTGAAAATTTTCACTTTTCCGAGTCGATTTCGAAAGATTTTTCAAAACACTATTTTTCCGTTGATAATGAATGTCCTACATATTCCAAAATTTAATACAACATTGGTACAAATATTTTCGACAAAATGCCGAAGAAATTGATTAAATCCATTCAGTACAACAAAAGATATAAGCGTTCAAAATCTTACATCATTTTTCTGCCGAAATTTTGAAAAGGGGCCCCTATATTGAAAGGTAAGTCGTTAGTCACGACAAAAAATCGGTCGGTCTGTTTTGGTCATCATTCGTCGTTTGAACAGCATCACAGTGGTATCAGTAGTAGAGCAGAATTTTCGCGCCATGGCCCGTACGAAACAGACCGCCCGCAAGTCCACCGGAGGGAAAGCTCCCCGCAAACAGTTGGCAACGAAGGCTGCCCGTAAAAGTGCCCCAGCTACGGGTGGCGTTAAGAAGCCCCATCGCTACAGACCAGGAACTGTCGCGCTGCGAGAAATTCGTCGCTATCAGAAGTCGACAGAGCTACTAATCCGCAAGCTGCCCTTCCAGCGTCTGGTTCGTGAGATCGCGCAGGACTTCAAAACCGATCTGCGCTTCCAGAGCTCAGCCGTCATGGCCCTTCAAGAAGCCAGCGAGGCTTACCTGGTTGGTTTGTTCGAGGATACCAATCTGTGCGCTATCCATGCCAAGCGAGTGACCATCATGCCGAAAGACATCCAACTGGCTCGCCGGATCCGTGGGGAGCGGGCCTAAATTTGGTGTGTGCCCATCACCCCCCAGAACGAAACAGCAACAAACGGTCCTTTTCAGGACCACAACCAATCATATTTTACTAAGAATTATTAGCAGAAATTTTCCGTTTCCCTCCAAAAATGCTCAGGCGGGTGGCTGTGTGTGTTTGTTAGACAGCACGCCGATGGGGGATTTTTTGCCAGCAGCACCACCTCGTACCGATCGACAGTAGTAGCGTGTGAAAAACAAGACCCATTGAGGGAAATCTTGCGCGGCCGATTTGTGATTTAGCACCAAATCGATGAGTGAACTTTTGAGAGATTGGGTGAAATCGTCAATGCCATGATATGAGGGAAACTATTATTAAGCGTCTGACGAGCATTGCAAAAAAAAAAAACTTGTGCAATGCTCACAGAAATGTACGTTGATGATTATCGGAGTGAAAATCAAATTAACTCTTTTTATCAGAAGAAAATAGTCGCCCTGAAAAGGGCGGTTTTTACGGCTAGAAAGGAGCGGGATTTAAGTTGCTGCGGAGGCCCTCTTTTCAGTCTTCTTCGGCAGCAGTGCGGCCTGTATGTTAGGCAACACGCCACCCTGAGCAATGGTCACACCGGAGAGCAGTTTGTTCAGCTCTTCGTCATTTCGAATGGCCAGCTGCAGATGACGGGGGATGATTCTGGTCTTTTTGTTATCGCGAGCAGCGTTTCCTGCCAGCTCCAGTACTTCGGCGGCAAGATATTGTTGATAATACCGTAAGAAAACACGAAGTATTTCTGTAGGTAGGTTTGAGATAACTTTATTTGATTCTTGTTCGTCAAGTTATATAATGCTAACATAGTTCGATATCGATTGATATTTCATGCACTGTTTATCACAGTCCCTTATTGACTGCCATACCCTGTCATACCCTCTGCCTATAGTAAACAACACATCCATGCGCGGCGTCCATATGCAAAAGCTCAAGTTACCCACTTGAAGCTTTTGTCACATGACGTTCTGTCAGATGACATCTCAGAGCTTTTTATAGCACGTTCCGTATGACAGTTCTTACTGTCAACTGCCGTCCCGTGAATGGCAAATTGTTTATATACAAAGAATATTTCGTACGTATATCACTGCGAAATATTCTTTTTCAACACTTCCCCACAATTTGCACATTCAATACACCGAATAACTTTCTGTGTATATTTTTAGGTAACCCCTTAGTGAAGGCATCTGCAGGTTGATCGACGCTTGGGATGAACTGTAGTTTTACTCTACCATTTTTGATGAGATCCCGGATGAAAAGGTATTTGATATCCAAGTGTTTCATCCGTTGATGTGATCTTGGCTCCTGTGCTATGTTGATACATGGGATGCTATCTTCCATTATGATGAATGGTGTTATGTTTACATCCAATTCATTGAGAAGTTGTGTTAACCACACTCCTTCTTTCGTAGCAGCGCAAAGTGCTATCAGTTCTGCTTCACTTGTTGATAAGCTTACAGTCGGTTGTCGTTTCGTTGACCACGAAATAAGATTACCGTATAGTAGAAATGCGTATCCTGAAACTGATTTCCTATCATCAGGATCATTTGCAAAATCTGCATCGGCAAATCCTACTAAAGCTGGATATTCGGTATTTGATGAATAAATTATTTTTGTATTGCTCGTTCCCCTCAAATATCGCAATATTCGTTTTAATCCTGACCAGTGCCAATCGGTGGCGCAGTTAGCATATTTGCTTAGGGTGTTTACCGCAGAGCAAATATCAGGTCTAGAAGTTAGTGAAAGATATTGTAAGCATCCCAGCAGTTCTCTGTATGGCTCTTCAGTGATTTTTGCCTCAGATTTTGACCATTTCGTGTTGATATCCAATGGTGTCCCCACTGGTTTACAATCAGCCATCCCAAATCTACTAAGAAGTTTCTCCACGTATATTGTTTGAGAAATTTCAATAGTCTGGCTTTCCAAATCACGATTTATCTCCATTCCCAGGAAGTGCTTAATCTCTAACATGTCTTTCATTTGGAATAACCTTCCAAGTTTCTTTTTAATCCACGTAATTGCTTCGATGTTTTTGGCAAGTAGTAAAATGTCGTCTACATATAGTATTACTATAATGCCTCTAGATTTTGACTTATAGATGCAGTTGTCATTTTTGAGAGGGACAAAACCTAATGTTTTCATTGCATCATCAAAATGTTTATTCCAAGATCTGCTTGCCTGTTTCAATCCATACAAACATTTGTGTAGACGAACAGTTTGTCTTTGCCCATTTACGTTTGGTGGAAGTTTCGTGTATATTTCTTCTTCTAACTTCCCATGTAGAAATGCAGTTTTGACATCCATTTGATGTACTAACAATTTATGCTCGTTAGCAAGGGCTAGTGCTAACCGAACACTCTCTAGTTTGGCGACTGGTGCAAATGTTTCACAGTAATCGAATCCAGGACGCTGTGAACACCCTTTTGCCACTAATCGTGCTTTATATCTTCCATCTTCTTTCATTGAGAAAACCCATTTTGAGTTAATTGGTTTAACTCCTTTTGGCAAACAGTTAACCACTGTCCAAGTACCATTTTGATGTAATGCATCAAACTCTTCTTGAATAGCATGCTTCCATTCTTGCCAATCAGAAACTTTCTTCAATTCCTCAATAGTTTGCGGAATCTCTTCGTTGAAAATCATTGCTGTTTTTGCTGTATAATCGGAATACCAACCCGGTATCTTTCTCTCCCTCTTGCTTCGACGCAATGATTGACCATCATCGACGTCCTCTCTTTCGTCTGTTGGATTTTCATTTGTACTTTCATAGTCAGTTTCGCCAACTGATTCTTCAAGTGAATCTAGATTATCTTGCTCTGTTTCGATGAGTGTGCATTCTTCATGCTGTTCTTCATCAGAAGGAAGGATAGCATCATCCTCGTCTTCGTTCTGTTCTCCTTGGTTTAAGCGTGTACATCTAATTAAATCTTGACCAGATGATTCTACGAAATCCATGTTTGTGTGGTCAATATCTTGATTGGCTCTGGTAGATTCATTGAATACTACATTTCTGCCAATTTCTATTGAACGCGTATCCTTGTTCCATAATCTAAAACCATTATTTGCGTACCCCACAAATATCAAAGGTTTTGTTTTGAAATCTAATTTCTGACGCCTCTCTTTAGGTATTTGTTTAAATGCTTTACACCCAAAAACTCTTAAATGATTCAAGTTTGGTCGCTTTTTGAACCATTTTTCATACGGAGTTTTGTCCTCTTCTATCCCACTTGTTGGAGATCTATTGATTAGATATGTTGCTGCATATAATGCTTCTCCCCACATATCTTTCGCTAATCCACTTTCGTAAAGCAAAGTTCTGACCTTTTCCATTAAAGATCTGTTCATACGTTCACTTACACCATTTTGCTGCGGTGTGTATGGAACAGTGAACGTCATTCTAACACCATTTCTTTTGCAATGAGCTTGAAATTCGTTACTTGTATATTCCCCTCCATTATCACACCTTAGCATTGAAATACGTCTTTCGAAGAATGCTGTCGCCATTGCTTCGAATTCTTTAAATTTCTCGAAAACCTCCGATTTCTGTTTCATGAGGTAAACCACGAGAAAGTGCGTATAATCATCTATAAAGGTTACAAAGTAACGATAGCCATCATAGGTTTCCTGCTCCATGCTTCCACAAACATCCGAATGTATGAGTTCCAGTGGTCGTTTTGATCTTGGCAGCTGCAAGTGTTTAAATTTGGATGCAGCCTGCTTCCCCGCCATACAACCATCACATACATTTGTTTCACTAATATTTCCAGAAGTTAGATTGATACCCTCAACCATTCCCTTCTTAATTAGTTTCTCCAAACTCGTATCACTGATATGGCCAAGTCTTTTATGCCATGTTTCCAAACTCACCTTCTTTCCGAACAATGCTAAGTTTGTTCCATCTTCCGCCGACTTTTCTTCCCGAAATAGATCAAGGTGGAATAAACCATCAACGAAGATTCCTGAAGCAATTACTTCATCTTCAAATTCAAAGATAACCTCTTCATCCGTAAAAGTAACCCTTTTACCATTTTTGCTAACCCTTCTAACCGAAAGGAGATTTTCTTCAAGACCCGGAGTAAAAAGAACGTTGTACAATTTCAATTCTTTTATTGTATTGTTACCCACAACACTCTTTAATCGCATTTTTCCAACTTTTGTTGCCCGTAAATTCTGGCCCGCTTTCGCCGTCGAAATGGTGATTGGCTTCTCTAATTCTTGGACATCTTCCAGCAGCTTCTCGTCATTAACCATATGGTCGCTTGCTCCTGAGTCAATTACGAATCTGACTCTCCTACCACGATCCGCTTTGGTCATCATTGCAAAGCTCTTTTTAGGCTCCATCTTTTGCTGCTTCTTGAACTTATCTTTCTCCTTCGCGTTAAACTTTTTCATTAGTGGGCATTTATTTTTAAAATGCCCAGTTTCGTTGCAACCGAAGCATCGGGTTACCTCTCTCCTTGGCTTGTACTTTGAAGACAGCGCAACGTTTTTCGTTTCTGTCTGCTTCTCTTCCCCAGCTTCAGCATCAATAAACATTCGTTTGATCTCCATGATCGGCTTGGCACACAGTTCTTCATTCGTCAGTACCATCAGAGCGCCTTTGACGTGTCGGTACTTGTCTGGCATGGAGATCAGTAGAGCATGAACTTTTTCCGATGCTGTCATTTTTGAACCCATACGATCTAGCTCGCGAATAATCAGATCGTACTCATCAAAAATCATGGACAATTTGTCGTGATGTCTTTGTTTGATGGTATACAACCGGTCCCGCATATTAACCATAGCGGCTGTACCGCCCTTTTGGTACGTTCTGACCAGAGTATCCATGGCTTCTTTCGCATAGTTGAGCCCAATGAGTTTATTCAAAACATCATTGTTGACCATCATGACAATCTCGTCCAATGCTTCGACGTCGTCATCAAGCCGTTTTCTGAGCTTAGCCTTCCTGGCTGTTTCTAGCTCTTCCGAGGCACCTACTACTGGTTCGTAGAAGTCCTCTTCTTCGGGCGTTCGTAGCAACGTGTGCTGGAGTTTCATCTTTATAAGATGATGTTCCATTCGCCATTTCCAGGCTGGGAACCGCAACTCCGAACCGTCGAATATCGATTCGCGGTTGACGCTACCGAAGTATGCCGTCGTCGGCACGGTGCGCTCGAGAGTTCCCCTCTCGTAGCCACCACCTCTTCTGTCCTCGAGAGTAACCCTCTCGGCAGATCCTCCAGCTTGCTGCTGGGTTGCCATCCTCTCGGCAGATCCTCCAGCTTGCTGCTGGGTCGCCATCCTCTGCTTGCTCCCGAAACGCTGGTGCTCGCTGGATGCCGTTTCTTCCCGAAACGCTGGTCCTCGCCGGATGTCGCTTCTGTCCGAAACGATGGTTCTCGCTGGCCGTTTCTACCCGAAACGCTGGTCCTCGCCGGATGCCGTTTCTGCCCGAAACGCTGGTCGTCGCTGGATGCCGCTGCTACCGGAACGATGGTTCTCGCCGGCCGTTTCTACCCGAAACATGTATCTTCCAAAACAACTATTTTACAATAGTCCAGGTGGCTAGTTCCAGTTAACTACTGGGCCCATAACCTGTTGATAATACCGTAAGAAAACACGAAGTATTTCTGTAGGTAGGTTTGAGATAACTTTATTTGATTCTTGTTCGTCAAGTTATATAATGCTAACATAGTTCGATATCGATTGATATTTCATGCACTGTTTATCACAGTCCCTTATTGACTGCCATACCCTGTCATACCCTCTGCCTATAGTAAACAACACATCCATGCGCGGCGTCCATATGCAAAAGCTCAAGTTACCCACTTGAAGCTTTTGTCACATGACGTTCTGTCAGATGACATCTCAGAGCTTTTTATAGCACGTTCCGTATGACAGTTCTTACTGTCAACTGCCGTCCCGTGAATGGCAAATTGTTTATATACAAAGAATATTTCGTACGTATATCACTGCGAAATATTCTTTTTCAACAGATATTCCATCACAGCTGCCAAGTAGACGGGTGCTCCGGCACCGACACGTTCAGCATAATTTCCCTTCCTCAGCAGACGGTGAATTCGGCCAACAGGGAACTGGAGACCGGCACGAACTGAGCGGGATTTTGGCTTTCCCTTCACTTTTCCTCCTTTACCGCGTGCAGACATTGTTGTAGGTTTATCGCTGTGCGCGTTCGTGTGTAGTCACGTAGACAATACGAGTAACACTGATGCCACTCGCGCACACAGCACCCCTTGTTATGCATTCGCTTCATTGCACATCGTTCGCCAAAGGGGCGGAGTAGCGAACGAACGAAACGCGCTAAACACAAAAAAGGACGAACCTTCGTCTCGCTACACGATCGTATATAAGCGATATGTAGTGATTTTTGCTACCAATCAGTCAGCGCAGTTCGCATCGAGAGCGTTAACAGCAGCACAACCACGTCGTTACTATGGCACCGAAAGCCAGCGGAAAGGCTGTGAAAAAATCCGGCGGCGGCGGTGGCAAGGCACAGAAGAACATCGCCACAAAAGCAGGAGGAGGAGAGAAGAAGAAGCGAAAGCAACGGCGCAAGGAAAGCTACGCTATCTACATCTACAAGGTGCTGAAGCAGGTCCATCCGGACACCGGTGTCTCGTCGAAGGCGATGAGCATCATGAATAGCTTCGTGAACGACATCTTCGAGCGTATTGCTAACGAAGCATCTCGTCTGGCCCATTACAACCGACGGTCGACGATCACCTCCCGCGAGGTACAGACCGCCGTTCGTTTGCTGTTACCGGGAGAGCTGGCGAAACATGCCGTATCGGAAGGTACCAAGGCCGTTACCAAGTATACCAGCTCGAAGTAAACGTGTCGCCCGCCCCGCCGCCGGATGTCACACACCACCACCCCATCGTCATCGGCCCTTTTCAGGGCCACCAAAACACGTTCTGGTAAAGAGTTGAATTGAAATGTGTACACATAGTTTATATAAACATTAGTTGTTGTTGTTTGTTTGTTTGTTTGTTTCATTAGAGCAAAAACGTCGTTGTCATTTTTGTTTCTCTGTCCATTTTTCAAATCATCACCAAATCAATTGCTGTAGTTTGTGGAAGTAGTCTTTCCCCTTACCGCTAGTTGATTGTTTTTGTTAAGACGGAAAACGGTCTTTTTTCTACCCCTTTATCGTCTATATTCTACTCAGTCAGTCTAAAACAGCCCCTGCGTATGAAAATTCTGCCGCAAAAAGAACACATTTCTGGATCATACTTGTTAATACAATGCACTTCCCAGCCTTCAAACTTCTGATCTGCGTTGAACGTTAATAATTAAATACCCAACACAATTCATAATCGCAAAGTTGAACAATACAATACGTTCGTCAATTTAGGCTAAAAAATCGGTAATTATCGTTCGTTCGTTTGTTTATTGTGCCAGCCAATTTTTCTCTGTTTTATTATAGCCAAAATAAGCGCGTTGTTTGCTAATCAGAGTAATATTATACTTGCTCTGTTTGTTTGTTTGTTTGTTAAGGCAACAGAAAACCACGGCCTACTATTAATTTACCTGTACGTACGTACGTTTATCTGAGCAAGAAACCGCGCCTATTTACTATAGTGATTTGTTTAATCAAACTAACGACGACTGATTTATCTTGCCAATCGGCAGCCAGTTGAATGCGGGTGTGTGCGCGCGCTGCTGCTCAAGCTAGAAAACTCATGGGGGGAACGGAGCATTAACGGAAAATAAGCATCAATCAATTCTTTACAATTTTGTTAGTCCTGAAAAGGACTGTTGTTTTGGGGGGACGCGCACGTTGTCGGGAATTTACTTCTTGCCGGCGGTGACCTTCTTCGGGGCGGTGGCGGCCTTCTTTGGCTTAGGTGCCCTCGGCTTGTTCGCTGCAGCCTTCGATGGTTTGGTGGCTTTCTGTTTAGTGGCAGCCGTTACCGCCTTTGCAGGGGCAGCAGCTTTCGCTTTCTTCGTAGCCGATTTCTTAGCGGCCGGGATCGCCGCCTTTGGCTTGCTGGTCTTCTCACCACCACCAGCCGGCGGATTTTTCTTCTCCCCGGATTTAGTAGCCGATTTCTTCGGTTTTTTCGCTGCACCCGATGGTGGTTTCTTATCGCCAGCCGGTTTCTTTGCTTCGACCGTCACCTTAAACGATCCGGAAGCACCGGTACCCTTGGTCTGGGTGATGTTTCCCTTCTCGACACCCGTTTTCAAAGCCTTCCGGATAAACGGAGCCAGCCTGGCGACGTCACACATGTAGTTGGCGGCGATGTACTTTTTGATCGCCTGCAGTGATGATCCGCTCCGTTCCTTCAGGGTCCGGATGGCAGCCAGAACCATCTCACTCACTGGTGGATGGGTTGAAGATTTTTTCGGTTTCTTGGCGTCACTCTTGCTAGCCTTGGCCGCCTGCTTCGGTGGCGCTTTGGCGGCTGGCGGAGAGGCGACGACGGCAGGGGCCGTAGCAGCAACGTCGATAGCAGTTTCAGCCATTGCGCGTTCGTTTGGTTTGGTTTTCTTCCACACACACAGTTGTAGACGACGAGTCGATGGATGCACGATGATGCAAGTCTGCGAATATGATAACCGGGGGTCCGGTGTCTGTTGTTTAGGATCGTATTCATCGGCTCTGTTTGGGAACGCGTAGATGACGGTTGGAAGTTACTATTCGATCGGTGCCGGTAAAATTTTACGGACTGTTGTTTTAAATCAACCAAAATCGAATTACTGCTTGTGAAAAGTACACTGGAAGTTTGCATTCAATTTACTGCACTGTCCGCACCGTCCAAACTAACACCCGCTGAACATTCTGTTTTAAGCGTATGGCCGAATATTATCAAATCATGTATCCGACTATGGCGGCACGTGCAAACTGAATTGTGGAAAATAGGTTAATTTGAACCTTCTAGCAATTGGAAAACCTTTTCGGTGCTATCCAATCGAAAGAAAACTTCTCTCTATATAAAATTATTTCATTTTTGTACATATTTGCTCGAGCGGAAGTGCTCGTAATTTGGCGACCTGCGGAAAACGTTTCGGTCGGCTGGTCCTTTGCTGAAAACTTTCGTTATTAAAATTACTAAAACAAAAAAAGTTAACGGGTGGCAACACAAATTTTGGATTTTTTTTCTCAACCTGTCAAAAAAAAAGACAAACGATTCGATTGAAATTAGAAGATACGTTCTCCATTGTTGGCCAAAAATTAGTGAACATTTCAAACCGATCCGTAATTGGATGCTGTTCGGCGAAGCTTCCGTTTGATGTCGGAACAGGCGCGTAGTACGGCGTCTACGTCAACTTTGCTAATGCATTTCGTGATCTTCTACCAATCAACTTGTTTGCAATTCGTGGCTCTCAAAACGAAATCCCGAAGAAATCTGCGATTGGGCGACACTGAAGCAAATTGTGAAGCGGGTTGTGCTTTTTAGGGTACAAATGGGATCGAGTGGGTATTCGGGAACGATTGTTTTTTTTTTTTTTTTGCTTTTTTTTGCGAGGGAAGTAACTTGCTTCGTGCAAAACAAAATATTTAGCCAAAATAATTTTTTTTATCAACCGGCAAGCGGCATTGAGATTGCACCGTCGAAAGGTGTTGTAAACAGTCGACGGCGCAACGTTTTCCCCTTTGAAATATTGTACCGTGCACTTTTCGCCGAGATTCTTGTGTTGCTCGTAGAACCGTACAACGCGCTCGCGAAATGCTTTCTTGTTTCGACGGCAGAGACAGACAGAGAGAAATACCTCGAAAAAAATCCAACATTTTAGTTGCGGATTTTGATTTTAGTGCTCTAATCATCAGTGTTATTTCGAATTGCTTTGGCTAACTCAAAATTCTATTATTTAGGATGTACTGATCAACTCGCTACATCGTTGTGTACATGGCTGTGAGCTGATAAACCGCACGCGTCGACCATCACACCCAGGCGCTTCAGCGCACGCATCGATGGGAACGCTTGTCCCCCGACACAGATCACAAGCTGGACTTTTTTACGGTTGCTCAATCTCTCTCTCTCTCTCTCTCTCTCTCTCTCTCTCTCTCTCTCTCTCTTCCTGTGTGTGTGTGTGTGTGTGTTGTAATTGCTTCCTGATTGATACAGTACTAACTCACCAGCCATCAACTTTACTTTTATCATTCAGACCAATTAAAGGTACGCAAATTCATAGGTAGACAGGTAGGTGAAAGCGTGGTAAGCTAAAACGTGCGCGCGCGAAAAAAAGAGTCGGTCGGCGGTTCGTTGCTATCGAGAAACGAGCCGTTTTGTCCCATGATACGCAAGCTCAGGAGAAAGAAAAAGGAAATGCATATATGAAAAAAGGGAAACCCAGCGACTGAGCGCGTTGTAGTGTTACGACGGTCTCTCGCATATCCATCAAAATCGCACATTAAACAGTACGCCCCTGCAACGTGGATGAAAATTATGAAGGATACATTTCAAACTAATTCTTTTTTCTAAACATTTGGTGGCCCTGAAAAGGGCCTTTTGTGTTGTCGTGAACGTCGTGGTAGGGCTTAACCACCAAAACCGTACAATGTGCGTCCCTGGCGTTTAAGCGCATAGACGACATCCATCGCAGTGACGGTCTTCCGTTTGGCATGTTCAGTGTACGTCACAGCGTCCCGGATAACGTTTTCCAGAAAAATCTTCAGCACACCACGGGTTTCCTCGTATATCAAACCGGAGATTCGCTTCACTCCTCCACGTCGAGCCAGACGACGAATGGCGGGTTTGGTGATGCCCTGGATATTGTCACGAAGCACCTTGCGGTGCCGCTTAGCGCCTCCCTTGCCGAGCCCTTTGCCTCCTTTGCCACGGCCAGTCATCTTCTTGGTTGTTGTAGGTAATAACTTAGTAGGCTAGCGCAGCACACCTGCAGCAGCGAGATTCCAATACCGAATGTTGCAATTCGGCCCATTGAGTAGCGCTTTTATACTGATGCACACACATTCTCAGTCGCCGCCGCATAGGAAGATTACCATGGCTGCTATCTATATGCTTACTCGTGATGTGTTGGTTTGAAGGGGAAATAGCGCGAACACGAAGTTCACTGTTGCCACTGTTTTAGTAGCTTGGGATTGCCGAAATCTGCTTTATCCGGACTAATGCTGACATGGTAGCATTTTCCCTGGAAAACGATTGCCCGGAAATTGATTCTCCTGAAAAAGAAAGAAAGAAAAAGTAAATCGAAAAACAAACGGGTTTTTTTTTTAACTTATAAAGATTTTCTATACATCCGTCTACATGGTACGTTATATTGGCTTCTATGGTACTTAAATATCGATATCTGATACTGATCTATGATGGAACAAATTGTTACTGATGAACAAACTATTTCTGTTTGATATTCTTCTACTGTTGGAATTTTATTGATTTCTAGGCGATTTTTTTTGCTCATACATAGTTTTTCTTTTTAGGAATATTTTTTTGCAAATCTAATGAAAAGCTGAAAAAATCAAGTCTGGCAACACTGGCTCCGGAATGGAAATGGTGGGGGAAGTATAGTAGCCGAATCGAACCGTATACAGAACGAAAAGGCACATGGCACGTACACGAGCGAGACAGGCGATAGTAGTGTTTATTCGCGACTATAAAAAGATAGGTGGGTAATGTCTGCGACATAACCGGAGAGATGTAGAATACATAAGGAACACGTTCTTCAAATATGTTGATACTCATTAGGATTTTCGGACAAAAGGTGATTTGGGCGAGGAATATTTCAAATTATTCTTTACAAAAATGATGGTGGTCCTGAAAAGGACCGGTTTTGTTGGCGTTGTTGGCCTTGGTGAGGGAGATGGCTAACGATGAAATTAATTGTTAGCATGAGGAAGTCGCGTAGTACTGGCCAATGGAAGAACAGATAATAATTGATTCCTGAAAATCAATTTTTCTTTATTCATGTAAATTATACATACTTACAAATCTAACAGAAGATTCCTGATCATATTTCTGAATCATTAGTGCGAACATTGTGTAATTTGGTTAAGTACAATGAAAGTTACAAACTTTCCAAACTCGACCTTCTGTTCCTTCAGAAATATTGAAATGGGGTGTCTATATTAAACCGTTAGTCGTGGTCACAATAAAAAAAGATGGGTGGGTAATGTCTGTCACATAACCGGAGCGTCGTGATTTCAATTCGAGACGTTAATTTAAATCTAATAATATTCAACAGAATCACGTTTGAATGGGAAATTTTCAAATAATTCTCTATGGTAATAATGGTGGTTCTGAAAAGAACCTTTGGTATCGGCGTTGGTGTTGATGGTGATGCGCTGGATCGTTGGATATTTTTGGCATGATAGTTACGTGCCTGGCGAACTGTTTTGTAGCCTCGAACAAAACGACAAGACTGGCTTCTTCGGGTACCATTACGGCTGAACTTTATAAGCTTAGCTCGACTTTGAAATCCTGCACAATCTCACGAATCAGACACTGGTAGGGCCATTTTGTTTGCTACTAGCACGGAGCTGCACAAAAAAATCATTTAATGCAGTTAGTTCACGGGGGCTGCCAAAAAGCTTGAATAGAAGCATGCGACTTCAACGTTTCTCTTAAACACATGCAACAACACATTCGTTTTGGTAATACTGATAATAACAGTAGAAAGGAATGGAAAAGCAGTGCACGAAACGAGCGAGAGGATAATATAAATTTTTGTTCCGTGTGCAAGCTACTTCTTTCCACCCAACGTATTATGTTGCTTGTTGAAAATATGCTACACACCTTAAAATGAATGTTTCAGTTTAACTCTCACTAGAACACAATTGATTGGTCCTGAAAAGAACCGTTGCTTTTATTGTAATTTACGCCCACTCCCACAAACCGACCAAGTAGGCATCACTGGCTTCATTACGGCTGAGTTTTGTAAGCGTAGCTCGACTTTGAAGTAATACACAACCTTACAAACCAGACGCTGGAATGTTAGCCAGCGGATTAGTTGCTCCGTTGCCCTTTAGTTGGGGCGAAATACTAGCATGGCGACAGTTCCTGATCGGTAGCTGGTTGCGATGGGCCACCAGCAGCTGGGGCACTTTTGCGGACCGTCATCATCGCCAACTGTTTTCCTCCGGTGGACTGGCTGCTTGCTAGTGCTTGAACGAATACGAATGATGAGAAAAACCGACCGACCAATATTCATATATGAAAACACGAGAAAGCACTACTATCGCTCTCCCGCTCGTTTTCGTGCCATTCCTGTGCCTTTCCTTTCCGTTCGGCTACCGATACTAGCATAACCAAAACGAATATTCTGTCTTTCCATCGCCTTCAATCTAGTGGCCAGTGCTAGCAAACTTGCATGTTCAGTTTTTCAATAACAACATTCCAACAATATTTTCAAAGAATGTTGCAGATTTGAAAAGAAGGAAGGAGAAGATTTTCACAAATTTAAATTCTTTTGTCTTATTTGTTAGCGCTGATAAAGGCTATTTAGTTTGCTACTAGCAAGGAGCTGCACAAACAAATCGATTTATGCAGTTAATCAACGGAGGCTGCCAAAAAGTTCGAATAAAAGCATGCGACTAGTGTACTTTGCATGTTCTATATTTTATCAATACTAGAGAGGATCAATAAAATAATTCAAATTGTTATAGCGACATGCATTTGTGGCAACACTGGCCATGAGATGGTGGGGGAACACGCACATTCGTTTTAGTTATGACGGTAGTAGCAGCAGAAAGGAATGGAAAAGCAGTGCACGAAAACGAGCGAGAGAGGATAATTTAAATTCTCTTTCTTTCTTTCCACACATCGTATTTCTTATATTGCTTTCTGAAAATTATTTGTTATACACTATAAAATGTAAATTTCAGTTTAACTCTTATTAGAACACAATTAATTGGTCCTGTAAAGAACCGTTTATTGTTTTATTGCGGGAGCATAATTCAGACGCACTCCCCGCGGACACGGTGAGCTAGAAAGCACTATTTTGCATTCTCGAACAAACCGACCAAGTAGGCATCGTTGGCTTCTCGGGGCATCATTACGACTGAGCTTTGTAAGCGTAGCTCGACTTTGCAGTCCTGCACAATCTCACGACCCAGACGCTGGAACGATAGCCTACTCTGTTGCCCTTTAGTTGGGGCGAAATTCTTGCAGGGCGACAGTTCCGATGAGTCACCAGTAGCTGGGGCATTTTTTCCGTCCGTCGCTATTGCCAACTGCTTTCCTTCGGTGGACTGGCTGCTTGCTAGTGCTTGAACGAATACGAATGATGAGAAAAACCGAACGACCAATATTCATATATGAACACACGAGAAAGCACTACTATCGCTCTCTCGCTCGTTTTCGTGCCATTCCTGCGCCTTTCCTTTCCGTTCGGCTACCAATACTAGCATAACCAAAACGAATATTCTGTCTTTCCATCGCCTTCAATCTAGTGGCCAGTGCTAGCAAACTTGCATGTTCAGTTTTTCAATAACATTCAAACAATATTTTCAAAGAATGTTGCAGATTTGAAAAGAAGGAAGGAAAAGATTTTCACAAATTTAAATTCTTTCGTGTTATTTGTTAGCGCTGATAAAGGCTATTTAGTTTGCTACTAGCAAGGAGCTGCACAAACAAATCGATTTATGCAGTTAATCAACGGAGGCTGCCAAAAAGTTCGAATAAAAGCATGCGACTAGTGTACTTTGCATGTTCTATATTTTATCAATACTAGAGAGGATCAATAAAATAATTCAAATTGTTATAGCGACATGCAATTTTGGCAACACTGGCCATGAGATGGTGAGGGAACACGCACATTCGTTTTAGTTATGATGGTAGTAGCAGCAGAAAGGAATGGAAAAGCAGTGCACGAAAACGAGCGAGAGAAGATAATTTAAATTCTCTTTCTTTCTTTCCACACATCGTATTTCTTATATTGCTTTCTGAAAATTATTTGTTATACACCATAAAATGTAAATTTCAGTTTAACTCTTATTAGAACACAATTAATTGGTCCTGTAAAGAACCGTTTATTGTTTTATTGCGGGAGCATAATTCAGACGCACTCCCCGCGGACACGGTGAGCTAGAAAGCACTATTTTGCATTCTCGAACAAACCGACCAAGTAGGCATCGTTGGCTTCTCGGGGCATCATTACGACTGAGCTTTGTAAGCGTAGCTCGACTTTGCAGTCCTGCACAATCTCACGACCCAGACGCTGGAACGATAGCCTACTCTGTTGCCCTTTAGTTGGGGCGAAATTCTTGCAGGGCGAAATTCTTGCAGGGCGACAGTTCCTGATCGGGTTGCGATGAGTCACCAGTAGCTGGGGCACTTTTTCCGCCGTCGTCATTGCCAACTGCTTTTCTTCGATGGACTGGCTGCCTGCTAGTGCTTGAACGAATACGAATGATGAGAAAAACCGACCGACAGATATTTATATAATCGCGCTAATATGCACTACTATCACTTTCTCGCTCGTTCTCGTGCCGTGCATGAGCCTTTCCTTTCCGTCCGGCTTCTAATGGCCTAACCAAAGGAATATGCCGTCTTTCCCCCACCAAGTGCTCTCGCCAAGCAACCCAATGCGAATAACCATACGAACAAACATGTAGTGGACCTATATATAAACTTTTCATTATTTTATTGTTCGGTTGGTCTACCATAACGACGGCTCTGTGCGGGATGGGCTGAAAATTTTCACTTTTCCGAGTCGTTTTCGAAAGATTTTTCAAAACACTTTTTTTTGTTATTAGTACATGTTATACATACTTCAAATTTTAATACACCATAGAGGAACATATTTGCAACAAATTGGCCTAAAAATCAAATCATTCTGTTAAGTATGATAAAAGTTATTAACGTTCAAAATCTGACGCGGCGCCGCAGCCGATATTTTGAAACGGGACCCCTATATTGAAACCTTAAATGTATTCTACATTAAAAAATCGGTCGGTCTGTTTTGGTCATCATTCGTCGTTTGAACAGCATCACAGTGGTATCAGTAGTAGAGCAGAATTTTCGCGCCATGGCCCGTACGAAACAGACCGCCCGCAAGTCCACCGGAGGGAAAGCTCCCCGCAAACAGTTGGCAACGAAGGCTGCCCGTAAAAGTGCCCCAGCTACGGGTGGCGTTAAGAAGCCCCATCGCTACAGACCAGGAACTGTCGCGCTGCGAGAAATTCGTCGCTATCAGAAGTCGACAGAGCTACTAATCCGCAAGCTGCCCTTCCAGCGTCTGGTTCGTGAGATCGCGCAGGACTTCAAAACCGATCTGCGCTTCCAGAGCTCAGCCGTCATGGCCCTTCAAGAAGCCAGCGAGGCTTACCTGGTTGGTTTGTTCGAGGATACCAATCTGTGCGCTATCCATGCCAAGCGAGTGACCATCATGCCGAAAGACATCCAACTGGCTCGCCGGATCCGTGGGGAGCGGGCCTAAATTTGGTGTGTGCCCATCACCCCCCAGAACGAAACAGCAACAAACGGTCCTTTTCAGGACCACAACCAATCATATTTTACTAAGAATTATTAGCAGAAATTTTCCGTTTCCCTCCAAAAATGCTCAGGCGGGTGGCTGTGTGTGTTTGTTAGACAGCACGCCGATGGGGGATTTTTTGCCAGCAGCACCACCTCGTACCGATCGACAGTAGTAGCGTGTGAAAAACAAGACCCATTGAGGGAAATCTTGCGCGGCCGATTTGTGATTTAGCACCAAATCGATGAGTGAACTTTTGAGAGATTGGGTGAAATCGTCAATGCCATGATATGAGGGAAACTATTATTAAGCGTCTGACGAGCATTGCAAAAAAAAAAAACTTGTGCAATGCTCACAGAAATGTACGTTGATGATTATCGGAGTGAAAATCAAATTAACTCTTTTTATCAGAAGAAAATAGTCGCCCTGAAAAGGGCGGTTTTTACGGCTAGAAAGGAGCGGGATTTAAGTTGCTGCGGAGGCCCTCTTTTCAGTCTTCTTCGGCAGCAGTGCGGCCTGTATGTTAGGCAACACGCCACCCTGAGCAATGGTCACACCGGAGAGCAGTTTGTTCAGCTCTTCGTCATTTCGAATGGCCAGCTGCAGATGACGGGGGATGATTCTGGTCTTTTTGTTATCGCGAGCAGCGTTTCCTGCCAGCTCCAGTACTTCGGCGGCAAGATATTCCATCACAGCTGCCAAGTAGACGGGTGCTCCGGCACCGACACGTTCAGCATAATTTCCCTTCCTCAGCAGACGGTGAATTCGGCCAACAGGGAACTGGAGACCGGCACGAACTGAGCGGGATTTTGGCTTTCCCTTCACTTTTCCTCCTTTACCGCGTGCAGACATTGTTGTAGGTTTATCGCTGTGCGCGTTCGTGTGTAGTCACGTAGACAATACGAGTAACACTGATGCCACTCGCGCACACAGCACCCCTTGTTATGCATTCGCTTCATTGCACATCGTTCGCCAAAGGGGCGGAGTAGCGAACGAACGAAACGCGCTAAACACAAAAAAGGACGAACCTTCGTCTCGCTACACGATCGTATATAAGCGATATGTAGTGATTTTTGCTACCAATCAGTCAGCGCAGTTCGCATCGAGAGCGTTAACAGCAGCACAACCACGTCGTTACTATGGCACCGAAAGCCAGCGGAAAGGCTGTGAAAAAATCCGGCGGCGGCGGTGGCAAGGCACAGAAGAACATCGCCACAAAAGCAGGAGGAGGAGAGAAGAAGAAGCGAAAGCAACGGCGCAAGGAAAGCTACGCTATCTACATCTACAAGGTGCTGAAGCAGGTCCATCCGGACACCGGTGTCTCGTCGAAGGCGATGAGCATCATGAATAGCTTCGTGAACGACATCTTCGAGCGTATTGCTAACGAAGCATCTCGTCTGGCCCATTACAACCGACGGTCGACGATCACCTCCCGCGAGGTACAGACCGCCGTTCGTTTGCTGTTACCGGGAGAGCTGGCGAAACATGCCGTATCGGAAGGTACCAAGGCCGTTACCAAGTATACCAGCTCGAAGTAAACGTGTCGCCCGCCCCGCCGCCGGATGTCACACACCACCACCCCATCGTCATCGGCCCTTTTCAGGGCCACCAAAACACGTTCTGGTAAAGAGTTGAATTGAAATGTGTACACATAGTTTATATAAACATTAGTTGTTGTTGTTTGTTTGTTTGTTTGTTTCATTAGAGCAAAAACGTCGTTGTCATTTTTGTTTCTCTGTCCATTTTTCAAATCATCACCAAATCAATTGCTGTAGTTTGTGGAAGTAGTCTTTCCCCTTACCGCTAGTTGATTGTTTTTGTTAAGACGGAAAACGGTCTTTTTTCTACCCCTTTATCGTCTATATTCTACTCAGTCAGTCTAAAACAGCCCCTGCGTATGAAAATTCTGCCGCAAAAAGAACACATTTCTGGATCATACTTGTTAATACAATGCACTTCCCAGCCTTCAAACTTCTGATCTGCGTTGAACGTTAATAATTAAATACCCAACACAATTCATAATCGCAAAGTTGAACAATACAATACGTTCGTCAATTTAGGCTAAAAAATCGGTAATTATCGTTCGTTCGTTTGTTTATTGTGCCAGCCAATTTTTCTCTGTTTTATTATAGCCAAAATAAGCGCGTTGTTTGCTAATCAGAGTAATATTATACTTGCTCTGTTTGTTTGTTTGTTTGTTAAGGCAACAGAAAACCACGGCCTACTATTAATTTACCTGTACGTACGTACGTTTATCTGAGCAAGAAACCGCGCCTATTTACTATAGTGATTTGTTTAATCAAACTAACGACGACTGATTTATCTTGCCAATCGGCAGCCAGTTGAATGCGGGTGTGTGCGCGCGCTGCTGCTCAAGCTAGAAAACTCATGGGGGGAACGGAGCATTAACGGAAAATAAGCATCAATCAATTCTTTACAATTTTGTTAGTCCTGAAAAGGACTGTTGTTTTGGGGGGACGCGCACGTTGTCGGGAATTTACTTCTTGCCGGCGGTGACCTTCTTCGGGGCGGTGGCGGCCTTCTTTGGCTTAGGTGCCCTCGGCTTGTTCGCTGCAGCCTTCGATGGTTTGGTGGCTTTCTGTTTAGTGGCAGCCGTTACCGCCTTTGCAGGGGCAGCAGCTTTCGCTTTCTTCGTAGCCGATTTCTTAGCGGCCGGGATCGCCGCCTTTGGCTTGCTGGTCTTCTCACCACCACCAGCCGGCGGATTTTTCTTCTCCCCGGATTTAGTAGCCGATTTCTTCGGTTTTTTCGCTGCACCCGATGGTGGTTTCTTATCGCCAGCCGGTTTCTTTGCTTCGACCGTCACCTTAAACGATCCGGAAGCACCGGTACCCTTGGTCTGGGTGATGTTTCCCTTCTCGACACCCGTTTTCAAAGCCTTCCGGATAAACGGAGCCAGCCTGGCGACGTCACACATGTAGTTGGCGGCGATGTACTTTTTGATCGCCTGCAGTGATGATCCGCTCCGTTCCTTCAGGGTCCGGATGGCAGCCAGAACCATCTCACTCACTGGTGGATGGGTTGAAGATTTTTTCGGTTTCTTGGCGTCACTCTTGCTAGCCTTGGCCGCCTGCTTCGGTGGCGCTTTGGCGGCTGGCGGAGAGGCGACGACGGCAGGGGCCGTAGCAGCAACGTCGATAGCAGTTTCAGCCATTGCGCGTTCGTTTGGTTTGGTTTTCTTCCACACACACAGTTGTAGACGACGAGTCGATGGATGCACGATGATGCAAGTCTGCGAATATGATAACCGGGGGTCCGGTGTCTGTTGTTTAGGATCGTATTCATCGGCTCTGTTTGGGAACGCGTAGATGACGGTTGGAAGTTACTATTCGATCGGTGCCGGTAAAATTTTACGGACTGTTGTTTTAAATCAACCAAAATCGAATTACTGCTTGTGAAAAGTACACTGGAAGTTTGCATTCAATTTACTGCACTGTCCGCACCGTCCAAACTAACACCCGCTGAACATTCTGTTTTAAGCGTATGGCCGAATATTATCAAATCATGTATCCGACTATGGCGGCACGTGCAAACTGAATTGTGGAAAATAGGTTAATTTGAACCTTCTAGCAATTGGAAAACCTTTTCGGTGCTATCCAATCGAAAGAAAACTTCTCTCTATATAAAATTATTTCATTTTTGTACATATTTGCTCGAGCGGAAGTGCTCGTAATTTGGCGACCTGCGGAAAACGTTTCGGTCGGCTGGTCCTTTGCTGAAAACTTTCGTTATTAAAATTACTAAAACAAAAAAAGTTAACGGGTGGCAACACAAATTTTGGATTTTTTTTCTCAACCTGTCAAAAAAAAAGACAAACGATTCGATTGAAATTAGAAGATACGTTCTCCATTGTTGGCCAAAAATTAGTGAACATTTCAAACCGATCCGTAATTGGATGCTGTTCGGCGAAGCTTCCGTTTGATGTCGGAACAGGCGCGTAGTACGGCGTCTACGTCAACTTTGCTAATGCATTTCGTGATCTTCTACCAATCAACTTGTTTGCAATTCGTGGCTCTCAAAACGAAATCCCGAAGAAATCTGCGATTGGGCGACACTGAAGCAAATTGTGAAGCGGGTTGTGCTTTTTAGGGTACAAATGGGATCGAGTGGGTATTCGGGAACGATTGTTTTTTTTTTTTTTTTGCTTTTTTTTGCGAGGGAAGTAACTTGCTTCGTGCAAAACAAAATATTTAGCCAAAATAATTTTTTTTATCAACCGGCAAGCGGCATTGAGATTGCACCGTCGAAAGGTGTTGTAAACAGTCGACGGCGCAACGTTTTCCCCTTTGAAATATTGTACCGTGCACTTTTCGCCGAGATTCTTGTGTTGCTCGTAGAACCGTACAACGCGCTCGCGAAATGCTTTCTTGTTTCGACGGCAGAGACAGACAGAGAGAAATACCTCGAAAAAAATCCAACATTTTAGTTGCGGATTTTGATTTTAGTGCTCTAATCATCAGTGTTATTTCGAATTGCTTTGGCTAACTCAAAATTCTATTATTTAGGATGTACTGATCAACTCGCTACATCGTTGTGTACATGGCTGTGAGCTGATAAACCGCACGCGTCGACCATCACACCCAGGCGCTTCAGCGCACGCATCGATGGGAACGCTTGTCCCCCGACACAGATCACAAGCTGGACTTTTTTACGGTTGCTCAATCTCTCTCTCTCTCTCTCTCTCTCTCTCTCTCTCTCTCTCTCTCTCTCTCTCTCTCTCTCTCTCTCTCTCTCTCTCTCTCTCTCTCTCTCTCTCTCTCTCTCTCTCTCTCTCTCTTCCTGTGTGTGTGTGTGTGTGTGTGTTGTAATTGCTTCCTGATTGATACAGTACTAACTCACCAGCCATCAACTTTACTTTTATCATTCAGACCAATTAAAGGTACGCAAATTCATAGGTAGACAGGTAGGTGAAAGCGTGGTAAGCTAAAACGTGCGCGCGCGAAAAAAAGAGTCGGCGGTTCGTTGCTATCGAGAAACGAGCCGTTTTGTCCCATGATACGCAAGCTCAGGAGAAAGAAAAAGGAAATGCATATATGAAAAAAGGGAAACCCAGCGACTGAGCGCGTTGTAGTGTTACGACGGTCTCTCGCATATCCATCAAAATCGCACATTAAACAGTACGCCCCTGCAACGTGGATGAAAATTATGAAGGATACATTTCAAACTAATTCTTTTTTCTAAACATTTGGTGGCCCTGAAAAGGGCCTTTTGTGTTGTCGTGAACGTCGTGGTAGGGCTTAACCACCAAAACCGTACAATGTGCGTCCCTGGCGTTTAAGCGCATAGACGACATCCATCGCAGTGACGGTCTTCCGTTTGGCATGTTCAGTGTACGTCACAGCGTCCCGGATAACGTTTTCCAGAAAAATCTTCAGCACACCACGGGTTTCCTCGTATATCAAACCGGAGATTCGCTTCACTCCTCCACGTCGAGCCAGACGACGAATGGCGGGTTTGGTGATGCCCTGGATATTGTCACGAAGCACCTTGCGGTGCCGCTTAGCGCCTCCCTTGCCGAGCCCTTTGCCTCCTTTGCCACGGCCAGTCATCTTCTTGGTTGTTGTAGGTAATAACTTAGTAGGCTAGCGCAGCACACCTGCAGCAGCGAGATTCCAATACCGAATGTTGCAATTCGGCCCATTGAGTAGCGCTTTTATACTGATGCACACACATTCTCAGTCGCCGCCGCATAGGAAGATTACCATGGCTGCTATCTATATGCTTACTCGTGATGTGTTGGTTTGAAGGGGAAATAGCGCGAACACGAAGTTCACTGTTGCCACTGTTTTAGTAGCTTGGGATTGCCGAAATCTGCTTTATCCGGACTAATGCTGACATGGTAGCATTTTCCCTGGAAAACGATTGCCCGGAAATTGATTCTCCTGAAAAAGAAAGAAAGAAAAAGTAAATCGAAAAACAAACGGGTTTTTTTTTTAACTTATAAAGATTTTCTATACATCCGTCTACATGGTACGTTATATTGGCTTCTATGGTACTTAAATATCGATATCTGATACTGATCTATGATGGAACAAATTGTTACTGATGAACAAACTATTTCTGTTTGATATTCTTCTACTGTTGGAATTTTATTGATTTCTAGGCGATTTTTTTTGCTCATACATAGTTTTTCTTTTTAGGAATATTTTTTTGCAAATCTAATGAAAAGCTGAAAAAATCAAGTCTGGCAACACTGGCTCCGGAATGGAAATGGTGGGGGAAGTATAGTAGCCGAATCGAACCGTATACAGAACGAAAAGGCACATGGCACGTACACGAGCGAGACAGGCGATAGTAGTGTTTATTCGCGACTATAAAAAAAATCGGTCGGTCTGTTTTGGTCATCATTCGTCGTTTGAACAGCATCACAGTGGTATCAGTAGTAGAGCAGAATTTTCGCGCCATGGCCCGTACGAAACAGACCGCCCGCAAGTCCACCGGAGGGAAAGCTCCCCGCAAACAGTTGGCAACGAAGGCTGCCCGTAAAAGTGCCCCAGCTACGGGTGGCGTTAAGAAGCCCCATCGCTACAGACCAGGAACTGTCGCGCTGCGAGAAATTCGTCGCTATCAGAAGTCGACAGAGCTACTAATCCGCAAGCTGCCCTTCCAGCGTCTGGTTCGTGAGATCGCGCAGGACTTCAAAACCGATCTGCGCTTCCAGAGCTCAGCCGTCATGGCCCTTCAAGAAGCCAGCGAGGCTTACCTGGTTGGTTTGTTCGAGGATACCAATCTGTGCGCTATCCATGCCAAGCGAGTGACCATCATGCCGAAAGACATCCAACTGGCTCGCCGGATCCGTGGGGAGCGGGCCTAAATTTGGTGTGTGCCCATCACCCCCCAGAACGAAACAGCAACAAACGGTCCTTTTCAGGACCACAACCAATCATATTTTACTAAGAATTATTAGCAGAAATTTTCCGTTTCCCTCCAAAAATGCTCAGGCGGGTGGCTGTGTGTGTTTGTTAGACAGCACGCCGATGGGGGATTTTTTGCCAGCAGCACCACCTCGTACCGATCGACAGTAGTAGCGTGTGAAAAACAAGACCCATTGAGGGAAATCTTGCGCGGCCGATTTGTGATTTAGCACCAAATCGATGAGTGAACTTTTGAGAGATTGGGTGAAATCGTCAATGCCATGATATGAGGGAAACTATTATTAAGCGTCTGACGAGCATTGCAAAAAAAAAAAACTTGTGCAATGCTCACAGAAATGTACGTTGATGATTATCGGAGTGAAAATCAAATTAACTCTTTTTATCAGAAGAAAATAGTCGCCCTGAAAAGGGCGGTTTTTACGGCTAGAAAGGAGCGGGATTTAAGTTGCTGCGGAGGCCCTCTTTTCAGTCTTCTTCGGCAGCAGTGCGGCCTGTATGTTAGGCAACACGCCACCCTGAGCAATGGTCACACCGGAGAGCAGTTTGTTCAGCTCTTCGTCATTTCGAATGGCCAGCTGCAGATGACGGGGGATGATTCTGGTCTTTTTGTTATCGCGAGCAGCGTTTCCTGCCAGCTCCAGTACTTCGGCGGCAAGATATTCCATCACAGCTGCCAAGTAGACGGGTGCTCCGGCACCGACACGTTCAGCATAATTTCCCTTCCTCAGCAGACGGTGAATTCGGCCAACAGGGAACTGGAGACCGGCACGAACTGAGCGGGATTTTGGCTTTCCCTTCACTTTTCCTCCTTTACCGCGTGCAGACATTGTTGTAGGTTTATCGCTGTGCGCGTTCGTGTGTAGTCACGTAGACAATACGAGTAACACTGATGCCACTCGCGCACACAGCACCCCTTGTTATGCATTCGCTTCATTGCACATCGTTCGCCAAAGGGGCGGAGTAGCGAACGAACGAAACGCGCTAAACACAAAAAAGGACGAACCTTCGTCTCGCTACACGATCGTATATAAGCGATATGTAGTGATTTTTGCTACCAATCAGTCAGCGCAGTTCGCATCGAGAGCGTTAACAGCAGCACAACCACGTCGTTACTATGGCACCGAAAGCCAGCGGAAAGGCTGTGAAAAAATCCGGCGGCGGCGGTGGCAAGGCACAGAAGAACATCGCCACAAAAGCAGGAGGAGGAGAGAAGAAGAAGCGAAAGCAACGGCGCAAGGAAAGCTACGCTATCTACATCTACAAGGTGCTGAAGCAGGTCCATCCGGACACCGGTGTCTCGTCGAAGGCGATGAGCATCATGAATAGCTTCGTGAACGACATCTTCGAGCGTATTGCTAACGAAGCATCTCGTCTGGCCCATTACAACCGACGGTCGACGATCACCTCCCGCGAGGTACAGACCGCCGTTCGTTTGCTGTTACCGGGAGAGCTGGCGAAACATGCCGTATCGGAAGGTACCAAGGCCGTTACCAAGTATACCAGCTCGAAGTAAACGTGTCGCCCGCCCCGCCGCCGGATGTCACACACCACCACCCCATCGTCATCGGCCCTTTTCAGGGCCACCAAAACACGTTCTGGTAAAGAGTTGAATTGAAATGTGTACACATAGTTTATATAAACATTAGTTGTTGTTGTTTGTTTGTTTGTTTGTTTCATTAGAGCAAAAACGTCGTTGTCATTTTTGTTTCTCTGTCCATTTTTCAAATCATCACCAAATCAATTGCTGTAGTTTGTGGAAGTAGTCTTTCCCCTTACCGCTAGTTGATTGTTTTTGTTAAGACGGAAAACGGTCTTTTTTCTACCCCTTTATCGTCTATATTCTACTCAGTCAGTCTAAAACAGCCCCTGCGTATGAAAATTCTGCCGCAAAAAGAACACATTTCTGGATCATACTTGTTAATACAATGCACTTCCCAGCCTTCAAACTTCTGATCTGCGTTGAACGTTAATAATTAAATACCCAACACAATTCATAATCGCAAAGTTGAACAATACAATACGTTCGTCAATTTAGGCTAAAAAATCGGTAATTATCGTTCGTTCGTTTGTTTATTGTGCCAGCCAATTTTTCTCTGTTTTATTATAGCCAAAATAAGCGCGTTGTTTGCTAATCAGAGTAATATTATACTTGCTCTGTTTGTTTGTTTGTTTGTTAAGGCAACAGAAAACCACGGCCTACTATTAATTTACCTGTACGTACGTACGTTTATCTGAGCAAGAAACCGCGCCTATTTACTATAGTGATTTGTTTAATCAAACTAACGACGACTGATTTATCTTGCCAATCGGCAGCCAGTTGAATGCGGGTGTGTGCGCGCGCTGCTGCTCAAGCTAGAAAACTCATGGGGGGAACGGAGCATTAACGGAAAATAAGCATCAATCAATTCTTTACAATTTTGTTAGTCCTGAAAAGGACTGTTGTTTTGGGGGGACGCGCACGTTGTCGGGAATTTACTTCTTGCCGGCGGTGACCTTCTTCGGGGCGGTGGCGGCCTTCTTTGGCTTAGGTGCCCTCGGCTTGTTCGCTGCAGCCTTCGATGGTTTGGTGGCTTTCTGTTTAGTGGCAGCCGTTACCGCCTTTGCAGGGGCAGCAGCTTTCGCTTTCTTCGTAGCCGATTTCTTAGCGGCCGGGATCGCCGCCTTTGGCTTGCTGGTCTTCTCACCACCACCAGCCGGCGGATTTTTCTTCTCCCCGGATTTAGTAGCCGATTTCTTCGGTTTTTTCGCTGCACCCGATGGTGGTTTCTTATCGCCAGCCGGTTTCTTTGCTTCGACCGTCACCTTAAACGATCCGGAAGCACCGGTACCCTTGGTCTGGGTGATGTTTCCCTTCTCGACACCCGTTTTCAAAGCCTTCCGGATAAACGGAGCCAGCCTGGCGACGTCACACATGTAGTTGGCGGCGATGTACTTTTTGATCGCCTGCAGTGATGATCCGCTCCGTTCCTTCAGGGTCCGGATGGCAGCCAGAACCATCTCACTCACTGGTGGATGGGTTGAAGATTTTTTCGGTTTCTTGGCGTCACTCTTGCTAGCCTTGGCCGCCTGCTTCGGTGGCGCTTTGGCGGCTGGCGGAGAGGCGACGACGGCAGGGGCCGTAGCAGCAACGTCGATAGCAGTTTCAGCCATTGCGCGTTCGTTTGGTTTGGTTTTCTTCCACACACACAGTTGTAGACGACGAGTCGATGGATGCACGATGATGCAAGTCTGCGAATATGATAACCGGGGGTCCGGTGTCTGTTGTTTAGGATCGTATTCATCGGCTCTGTTTGGGAACGCGTAGATGACGGTTGGAAGTTACTATTCGATCGGTGCCGGTAAAATTTTACGGACTGTTGTTTTAAATCAACCAAAATCGAATTACTGCTTGTGAAAAGTACACTGGAAGTTTGCATTCAATTTACTGCACTGTCCGCACCGTCCAAACTAACACCCGCTGAACATTCTGTTTTAAGCGTATGGCCGAATATTATCAAATCATGTATCCGACTATGGCGGCACGTGCAAACTGAATTGTGGAAAATAGGTTAATTTGAACCTTCTAGCAATTGGAAAACCTTTTCGGTGCTATCCAATCGAAAGAAAACTTCTCTCTATATAAAATTATTTCATTTTTGTACATATTTGCTCGAGCGGAAGTGCTCGTAATTTGGCGACCTGCGGAAAACGTTTCGGTCGGCTGGTCCTTTGCTGAAAACTTTCGTTATTAAAATTACTAAAACAAAAAAAGTTAACGGGTGGCAACACAAATTTTGGATTTTTTTTCTCAACCTGTCAAAAAAAAAGACAAACGATTCGATTGAAATTAGAAGATACGTTCTCCATTGTTGGCCAAAAATTAGTGAACATTTCAAACCGATCCGTAATTGGATGCTGTTCGGCGAAGCTTCCGTTTGATGTCGGAACAGGCGCGTAGTACGGCGTCTACGTCAACTTTGCTAATGCATTTCGTGATCTTCTACCAATCAACTTGTTTGCAATTCGTGGCTCTCAAAACGAAATCCCGAAGAAATCTGCGATTGGGCGACACTGAAGCAAATTGTGAAGCGGGTTGTGCTTTTTAGGGTACAAATGGGATCGAGTGGGTATTCGGGAACGATTGTTTTTTTTTTTTTTTTGCTTTTTTTTGCGAGGGAAGTAACTTGCTTCGTGCAAAACAAAATATTTAGCCAAAATAATTTTTTTTATCAACCGGCAAGCGGCATTGAGATTGCACCGTCGAAAGGTGTTGTAAACAGTCGACGGCGCAACGTTTTCCCCTTTGAAATATTGTACCGTGCACTTTTCGCCGAGATTCTTGTGTTGCTCGTAGAACCGTACAACGCGCTCGCGAAATGCTTTCTTGTTTCGACGGCAGAGACAGACAGAGAGAAATACCTCGAAAAAAATCCAACATTTTAGTTGCGGATTTTGATTTTAGTGCTCTAATCATCAGTGTTATTTCGAATTGCTTTGGCTAACTCAAAATTCTATTATTTAGGATGTACTGATCAACTCGCTACATCGTTGTGTACATGGCTGTGAGCTGATAAACCGCACGCGTCGACCATCACACCCAGGCGCTTCAGCGCACGCATCGATGGGAACGCTTGTCCCCCGACACAGATCACAAGCTGGACTTTTTTACGGTTGCTCAATCTCTCTCTCTCTCTCTCTCTCTCTCTCTCTCTCTCTCTCTCTCTTCCTGTGTGTGTGTGTGTGTGTGTGTTGTAATTGCTTCCTGATTGATACAGTACTAACTCACCAGCCATCAACTTTACTTTTATCATTCAGACCAATTAAAGGTACGCAAATTCATAGGTAGACAGGTAGGTGAAAGCGTGGTAAGCTAAAACGTGCGCGCGCGAAAAAAAGAGTCGGTCGGCGGTTCGTTGCTATCGAGAAACGAGCCGTTTTGTCCCATGATACGCAAGCTCAGGAGAAAGAAAAAGGAAATGCATATATGAAAAAAGGGAAACCCAGCGACTGAGCGCGTTGTAGTGTTACGACGGTCTCTCGCATATCCATCAAAATCGCACATTAAACAGTACGCCCCTGCAACGTGGATGAAAATTATGAAGGATACATTTCAAACTAATTCTTTTTTCTAAACATTTGGTGGCCCTGAAAAGGGCCTTTTGTGTTGTCGTGAACGTCGTGGTAGGGCTTAACCACCAAAACCGTACAATGTGCGTCCCTGGCGTTTAAGCGCATAGACGACATCCATCGCAGTGACGGTCTTCCGTTTGGCATGTTCAGTGTACGTCACAGCGTCCCGGATAACGTTTTCCAGAAAAATCTTCAGCACACCACGGGTTTCCTCGTATATCAAACCGGAGATTCGCTTCACTCCTCCACGTCGAGCCAGACGACGAATGGCGGGTTTGGTGATGCCCTGGATATTGTCACGAAGCACCTTGCGGTGCCGCTTAGCGCCTCCCTTGCCGAGCCCTTTGCCTCCTTTGCCACGGCCAGTCATCTTCTTGGTTGTTGTAGGTAATAACTTAGTAGGCTAGCGCAGCACACCTGCAGCAGCGAGATTCCAATACCGAATGTTGCAATTCGGCCCATTGAGTAGCGCTTTTATACTGATGCACACACATTCTCAGTCGCCGCCGCATAGGAAGATTACCATGGCTGCTATCTATATGCTTACTCGTGATGTGTTGGTTTGAAGGGGAAATAGCGCGAACACGAAGTTCACTGTTGCCACTGTTTTAGTAGCTTGGGATTGCCGAAATCTGCTTTATCCGGACTAATGCTGACATGGTAGCATTTTCCCTGGAAAACGATTGCCCGGAAATTGATTCTCCTGAAAAAGAAAGAAAGAAAAAGTAAATCGAAAAACAAACGGGTTTTTTTTTTAACTTATAAAGATTTTCTATACATCCGTCTACATGGTACGTTATATTGGCTTCTATGGTACTTAAATATCGATATCTGATACTGATCTATGATGGAACAAATTGTTACTGATGAACAAACTATTTCTGTTTGATATTCTTCTACTGTTGGAATTTTATTGATTTCTAGGCGATTTTTTTTGCTCATACATAGTTTTTCTTTTTAGGAATATTTTTTTGCAAATCTAATGAAAAGCTGAAAAAATCAAGTCTGGCAACACTGGCTCCGGAATGGAAATGGTGGGGGAAGTATAGTAGCCGAATCGAACCGTATACGGAACGAAAAGGCACATGGCACGTACACGAGCGAGACAGGCGATAGTAGTGTTTATTCGCGACTATAAAAAAAATCGGTCGGTCTGTTTTGGTCATCATTCGTCGTTTGAACAGCATCACAGTGGTATCAGTAGTAGAGCAGAATTTTCGCGCCATGGCCCGTACGAAACAGACCGCCCGCAAGTCCACCGGAGGGAAAGCTCCCCGCAAACAGTTGGCAACGAAGGCTGCCCGTAAAAGTGCCCCAGCTACGGGTGGCGTTAAGAAGCCCCATCGCTACAGACCAGGAACTGTCGCGCTGCGAGAAATTCGTCGCTATCAGAAGTCGACAGAGCTACTAATCCGCAAGCTGCCCTTCCAGCGTCTGGTTCGTGAGATCGCGCAGGACTTCAAAACCGATCTGCGCTTCCAGAGCTCAGCCGTCATGGCCCTTCAAGAAGCCAGCGAGGCTTACCTGGTTGGTTTGTTCGAGGATACCAATCTGTGCGCTATCCATGCCAAGCGAGTGACCATCATGCCGAAAGACATCCAACTGGCTCGCCGGATCCGTGGGGAGCGGGCCTAAATTTGGTGTGTGCCCATCACCCCCCAGAACGAAACAGCAACAAACGGTCCTTTTCAGGACCACAACCAATCATATTTTACTAAGAATTATTAGCAGAAATTTTCCGTTTCCCTCCAAAAATGCTCAGGCGGGTGGCTGTGTGTGTTTGTTAGACAGCACGCCGATGGGGGATTTTTTGCCAGCAGCACCACCTCGTACCGATCGACAGTAGTAGCGTGTGAAAAACAAGACCCATTGAGGGAAATCTTGCGCGGCCGATTTGTGATTTAGCACCAAATCGATGAGTGAACTTTTGAGAGATTGGGTGAAATCGTCAATGCCATGATATGAGGGAAACTATTATTAAGCGTCTGACGAGCATTGCAAAAAAAAAAACTTGTGCAATGCTCACAGAAATGTACGTTGATGATTATCGGAGTGAAAATCAAATTAACTCTTTTTATCAGAAGAAAATAGTCGCCCTGAAAAGGGCGGTTTTTACGGCTAGAAAGGAGCGGGATTTAAGTTGCTGCGGAGGCCCTCTTTTCAGTCTTCTTCGGCAGCAGTGCGGCCTGTATGTTAGGCAACACGCCACCCTGAGCAATGGTCACACCGGAGAGCAGTTTGTTCAGCTCTTCGTCATTTCGAATGGCCAGCTGCAGATGACGGGGGATGATTCTGGTCTTTTTGTTATCGCGAGCAGCGTTTCCTGCCAGCTCCAGTACTTCGGCGGCAAGATATTCCATCACAGCTGCCAAGTAGACGGGTGCTCCGGCACCGACACGTTCAGCATAATTTCCCTTCCTCAGCAGACGGTGAATTCGGCCAACAGGGAACTGGAGACCGGCACGAACTGAGCGGGATTTTGGCTTTCCCTTCACTTTTCCTCCTTTACCGCGTGCAGACATTGTTGTAGGTTTATCGCTGTGCGCGTTCGTGTGTAGTCACGTAGACAATACGAGTAACACTGATGCCACTCGCGCACACAGCATCCCTTGTTATGCATTCGCTTCATTGCACATCGTTCGCCAAAGGGGCGGAGTAGCGAACGAACGAAACGCGCTAAACACAAAAAAGGACGAACCTTCGTCTCGCTACACGATCGTATATAAGCGATATGTAGTGATTTTTGCTACCAATCAGTCAGCGCAGTTCGCATCGAGAGCGTTAACAGCAGCACAACCACGTCGTTACTATGGCACCGAAAGCCAGCGGAAAGGCTGTGAAAAAATCCGGCGGCGGCGGTGGCAAGGCACAGAAGAACATCGCCACAAAAGCAGGAGGAGGAGAGAAGAAGAAGCGAAAGCAACGGCGCAAGGAAAGCTACGCTATCTACATCTACAAGGTGCTGAAGCAGGTCCATCCGGACACCGGTGTCTCGTCGAAGGCGATGAGCATCATGAATAGCTTCGTGAACGACATCTTCGAGCGTATTGCTAACGAAGCATCTCGTCTGGCCCATTACAACCGACGGTCGACGATCACCTCCCGCGAGGTACAGACCGCCGTTCGTTTGCTGTTACCGGGAGAGCTGGCGAAACATGCCGTATCGGAAGGTACCAAGGCCGTTACCAAGTATACCAGCTCGAAGTAAACGTGTCGCCCGCCCCGCCGCCGGATGTCACACACCACCACCCCATCGTCATCGGCCCTTTTCAGGGCCACCAAAACACGTTCTGGTAAAGAGTTGAATTGAAATGTGTACACATAGTTTATATAAACATTAGTTGTTGTTGTTTGTTTGTTTGTTTGTTTCATTAGAGCAAAAACGTCGTTGTCATTTTTGTTTCTCTGTCCATTTTTCAAATCATCACCAAATCAATTGCTGTAGTTTGTGGAAGTAGTCTTTCCCCTTACCGCTAGTTGATTGTTTTTGTTAAGACGGAAAACGGTCTTTTTTCTACCCCTTTATCGTCTATATTCTACTCAGTCAGTCTAAAACAGCCCCTGCGTATGAAAATTCTGCCGCAAAAAGAACACATTTCTGGATCATACTTGTTAATACAATGCACTTCCCAGCCTTCAAACTTCTGATCTGCGTTGAACGTTAATAATTAAATACCCAACACAATTCATAATCGCAAAGTTGAACAATACAATACGTTCGTCAATTTAGGCTAAAAAATCGGTAATTATCGTTCGTTCGTTTGTTTATTGTGCCAGCCAATTTTTCTCTGTTTTATTATAGCCAAAATAAGCGCGTTGTTTGCTAATCAGAGTAATATTATACTTGCTCTGTTTGTTTGTTTGTTTGTTAAGGCAACAGAAAACCACGGCCTACTATTAATTTACCTGTACGTACGTACGTTTATCTGAGCAAGAAACCGCGCCTATTTACTATAGTGATTTGTTTAATCAAACTAACGACGACTGATTTATCTTGCCAATCGGCAGCCAGTTGAATGCGGGTGTGTGCGCGCGCTGCTGCTCAAGCTAGAAAACTCATGGGGGGAACGGAGCATTAACGGAAAATAAGCATCAATCAATTCTTTACAATTTTGTTAGTCCTGAAAAGGACTGTTGTTTTGGGGGGACGCGCACGTTGTCGGGAATTTACTTCTTGCCGGCGGTGACCTTCTTCGGGGCGGTGGCGGCCTTCTTTGGCTTAGGTGCCCTCGGCTTGTTCGCTGCAGCCTTCGATGGTTTGGTGGCTTTCTGTTTAGTGGCAGCCGTTACCGCCTTTGCAGGGGCAGCAGCTTTCGCTTTCTTCGTAGCCGATTTCTTAGCGGCCGGGATCGCCGCCTTTGGCTTGCTGGTCTTCTCACCACCACCAGCCGGCGGATTTTTCTTCTCCCCGGATTTAGTAGCCGATTTCTTCGGTTTTTTCGCTGCACCCGATGGTGGTTTCTTATCGCCAGCCGGTTTCTTTGCTTCGACCGTCACCTTAAACGATCCGGAAGCACCGGTACCCTTGGTCTGGGTGATGTTTCCCTTCTCGACACCCGTTTTCAAAGCCTTCCGGATAAACGGAGCCAGCCTGGCGACGTCACACATGTAGTTGGCGGCGATGTACTTTTTGATCGCCTGCAGTGATGATCCGCTCCGTTCCTTCAGGGTCCGGATGGCAGCCAGAACCATCTCACTCACTGGTGGATGGGTTGAAGATTTTTTCGGTTTCTTGGCGTCACTCTTGCTAGCCTTGGCCGCCTGCTTCGGTGGCGCTTTGGCGGCTGGCGGAGAGGCGACGACGGCAGGGGCCGTAGCAGCAACGTCGATAGCAGTTTCAGCCATTGCGCGTTCGTTTGGTTTGGTTTTCTTCCACACACACAGTTGTAGACGACGAGTCGATGGATGCACGATGATGCAAGTCTGCGAATATGATAACCGGGGGTCCGGTGTCTGTTGTTTAGGATCGTATTCATCGGCTCTGTTTGGGAACGCGTAGATGACGGTTGGAAGTTACTATTCGATCGGTGCCGGTAAAATTTTACGGACTGTTGTTTTAAATCAACCAAAATCGAATTACTGCTTGTGAAAAGTACACTGGAAGTTTGCATTCAATTTACTGCACTGTCCGCACCGTCCAAACTAACACCCGCTGAACATTCTGTTTTAAGCGTATGGCCGAATATTATCAAATCATGTATCCGACTATGGCGGCACGTGCAAACTGAATTGTGGAAAATAGGTTAATTTGAACCTTCTAGCAATTGGAAAACCTTTTCGGTGCTATCCAATCGAAAGAAAACTTCTCTCTATATAAAATTATTTCATTTTTGTACATATTTGCTCGAGCGGAAGTGCTCGTAATTTGGCGACCTGCGGAAAACGTTTCGGTCGGCTGGTCCTTTGCTGAAAACTTTCGTTATTAAAATTACTAAAACAAAAAAAGTTAACGGGTGGCAACACAAATTTTGGATTTTTTTTCTCAACCTGTCAAAAAAAAAGACAAACGATTCGATTGAAATTAGAAGATACGTTCTCCATTGTTGGCCAAAAATTAGTGAACATTTCAAACCGATCCGTAATTGGATGCTGTTCGGCGAAGCTTCCGTTTGATGTCGGAACAGGCGCGTAGTACGGCGTCTACGTCAACTTTGCTAATGCATTTCGTGATCTTCTACCAATCAACTTGTTTGCAATTCGTGGCTCTCAAAACGAAATCCCGAAGAAATCTGCGATTGGGCGACACTGAAGCAAATTGTGAAGCGGGTTGTGCTTTTTAGGGTACAAATGGGATCGAGTGGGTATTCGGGAACGATTGTTTTTTTTTTTTTTTTGCTTTTTTTTGCGAGGGAAGTAACTTGCTTCGTGCAAAACAAAATATTTAGCCAAAATAATTTTTTTTATCAACCGGCAAGCGGCATTGAGATTGCACCGTCGAAAGGTGTTGTAAACAGTCGACGGCGCAACGTTTTCCCCTTTGAAATATTGTACCGTGCACTTTTCGCCGAGATTCTTGTGTTGCTCGTAGAACCGTACAACGCGCTCGCGAAATGCTTTCTTGTTTCGACGGCAGAGACAGACAGAGAGAAATACCTCGAAAAAAATCCAACATTTTAGTTGCGGATTTTGATTTTAGTGCTCTAATCATCAGTGTTATTTCGAATTGCTTTGGCTAACTCAAAATTCTATTATTTAGGATGTACTGATCAACTCGCTACATCGTTGTGTACATGGCTGTGAGCTGATAAACCGCACGCGTCGACCATCACACCCAGGCGCTTCAGCGCACGCATCGATGGGAACGCTTGTCCCCCGACACAGATCACAAGCTGGACTTTTTTACGGTTGCTCAATCTCTCTCTCTCTCTCTCTCTCTCTCTCTCTCTCTCTCTCTCTCTCTCTCTTCCTGTGTGTGTGTGTGTGTGTGTGTTGTAATTGCTTCCTGATTGATACAGTACTAACTCACCAGCCATCAACTTTACTTTTATCATTCAGACCAATTAAAGGTACGCAAATTCATAGGTAGACAGGTAGGTGAAAGCGTGGTAAGCTAAAACGTGCGCGCGCGAAAAAAAGAGTCGGTCGGCGGTTCGTTGCTATCGAGAAACGAGCCGTTTTGTCCCATGATACGCAAGCTCAGGAGAAAGAAAAAGGAAATGCATATATGAAAAAAGGGAAACCCAGCGACTGAGCGCGTTGTAGTGTTACGACGGTCTCTCGCATATCCATCAAAATCGCACATTAAACAGTACGCCCCTGCAACGTGGATGAAAATTATGAAGGATACATTTCAAACTAATTCTTTTTTCTAAACATTTGGTGGCCCTGAAAAGGGCCTTTTGTGTTGTCGTGAACGTCGTGGTAGGGCTTAACCACCAAAACCGTACAATGTGCGTCCCTGGCGTTTAAGCGCATAGACGACATCCATCGCAGTGACGGTCTTCCGTTTGGCATGTTCAGTGTACGTCACAGCGTCCCGGATAACGTTTTCCAGAAAAATCTTCAGCACACCACGGGTTTCCTCGTATATCAAACCGGAGATTCGCTTCACTCCTCCACGTCGAGCCAGACGACGAATGGCGGGTTTGGTGATGCCCTGGATATTGTCACGAAGCACCTTGCGGTGCCGCTTAGCGCCTCCCTTGCCGAGCCCTTTGCCTCCTTTGCCACGGCCAGTCATCTTCTTGGTTGTTGTAGGTAATAACTTAGTAGGCTAGCGCAGCACACCTGCAGCAGCGAGATTCCAATACCGAATGTTGCAATTCGGCCCATTGAGTAGCGCTTTTATACTGATGCACACACATTCTCAGTCGCCGCCGCATAGGAAGATTACCATGGCTGCTATCTATATGCTTACTCGTGATGTGTTGGTTTGAAGGGGAAATAGCGCGAACACGAAGTTCACTGTTGCCACTGTTTTAGTAGCTTGGGATTGCCGAAATCTGCTTTATCCGGACTAATGCTGACATGGTAGCATTTTCCCTGGAAAACGATTGCCCGGAAATTGATTCTCCTGAAAAAGAAAGAAAGAAAAAGTAAATCGAAAAACAAACGGGTTTTTTTTTTAACTTATAAAGATTTTCTATACATCCGTCTACATGGTACGTTATATTGGCTTCTATGGTACTTAAATATCGATATCTGATACTGATCTATGATGGAACAAATTGTTACTGATGAACAAACTATTTCTGTTTGATATTCTTCTACTGTTGGAATTTTATTGATTTCTAGGCGATTTTTTTTGCTCATACATAGTTTTTCTTTTTAGGAATATTTTTTTGCAAATCTAATGAAAAGCTGAAAAAATCAAGTCTGGCAACACTGGCTCCGGAATGGAAATGGTGGGGGAAGTATAGTAGCCGAATCGAACCGTATACAGAACGAAAAGGCACATGGCACGTACACGAGCGAGACAGGCGATAGTAGTGTTTATTCGCGACTATAAAAAAAATCGGTCGGTCTGTTTTGGTCATCCAAGATCATTCGTTCGTCGTGTCTTAACGTGTTCAGACGTGTATTTTTTTTTTTTAATGTAGAATACATTTAAGGTTTCAATATAGGGGTCCCGTTTCAAAATATCGGCTGCGGCGCCGCGTCAGATTTTGAACGTTAATAACTTTTATCATACTTAACAGAATGATTTGATTTTTAGACCAATTTGTTGCAAATATGTTCCTCTATGCTGTATTAAAATTTGAAGTATGTATAACATGTACTAATAACAAAAAAAATGTGTTTTGAAAAATCTTTCGAAAACGACTCGGAAAAGTGAAAATTTTCAGCCCATCCCGCACAGAGCCGTCGTTATGGTAGACCAACCGAACAATAAAATAATGAAAAGTTTATATATAGGTCCATTACATGTTTGTTCGTATGGTTATTCGCATTGGGTTGCTTGACGAGAGCACTTGGTGGGGGAAAGACGGCATATTCCTTTGGTTAGGCCATTAGAAGCCGGACGGAAAGGAAAGGCTCATGCACGGCACGAGAACGAGCGAGAAAGCGATAGTAGTGCATATTAGCGCGATTATATAAATATCTGTCGGTCGGTTTTTCTCATCATTCGTATTCGTTCAAGCACTAGCAAGCAGCCAGTCCACCGAAGAAAAGCAGTCGGCGATGACGACGGCGGAAAAAGTGCCCCAGCTACTGGTGACTCATCGCAACCCGATCAGGAACTGTCGCCCTGCAAGAATTTCGCCCCAACTAAAGGGCAACAGAGTAGGCTATCGTTCCAGCGTCTGGGTCGTGAGATTGTGCAGGACTGCAAAGTCGAGCTACGCTTACAAAGCTCAGTCGTAATGATGCCCCGAGAAGCCAACGATGCCTACTTGGTCGGTTTGTTCGAGAATGCAAAATAGTGCTTTCTAGCTCACCGTGTCCGCGGGGAGTGCGTCTGAATTATGCTCCCGCAATAAAACAATAAACGGTTCTTTACAGGACCAATTAATTGTGTTCTAATAAGAGTTAAACTGAAATTTACATTTTATGGTGTATAACAAATAATTTTCAGAAAGCAATATAAGAAATACGATGTGTGGAAAGAAAGAAAGAGAATTTAAATTATCTTCTCTCGCTCGTTTTCGTGCACTGCTTTTCCATTCCTTTCTGCTGCTACTACCATCATAACTGAAACGAATGTGCGTGTTCCCCCACCATCTCATGGCCAGTGTTGCCACAATTGCATGTCGCTATAACAATTTGAATTATTTTATTGATCCTCTCTAGTATTGATAAAATATAGAACATGCAAAGTACACTAGTCGCATGCTTTTATTCGAACTTTTTGGCAGCCTCCATTGATTAACTGCATAAATCGATTTGTTTGTGCAGCTCCTTGCTAGTAGCAAACTAAATAGCCTTTATCAGCGCTAACAAATAAAACAAAAGAATTTAAGTTTGTGAAAATCTTTTCCTTCCTTCTTTTCAAATCTGCAACATTCTTTGAAAATATTGTTGGAATGTTGTTATTGAAAAACTGAACATGCAAGTTTGCTAGCACTGGCCACTAGATTGAAGGCGATGGAAAGACAGAATATTCGTTTTGGTTATGCTAGTATTGGTAGCCGAACGGAAAGGAAAGGCACAGGAATGGCACGAAAACGAGCGGGAGAGCGATAGTAGTGCTTTCTTGTGTTTTCATATATGAATATTGGTCGGTCGGTTTTTCTCATCATTCGTATTCGTTCAAGCACTAGCAAGCAGCCAGTCCACCGGAGGAAAGGAGTTGGCGATGATGACGGTCCGCAAAAGTGCCCCAGCTACTGGTGGCCCATCGCAACCAACTACCGATCAGGAACTGTCGCCATGCTAGTATTTCGCCCCAACTAAAGGGCAACGGAGCAACTAATCCGCTGGCTAACATTCCAGCGTCTGGTTCGTAAGGTTGTGTATTACTTCAAAGTCGAGCTACGCTTACAAAACTCAGCCGTAATGAAGCCACTGATGCCTACTTGGTCGGTTTGTGGGAGTGGGCGTAAATTACAATAAAAGCAACGGTTCTTTTCAGGACCAATCAATTGTGTTCTAGTAAGAGTTAAACTGAAACTTTTATTTTAAGGTGTGTAGCAAATTTTCAACAAGCAACATAATACGTTGGGTAGAAAGAAGTAGCTTGCACACGGAACAAAAATTTAAATTATCCTCTCGCTCGTTTCGTGCACTGCTTTTCCATTACTTTCTACTGTTATTATCAGTATTACCAAAACGAATGTGTTGTTGCATGTGTTTAAGAGAAACGTTGAAGTCGCATGCTTCTATTCAAGCTTTTTGGCAGCCCCCGTGAACTAACTGCATTAAATGATTTTTTGTGCAGCTCCGTGCTAGTAGCAAACAAAATGGCCCTACCAGTGTCTGATTCGTGAGATTGTGCAGGATTTCAAAGTCGAGCTAAGCTTATAAAGTTCAGCCGTAATGGTACCCGAAGAAGCCAGTCTTGTCGTTTTGTTCGAGGCTACAAAACAGTTCGCCAGGCACGTAACTATCATGCCAAAAATATCCAACGATCCAGCGCATCACCATCAACACCAACGCCGATACCAAAGGTTCTTTTCAGAACCACCATTATTACCATAGAGAATTATTTGAAAATTTCCCATTCAAACGTGATTCTGTTGAATATTATTAGATTTAAATTAACGTCTCGAATTGAAATAACGACGCTCCGGTTATGTGACAGACATTACCCACCCATCTTTTTTTATTGTGACCACGACACCCCATTTCAATATTTCTGAATGAACAGAAGGTCGAGTTTGGAAAGTTTGTAACTTTCATTGTACTTAACCAAATTACACAATGTTCGCACTAATGATTCAGAAATATGATCAGGAATCTTCTGTTAGATTTGTAAGCATGTATAATTTACATGAATAAAGAAAAATTGATTTTCAGGAATCAATTATTATCTGTTCTTCCATTGGCCAGTACTACGCGACTTCCTCATGCTAACAATTAATTTCATCGTTAGCCATCTCCCTCACCAAGGCCAACAACGCCAACAAAACCGGTCCTTTTCAGGACCACCATCATTTTTGTAAAGAATAATTTGAAATATTCCTCGCCCAAATCACCTTTTGTCCGAAAATTCCAATGAGTATCAACATATTTGAAGAGCGTGTTCCTTATGTATTCTACATCTCTCCGGTTATGTCGCAGACATTACCCACCCATCTTTTGTCGCCGCGTGTTTAGTTTTTCGTTCGGTAGCTAGTTGGTTCGGTTGCGGTGTCCGTTCGACAATTCGGTCGTATGTCGAAACGGAAACGCCGGTCGGGCGGCTCGAAGGCCAGCCCCAAACAAAGCAAGAGCGCAAAAGCGCTGAAAAGTCCAAAGGAACCGGACGGCAAGAGATTGCGGTCAGAAAGAGACCGAATGTCAGTGTATTCGGCTCCCCCAGCGAGCATTGCGAGCGCAGCGAAAACTACAACCAATATCAGTGACGTTGGTGATTTCGGCGGATCCATGCAGGATTTGCTTGAAGAAGATTTACAGCCGCCAGTGAAAATTAAAATTCCACCCATCATGGTTAAGTCGGTCCCGCTCGAAAAGCTGATGAAAACCATGAAAGCGCTAGGTGTTTCGGCTGAATACAAAATCTGCCGAATCGGCATAAAAGTGATGGTGCAAACAAAAGAAAATTTCGGAAAAGCTACGGCATATCTGAAAAGCAGTAAAACGCAGTTTTTCACCCACGACTTTGCCGGTGAAAAGCCGTTCAAGGCGGTGATACGCGGGCTGCCTGTGATGGCAACTGAAGATATCAAGGAGGAACTGCGCGTTCACTACAAGCTGGAGCCAATAGAAGTTTTCCAGATGTCACGCCGCGAAAAAGTTAAAACCTTTCGGGACTGCCTGTTTCTAGTGCATTTTCCAAAAGGTACCGTAACGCTAAATGCACTTCAGGCGGTGCGTTCAATCGGATCAATAGTTATTCGCTGGGAGCCATATCGTGGCACAAATCGCGACGTAACACAATGTCAACGATGCTTAAATTTCGGCCATGGTACCCGGAACTGCAATGTAAAGCCCCGTTGCGACTATTGTGCTCAGCCGCATAGCACTGCCGACTGTTTGGTGGAAGGTGCCATCGAATACCGTTGTGCAAACTGTGGTGGGAAGCATCGAGGTTCAAATCGTTCCTGCTGGAAGAGAGAGGAATACAAAAATATTCGGAAACAAGCCTCTACACAGAACCAAGCCGGAAGGAAGCGACAGGAAGTGCCTGCGTTTACAACCACAAATTTCCCCATGCTGGCTCCCAGCAGATCAGGGACTGCGACTCCTCCAATAAGTCCTCCTGATAGTCATCCGGTGGTCCCTACCACTCAACTCAGCACTTCTACCGTTCGTCAGGATACGTCTTTATCTCGACCGTGGGCACCCACCACTAACCCGTGGGCACTTCCAACCAATGGTGGCCAAGATGGTTCTCCGGACCAGCAATCCGCGACATTGTTTTCAGCTGAGCAGCTGACGGGCATCTTTACTGAAATGTGTGGCCAGTTACGACAGTGCCGCACTCGCCAAGACCAGATCTACGTTCTGGGGCTGATGGTCATTCGTTATGGCTGTTAAACCCCTCCGTCTGATGAACTGGAATGCTCACTCTATCCGAGTGAAAAAGATCGAGCTTGTAGACTTCATCAACACAAACGCCATCGATGTAAGTATCGTAACCGAAACATATCTTTCCCCTGATATCCCGTTCTCCATACCAAACTACACCACGGTGCGTATGGATCGAACACACTCTCGCGGAGGAGGCGTAGCGATCATAGTGAAAAAGGGCATCAAATTTCTAATGCTGCCGCAACCTGTCACAACCGTCATCGAATGTTTAGGAGTTGAAATCGAAACTTCAGAAGGGATAATTAAAATCTTCGCTGTCTATTGTCCACATCAATGCTATACTACCAATGGTTTGGCTAGACAATTCAAAAATGACTTGTCCAAACTTACGAGATCGAACGCTAAATACATAATCGGTGGTGACCTTAACGCTCGACATAACCTGTGGAGGAATAGCAGGAAAAATCAGAATGGTTCCCTACTCTTTGAAGATGCCCAACTTGGCTATTATAGTGTTCATTTTCCTGACGAGCCCACATTCCTCTCTCCGGCTGGTGTGCCCTCTACTCTGGATATTTTCTTGTCCAACACCGAAATCTCTAAGCCGCAAACCCTCTCTGAACTCAGCTCCGATCACTTTCCGGTAACTTGCGAATTCGGTGGTGAAGTTGTTGCGTCCCCGATCCATCTTAGGAAAGATTTCCACAGGGTTAATTGGGTGGTCTTCCAGAGAACTGTTGACTCGCTACTGGAAGAAAATCCTCCTCTTACTGATACAAACGACGTCGACAGCTGTCTGGAAAGGTTTCAGCAAGCGTTGGATGGTGCAGATAGGGCATGCATCAGAAAAGTTCCGGTGAAAGCAAACACCATTTCCATTGACCGTGACACAAAATACCACATTCGCCTTCGTAACATTTTTAGACGGCAGTTCCAAAGAACTGGTGACCTGGTTAAAAAACAGCTCGTCTCGGACCTCAACGAAGTTATTAAGAGTAGAATGGATCGGCTGAAAAATGAGAACTTCGGTAAGGTAGTGCAGGGCCTTAAGGATCATTCCAGGCCATTCTGGAAAGTTGCCAAGGTGCTAAAATCCCGACCCAAACAAATCCCACCATTGAAATCTGCCAACAATCTGCATGTTTCTCCCCTCGAAAAAGCAAATATCATCGGTGACCACTTTGCACGCTCGCACAACATTGGCAATGGTATGCGAAGTCCACTCGAAACGGCAGTAGAGGATAAAATGCGCTTGCTAGATGAGACAATCTGCGTTGTCCCTCAGGATCAGCTGGTGACAGTTGACGAAGTTCGCATGGCAATAAGAAAGACCAAGAACATGAAGGCCCCCGGGTTTGATGAAGTGTTCAATCTGATACTGAAAAATCTCAGTCACCGAGCCCTAACATCACTGGCAAACATTTTTAACAAATGTTTGGAGTTACGATATTTCCCTTCCGCGTGGAAAATCGCCAAAATAATCCCTATTCTCAAACCCGGTAAAGATCCCACCGCACCCACCAGCTACAGACCTATCAGTTTATTGTCATCGCTGAGTAAAATCTTCGAGAAGTTGCTTCTGGACCGTCTACTAGTGTTTGTGGAAACAAATAACATCCTCCTGACTGAACAGTTTGGCTTCAGGAGAGGCCACTCAACGACGCACCAACTAACGAGAGTGATAAATATTATAAGGCAGAACTAAGCTGTCTCCAAGTCGACTGCAATGGCTCTACTGGATGTAGAGAAAGCGTTCGACAACGTGTGGCACGATGGGCTCATCTACAAGCTTTGCGTGTCTAACGTTCCAATCTATCTCACACAAATCGTTAGAAGCTATCTCCGCGATAGAACATTTAAAGTCGCACTTCAGGGAGCAGTCTCCAACGTTTATAGCATACCAGCTGGTGTCCCCCAGGGAAGTCTCCTCGGTCCGATGCTATACAACCTGTTTACTTCGGATATTCCTCGCATGCCCGACGGCTCATGGCTGTCGTTGTTTGCGGACGACACTGCTCTCCTTGTGAAAGGGAGGAAAGTGACCGAGCTTCGAAGTAAGCTGCAACGATGCCTCGACATCTTCGTCGACTATACCAACAAATGGAAGATAAAATTGAACCTCCCAAAAACACAAACGATCCTGTTTAAGCATCGGCAAACAGCGAGACTGGATCCTCCGACCAACTGCAGAGTGTCACTTGGAGGAACACAAATCGATTGGACTACAGAAGCAATTTACCTTGGTCTGCTGATGGACTCCAAGCTACTGTTTCGTCAGCACATCGAAAAAACAGTCACCAAGTGTTCTCTTATGGTTAAGTGCCTCTACCCTCTCATCAACAGGCGCTCTAAACTCTCCGACCGCAATAAGTTGGCTGTTTACAAGCAGATCTTCATTCCCGTGATTGACTACGCCAGTGTTGTGTGGCAGACCAGCGCGATTTCACACAAGAAGAAACTACAAGTGTTCCAAAACAGAACATTAAAAATGATTTTAAATTTACCGTTCGATACCAGAACCAATTTAGTTCACACACTTGCGGGTATTGATACCGTCATCGCAAGATTAGATAAAACATATGCAAATTTCAGAGAAAAATGCCAAAATTCAAATTTCGAGCTAATACGCAGACTTTTTTAGAGTTAAGTTGTAAATTTTGTAAATAGTAGGTTAGGATTTAGGTTAGGAAAAACAATCAAACAAACAAATTCCGTCAATTCGGTAGTGCCTGAACAATCAATAATTACCATCAAACAAACACAAAATTGATATAACAAAGATGAAGAGAAAACAATCTATATCACTTAAACTACCAATTACATGTATATACTAAAACAAAATATTGAAATAAACATATATTAAATCGTTAAAAAAAATGTTTTGGTCATCATTCGTCGTTTGAACAGCATCACAGTGGTATCAGTAGTAGAGCAGAATTTTCGCGCCATGGCCCGTACGAAACAGACCGCCCGCAAGTCCACCGGAGGGAAAGCTCCCCGCAAACAGTTGGCAACGAAGGCTGCCCGTAAAAGTGCCCCAGCTACGGGTGGCGTTAAGAAGCCCCATCGCTACAGACCAGGAACTGTCGCGCTGCGAGAAATTCGTCGCTATCAGAAGTCGACAGAGCTACTAATCCGCAAGCTGCCCTTCCAGCGTCTGGTTCGTGAGATCGCGCAGGACTTCAAAACCGATCTGCGCTTCCAGAGCTCAGCCGTCATGGCCCTTCAAGAAGCCAGCGAGGCTTACCTGGTTGGTTTGTTCGAGGATACCAATCTGTGCGCTATCCATGCCAAGCGAGTGACCATCATGCCGAAAGACATCCAACTGGCTCGCCGGATCCGTGGGGAGCGGGCCTAAATTTGGTGTGTGCCCATCACCCCCCAGAACGAAACAGCAACAAACGGTCCTTTTCAGGACCACAACCAATCATATTTTACTAAGAATTATTAGCAGAAATTTTCCGTTTCCCTCCAAAAATGCTCAGGCGGGTGGCTGTGTGTGTTTGTTAGACAGCACGCCGATGGGGGATTTTTTGCCAGCAGCACCACCTCGTACCGATCGACAGTAGTAGCGTGTGAAAAACAAGACCCATTGAGGGAAATCTTGCGCGGCCGATTTGTGATTTAGCACCAAATCGATGAGTGAACTTTTGAGAGATTGGGTGAAATCGTCAATGCCATGATATGAGGGAAACTATTATTAAGCGTCTGACGAGCATTGCAAAAAAAAAAACTTGTGCAATGCTCACAGAAATGTACGTTGATGATTATCGGAGTGAAAATCAAATTAACTCTTTTTATCAGAAGAAAATAGTCGCCCTGAAAAGGGCGGTTTTTACGGCTAGAAAGGAGCGGGATTTAAGTTGCTGCGGAGGCCCTCTTTTCAGTCTTCTTCGGCAGCAGTGCGGCCTGTATGTTAGGCAACACGCCACCCTGAGCAATGGTCACACCGGAGAGCAGTTTGTTCAGCTCTTCGTCATTTCGAATGGCCAGCTGCAGATGACGGGGGATGATTCTGGTCTTTTTGTTATCGCGAGCAGCGTTTCCTGCCAGCTCCAGTACTTCGGCGGCAAGATATTCCATCACAGCTGCCAAGTAGACGGGTGCTCCGGCACCGACACGTTCAGCATAATTTCCCTTCCTCAGCAGACGGTGAATTCGGCCAACAGGGAACTGGAGACCGGCACGAACTGAGCGGGATTTTGGCTTTCCCTTCACTTTTCCTCCTTTACCGCGTGCAGACATTGTTGTAGGTTTATCGCTGTGCGCGTTCGTGTGTAGTCACGTAGACAATACGAGTAACACTGATGCCACTCGCGCACACAGCATCCCTTGTTATGCATTCGCTTCATTGCACATCGTTCGCCAAAGGGGCGGAGTAGCGAACGAACGAAACGCGCTAAACACAAAAAAGGACGAACCTTCGTCTCGCTACACGATCGTATATAAGCGATATGTAGTGATTTTTGCTACCAATCAGTCAGCGCAGTTCGCATCGAGAGCGTTAACAGCAGCACAACCACGTCGTTACTATGGCACCGAAAGCCAGCGGAAAGGCTGTGAAAAAATCCGGCGGCGGCGGTGGCAAGGCACAGAAGAACATCGCCACAAAAGCAGGAGGAGGAGAGAAGAAGAAGCGAAAGCAACGGCGCAAGGAAAGCTACGCTATCTACATCTACAAGGTGCTGAAGCAGGTCCATCCGGACACCGGTGTCTCGTCGAAGGCGATGAGCATCATGAATAGCTTCGTGAACGACATCTTCGAGCGTATTGCTAACGAAGCATCTCGTCTGGCCCATTACAACCGACGGTCGACGATCACCTCCCGCGAGGTACAGACCGCCGTTCGTTTGCTGTTACCGGGAGAGCTGGCGAAACATGCCGTATCGGAAGGTACCAAGGCCGTTACCAAGTATACCAGCTCGAAGTAAACGTGTCGCCCGCCCCGCCGCCGGATGTCACACACCACCACCCCATCGTCATCGGCCCTTTTCAGGGCCACCAAAACACGTTCTGGTAAAGAGTTGAATTGAAATGTGTACACATAGTTTATATAAACATTAGTTGTTGTTGTTTGTTTGTTTGTTTGTTTCATTAGAGCAAAAACGTCGTTGTCATTTTTGTTTCTCTGTCCATTTTTCAAATCATCACCAAATCAATTGCTGTAGTTTGTGGAAGTAGTCTTTCCCCTTACCGCTAGTTGATTGTTTTTGTTAAGACGGAAAACGGTCTTTTTTCTACCCCTTTATCGTCTATATTCTACTCAGTCAGTCTAAAACAGCCCCTGCGTATGAAAATTCTGCCGCAAAAAGAACACATTTCTGGATCATACTTGTTAATACAATGCACTTCCCAGCCTTCAAACTTCTGATCTGCGTTGAACGTTAATAATTAAATACCCAACACAATTCATAATCGCAAAGTTGAACAATACAATACGTTCGTCAATTTAGGCTAAAAAATCGGTAATTATCGTTCGTTCGTTTGTTTATTGTGCCAGCCAATTTTTCTCTGTTTTATTATAGCCAAAATAAGCGCGTTGTTTGCTAATCAGAGTAATATTATACTTGCTCTGTTTGTTTGTTTGTTAAGGCAACAGAAAACCACGGCCTACTATTAATTTACCTGTACGTACGTACGTTTATCTGAGCAAGAAACCGCGCCTATTTACTATAGTGATTTGTTTAATCAAACTAACGACGACTGATTTATCTTGCCAATCGGCAGCCAGTTGAATGCGGGTGTGTGCGCGCGCTGCTGCTCAAGCTAGAAAACTCATGGGGGGAACGGAGCATTAACGGAAAATAAGCATCAATCAATTCTTTACAATTTTGTTAGTCCTGAAAAGGACTGTTGTTTTGGGGGGACGCGCACGTTGTCGGGAATTTACTTCTTGCCGGCGGTGACCTTCTTCGGGGCGGTGGCGGCCTTCTTTGGCTTAGGTGCCCTCGGCTTGTTCGCTGCAGCCTTCGATGGTTTGGTGGCTTTCTGTTTAGTGGCAGCCGTTACCGCCTTTGCAGGGGCAGCAGCTTTCGCTTTCTTCGTAGCCGATTTCTTAGCGGCCGGGATCGCCGCCTTTGGCTTGCTGGTCTTCTCACCACCACCAGCCGGCGGATTTTTCTTCTCCCCGGATTTAGTAGCCGATTTCTTCGGTTTTTTCGCTGCACCCGATGGTGGTTTCTTATCGCCAGCCGGTTTCTTTGCTTCGACCGTCACCTTAAACGATCCGGAAGCACCGGTACCCTTGGTCTGGGTGATGTTTCCCTTCTCGACACCCGTTTTCAAAGCCTTCCGGATAAACGGAGCCAGCCTGGCGACGTCACACATGTAGTTGGCGGCGATGTACTTTTTGATCGCCTGCAGTGATGATCCGCTCCGTTCCTTCAGGGTCCGGATGGCAGCCAGAACCATCTCACTCACTGGTGGATGGGTTGAAGATTTTTTCGGTTTCTTGGCGTCACTCTTGCTAGCCTTGGCCGCCTGCTTCGGTGGCGCTTTGGCGGCTGGCGGAGAGGCGACGACGGCAGGGGCCGTAGCAGCAACGTCGATAGCAGTTTCAGCCATTGCGCGTTCGTTTGGTTTGGTTTTCTTCCACACACACAGTTGTAGACGACGAGTCGATGGATGCACGATGATGCAAGTCTGCGAATATGATAACCGGGGGTCCGGTGTCTGTTGTTTAGGATCGTATTCATCGGCTCTGTTTGGGAACGCGTAGATGACGGTTGGAAGTTACTATTCGATCGGTGCCGGTAAAATTTTACGGACTGTTGTTTTAAATCAACCAAAATCGAATTACTGCTTGTGAAAAGTACACTGGAAGTTTGCATTCAATTTACTGCACTGTCCGCACCGTCCAAACTAACACCCGCTGAACATTCTGTTTTAAGCGTATGGCCGAATATTATCAAATCATGTATCCGACTATGGCGGCACGTGCAAACTGAATTGTGGAAAATAGGTTAATTTGAACCTTCTAGCAATTGGAAAACCTTTTCGGTGCTATCCAATCGAAAGAAAACTTCTCTCTATATAAAATTATTTCATTTTTGTACATATTTGCTCGAGCGGAAGTGCTCGTAATTTGGCGACCTGCGGAAAACGTTTCGGTCGGCTGGTCCTTTGCTGAAAACTTTCGTTATTAAAATTACTAAAACAAAAAAAGTTAACGGGTGGCAACACAAATTTTGGATTTTTTTTCTCAACCTGTCAAAAAAAAAGACAAACGATTCGATTGAAATTAGAAGATACGTTCTCCATTGTTGGCCAAAAATTAGTGAACATTTCAAACCGATCCGTAATTGGATGCTGTTCGGCGAAGCTTCCGTTTGATGTCGGAACAGGCGCGTAGTACGGCGTCTACGTCAACTTTGCTAATGCATTTCGTGATCTTCTACCAATCAACTTGTTTGCAATTCGTGGCTCTCAAAACGAAATCCCGAAGAAATCTGCGATTGGGCGACACTGAAGCAAATTGTGAAGCGGGTTGTGCTTTTTAGGGTACAAATGGGATCGAGTGGGTATTCGGGAACGATTGTTTTTTTTTTTTTTTTGCTTTTTTTTGCGAGGGAAGTAACTTGCTTCGTGCAAAACAAAATATTTAGCCAAAATAATTTTTTTTATCAACCGGCAAGCGGCATTGAGATTGCACCGTCGAAAGGTGTTGTAAACAGTCGACGGCGCAACGTTTTCCCCTTTGAAATATTGTACCGTGCACTTTTCGCCGAGATTCTTGTGTTGCTCGTAGAACCGTACAACGCGCTCGCGAAATGCTTTCTTGTTTCGACGGCAGAGACAGACAGAGAGAAATACCTCGAAAAAAATCCAACATTTTAGTTGCGGATTTTGATTTTAGTGCTCTAATCATCAGTGTTATTTCGAATTGCTTTGGCTAACTCAAAATTCTATTATTTAGGATGTACTGATCAACTCGCTACATCGTTGTGTACATGGCTGTGAGCTGATAAACCGCACGCGTCGACCATCACACCCAGGCGCTTCAGCGCACGCATCGATGGGAACGCTTGTCCCCCGACACAGATCACAAGCTGGACTTTTTAATGTAGAATACATTTAAGGTTTCAATATAGGGGTCCCGTTTCAAAATATCGGCTGCGGCGCCGCGTCAGATTTTGAACGTTAATAACTTTTATCATACTTAACAGAATGATTTGATTTTTAGACCAATTTGTTGCAAATATGTTCCTCTATGCTGTATTAAAATTTGAAGTATGTATAACATGTACTAATAACAAAAAAAATGTGTTTTGAAAAATCTTTCGAAAACGACTCGGAAAAGTGAAAATTTTCAGCCCATCCCGCACAGAGCCGTCGTTATGGTAGACCAACCGAACAATAAAATAATGAAAAGTTTATATATAGGTCCATTACATGTTTGTTCGTATGGTTATTCGCATTGGGTTGCTTGACGAGAGCACTTGGTGGGGGAAAGACGGCATATTCCTTTGGTTAGGCCATTAGAAGCCGGACGGAAAGGAAAGGCTCATGCACGGCACGAGAACGAGCGAGAAAGCGATAGTAGTGCATATTAGCGCGATTATATAAATATCTGTCGGTCGGTTTTTCTCATCATTCGTATTCGTTCAAGCACTAGCAAGCAGCCAGTCCACCGAAGAAAAGCAGTCGGCGATGACGACGGCGGAAAAAGTGCCCCAGCTACTGGTGACTCATCGCAACCCGATCAGGAACTGTCGCCCTGCAAGAATTTCGCCCCAACTAAAGGGCAACAGAGTAGGCTATCGTTCCAGCGTCTGGGTCGTGAGATTGTGCAGGACTGCAAAGTCGAGCTACGCTTACAAAGCTCAGTCGTAATGATGCCCCGAGAAGCCAACGATGCCTACTTGGTCGGTTTGTTCGAGAATGCAAAATAGTGCTTTCTAGCTCACCGTGTCCGCGGGGAGTGCGTCTGAATTATGCTCCCGCAATAAAACAATAAACGGTTCTTTACAGGACCAATTAATTGTGTTCTAATAAGAGTTAAACTGAAATTTACATTTTATGGTGTATAACAAATAATTTTCAGAAAGCAATATAAGAAATACGATGTGTGGAAAGAAAGAAAGAGAATTTAAATTATCTTCTCTCGCTCGTTTTCGTGCACTGCTTTTCCATTCCTTTCTGCTGCTACTACCATCATAACTGAAACGAATGTGCGTGTTCCCCCACCATCTCATGGCCAGTGTTGCCACAATTGCATGTCGCTATAACAATTTGAATTATTTTATTGATCCTCTCTAGTATTGATAAAATATAGAACATGCAAAGTACACTAGTCGCATGCTTTTATTCGAACTTTTTGGCAGCCTCCATTGATTAACTGCATAAATCGATTTGTTTGTGCAGCTCCTTGCTAGTAGCAAACTAAATAGCCTTTATCAGCGCTAACAAATAAAACAAAAGAATTTAAGTTTGTGAAAATCTTTTCCTTCCTTCTTTTCAAATCTGCAACATTCTTTGAAAATATTGTTGGAATGTTGTTATTGAAAAACTGAACATGCAAGTTTGCTAGCACTGGCCACTAGATTGAAGGCGATGGAAAGACAGAATATTCGTTTTGGTTATGCTAGTATTGGTAGCCGAACGGAAAGGAAAGGCACAGGAATGGCACGAAAACGAGCGGGAGAGCGATAGTAGTGCTTTCTTGTGTTTTCATATATGAATATTGGTCGGTCGGTTTTTCTCATCATTCGTATTCGTTCAAGCACTAGCAAGCAGCCAGTCCACCGGAGGAAAGGAGTTGGCGATGATGACGGTCCGCAAAAGTGCCCCAGCTACTGGTGGCCCATCGCAACCAACTACCGATCAGGAACTGTCGCCATGCTAGTATTTCGCCCCAACTAAAGGGCAACGGAGCAACTAATCCGCTGGCTAACATTCCAGCGTCTGGTTCGTAAGGTTGTGTATTACTTCAAAGTCGAGCTACGCTTACAAAACTCAGCCGTAATGAAGCCACTGATGCCTACTTGGTCGGTTTGTGGGAGTGGGCGTAAATTACAATAAAAGCAACGGTTCTTTTCAGGACCAATCAATTGTGTTCTAGTAAGAGTTAAACTGAAACTTTTATTTTAAGGTGTGTAGCAAATTTTCAACAAGCAACATAATACGTTGGGTAGAAAGAAGTAGCTTGCACACGGAACAAAAATTTAAATTATCCTCTCGCTCGTTTCGTGCACTGCTTTTCCATTACTTTCTACTGTTATTATCAGTATTACCAAAACGAATGTGTTGTTGCATGTGTTTAAGAGAAACGTTGAAGTCGCATGCTTCTATTCAAGCTTTTTGGCAGCCCCCGTGAACTAACTGCATTAAATGATTTTTTGTGCAGCTCCGTGCTAGTAGCAAACAAAATGGCCCTACCAGTGTCTGATTCGTGAGATTGTGCAGGATTTCAAAGTCGAGCTAAGCTTATAAAGTTCAGCCGTAATGGTACCCGAAGAAGCCAGTCTTGTCGTTTTGTTCGAGGCTACAAAACAGTTCGCCAGGCACGTAACTATCATGCCAAAAATATCCAACGATCCAGCGCATCACCATCAACACCAACGCCGATACCAAAGGTTCTTTTCAGAACCACCATTATTACCATAGAGAATTATTTGAAAATTTCCCATTCAAACGTGATTCTGTTGAATATTATTAGATTTAAATTAACGTCTCGAATTGAAATAACGACGCTCCGGTTATGTGACAGACATTACCCACCCATCTTTTTTTATTGTGACCACGACACCCCATTTCAATATTTCTGAATGAACAGAAGGTCGAGTTTGGAAAGTTTGTAACTTTCATTGTACTTAACCAAATTACACAATGTTCGCACTAATGATTCAGAAATATGATCAGGAATCTTCTGTTAGATTTGTAAGCATGTATAATTTACATGAATAAAGAAAAATTGATTTTCAGGAATCAATTATTATCTGTTCTTCCATTGGCCAGTACTACGCGACTTCCTCATGCTAACAATTAATTTCATCGTTAGCCATCTCCCTCACCAAGGCCAACAACGCCAACAAAACCGGTCCTTTTCAGGACCACCATCATTTTTGTAAAGAATAATTTGAAATATTCCTCGCCCAAATCACCTTTTGTCCGAAAATTCCAATGAGTATCAACATATTTGAAGAGCGTGTTCCTTATGTATTCTACATCTCTCCGGTTATGTCGCAGACATTACCCACCCATCTTTTAATGTAGAATACATTTAAGGTTTCAATATAGGGGTCCCGTTTCAAAATATCGGCTGCGGCGCCGCGTCAGATTTTGAACGTTAATAACTTTTATCATACTTAACAGAATGATTTGATTTTTAGACCAATTTGTTGCAAATATGTTCCTCTATGCTGTATTAAAATTTGAAGTATGTATAACATGTACTAATAACAAAAAAAATGTGTTTTGAAAAATCTTTCGAAAACGACTCGGAAAAGTGAAAATTTTCAGCCCATCCCGCACAGAGCCGTCGTTATGGTAGACCAACCGAACAATAAAATAATGAAAAGTTTATATATAGGTCCATTACATGTTTGTTCGTATGGTTATTCGCATTGGGTTGCTTGACGAGAGCACTTGGTGGGGGAAAGACGGCATATTCCTTTGGTTAGGCCATTAGAAGCCGGACGGAAAGGAAAGGCTCATGCACGGCACGAGAACGAGCGAGAAAGCGATAGTAGTGCATATTAGCGCGATTATATAAATATCTGTCGGTCGGTTTTTCTCATCATTCGTATTCGTTCAAGCACTAGCAAGCAGCCAGTCCACCGAAGAAAAGCAGTCGGCGATGACGACGGCGGAAAAAGTGCCCCAGCTACTGGTGACTCATCGCAACCCGATCAGGAACTGTCGCCCTGCAAGAATTTCGCCCCAACTAAAGGGCAACAGAGTAGGCTATCGTTCCAGCGTCTGGGTCGTGAGATTGTGCAGGACTGCAAAGTCGAGCTACGCTTACAAAGCTCAGTCGTAATGATGCCCCGAGAAGCCAACGATGCCTACTTGGTCGGTTTGTTCGAGAATGCAAAATAGTGCTTTCTAGCTCACCGTGTCCGCGGGGAGTGCGTCTGAATTATGCTCCCGCAATAAAACAATAAACGGTTCTTTACAGGACCAATTAATTGTGTTCTAATAAGAGTTAAACTGAAATTTACATTTTATGGTGTATAACAAATAATTTTCAGAAAGCAATATAAGAAATACGATGTGTGGAAAGAAAGAAAGAGAATTTAAATTATCTTCTCTCGCTCGTTTTCGTGCACTGCTTTTCCATTCCTTTCTGCTGCTACTACCATCATAACTGAAACGAATGTGCGTGTTCCCCCACCATCTCATGGCCAGTGTTGCCACAATTGCATGTCGCTATAACAATTTGAATTATTTTATTGATCCTCTCTAGTATTGATAAAATATAGAACATGCAAAGTACACTAGTCGCATGCTTTTATTCGAACTTTTTGGCAGCCTCCATTGATTAACTGCATAAATCGATTTGTTTGTGCAGCTCCTTGCTAGTAGCAAACTAAATAGCCTTTATCAGCGCTAACAAATAAAACAAAAGAATTTAAGTTTGTGAAAATCTTTTCCTTCCTTCTTTTCAAATCTGCAACATTCTTTGAAAATATTGTTGGAATGTTGTTATTGAAAAACTGAACATGCAAGTTTGCTAGCACTGGCCACTAGATTGAAGGCGATGGAAAGACAGAATATTCGTTTTGGTTATGCTAGTATTGGTAGCCGAACGGAAAGGAAAGGCACAGGAATGGCACGAAAACGAGCGGGAGAGCGATAGTAGTGCTTTCTTGTGTTTTCATATATGAATATTGGTCGGTCGGTTTTTCTCATCATTCGTATTCGTTCAAGCACTAGCAAGCAGCCAGTCCACCGGAGGAAAGGAGTTGGCGATGATGACGGTCCGCAAAAGTGCCCCAGCTACTGGTGGCCCATCGCAACCAACTACCGATCAGGAACTGTCGCCATGCTAGTATTTCGCCCCAACTAAAGGGCAACGGAGCAACTAATCCGCTGGCTAACATTCCAGCGTCTGGTTCGTAAGGTTGTGTATTACTTCAAAGTCGAGCTACGCTTACAAAACTCAGCCGTAATGAAGCCACTGATGCCTACTTGGTCGGTTTGTGGGAGTGGGCGTAAATTACAATAAAAGCAACGGTTCTTTTCAGGACCAATCAATTGTGTTCTAGTAAGAGTTAAACTGAAACTTTTATTTTAAGGTGTGTAGCAAATTTTCAACAAGCAACATAATACGTTGGGTAGAAAGAAGTAGCTTGCACACGGAACAAAAATTTAAATTATCCTCTCGCTCGTTTCGTGCACTGCTTTTCCATTACTTTCTACTGTTATTATCAGTATTACCAAAACGAATGTGTTGTTGCATGTGTTTAAGAGAAACGTTGAAGTCGCATGCTTCTATTCAAGCTTTTTGGCAGCCCCCGTGAACTAACTGCATTAAATGATTTTTTGTGCAGCTCCGTGCTAGTAGCAAACAAAATGGCCCTACCAGTGTCTGATTCGTGAGATTGTGCAGGATTTCAAAGTCGAGCTAAGCTTATAAAGTTCAGCCGTAATGGTACCCGAAGAAGCCAGTCTTGTCGTTTTGTTCGAGGCTACAAAACAGTTCGCCAGGCACGTAACTATCATGCCAAAAATATCCAACGATCCAGCGCATCACCATCAACACCAACGCCGATACCAAAGGTTCTTTTCAGAACCACCATTATTACCATAGAGAATTATTTGAAAATTTCCCATTCAAACGTGATTCTGTTGAATATTATTAGATTTAAATTAACGTCTCGAATTGAAATAACGACGCTCCGGTTATGTGACAGACATTACCCACCCATCTTTTTTTATTGTGACCACGACACCCCATTTCAATATTTCTGAATGAACAGAAGGTCGAGTTTGGAAAGTTTGTAACTTTCATTGTACTTAACCAAATTACACAATGTTCGCACTAATGATTCAGAAATATGATCAGGAATCTTCTGTTAGATTTGTAAGCATGTATAATTTACATGAATAAAGAAAAATTGATTTTCAGGAATCAATTATTATCTGTTCTTCCATTGGCCAGTACTACGCGACTTCCTCATGCTAACAATTAATTTCATCGTTAGCCATCTCCCTCACCAAGGCCAACAACGCCAACAAAACCGGTCCTTTTCAGGACCACCATCATTTTTGTAAAGAATAATTTGAAATATTCCTCGCCCAAATCACCTTTTGTCCGAAAATTCCAATGAGTATCAACATATTTGAAGAGCGTGTTCCTTATGTATTCTACATCTCTCCGGTTATGTCGCAGACATTACCCACCCATCTTTTTACGGTTGCTCAATCTCTCTCTCTCTCTCTCTCTCTCTCTCTCTCTCTCTCTCTCTCTCTCTCTCTCTCTCTCTCTCTCTTCCTGTGTGTGTGTGTGTGTGTTGTAATTGCTTCCTGATTGATACAGTACTAACTCACCAGCCATCAACTTTACTTTTATCATTCAGACCAATTAAAGGTACGCAAATTCATAGGTAGACAGGTAGGTGAAAGCGTGGTAAGCTAAAACGTGCGCGCGCGAAAAAAAGAGTCGGTCGGCGGTTCGTTGCTATCGAGAAACGAGCCGTTTTGTCCCATGATACGCAAGCTCAGGAGAAAGAAAAAGGAAATGCATATATGAAAAAAGGGAAACCCAGCGACTGAGCGCGTTGTAGTGTTACGACGGTCTCTCGCATATCCATCAAAATCGCACATTAAACAGTACGCCCCTGCAACGTGGATGAAAATTATGAAGGATACATTTCAAACTAATTCTTTTTTCTAAACATTTGGTGGCCCTGAAAAGGGCCTTTTGTGTTGTCGTGAACGTCGTGGTAGGGCTTAACCACCAAAACCGTACAATGTGCGTCCCTGGCGTTTAAGCGCATAGACGACATCCATCGCAGTGACGGTCTTCCGTTTGGCATGTTCAGTGTACGTCACAGCGTCCCGGATAACGTTTTCCAGAAAAATCTTCAGCACACCACGGGTTTCCTCGTATATCAAACCGGAGATTCGCTTCACTCCTCCACGTCGAGCCAGACGACGAATGGCGGGTTTGGTGATGCCCTGGATATTGTCACGAAGCACCTTGCGGTGCCGCTTAGCGCCTCCCTTGCCGAGCCCTTTGCCTCCTTTGCCACGGCCAGTCATCTTCTTGGTTGTTGTAGGTAATAACTTAGTAGGCTAGCGCAGCACACCTGCAGCAGCGAGATTCCAATACCGAATGTTGCAATTCGGCCCATTGAGTAGCGCTTTTATACTGATGCACACACATTCTCAGTCGCCGCCGCATAGGAAGATTACCATGGCTGCTATCTATATGCTTACTCGTGATGTGTTGGTTTGAAGGGGAAATAGCGCGAACACGAAGTTCACTGTTGCCACTGTTTTAGTAGCTTGGGATTGCCGAAATCTGCTTTATCCGGACTAATGCTGACATGGTAGCATTTTCCCTGGAAAACGATTGCCCGGAAATTGATTCTCCTGAAAAAGAAAGAAAGAAAAAGTAAATCGAAAAACAAACGGGTTTTTTTTTTAACTTATAAAGATTTTCTATACATCCGTCTACATGGTACGTTATATTGGCTTCTATGGTACTTAAATATCGATATCTGATACTGATCTATGATGGAACAAATTGTTACTGATGAACAAACTATTTCTGTTTGATATTCTTCTACTGTTGGAATTTTATTGATTTCTAGGCGATTTTTTTTGCTCATACATAGTTTTTCTTTTTAGGAATATTTTTTTGCAAATCTAATGAAAAGCTGAAAAAATCAAGTCTGGCAACACTGGCTCCGGAATGGAAATGGTGGGGGAAGTATAGTAGCCGAATCGAACCGTATACAGAACGAAAAGGCACATGGCACGTACACGAGCGAGACAGGCGATAGTAGTGTTTATTCGCGACTATAAAAAAAATCGGTCGGTCTGTTTTGGTCATCATTCGTCGTTTGAACAGCATCACAGTGGTATCAGTAGTAGAGCAGAATTTTCGCGCCATGGCCCGTACGAAACAGACCGCCCGCAAGTCCACCGGAGGGAAAGCTCCCCGCAAACAGTTGGCAACGAAGGCTGCCCGTAAAAGTGCCCCAGCTACGGGTGGCGTTAAGAAGCCCCATCGCTACAGACCAGGAACTGTCGCGCTGCGAGAAATTCGTCGCTATCAGAAGTCGACAGAGCTACTAATCCGCAAGCTGCCCTTCCAGCGTCTGGTTCGTGAGATCGCGCAGGACTTCAAAACCGATCTGCGCTTCCAGAGCTCAGCCGTCATGGCCCTTCAAGAAGCCAGCGAGGCTTACCTGGTTGGTTTGTTCGAGGATACCAATCTGTGCGCTATCCATGCCAAGCGAGTGACCATCATGCCGAAAGACATCCAACTGGCTCGCCGGATCCGTGGGGAGCGGGCCTAAATTTGGTGTGTGCCCATCACCCCCCAGAACGAAACAGCAACAAACGGTCCTTTTCAGGACCACAACCAATCATATTTTACTAAGAATTATTAGCAGAAATTTTCCGTTTCCCTCCAAAAATGCTCAGGCGGGTGGCTGTGTGTGTTTGTTAGACAGCACGCCGATGGGGGATTTTTTGCCAGCAGCACCACCTCGTACCGATCGACAGTAGTAGCGTGTGAAAAACAAGACCCATTGAGGGAAATCTTGCGCGGCCGATTTGTGATTTAGCACCAAATCGATGAGTGAACTTTTGAGAGATTGGGTGAAATCGTCAATGCCATGATATGAGGGAAACTATTATTAAGCGTCTGACGAGCATTGCAAAAAAAAAAAACTTGTGCAATGCTCACAGAAATGTACGTTGATGATTATCGGAGTGAAAATCAAATTAACTCTTTTTATCAGAAGAAAATAGTCGCCCTGAAAAGGGCGGTTTTTACGGCTAGAAAGGAGCGGGATTTAAGTTGCTGCGGAGGCCCTCTTTTCAGTCTTCTTCGGCAGCAGTGCGGCCTGTATGTTAGGCAACACGCCACCCTGAGCAATGGTCACACCGGAGAGCAGTTTGTTCAGCTCTTCGTCATTTCGAATGGCCAGCTGCAGATGACGGGGGATGATTCTGGTCTTTTTGTTATCGCGAGCAGCGTTTCCTGCCAGCTCCAGTACTTCGGCGGCAAGATATTCCATCACAGCTGCCAAGTAGACGGGTGCTCCGGCACCGACACGTTCAGCATAATTTCCCTTCCTCAGCAGACGGTGAATTCGGCCAACAGGGAACTGGAGACCGGCACGAACTGAGCGGGATTTTGGCTTTCCCTTCACTTTTCCTCCTTTACCGCGTGCAGACATTGTTGTAGGTTTATCGCTGTGCGCGTTCGTGTGTAGTCACGTAGACAATACGAGTAACACTGATGCCACTCGCGCACACAGCACCCCTTGTTATGCATTCGCTTCATTGCACATCGTTCGCCAAAGGGGCGGAGTAGCGAACGAACGAAACGCGCTAAACACAAAAAAGGACGAACCTTCGTCTCGCTACACGATCGTATATAAGCGATATGTAGTGATTTTTGCTACCAATCAGTCAGCGCAGTTCGCATCGAGAGCGTTAACAGCAGCACAACCACGTCGTTACTATGGCACCGAAAGCCAGCGGAAAGGCTGTGAAAAAATCCGGCGGCGGCGGTGGCAAGGCACAGAAGAACATCGCCACAAAAGCAGGAGGAGGAGAGAAGAAGAAGCGAAAGCAACGGCGCAAGGAAAGCTACGCTATCTACATCTACAAGGTGCTGAAGCAGGTCCATCCGGACACCGGTGTCTCGTCGAAGGCGATGAGCATCATGAATAGCTTCGTGAACGACATCTTCGAGCGTATTGCTAACGAAGCATCTCGTCTGGCCCATTACAACCGACGGTCGACGATCACCTCCCGCGAGGTACAGACCGCCGTTCGTTTGCTGTTACCGGGAGAGCTGGCGAAACATGCCGTATCGGAAGGTACCAAGGCCGTTACCAAGTATACCAGCTCGAAGTAAACGTGTCGCCCGCCCCGCCGCCGGATGTCACACACCACCACCCCATCGTCATCGGCCCTTTTCAGGGCCACCAAAACACGTTCTGGTAAAGAGTTGAATTGAAATGTGTACACATAGTTTATATAAACATTAGTTGTTGTTGTTTGTTTGTTTGTTTCATTAGAGCAAAAACGTCGTTGTCATTTTTGTTTCTCTGTCCATTTTTCAAATCATCACCAAATCAATTGCTGTAGTTTGTGGAAGTAGTCTTTCCCCTTACCGCTAGTTGATTGTTTTTGTTAAGACGGAAAACGGTCTTTTTTCTACCCCTTTATCGTCTATATTCTACTCAGTCAGTCTAAAACAGCCCCTGCGTATGAAAATTCTGCCGCAAAAAGAACACATTTCTGGATCATACTTGTTAATACAATGCACTTCCCAGCCTTCAAACTTCTGATCTGCGTTGAACGTTAATAATTAAATACCCAACACAATTCATAATCGCAAAGTCATTCTCGTTTTTGCATCGGAAGAGTTAAGACGTGATTGTTTTTGGTCTTACGGTTAGTTTTCGCGAAGTGATGTCTAAACGCAAACGGCGTTCGGGTGGCTCGAAGGCGAGCCCGAAATCGAACCCAAAACGGAAAAACGCAATGAGCAGCCCTCAAGTGCCTGGAAATTCGGGCAGCAAACCGGTTGGTGAAATGATGTCAGTGCATTCAGCACAAACGAATCGTATTAGTGTTATCAGCAGTCGTGCCCAAACTGCAACGAACGTGAGCGATTTGGACGGCTTTGGTGGTCCAATGGAGGATCAGCAAGAGGCAGAAATTGCAGTGAAATTGCCGCCGCTGGTGGTAAAATCGATCCCGCTCGCCGCGCTGAAAAAGCAGCTGGCGGAAATTGGTGTAAAAGCAGAGTACAAACTAAGTGGCGTCGGTATAAAAACAGTTGTACATACAAAAAGTGACTATCAGAATGCCCGGAATTATCTAAATAGAGTTGGTGCAGAATATTTTTCACATGATTTTGCATCGGAAAAACCATTCAAAGCAGTAGTGCGCGGTCTTCCATTTATGGCAATCAGTGAAATTGAACTTGAACTAAAAGAACGGTACAAATTGCAGCCGCTGGGCGTCTTTCGCATGGCGCGAAAAGAAAAGAAAATGGCGTATCGTGATTGCTTGTATCTTGTGCATTTTCAAAAGGGTACAGTATCGCTAAATGCATTGAAAGCTGTGCGTTCACTGTCGAGTATGGTGGTTCGCTGGGAGGCCTACCGAGGCACAAATCGTGATATCACTCAGTGCATGTGCTGTTTAAATTTCGGACACGGCACACGTAATTGCCACATTAAACCGCGGTGTAATTATTGTGCACAAGCTCACCTTACTACGGAGTGTCCGATTGAGGGTGCAGTGGCTTTTAAGTGTGTTCACTGTGGGAAGGGGCACCGCTCGACCGATAAACAGTGCAGTAAGCGTGAAGAATATAAAAGCATACGTAAAGATGCATCGCAAAAACACCAGCCGGGCCGAAAACCGAACAAAGAAGTGATTTTTAGTGAAAGTGATTTCCCATCGTTACTGCCAAGTCAACGTAAGAATGGAGTACCAGCATCGCAGGCACAGTGGCAGCAGCAGCCACAGCAGCTACGCCAGCAAGCGGAGAAATATCAGCAGCAGCATTCATCGTCAATTTCAAAGCAGCAACCGGCATCTGTTCGGCAAGCGTGGCAGCCGACGTCGGCCGAAGTGGTAGCTTCGTCATCGCCAAACATATTCCTGCCTCAGGTGAGTCCCAATCAATGTTCCCCTCAATTGGACCAACAACTTCCGCCCAAATTTACTGCCGCACAATTAATGCCTATATTTGTGAAAATGTGTGAAAAATTGCAACAATGCCAAAATAGGCAGGAACAAATTTGCGTACTGGGACAGTTTGTGATTCAATATGCTTGTTAATCCTCTGCAATTGATTCTTTGGAACGCCCGCGGATTACTGCGGAAACGAATTGAACTTGGTGAATTTCTGGATCGGCAAGGAATAGACATTGCCGTTCTAACCGAAACAAATCTGAAACCCGGGATAAATTTTAGCATCCCAGGATTTTCTACTGTGCGCATGGATCGAACCCACTCGGGCGGAGGTGGTGTAGCTTTGATCATAAAAAATAATATCAAATATATAATCCAACCACATTACCAAACATCAATTATCGAGACTGTTGGTGTTGAATTGGAAGGCGATATGGGAAAGTTTCTCGTGATAGCTGCATATTGCCCATTCCAGTGTTATGAAACCAATGGGAATGCAAGGAAGTTTAAAAATGACCTCCAAAAATTGTCGAGATCCCGGAAAAAATTCATAATAGCTGGTGACTTTAACGCTAGACACGAAACATGGAAAAATCACCGTAGAAATCAAAATGGTCGCCTTCTTTTCGAAGACTCTCTGACTGGACACTATACAATTCATGCCCCCGACGAACCAACTTTTCTATCTCCAGCTGGAATCTCGTCAACACTGGACATTTTCTTGTCAAACATGAATGAGATTTCCCACCCAAACACAATACAGGACTTAAGCTCTGATCACTTTCCGGTTTCACTTCAAATTGGTGAGAACATACGAGTAAGGGAACGAATTATTAGAAAGGATTATCATAATGTAAACTGGGTTGAGTTTCAACGCCGGGTGGATCGTGAACTAATTGATGATATTGCTTTAAATTCAACGGAAGACATCGACCTAGCCATTGAAAATTTTCAGCTGGCATTGACGCAGGCGGAAGCTCAGTGCGTTAGAAATATTCCAGTGACTGGTAAAATTCTGCAGATCGACACAATGACCAAGGCCATTATCAGGCAACGCAACAAAGTAAGACGCCAGTTTCAACGGACAGGAGATTTGGCCAAAAAATATGTGGCAGGAGGACTATCGAAAATAATTGCTGAAAGGATAGAACAAATTAAAAATAACAATTTCAGCAACGAGCTGCGTAAACTTGATCCATACTCGCGCCCGTTCTGGAAAGTCTCCAAAATCTTGAAGTCCAAACCGCAACAAATTCCACCGTTGAAATCAAATAACATTACCATGATTACACCAGTGGAAAAGGCTAATGCTATTGGGGAGCATATCCTTAGCTCACACAATCTAGGCAATTCGATGGTTAGCCCCATGGAACAAGCTGTTCGAGAAACAATCCTCACTTTGCAAGCTACGCCATGCTATGTTCCCACTAATAGGAAAATTACTAGCGAACAGGTAACATCTGCACTGAAAATTTGCAAGAATATGAAGGCACCTGGTTTCGACGCGATACTAAATCTCATGCTGAAAAAGCTCAGTACCAACGCCCATGCCTGTATAGCACGAATACTGAACAGATGTTTGGATCTTCACTACTTTCCATCGGCATGGAAAACAGCGAAAGTTGTGCCGATACTGAAGCCTGGTAAGGACCCCACCAGCCCTTCTAGCTATCGCCCCATCAGCTTACTGTCGTCCTTCAGTAAATTGTTCGAAAGGTTAATCTTGGATAGAGTTCTACAGCACATTGAGATGAACAACATTCTGCTTCCGGAACAATTCGGTTTTCGTAAAGGCCACTCGACAACGCAACAGCTTCAAAGGGTTACGAATACCATCGATAGAAACAAAGCAGTATCCAAATCCACAGCCATGGCGTTACTGGACGTGGAGAAAGCATTTGATAATGTTTGGCACGACGCTCTAGTATTCAAAATGTACCGGTACAATTTTCCCAACTATGTGATCAAGATAGTCCAAAACTACCTAAAAAATAGAAAATTCCATGTTTCAATCCTCAACACTCAGTCTGATGCATTTGATATCCCTGCTGGAGTTCCACAGGGCAGCCTACTCGGCCCTATACTATATAGTCTCTACACCTCTGACTTCCCCCGATTGCCTGAAGGATGCCAACTGTGTCTTTTCGCCGACGATACTGCTGTCCTATGTAAGGGCCGTAAAACGCGACAGCTAACGAAGAAACTCCAGGATTGCCTCGCCACTATTACAACGTACATGGACACATGGAAAATAAAAATAAATGCGGCTAAAACACAAGCAATACTGTTCCCATTGAGTCTCTCCCCCAAGCACATTCCACCTGCGGACTGTAAAATAAAAGTAAATGGCACTCAAATTGAATGGTCCAATGAGGTAGTGTACTTGGGACTCACGTTCGACAAAAAGATGCTCTTCAGTTCCCACATCGAAAAGACCAGGAATAAATGCAGCCTATTAGTGAAGAAATTATATCCTCTGATTAAAAGAAAATCAACACTAAACATTAAAAACAAAATAGCCGTGTATAAACAAATCATTCTGCCCACAATGTGTTATGCCATGCCAATATGGCAAAGGTGTGCAAATACTCATAAAAACAAGCTGCAGGTTCAACAAAACAAATGTATAAAAATGATTCTGGATCTTCCATGGCATACGAGCACTACAACAATTCACGAGCTAGCAGAAATAAAAACTATAGGAGAAAGTATCAACGCTATACGAAGCAAATTTATAGAAAAGTGTTCCACTTCGGAATTCCCACTAATTAACAGTTTGTTTAATATTTAGGTTAAGTTAGTATAAGTAGTCTTAAGTTAAATAACATAACTGCAAAAGTTGACCCACTACCATATCGAAAGAAAAAATTTAAAAATGTATATACACAATCAAAACGAAGATGAAAAGCAAAGCTGTATCACTTACTATGTAAAACATACAGAAATGTAAACCGAAATTAACCAATAAAACTTTAATTGTCAAAAAAAAAAAAAAAATTATAATCGCAAAGTTGAACAATACAATACGTTCGTCAATTTAGGCTAAAAAATCGGTAATTATCGTTCGTTCGTTTGTTTATTGTGCCAGCCAATTTTTCTCTGTTTTATTATAGCCAAAATAAGCGCGTTGTTTGCTAATCAGAGTAATATTATACTTGCTCTGTTTGTTTGTTTGTTTGTTAAGGCAACAGAAAACCACGGCCTACTATTAATTTACCTGTACGTACGTACGTTTATCTGAGCAAGAAACCGCGCCTATTTACTATAGTGATTTGTTTAATCAAACTAACGACGACTGATTTATCTTGCCAATCGGCAGCCAGTTGAATGCGGGTGTGTGCGCGCGCTGCTGCTCAAGCTAGAAAACTCATGGGGGGAACGGAGCATTAACGGAAAATAAGCATCAATCAATTCTTTACAATTTTGTTAGTCCTGAAAAGGACTGTTGTTTTGGGGGGACGCGCACGTTGTCGGGAATTTACTTCTTGCCGGCGGTGACCTTCTTCGGGGCGGTGGCGGCCTTCTTTGGCTTAGGTGCCCTCGGCTTGTTCGCTGCAGCCTTCGATGGTTTGGTGGCTTTCTGTTTAGTGGCAGCCGTTACCGCCTTTGCAGGGGCAGCAGCTTTCGCTTTCTTCGTAGCCGATTTCTTAGCGGCCGGGATCGCCGCCTTTGGTTTGCTGGTCTTCTCACCACCACCAGCCGGCGGATTTTTCTTCTCCCCGGATTTAGTAGCCGATTTCTTCGGTTTTTTCGCTGCACCCGATGGTGGTTTCTTATCGCCAGCCGGTTTCTTTGCTTCGACCGTCACCTTAAACGATCCGGAAGCACCGGTACCCTTGGTCTGGGTGATGTTTCCCTTCTCGACACCCGTTTTCAAAGCCTTCCGGATAAACGGAGCCAGCCTGGCGACGTCACACATGTAGTTGGCGGCGATGTACTTTTTGATCGCCTGCAGTGATGATCCGCTCCGTACCTTCAGGGTCCGGATGGCAGCCAGAACCATCTCACTCACTGGTGGATGGGTTGAAGATTTTTTCGGTTTCTTGGCGTCACTCTTGCTAGCCTTGGCCGCCTGCTTCGGTGGCGCTTTGGCGGCTGGCGGAGAGGCGACGACGGCAGGGGCCGTAGCAGCAACGTCGATAGCAGTTTCAGCCATTGCGCGTTCGTTTGGTTTGGTTTTCTTCCACACACACAGTTGTAGACGACGAGTCGATGGATGCACGATGATGCAAGTCTGCGAATATGATAACCGGGGGTCCGGTGTCTGTTGTTTAGGATCGTATTCATCGGCTCTGTTTGGGAACGCGTAGATGACGGTTGGAAGTTACTATTCGATCGGTGCCGGTAAAATTTTACGGACTGTTGTTTTAAATCAACCAAAATCGAATTACTGCTTGTGAAAAGTACACTGGAAGTTTGCATTCAATTTACTGCACTGTCCGCACCGTCCAAACTAACACCCGCTGAACATTCTGTTTTAAGCGTATGGCCGAATATTATCAAATCATGTATCCGACTATGGCGGCACGTGCAAACTGAATTGTGGAAAATAGGTTAATTTGAACCTTCTAGCAATTGGAAAACCTTTTCGGTGCTATCCAATCGAAAGAAAACTTCTCTCTATATAAAATTATTTCATTTTTGTACATATTTGCTCGAGCGGAAGTGCTCGTAATTTGGCGACCTGCGGAAAACGTTTCGGTCGGCTGGTCCTTTGCTGAAAACTTTCGTTATTAAAATTACTAAAACAAAAAAAGTTAACGGGTGGCAACACAAATTTTGGATTTTTTTTCTCAACCTGTCAAAAAAAAAGACAAACGATTCGATTGAAATTAGAAGATACGTTCTCCATTGTTGGCCAAAAATTAGTGAACATTTCAAACCGATCCGTAATTGGATGCTGTTCGGCGAAGCTTCCGTTTGATGTCGGAACAGGCGCGTAGTACGGCGTCTACGTCAACTTTGCTAATGCATTTCGTGATCTTCTACCAATCAACTTGTTTGCAATTCGTGGCTCTCAAAACGAAATCCCGAAGAAATCTGCGATTGGGCGACACTGAAGCAAATTGTGAAGCGGGTTGTGCTTTTTAGGGTACAAATGGGATCGAGTGGGTATTCGGGAACGATTGTTTTTTTTTTTTTTTGCTTTTTTTTGCGAGGGAAGTAACTTGCTTCGTGCAAAACAAAATATTTAGCCAAAATAATTTTTTTTATCAACCGGCAAGCGGCATTGAGATTGCACCGTCGAAAGGTGTTGTAAACAGTCGACGGCGCAACGTTTTCCCCTTTGAAATATTGTACCGTGCACTTTTCGCCGAGATTCTTGTGTTGCTCGTAGAACCGTACAACGCGCTCGCGAAATGCTTTCTTGTTTCGACGGCAGAGACAGACAGAGAGAAATACCTCGAAAAAAATCCAACATTTTAGTTGCGGATTTTGATTTTAGTGCTCTAATCATCAGTGTTATTTCGAATTGCTTTGGCTAACTCAAAATTCTATTATTTAGGATGTACTGATCAACTCGCTACATCGTTGTGTACATGGCTGTGAGCTGATAAACCGCACGCGTCGACCATCACACCCAGGCGCTTCAGCGCACGCATCGATGGGAACGCTTGTCCCCCGACACAGATCACAAGCTGGACTTTTTTACGGTTGCTCAATCTCTCTCTCTCTCTCTCTCTCTCTCTCTCTCTCTCTCTCTCTCTCTCTCTCTCTTCCTGTGTGTGTGTGTGTGTGTGTGTTGTAATTGCTTCCTGATTGATACAGTACTAACTCACCAGCCATCAACTTTACTTTTATCATTCAGACCAATTAAAGGTACGCAAATTCATAGGTAGACAGGTAGGTGAAAGCGTGGTAAGCTAAAACGTGCGCGCGCGAAAAAAAGAGTCGGTCGGCGGTTCGTTGCTATCGAGAAACGAGCCGTTTTGTCCCATGATACGCAAGCTCAGGAGAAAGAAAAAGGAAATGCATATATGAAAAAAGGGAAACCCAGCGACTGAGCGCGTTGTAGTGTTACGACGGTCTCTCGCATATCCATCAAAATCGCACATTAAACAGTACGCCCCTGCAACGTGGATGAAAATTATGAAGGATACATTTCAAACTAATTCTTTTTTCTAAACATTTGGTGGCCCTGAAAAGGGCCTTTTGTGTTGTCGTGAACGTCGTGGTAGGGCTTAACCACCAAAACCGTACAATGTGCGTCCCTGGCGTTTAAGCGCATAGACGACATCCATCGCAGTGACGGTCTTCCGTTTGGCATGTTCAGTGTACGTCACAGCGTCCCGGATAACGTTTTCCAGAAAAATCTTCAGCACACCACGGGTTTCCTCGTATATCAAACCGGAGATTCGCTTCACTCCTCCACGTCGAGCCAGACGACGAATGGCGGGTTTGGTGATGCCCTGGATATTGTCACGAAGCACCTTGCGGTGCCGCTTAGCGCCTCCCTTGCCGAGCCCTTTGCCTCCTTTGCCACGGCCAGTCATCTTCTTGGTTGTTGTAGGTAATAACTTAGTAGGCTAGCGCAGCACACCTGCAGCAGCGAGATTCCAATACCGAATGTTGCAATTCGGCCCATTGAGTAGCGCTTTTATACTGATGCACACACATTCTCAGTCGCCGCCGCATAGGAAGATTACCATGGCTGCTATCTATATGCTTACTCGTGATGTGTTGGTTTGAAGGGGAAATAGCGCGAACACGAAGTTCACTGTTGCCACTGTTTTAGTAGCTTGGGATTGCCGAAATCTGCTTTATCCGGACTAATGCTGACATGGTAGCATTTTCCCTGGAAAACGATTGCCCGGAAATTGATTCTCCTGAAAAAGAAAGAAAGAAAAAGTAAATCGAAAAACAAACGGGTTTTTTTTTTAACTTATAAAGATTTTCTATACATCCGTCTACATGGTACGTTATATTGGCTTCTATGGTACTTAAATATCGATATCTGATACTGATCTATGATGGAACAAATTGTTACTGATGAACAAACTATTTCTGTTTGATATTCTTCTACTGTTGGAATTTTATTGATTTCTAGGCGATTTTTTTTGCTCATACATAGTTTTTCTTTTTAGGAATATTTTTTTGCAAATCTAATGAAAAGCTGAAAAAATCAAGTCTGGCAACACTGGCTCCGGAATGGAAATGGTGGGGGAAGTATAGTAGCCGAATCGAACCGTATACAGAACGAAAAGGCACATGGCACGTACACGAGCGAGACAGGCGATAGTAGTGTTTATTCGCGACTATAAAAAAAATCGGTCGGTCTGTTTTGGTCATCATTCGTCGTTTGAACAGCATCACAGTGGTATCAGTAGTAGAGCAGAATTTTCGCGCCATGGCCCGTACGAAACAGACCGCCCGCAAGTCCACCGGAGGGAAAGCTCCCCGCAAACAGTTGGCAACGAAGGCTGCCCGTAAAAGTGCCCCAGCTACGGGTGGCGTTAAGAAGCCCCATCGCTACAGACCAGGAACTGTCGCGCTGCGAGAAATTCGTCGCTATCAGAAGTCGACAGAGCTACTAATCCGCAAGCTGCCCTTCCAGCGTCTGGTTCGTGAGATCGCGCAGGACTTCAAAACCGATCTGCGCTTCCAGAGCTCAGCCGTCATGGCCCTTCAAGAAGCCAGCGAGGCTTACCTGGTTGGTTTGTTCGAGGATACCAATCTGTGCGCTATCCATGCCAAGCGAGTGACCATCATGCCGAAAGACATCCAACTGGCTCGCCGGATCCGTGGGGAGCGGGCCTAAATTTGGTGTGTGCCCATCACCCCCCAGAACGAAACAGCAACAAACGGTCCTTTTCAGGACCACAACCAATCATATTTTACTAAGAATTATTAGCAGAAATTTTCCGTTTCCCTCCAAAAATGCTCAGGCGGGTGGCTGTGTGTGTTTGTTAGACAGCACGCCGATGGGGGATTTTTTGCCAGCAGCACCACCTCGTACCGATCGACAGTAGTAGCGTGTGAAAAACAAGACCCATTGAGGGAAATCTTGCGCGGCCGATTTGTGATTTAGCACCAAATCGATGAGTGAACTTTTGAGAGATTGGGTGAAATCGTCAATGCCATGATATGAGGGAAACTATTAAGCGTCTGACGAGCATTGCAAAAAAAAAAAAACTTGTGCAATGCTCACAGAAATGTACGTTGATGATTATCGGAGTGAAAATCAAATTAACTCTTTTTATCAGAAGAAAATAGTCGCCCTGAAAAGGGCGGTTTTTACGGCTAGAAAGGAGCGGGATTTAAGTTGCTGCGGAGGCCCTCTTTTCAGTCTTCTTCGGCAGCAGTACGGCCTGTATGTTAGGCAACACGCCACCCTGAGCAATGGTCACACCGGAGAGCAGTTTGTTCAGCTCTTCGTCATTTCGAATGGCCAGCTGCAGATGACGGGGGATGATTCTGGTCTTTTTGTTATCGCGAGCAGCGTTTCCTGCCAGCTCCAGTACTTCGGCGGCAAGATATTCCATCACAGCTGCCAAGTAGACGGGTGCTCCGGCACCGACACGTTCAGCATAATTTCCCTTCCTCAGCAGACGGTGAATTCGGCCAACAGGGAACTGGAGACCGGCACGAACTGAGCGGGATTTTGGCTTTCCCTTCACTTTTCCTCCTTTACCGCGTGCAGACATTGTTGTAGGTTTATCGCTGTGCGCGTTCGTGTGTAGTCACGTAGACAATACGAGTAACACTGATGCCACTCGCGCACACAGCACCCCTTGTTATGCATTCGCTTCATTGCACATCGTTCGCCAAAGGGGCGGAGTAGCGAACGAACGAAACGCGCTAAACACAAAAAAGGACGAACCTTCGTCTCGCTACACGATCGTATATAAGCGATATGTAGTGATTTTTGCTACCAATCAGTCAGCGCAGTTCGCATCGAGAGCGTTAACAGCAGCACAACCACGTCGTTACTATGGCACCGAAAGCCAGCGGAAAGGCTGTGAAAAAATCCGGCGGCGGCGGTGGCAAGGCACAGAAGAACATCGCCACAAAAGCAGGAGGAGGAGAGAAGAAGAAGCGAAAGCAACGGCGCAAGGAAAGCTACGCTATCTACATCTACAAGGTGCTGAAGCAGGTCCATCCGGACACCGGTGTCTCGTCGAAGGCGATGAGCATCATGAATAGCTTCGTGAACGACATCTTCGAGCGTATTGCTAACGAAGCATCTCGTCTGGCCCATTACAACCGACGGTCGACGATCACCTCCCGCGAGGTACAGACCGCCGTTCGTTTGCTGTTACCGGGAGAGCTGGCGAAACATGCCGTATCGGAAGGTACCAAGGCCGTTACCAAGTATACCAGCTCGAAGTAAACGTGTCGCCCGCCCCGCCGCCGGATGTCACACACCACCACCCCATCGTCATCGGCCCTTTTCAGGGCCACCAAAACACGTTCTGGTAAAGAGTTGAATTGAAATGTGTACACATAGTTTATATAAACATTAGTTGTTGTTTGTTTGTTTGTTTGTTTCATTAGAGCAAAAACGTCGTTGTCATTTTTGTTTCTCTGTCCATTTTTCAAATCATCACCAAATCAATTGCTGTAGTTTGTGGAAGTAGTCTTTCCCCTTACCGCTAGTTGATTGTTTTTGTTAAGACGGAAAACGGTCTTTTTTCTACCCCTTTATCGTCTATATTCTACTCAGTCAGTCTAAAACAGCCCCTGCGTATGAAAATTCTGCCGCAAAAAGAACACATTTCTGGATCATACTTGTTAATACAATGCACTTCCCAGCCTTCAAACTTCTGATCTGCGTTGAACGTTAATAATTAAATACCCAACACAATTCATAATCGCAAAGTTGAACAATACAATACGTTCGTCAATTTAGGCTAAAAAATCGGTAATTATCGTTCGTTCGTTTGTTTATTGTGCCAGCCAATTTTTCTCTGTTTTATTATAGCCAAAATAAGCGCGTTGTTTGCTAATCAGAGTAATATTATACTTGCTCTGTTTGTTTGTTTGTTTGTTAAGGCAACAGAAAACCACGGCCTACTATTAATTTACCTGTACGTACGTACGTTTATCTGAGCAAGAAACCGCGCCTATTTACTATAGTGATTTGTTTAATCAAACTAACGACGACTGATTTATCTTGCCAATCGGCAGCCAGTTGAATGCGGGTGTGTGCGCGCGCTGCTGCTCAAGCTAGAAAACTCATGGGGGGAACGGAGCATTAACGGAAAATAAGCATCAATCAATTCTTTACAATTTTGTTAGTCCTGAAAAGGACTGTTGTTTTGGGGGGACGCGCACGTTGTCGGGAATTTACTTCTTGCCGGCGGTGACCTTCTTCGGGGCGGTGGCGGCCTTCTTTGGCTTAGGTGCCCTCGGCTTGTTCGCTGCAGCCTTCGATGGTTTGGTGGCTTTCTGTTTAGTGGCAGCCGTTACCGCCTTTGCAGGGGCAGCAGCTTTCGCTTTCTTCGTAGCCGATTTCTTAGCGGCCGGGATCGCCGCCTTTGGCTTGCTGGTCTTCTCACCACCACCAGCCGGCGGATTTTTCTTCTCCCCGGATTTAGTAGCCGATTTCTTCGGTTTTTTCGCTGCACCCGATGGTGGTTTCTTATCGCCAGCCGGTTTCTTTGCTTCGACCGTCACCTTAAACGATCCGGAAGCACCGGTACCCTTGGTCTGGGTGATGTTTCCCTTCTCGACACCCGTTTTCAAAGCCTTCCGGATAAACGGAGCCAGCCTGGCGACGTCACACATGTAGTTGGCGGCGATGTACTTTTTGATCGCCTGCAGTGATGATCCGCTCCGTTCCTTCAGGGTCCGGATGGCAGCCAGAACCATCTCACTCACTGGTGGATGGGTTGAAGATTTTTTCGGTTTCTTGGCGTCACTCTTGCTAGCCTTGGCCGCCTGCTTCGGTGGCGCTTTGGCGGCTGGCGGAGAGGCGACGACGGCAGGGGCCGTAGCAGCAACGTCGATAGCAGTTTCAGCCATTGCGCGTTCGTTTGGTTTGGTTTTCTTCCACACACACAGTTGTAGACGACGAGTCGATGGATGCACGATGATGCAAGTCTGCGAATATGATAACCGGGGGTCCGGTGTCTGTTGTTTAGGATCGTATTCATCGGCTCTGTTTGGGAACGCGTAGATGACGGTTGGAAGTTACTATTCGATCGGTGCCGGTAAAATTTTACGGACTGTTGTTTTAAATCAACCAAAATCGAATTACTGCTTGTGAAAAGTACACTGGAAGTTTGCATTCAATTTACTGCACTGTCCGCACCGTCCAAACTAACACCCGCTGAACATTCTGTTTTAAGCGTATGGCCGAATATTATCAAATCATGTATCCGACTATGGCGGCACGTGCAAACTGAATTGTGGAAAATAGGTTAATTTGAACCTTCTAGCAATTGGAAAACCTTTTCGGTGCTATCCAATCGAAAGAAAACTTCTCTCTATATAAAATTATTTCATTTTTGTACATATTTGCTCGAGCGGAAGTGCTCGTAATTTGGCGACCTGCGGAAAACGTTTCGGTCGGCTGGTCCTTTGCTGAAAACTTTCGTTATTAAAATTACTAAAACAAAAAAAGTTAACGGGTGGCAACACAAATTTTGGATTTTTTTTCTCAACCTGTCAAAAAAAAAGACAAACGATTCGATTGAAATTAGAAGATACGTTCTCCATTGTTGGCCAAAAATTAGTGAACATTTCAAACCGATCCGTAATTGGATGCTGTTCGGCGAAGCTTCCGTTTGATGTCGGAACAGGCGCGTAGTACGGCGTCTACGTCAACTTTGCTAATGCATTTCGTGATCTTCTACCAATCAACTTGTTTGCAATTCGTGGCTCTCAAAACGAAATCCCGAAGAAATCTGCGATTGGGCGACACTGAAGCAAATTGTGAAGCGGGTTGTGCTTTTTAGGGTACAAATGGGATCGAGTGGGTATTCGGGAACGATTGTTTTTTTTTTTTTTTTGCTTTTTTTTGCGAGGGAAGTAACTTGCTTCGTGCAAAACAAAATATTTAGCCAAAATAATTTTTTTATCAACCGGCAAGCGGCATTGAGATTGCACCGTCGAAAGGTGTTGTAAACAGTCGACGGCGCAACGTTTTCCCCTTTGAAATATTGTACCGTGCACTTTTCGCCGAGATTCTTGTGTTGCTCGTAGAACCGTACAACGCGCTCGCGAAATGCTTTCTTGTTTCGACGGCAGAGACAGACAGAGAGAAATACCTCGAAAAAAATCCAACATTTTAGTTGCGGATTTTGATTTTAGTGCTCTAATCATCAGTGTTATTTCGAATTGCTTTGGCTAACTCAAAATTCTATTATTTAGGATGTACTGATCAACTCGCTACATCGTTGTGTACATGGCTGTGAGCTGATAAACCGCACGCGTCGACCATCACACCCAGGCGCTTCAGCGCACGCATCGATGGGAACGCTTGTCCCCCGACACAGATCACAAGCTGGACTTTTTTACGGTTGCTCAATCTCTCTCTCTCTCTCTCTCTCTCTCTCTCTCTCTCTCTCTCTCTCTGTGTGTGTGTGTGTGTGTGTGTTGTAATTGCTTCCTGATTGATACAGTACTAACTCACCAGCCATCAACTTTACTTTTATCATTCAGACCAATTAAAGGTACGCAAATTCATAGGTAGACAGGTAGGTGAAAGCGTGGTAAGCTAAAACGTGCGCGCGCGAAAAAAAGAGTCGGTCGGCGGTTCGTTGCTATCGAGAAACGAGCCGTTTTGTCCCATGATACGCAAGCTCAGGAGAAAGAAAAAGGAAATGCATATATGAAAAAAGGGAAACCCAGCGACTGAGCGCGTTGTAGTGTTACGACGGTCTCTCGCATATCCATCAAAATCGCACATTAAACAGTACGCCCCTGCAACGTGGATGAAAATTATGAAGGATACATTTCAAACTAATTCTTTTTTCTAAACATTTGGTGGCCCTGAAAAGGGCCTTTTGTGTTGTCGTGAACGTCGTGGTAGGGCTTAACCACCAAAACCGTACAATGTGCGTCCCTGGCGTTTAAGCGCATAGACGACATCCATCGCAGTGACGGTCTTCCGTTTGGCATGTTCAGTGTACGTCACAGCGTCCCGGATAACGTTTTCCAGAAAAATCTTCAGCACACCACGGGTTTCCTCGTATATCAAACCGGAGATTCGCTTCACTCCTCCACGTCGAGCCAGACGACGAATGGCGGGTTTGGTGATGCCCTGGATATTGTCACGAAGCACCTTGCGGTGCCGCTTAGCGCCTCCCTTGCCGAGCCCTTTGCCTCCTTTGCCACGGCCAGTCATCTTCTTGGTTGTTGTAGGTAATAACTTAGTAGGCTAGCGCAGCACACCTGCAGCAGCGAGATTCCAATACCGAATGTTGCAATTCGGCCCATTGAGTAGCGCTTTTATACTGATGCACACACATTCTCAGTCGCCGCCGCATAGGAAGATTACCATGGCTGCTATCTATATGCTTACTCGTGATGTGTTGGTTTGAAGGGGAAATAGCGCGAACACGAAGTTCACTGTTGCCACTGTTTTAGTAGCTTGGGATTGCCGAAATCTGCTTTATCCGGACTAATGCTGACATGGTAGCATTTTCCCTGGAAAACGATTGCCCGGAAATTGATTCTCCTGAAAAAGAAAGAAAGAAAAAGTAAATCGAAAAACAAACGGGTTTTTTTTTTAACTTATAAAGATTTTCTATACATCCGTCTACATGGTACGTTATATTGGCTTCTATGGTACTTAAATATCGATATCTGATACTGATCTATGATGGAACAAATTGTTACTGATGAACAAACTATTTCTGTTTGATATTCTTCTACTGTTGGAATTTTATTGATTTCTAGGCGATTTTTTTTGCTCATACATAGTTTTTCTTTTTAGGAATATTTTTTTGCAAATCTAATGAAAAGCTGAAAAAATCAAGTCTGGCAACACTGGCTCCGGAATGGAAATGGTGGGGGAAGTATAGTAGCCGAATCGAACCGTATACAGAACGAAAAGGCACATGGCACGTACACGAGCGAGACAGGCGATAGTAGTGTTTATTCGCGACTATAAAAAAAATCGGTCGGTCTGTTTTGGTCATCATTCGTCGTTTGAACAGCATCACAGTGGTATCAGTAGTAGAGCAGAATTTTCGCGCCATGGCCCGTACGAAACAGACCGCCCGCAAGTCCACCGGAGGGAAAGCTCCCCGCAAACAGTTGGCAACGAAGGCTGCCCGTAAAAGTGCCCCAGCTACGGGTGGCGTTAAGAAGCCCCATCGCTACAGACCAGGAACTGTCGCGCTGCGAGAAATTCGTCGCTATCAGAAGTCGACAGAGCTACTAATCCGCAAGCTGCCCTTCCAGCGTCTGGTTCGTGAGATCGCGCAGGACTTCAAAACCGATCTGCGCTTCCAGAGCTCAGCCGTCATGGCCCTTCAAGAAGCCAGCGAGGCTTACCTGGTTGGTTTGTTCGAGGATACCAATCTGTGCGCTATCCATGCCAAGCGAGTGACCATCATGCCGAAAGACATCCAACTGGCTCGCCGGATCCGTGGGGAGCGGGCCTAAATTTGGTGTGTGCCCATCACCCCCCAGAACGAAACAGCAACAAACGGTCCTTTTCAGGACCACAACCAATCATATTTTACTAAGAATTATTAGCAGAAATTTTCCGTTTCCCTCCAAAAATGCTCAGGCGGGTGGCTGTGTGTGTTTGTTAGACAGCACGCCGATGGGGGATTTTTTGCCAGCAGCACCACCTCGTACCGATCGACAGTAGTAGCGTGTGAAAAACAAGACCCATTGAGGGAAATCTTGCGCGGCCGATTTGTGATTTAGCACCAAATCGATGAGTGAACTTTTGAGAGATTGGGTGAAATCGTCAATGCCATGATATGAGGGAAACTATTATTAAGCGTCTGACGAGCATTGCAAAAAAAAAAAACTTGTGCAATGCTCACAGAAATGTACGTTGATGATTATCGGAGTGAAAATCAAATTAACTCTTTTTATCAGAAGAAAATAGTCGCCCTGAAAAGGGCGGTTTTTACGGCTAGAAAGGAGCGGGATTTAAGTTGCTGCGGAGGCCCTCTTTTCAGTCTTCTTCGGCAGCAGTACGGCCTGTATGTTAGGCAACACGCCACCCTGAGCAATGGTCACACCGGAGAGCAGTTTGTTCAGCTCTTCGTCATTTCGAATGGCCAGCTGCAGATGACGGGGGATGATTCTGGTCTTTTTGTTATCGCGAGCAGCGTTTCCTGCCAGCTCCAGTACTTCGGCGGCAAGATATTCCATCACAGCTGCCAAGTAGACGGGTGCTCCGGCACCGACACGTTCAGCATAATTTCCCTTCCTCAGCAGACGGTGAATTCGGCCAACAGGGAACTGGAGACCGGCACGAACTGAGCGGGATTTTGGCTTTCCCTTCACTTTTCCTCCTTTACCGCGTGCAGACATTGTTGTAGGTTTATCGCTGTGCGCGTTCGTGTGTAGTCACGTAGACAATACGAGTAACACTGATGCCACTCGCGCACACAGCACCCCTTGTTATGCATTCGCTTCATTGCACATCGTTCGCCAAAGGGGCGGAGTAGCGAACGAACGAAACGCGCTAAACACAAAAAAGGACGAACCTTCGTCTCGCTACACGATCGTATATAAGCGATATGTAGTGATTTTTGCTACCAATCAGTCAGCGCAGTTCGCATCGAGAGCGTTAACAGCAGCACAACCACGTCGTTACTATGGCACCGAAAGCCAGCGGAAAGGCTGTGAAAAAATCCGGCGGCGGCGGTGGCAAGGCACAGAAGAACATCGCCACAAAAGCAGGAGGAGGAGAGAAGAAGAAGCGAAAGCAACGGCGCAAGGAAAGCTACGCTATCTACATCTACAAGGTGCTGAAGCAGGTCCATCCGGACACCGGTGTCTCGTCGAAGGCGATGAGCATCATGAATAGCTTCGTGAACGACATCTTCGAGCGTATTGCTAACGAAGCATCTCGTCTGGCCCATTACAACCGACGGTCGACGATCACCTCCCGCGAGGTACAGACCGCCGTTCGTTTGCTGTTACCGGGAGAGCTGGCGAAACATGCCGTATCGGAAGGTACCAAGGCCGTTACCAAGTATACCAGCTCGAAGTAAACGTGTCGCCCGCCCCGCCGCCGGATGTCACACACCACCACCCCATCGTCATCGGCCCTTTTCAGGGCCACCAAAACACGTTCTGGTAAAGAGTTGAATTGAAATGTGTACACATAGTTTATATAAACATTAGTTGTTGTTGTTTGTTTGTTTGTTTGTTTCATTAGAGCAAAAACGTCGTTGTCATTTTTGTTTCTCTGTCCATTTTTCAAATCATCACCAAATCAATTGCTGTAGTTTGTGGAAGTAGTCTTTCCCCTTACCGCTAGTTGATTGTTTTTGTTAAGACGGAAAACGGTCTTTTTTCTACCCCTTTATCGTCTATATTCTACTCAGTCAGTCTAAAACAGCCCCTGCGTATGAAAATTCTGCCGCAAAAAGAACACATTTCTGGATCATACTTGTTAATACAATGCACTTCCCAGCCTTCAAACTTCTGATCTGCGTTGAACGTTAATAATTAAATACCCAACACAATTCATAATCGCAAAGTTGAACAATACAATACGTTCGTCAATTTAGGCTAAAAAATCGGTAATTATCGTTCGTTCGTTTGTTTATTGTGCCAGCCAATTTTTCTCTGTTTTATTATAGCCAAAATAAGCGCGTTGTTTGCTAATCAGAGTAATATTATACTTGCTCTGTTTGTTTGTTTGTTTAAGGCAACAGAAAACCACGGCCTACTATTAATTTACCTGTACGTACGTACGTTTATCTGAGCAAGAAACCGCGCCTATTTACTATAGTGATTTGTTTAATCAAACTAACGACGACTGATTTATCTTGCCAATCGGCAGCCAGTTGAATGCGGGTGTGTGCGCGCGCTGCTGCTCAAGCTAGAAAACTCATGGGGGGAACGGAGCATTAACGGAAAATAAGCATCAATCAATTCTTTACAATTTTGTTAGTCCTGAAAAGGACTGTTGTTTTGGGGGGACGCGCACGTTGTCGGGAATTTACTTCTTGCCGGCGGTGACCTTCTTCGGGGCGGTGGCGGCCTTCTTTGGCTTAGGTGCCCTCGGCTTGTTCGCTGCAGCCTTCGATGGTTTGGTGGCTTTCTGTTTAGTGGCAGCCGTTACCGCCTTTGCAGGGGCAGCAGCTTTCGCTTTCTTCGTAGCCGATTTCTTAGCGGCCGGGATCGCCGCCTTTGGCTTGCTGGTCTTCTCACCACCACCAGCCGGCGGATTTTTCTTCTCCCCGGATTTAGTAGCCGATTTCTTCGGTTTTTTCGCTGCACCCGATGGTGGTTTCTTATCGCCAGCCGGTTTCTTTGCTTCGACCGTCACCTTAAACGATCCGGAAGCACCGGTACCCTTGGTCTGGGTGATGTTTCCCTTCTCGACACCCGTTTTCAAAGCCTTCCGGATAAACGGAGCCAGCCTGGCGACGTCACACATGTAGTTGGCGGCGATGTACTTTTTGATCGCCTGCAGTGATGATCCGCTCCGTTCCTTCAGGGTCCGGATGGCAGCCAGAACCATCTCACTCACTGGTGGATGGGTTGAAGATTTTTTCGGTTTCTTGGCGTCACTCTTGCTAGCCTTGGCCGCCTGCTTCGGTGGCGCTTTGGCGGCTGGCGGAGAGGCGACGACGGCAGGGGCCGTAGCAGCAACGTCGATAGCAGTTTCAGCCATTGCGCGTTCGTTTGGTTTGGTTTTCTTCCACACACACAGTTGTAGACGACGAGTCGATGGATGCACGATGATGCAAGTCTGCGAATATGATAACCGGGGGTCCGGTGTCTGTTGTTTAGGATCGTATTCATCGGCTCTGTTTGGGAACGCGTAGATGACGGTTGGAAGTTACTATTCGATCGGTGCCGGTAAAATTTTACGGACTGTTGTTTTAAATCAACCAAAATCGAATTACTGCTTGTGAAAAGTACACTGGAAGTTTGCATTCAATTTACTGCACTGTCCGCACCGTCCAAACTAACACCCGCTGAACATTCTGTTTTAAGCGTATGGCCGAATATTATCAAATCATGTATCCGACTATGGCGGCACGTGCAAACTGAATTGTGGAAAATAGGTTAATTTGAACCTTCTAGCAATTGGAAAACCTTTTCGGTGCTATCCAATCGAAAGAAAACTTCTCTCTATATAAAATTATTTCATTTTTGTACATATTTGCTCGAGCGGAAGTGCTCGTAATTTGGCGACCTGCGGAAAACGTTTCGGTCGGCTGGTCCTTTGCTGAAAACTTTCGTTATTAAAATTACTAAAACAAAAAAAGTTAACGGGTGGCAACACAAATTTTGGATTTTTTTTCTCAACCTGTCAAAAAAAAAGACAAACGATTCGATTGAAATTAGAAGATACGTTCTCCATTGTTGGCCAAAAATTAGTGAACATTTCAAACCGATCCGTAATTGGATGCTGTTCGGCGAAGCTTCCGTTTGATGTCGGAACAGGCGCGTAGTACGGCGTCTACGTCAACTTTGCTAATGCATTTCGTGATCTTCTACCAATCAACTTGTTTGCAATTCGTGGCTCTCAAAACGAAATCCCGAAGAAATCTGCGATTGGGCGACACTGAAGCAAATTGTGAAGCGGGTTGTGCTTTTTAGGGTACAAATGGGATCGAGTGGGTATTCGGGAACGATTGTTTTTTTTTTTTTTTTGCTTTTTTTTGCGAGGGAAGTAACTTGCTTCGTGCAAAACAAAATATTTAGCCAAAATAATTTTTTTATCAACCGGCAAGCGGCATTGAGATTGCACCGTCGAAAGGTGTTGTAAACAGTCGACGGCGCAACGTTTTCCCCTTTGAAATATTGTACCGTGCACTTTTCGCCGAGATTCTTGTGTTGCTCGTAGAACCGTACAACGCGCTCGCGAAATGCTTTCTTGTTTCGACGGCAGAGACAGACAGAGAGAAATACCTCGAAAAAAATCCAACATTTTAGTTGCGGATTTTGATTTTAGTGCTCTAATCATCAGTGTTATTTCGAATTGCTTTGGCTAACTCAAAATTCTATTATTTAGGATGTACTGATCAACTCGCTACATCGTTGTGTACATGGCTGTGAGCTGATAAACCGCACGCGTCGACCATCACACCCAGGCGCTTCAGCGCACGCATCGATGGGAACGCTTGTCCCCCGACACAGATCACAAGCTGGACTTTTTTACGGTTGCTCAATCTCTCTCTCTCTCTCTCTCTCTCTCTCTCTCTCTCTCTCTCTCTCTCTCTGTGTGTGTGTGTGTGTGTGTGTTGTAATTGCTTCCTGATTGATACAGTACTAACTCACCAGCCATCAACTTTACTTTTATCATTCAGACCAATTAAAGGTACGCAAATTCATAGGTAGACAGGTAGGTGAAAGCGTGGTAAGCTAAAACGTGCGCGCGCGAAAAAAAGAGTCGGTCGGCGGTTCGTTGCTATCGAGAAACGAGCCGTTTTGTCCCATGATACGCAAGCTCAGGAGAAAGAAAAAGGAAATGCATATATGAAAAAAGGGAAACCCAGCGACTGAGCGCGTTGTAGTGTTACGACGGTCTCTCGCATATCCATCAAAATCGCACATTAAACAGTACGCCCCTGCAACGTGGATGAAAATTATGAAGGATACATTTCAAACTAATTCTTTTTTCTAAACATTTGGTGGCCCTGAAAAGGGCCTTTTGTGTTGTCGTGAACGTCGTGGTAGGGCTTAACCACCAAAACCGTACAATGTGCGTCCCTGGCGTTTAAGCGCATAGACGACATCCATCGCAGTGACGGTCTTCCGTTTGGCATGTTCAGTGTACGTCACAGCGTCCCGGATAACGTTTTCCAGAAAAATCTTCAGCACACCACGGGTTTCCTCGTATATCAAACCGGAGATTCGCTTCACTCCTCCACGTCGAGCCAGACGACGAATGGCGGGTTTGGTGATGCCCTGGATATTGTCACGAAGCACCTTGCGGTGCCGCTTAGCGCCTCCCTTGCCGAGCCCTTTGCCTCCTTTGCCACGGCCAGTCATCTTCTTGGTTGTTGTAGGTAATAACTTAGTAGGCTAGCGCAGCACACCTGCAGCAGCGAGATTCCAATACCGAATGTTGCAATTCGGCCCATTGAGTAGCGCTTTTATACTGATGCACACACATTCTCAGTCGCCGCCGCATAGGAAGATTACCATGGCTGCTATCTATATGCTTACTCGTGATGTGTTGGTTTGAAGGGGAAATAGCGCGAACACGAAGTTCACTGTTGCCACTGTTTTAGTAGCTTGGGATTGCCGAAATCTGCTTTATCCGGACTAATGCTGACATGGTAGCATTTTCCCTGGAAAACGATTGCCCGGAAATTGATTCTCCTGAAAAAGAAAGAAAGAAAAAGTAAATCGAAAAACAAACGGGTTTTTTTTTTAACTTATAAAGATTTTCTATACATCCGTCTACATGGTACGTTATATTGGCTTCTATGGTACTTAAATATCGATATCTGATACTGATCTATGATGGAACAAATTGTTACTGATGAACAAACTATTTCTGTTTGATATTCTTCTACTGTTGGAATTTTATTGATTTCTAGGCGATTTTTTTTGCTCATACATAGTTTTTCTTTTTAGGAATATTTTTTTGCAAATCTAATGAAAAGCTGAAAAAATCAAGTCTGGCAACACTGGCTCCGGAATGGAAATGGTGGGGGAAGTATAGTAGCCGAATCGAACCGTATACAGAACGAAAAGGCACATGGCACGTACACGAGCGAGACAGGCGATAGTAGTGTTTATTCGCGACTATAAAAAAAATCGGTCGGTCTGTTTTGGTCATCATTCGTCGTTTGAACAGCATCACAGTGGTATCAGTAGTAGAGCAGAATTTTCGCGCCATGGCCCGTACGAAACAGACCGCCCGCAAGTCCACCGGAGGGAAAGCTCCCCGCAAACAGTTGGCAACGAAGGCTGCCCGTAAAAGTGCCCCAGCTACGGGTGGCGTTAAGAAGCCCCATCGCTACAGACCAGGAACTGTCGCGCTGCGAGAAATTCGTCGCTATCAGAAGTCGACAGAGCTACTAATCCGCAAGCTGCCCTTCCAGCGTCTGGTTCGTGAGATCGCGCAGGACTTCAAAACCGATCTGCGCTTCCAGAGCTCAGCCGTCATGGCCCTTCAAGAAGCCAGCGAGGCTTACCTGGTTGGTTTGTTCGAGGATACCAATCTGTGCGCTATCCATGCCAAGCGAGTGACCATCATGCCGAAAGACATCCAACTGGCTCGCCGGATCCGTGGGGAGCGGGCCTAAATTTGGTGTGTGCCCATCACCCCCCAGAACGAAACAGCAACAAACGGTCCTTTTCAGGACCACAACCAATCATATTTTACTAAGAATTATTAGCAGAAATTTTCCGTTTCCCTCCAAAAATGCTCAGGCGGGTGGCTGTGTGTGTTTGTTAGACAGCACGCCGATGGGGGATTTTTTGCCAGCAGCACCACCTCGTACCGATCGACAGTAGTAGCGTGTGAAAAACAAGACCCATTGAGGGAAATCTTGCGCGGCCGATTTGTGATTTAGCACCAAATCGATGAGTGAACTTTTGAGAGATTGGGTGAAATCGTCAATGCCATGATATGAGGGAAACTATTATTAAGCGTCTGACGAGCATTGCAAAAAAAAAAAACTTGTGCAATGCTCACAGAAATGTACGTTGATGATTAGAGTGAAAATCAAATTAACTCTTTTTATCAGAAGAAAATAGTCGCCCTGAAAAGGGCGGTTTTTACGGCTAGAAAGGAGCGGGATTTAAGTTGCTGCGGAGGCCCTCTTTTCAGTCTTCTTCGGCAGCAGTACGGCCTGTATGTTAGGCAACACGCCACCCTGAGCAATGGTCACACCGGAGAGCAGTTTGTTCAGCTCTTCGTCATTTCGAATGGCCAGCTGCAGATGACGGGGGATGATTCTGGTCTTTTTGTTATCGCGAGCAGCGTTTCCTGCCAGCTCCAGTACTTCGGCGGCAAGATATTCCATCACAGCTGCCAAGTAGACGGGTGCTCCGGCACCGACACGTTCAGCATAATTTCCCTTCCTCAGCAGACGGTGAATTCGGCCAACAGGGAACTGGAGACCGGCACGAACTGAGCGGGATTTTGGCTTTCCCTTCACTTTTCCTCCTTTACCGCGTGCAGACATTGTTGTAGGTTTATCGCTGTGCGCGTTCGTGTGTAGTCACGTAGACAATACGAGTAACACTGATGCCACTCGCGCACACAGCACCCCTTGTTATGCATTCGCTTCATTGCACATCGTTCGCCAAAGGGGCGGAGTAGCGAACGAACGAAACGCGCTAAACACAAAAAAGGACGAACCTTCGTCTCGCTACACGATCGTATATAAGCGATATGTAGTGATTTTTGCTACCAATCAGTCAGCGCAGTTCGCATCGAGAGCGTTAACAGCAGCACAACCACGTCGTTACTATGGCACCGAAAGCCAGCGGAAAGGCTGTGAAAAAATCCGGCGGCGGCGGTGGCAAGGCACAGAAGAACATCGCCACAAAAGCAGGAGGAGGAGAGAAGAAGAAGCGAAAGCAACGGCGCAAGGAAAGCTACGCTATCTACATCTACAAGGTGCTGAAGCAGGTCCATCCGGACACCGGTGTCTCGTCGAAGGCGATGAGCATCATGAATAGCTTCGTGAACGACATCTTCGAGCGTATTGCTAACGAAGCATCTCGTCTGGCCCATTACAACCGACGGTCGACGATCACCTCCCGCGAGGTACAGACCGCCGTTCGTTTGCTGTTACCGGGAGAGCTGGCGAAACATGCCGTATCGGAAGGTACCAAGGCCGTTACCAAGTATACCAGCTCGAAGTAAACGTGTCGCCCGCCCCGCCGCCGGATGTCACACACCACCACCCCATCGTCATCGGCCCTTTTCAGGGCCACCAAAACACGTTCTGGTAAAGAGTTGAATTGAAATGTGTACACATAGTTTATATAAACATTAGTTGTTGTTGTTTGTTTGTTTGTTTGTTTCATTAGAGCAAAAACGTCGTTGTCATTTTTGTTTCTCTGTCCATTTTTCAAATCATCACCAAATCAATTGCTGTAGTTTGTGGAAGTAGTCTTTCCCCTTACCGCTAGTTGATTGTTTTTGTTAAGACGGAAAACGGTCTTTTTTCTACCCCTTTATCGTCTATATTCTACTCAGTCAGTCTAAAACAGCCCCTGCGTATGAAAATTCTGCCGCAAAAAGAACACATTTCTGGATCATACTTGTTAATACAATGCACTTCCCAGCCTTCAAACTTCTGATCTGCGTTGAACGTTAATAATTAAATACCCAACACAATTCATAATCGCAAAGTTGAACAATACAATACGTTCGTCAATTTAGGCTAAAAAATCGGTAATTATCGTTCGTTCGTTTGTTTATTGTGCCAGCCAATTTTTCTCTGTTTTATTATAGCCAAAATAAGCGCGTTGTTTGCTAATCAGAGTAATATTATACTTGCTCTGTTTGTTTGTTTGTTTGTTAAGGCAACAGAAAACCACGGCCTACTATTAATTTACCTGTACGTACGTACGTTTATCTGAGCAAGAAACCGCGCCTATTTACTATAGTGATTTGTTTAATCAAACTAACGACGACTGATTTATCTTGCCAATCGGCAGCCAGTTGAATGCGGGTGTGTGCGCGCGCTGCTGCTCAAGCTAGAAAACTCATGGGGGGAACGGAGCATTAACGGAAAATAAGCATCAATCAATTCTTTACAATTTTGTTAGTCCTGAAAAGGACTGTTGTTTTGGGGGGACGCGCACGTTGTCGGGAATTTACTTCTTGCCGGCGGTGACCTTCTTCGGGGCGGTGGCGGCCTTCTTTGGCTTAGGTGCCCTCGGCTTGTTCGCTGCAGCCTTCGATGGTTTGGTGGCTTTCTGTTTAGTGGCAGCCGTTACCGCCTTTGCAGGGGCAGCAGCTTTCGCTTTCTTCGTAGCCGATTTCTTAGCGGCCGGGATCGCCGCCTTTGGCTTGCTGGTCTTCTCACCACCACCAGCCGGCGGATTTTTCTTCTCCCCGGATTTAGTAGCCGATTTCTTCGGTTTTTTCGCTGCACCCGATGGTGGTTTCTTATCGCCAGCCGGTTTCTTTGCTTCGACCGTCACCTTAAACGATCCGGAAGCACCGGTACCCTTGGTCTGGGTGATGTTTCCCTTCTCGACACCCGTTTTCAAAGCCTTCCGGATAAACGGAGCCAGCCTGGCGACGTCACACATGTAGTTGGCGGCGATGTACTTTTTGATCGCCTGCAGTGATGATCCGCTCCGTTCCTTCAGGGTCCGGATGGCAGCCAGAACCATCTCACTCACTGGTGGATGGGTTGAAGATTTTTTCGGTTTCTTGGCGTCACTCTTGCTAGCCTTGGCCGCCTGCTTCGGTGGCGCTTTGGCGGCTGGCGGAGAGGCGACGACGGCAGGGGCCGTAGCAGCAACGTCGATAGCAGTTTCAGCCATTGCGCGTTCGTTTGGTTTGGTTTTCTTCCACACACACAGTTGTAGACGACGAGTCGATGGATGCACGATGATGCAAGTCTGCGAATATGATAACCGGGGGTCCGGTGTCTGTTGTTTAGGATCGTATTCATCGGCTCTGTTTGGGAACGCGTAGATGACGGTTGGAAGTTACTATTCGATCGGTGCCGGTAAAATTTTACGGACTGTTGTTTTAAATCAACCAAAATCGAATTACTGCTTGTGAAAAGTACACTGGAAGTTTGCATTCAATTTACTGCACTGTCCGCACCGTCCAAACTAACACCCGCTGAACATTCTGTTTTAAGCGTATGGCCGAATATTATCAAATCATGTATCCGACTATGGCGGCACGTGCAAACTGAATTGTGGAAAATAGGTTAATTTGAACCTTCTAGCAATTGGAAAACCTTTTCGGTGCTATCCAATCGAAAGAAAACTTCTCTCTATATAAAATTATTTCATTTTTGTACATATTTGCTCGAGCGGAAGTGCTCGTAATTTGGCGACCTGCGGAAAACGTTTCGGTCGGCTGGTCCTTTGCTGAAAACTTTCGTTATTAAAATTACTAAAACAAAAAAAGTTAACGGGTGGCAACACAAATTTTGGATTTTTTTTCTCAACCTGTCAAAAAAAAAGACAAACGATTCGATTGAAATTAGAAGATACGTTCTCCATTGTTGGCCAAAAATTAGTGAACATTTCAAACCGATCCGTAATTGGATGCTGTTCGGCGAAGCTTCCGTTTGATGTCGGAACAGGCGCGTAGTACGGCGTCTACGTCAACTTTGCTAATGCATTTCGTGATCTTCTACCAATCAACTTGTTTGCAATTCGTGGCTCTCAAAACGAAATCCCGAAGAAATCTGCGATTGGGCGACACTGAAGCAAATTGTGAAGCGGGTTGTGCTTTTTAGGGTACAAATGGGATCGAGTGGGTATTCGGGAACGATTGTTTTTTTTTTTTTTTTGCTTTTTTTTGCGAGGGAAGTAACTTGCTTCGTGCAAAACAAAATATTTAGCCAAAATAATTTTTTTATCAACCGGCAAGCGGCATTGAGATTGCACCGTCGAAAGGTGTTGTAAACAGTCGACGGCGCAACGTTTTCCCCTTTGAAATATTGTACCGTGCACTTTTCGCCGAGATTCTTGTGTTGCTCGTAGAACCGTACAACGCGCTCGCGAAATGCTTTCTTGTTTCGACGGCAGAGACAGACAGAGAGAAATACCTCGAAAAAAATCCAACATTTTAGTTGCGGATTTTGATTTTAGTGCTCTAATCATCAGTGTTATTTCGAATTGCTTTGGCTAACTCAAAATTCTATTATTTAGGATGTACTGATCAACTCGCTACATCGTTGTGTACATGGCTGTGAGCTGATAAACCGCACGCGTCGACCATCACACCCAGGCGCTTCAGCGCACGCATCGATGGGAACGCTTGTCCCCCGACACAGATCACAAGCTGGACTTTTTTACGGTTGCTCAATCTCTCTCTCTCTCTCTCTCTCTCTCTCTCTCTCTCTCTCTCTCTCTCGTGTGTGTGTGTGTGTGTGTGTTGTAATTGCTTCCTGATTGATACAGTACTAACTCACCAGCCATCAACTTTACTTTTATCATTCAGACCAATTAAAGGTACGCAAATTCATAGGTAGACAGGTAGGTGAAAGCGTGGTAAGCTAAAACGTGCGCGCGCGAAAAAAAGAGTCGGTCGGCGGTTCGTTGCTATCGAGAAACGAGCCGTTTTGTCCCATGATACGCAAGCTCAGGAGAAAGAAAAAGGAAATGCATATATGAAAAAAGGGAAACCCAGCGACTGAGCGCGTTGTAGTGTTACGACGGTCTCTCGCATATCCATCAAAATCGCACATTAAACAGTACGCCCCTGCAACGTGGATGAAAATTATGAAGGATACATTTCAAACTAATTCTTTTTTCTAAACATTTGGTGGCCCTGAAAAGGGCCTTTTGTGTTGTCGTGAACGTCGTGGTAGGGCTTAACCACCAAAACCGTACAATGTGCGTCCCTGGCGTTTAAGCGCATAGACGACATCCATCGCAGTGACGGTCTTCCGTTTGGCATGTTCAGTGTACGTCACAGCGTCCCGGATAACGTTTTCCAGAAAAATCTTCAGCACACCACGGGTTTCCTCGTATATCAAACCGGAGATTCGCTTCACTCCTCCACGTCGAGCCAGACGACGAATGGCGGGTTTGGTGATGCCCTGGATATTGTCACGAAGCACCTTGCGGTGCCGCTTAGCGCCTCCCTTGCCGAGCCCTTTGCCTCCTTTGCCACGGCCAGTCATCTTCTTGGTTGTTGTAGGTAATAACTTAGTAGGCTAGCGCAGCACACCTGCAGCAGCGAGATTCCAATACCGAATGTTGCAATTCGGCCCATTGAGTAGCGCTTTTATACTGATGCACACACATTCTCAGTCGCCGCCGCATAGGAAGATTACCATGGCTGCTATCTATATGCTTACTCGTGATGTGTTGGTTTGAAGGGGAAATAGCGCGAACACGAAGTTCACTGTTGCCACTGTTTTATTGGGATTGCCGAAATCTGCTTTATCCGGACTAATGCTGACATGGTAGCATTTTCCCTGGAAAACGATTGCCCGGAAATTGATTCTCCTGAAAAAGAAAGAAAGAAAAAGTAAATCGAAAAACAAACGGGTTTTTTTTTTAACTTATAAAGATTTTCTATACATCCGTCTACATGGTACGTTATATTGGCTTCTATGGTACTTAAATATCGATATCTGATACTGATCTATGATGGAACAAATTGTTACTGATGAACAAACTATTTCTGTTTGATATTCTTCTACTGTTGGAATTTTATTGATTTCTAGGCGATTTTTTTTGCTCATACATAGTTTTTCTTTTTAGGAATATTTTTTTGCAAATCTAATGAAAAGCTGAAAAAATCAAGTCTGGCAACACTGGCTCCGGAATGGAAATGGTGGGGGAAGTATAGTAGCCGAATCGAACCGTATACAGAACGAAAAGGCACATGGCACGTACACGAGCGAGACAGGCGATAGTAGTGTTTATTCGCGACTATAAAAAAAATCGGTCGGTCTGTTTTGGTCATCATTCGTCGTTTGAACAGCATCACAGTGGTATCAGTAGTAGAGCAGAATTTTCGCGCCATGGCCCGTACGAAACAGACCGCCCGCAAGTCCACCGGAGGGAAAGCTCCCCGCAAACAGTTGGCAACGAAGGCTGCCCGTAAAAGTGCCCCAGCTACGGGTGGCGTTAAGAAGCCCCATCGCTACAGACCAGGAACTGTCGCGCTGCGAGAAATTCGTCGCTATCAGAAGTCGACAGAGCTACTAATCCGCAAGCTGCCCTTCCAGCGTCTGGTTCGTGAGATCGCGCAGGACTTCAAAACCGATCTGCGCTTCCAGAGCTCAGCCGTCATGGCCCTTCAAGAAGCCAGCGAGGCTTACCTGGTTGGTTTGTTCGAGGATACCAATCTGTGCGCTATCCATGCCAAGCGAGTGACCATCATGCCGAAAGACATCCAACTGGCTCGCCGGATCCGTGGGGAGCGGGCCTAAATTTGGTGTGTGCCCATCACCCCCCAGAACGAAACAGCAACAAACGGTCCTTTTCAGGACCACAACCAATCATATTTTACTAAGAATTATTAGCAGAAATTTTCCGTTTCCCTCCAAAAATGCTCAGGCGGGTGGCTGTGTGTGTTTGTTAGACAGCACGCCGATGGGGGATTTTTTGCCAGCAGCACCACCTCGTACCGATCGACAGTAGTAGCGTGTGAAAAACAAGACCCATTGAGGGAAATCTTGCGCGGCCGATTTGTGATTTAGCACCAAATCGATGAGTGAACTTTTGAGAGATTGGGTGAAATCGTCAATGCCATGATATGAGGGAAACTATTATTAAGCGTCTGACGAGCATTGCAAAAAAAAAAAACTTGTGCAATGCTCACAGAAATGTACGTTGATGATTATCGGAGTGAAAATCAAATTAACTCTTTTTATCAGAAGAAAATAGTCGCCCTGAAAAGGGCGGTTTTTACGGCTAGAAAGGAGCGGGATTTAAGTTGCTGCGGAGGCCCTCTTTTCAGTCTTCTTCGGCAGCAGTACGGCCTGTATGTTAGGCAACACGCCACCCTGAGCAATGGTCACACCGGAGAGCAGTTTGTTCAGCTCTTCGTCATTTCGAATGGCCAGCTGCAGATGACGGGGGATGATTCTGGTCTTTTTGTTATCGCGAGCAGCGTTTCCTGCCAGCTCCAGTACTTCGGCGGCAAGATATTCCATCACAGCTGCCAAGTAGACGGGTGCTCCGGCACCGACACGTTCAGCATAATTTCCCTTCCTCAGCAGACGGTGAATTCGGCCAACAGGGAACTGGAGACCGGCACGAACTGAGCGGGATTTTGGCTTTCCCTTCACTTTTCCTCCTTTACCGCGTGCAGACATTGTTGTAGGTTTATCGCTGTGCGCGTTCGTGTGTAGTCACGTAGACAATACGAGTAACACTGATGCCACTCGCGCACACAGCACCCCTTGTTATGCATTCGCTTCATTGCACATCGTTCGCCAAAGGGGCGGAGTAGCGAACGAACGAAACGCGCTAAACACAAAAAAGGACGAACCTTCGTCTCGCTACACGATCGTATATAAGCGATATGTAGTGATTTTTGCTACCAATCAGTCAGCGCAGTTCGCATCGAGAGCGTTAACAGCAGCACAACCACGTCGTTACTATGGCACCGAAAGCCAGCGGAAAGGCTGTGAAAAAATCCGGCGGCGGCGGTGGCAAGGCACAGAAGAACATCGCCACAAAAGCAGGAGGAGGAGAGAAGAAGAAGCGAAAGCAACGGCGCAAGGAAAGCTACGCTATCTACATCTACAAGGTGCTGAAGCAGGTCCATCCGGACACCGGTGTCTCGTCGAAGGCGATGAGCATCATGAATAGCTTCGTGAACGACATCTTCGAGCGTATTGCTAACGAAGCATCTCGTCTGGCCCATTACAACCGACGGTCGACGATCACCTCCCGCGAGGTACAGACCGCCGTTCGTTTGCTGTTACCGGGAGAGCTGGCGAAACATGCCGTATCGGAAGGTACCAAGGCCGTTACCAAGTATACCAGCTCGAAGTAAACGTGTCGCCCGCCCCGCCGCCGGATGTCACACACCACCACCCCATCGTCATCGGCCCTTTTCAGGGCCACCAAAACACGTTCTGGTAAAGAGTTGAATTGAAATGTGTACACATAGTTTATATAAACATTAGTTGTTGTTGTTTGTTTGTTTGTTTGTTTCATTAGAGCAAAAACGTCGTTGTCATTTTTGTTTCTCTGTCCATTTTTCAAATCATCACCAAATCAATTGCTGTAGTTTGTGGAAGTAGTCTTTCCCCTTACCGCTAGTTGATTGTTTTTGTTAAGACGGAAAACGGTCTTTTTTCTACCCCTTTATCGTCTATATTCTACTCAGTCAGTCTAAAACAGCCCCTGCGTATGAAAATTCTGCCGCAAAAAGAACACATTTCTGGATCATACTTGTTAATACAATGCACTTCCCAGCCTTCAAACTTCTGATCTGCGTTGAACGTTAATAATTAAATACCCAACACAATTCATAATCGCAAAGTTGAACAATACAATACGTTCGTCAATTTAGGCTAAAAAATCGGTAATTATCGTTCGTTCGTTTGTTTATTGTGCCAGCCAATTTTTCTCTGTTTTATTATAGCCAAAATAAGCGCGTTGTTTGCTAATCAGAGTAATATTATACTTGCTCTGTTTGTTTGTTTGTTTGTTAAGGCAACAGAAAACCACGGCCTACTATTAATTTACCTGTACGTACGTACGTTTATCTGAGCAAGAAACCGCGCCTATTTACTATAGTGATTTGTTTAATCAAACTAACGACGACTGATTTATCTTGCCAATCGGCAGCCAGTTGAATGCGGGTGTGTGCGCGCGCTGCTGCTCAAGCTAGAAAACTCATGGGGGGAACGGAGCATTAACGGAAAATAAGCATCAATCAATTCTTTACAATTTTGTTAGTCCTGAAAAGGACTGTTGTTTTGGGGGGACGCGCACGTTGTCGGGAATTTACTTCTTGCCGGCGGTGACCTTCTTCGGGGCGGTGGCGGCCTTCTTTGGCTTAGGTGCCCTCGGCTTGTTCGCTGCAGCCTTCGATGGTTTGGTGGCTTTCTGTTTAGTGGCAGCCGTTACCGCCTTTGCAGGGGCAGCAGCTTTCGCTTTCTTCGTAGCCGATTTCTTAGCGGCCGGGATCGCCGCCTTTGGCTTGCTGGTCTTCTCACCACCACCAGCCGGCGGATTTTTCTTCTCCCCGGATTTAGTAGCCGATTTCTTCGGTTTTTTCGCTGCACCCGATGGTGGTTTCTTATCGCCAGCCGGTTTCTTTGCTTCGACCGTCACCTTAAACGATCCGGAAGCACCGGTACCCTTGGTCTGGGTGATGTTTCCCTTCTCGACACCCGTTTTCAAAGCCTTCCGGATAAACGGAGCCAGCCTGGCGACGTCACACATGTAGTTGGCGGCGATGTACTTTTTGATCGCCTGCAGTGATGATCCGCTCCGTTCCTTCAGGGTCCGGATGGCAGCCAGAACCATCTCACTCACTGGTGGATGGGTTGAAGATTTTTTCGGTTTCTTGGCGTCACTCTTGCTAGCCTTGGCCGCCTGCTTCGGTGGCGCTTTGGCGGCTGGCGGAGAGGCGACGACGGCAGGGGCCGTAGCAGCAACGTCGATAGCAGTTTCAGCCATTGCGCGTTCGTTTGGTTTGGTTTTCTTCCACACACACAGTTGTAGACGACGAGTCGATGGATGCACGATGATGCAAGTCTGCGAATATGATAACCGGGGGTCCGGTGTCTGTTGTTTAGGATCGTATTCATCGGCTCTGTTTGGGAACGCGTAGATGACGGTTGGAAGTTACTATTCGATCGGTGCCGGTAAAATTTTACGGACTGTTGTTTTAAATCAACCAAAATCGAATTACTGCTTGTGAAAAGTACACTGGAAGTTTGCATTCAATTTACTGCACTGTCCGCACCGTCCAAACTAACACCCGCTGAACATTCTGTTTTAAGCGTATGGCCGAATATTATCAAATCATGTATCCGACTATGGCGGCACGTGCAAACTGAATTGTGGAAAATAGGTTAATTTGAACCTTCTAGCAATTGGAAAACCTTTTCGGTGCTATCCAATCGAAAGAAAACTTCTCTCTATATAAAATTATTTCATTTTTGTACATATTTGCTCGAGCGGAAGTGCTCGTAATTTGGCGACCTGCGGAAAACGTTTCGGTCGGCTGGTCCTTTGCTGAAAACTTTCGTTATTAAAATTACTAAAACAAAAAAAGTTAACGGGTGGCAACACAAATTTTGGATTTTTTTTCTCAACCTGTCAAAAAAAAAGACAAACGATTCGATTGAAATTAGAAGATACGTTCTCCATTGTTGGCCAAAAATTAGTGAACATTTCAAACCGATCCGTAATTGGATGCTGTTCGGCGAAGCTTCCGTTTGATGTCGGAACAGGCGCGTAGTACGGCGTCTACGTCAACTTTGCTAATGCATTTCGTGATCTTCTACCAATCAACTTGTTTGCAATTCGTGGCTCTCAAAACGAAATCCCGAAGAAATCTGCGATTGGGCGACACTGAAGCAAATTGTGAAGCGGGTTGTGCTTTTTAGGGTACAAATGGGATCGAGTGGGTATTCGGGAACGATTGTTTTTTTTTTTTTTTGCTTTTTTTTGCGAGGGAAGTAACTTGCTTCGTGCAAAACAAAATATTTAGCCAAAATAATTTTTTTATCAACCGGCATTGAGATTGCACCGTCGAAAGGTGTTGTAAACAGTCGACGGCGCAACGTTTTCCCCTTTGAAATATTGTACCGTGCACTTTTCGCCGAGATTCTTGTGTTGCTCGTAGAACCGTACAACGCGCTCGCGAAATGCTTTCTTGTTTCGACGGCAGAGACAGACAGAGAGAAATACCTCGAAAAAAATCCAACATTTTAGTTGCGGATTTTGATTTTAGTGCTCTAATCATCAGTGTTATTTCGAATTGCTTTGGCTAACTCAAAATTCTATTATTTAGGATGTACTGATCAACTCGCTACATCGTTGTGTACATGGCTGTGAGCTGATAAACCGCACGCGTCGACCATCACACCCAGGCGCTTCAGCGCACGCATCGATGGGAACGCTTGTCCCCCGACACAGATCACAAGCTGGACTTTTTTACGGTTGCTCAATCTCTCTCTCTCTCTCTCTCTCTCTCTCTCTCTCTCTCTTCCTGTGTGTGTGTGTGTGTTGTAATTGCTTCCTGATTGATACAGTACTAACTCACCAGCCATCAACTTTACTTTTATCATTCAGACCAATTAAAGGTACGCAAATTCATAGGTAGACAGGTAGGTGAAAGCGTGGTAAGCTAAAACGTGCGCGCGCGAAAAAAAGAGTCGGTCGGCGGTTCGTTGCTATCGAGAAACGAGCCGTTTTGTCCCATGATACGCAAGCTCAGGAGAAAGAAAAAGGAAATGCATATATGAAAAAAGGGAAACCCAGCGACTGAGCGCGTTGTAGTGTTACGACGGTCTCTCGCATATCCATCAAAATCGCACATTAAACAGTACGCCCCTGCAACGTGGATGAAAATTATGAAGGATACATTTCAAACTAATTCTTTTTTCTAAACATTTGGTGGCCCTGAAAAGGGCCTTTTGTGTTGTCGTGAACGTCGTGGTAGGGCTTAACCACCAAAACCGTACAATGTGCGTCCCTGGCGTTTAAGCGCATAGACGACATCCATCGCAGTGACGGTCTTCCGTTTGGCATGTTCAGTGTACGTCACAGCGTCCCGGATAACGTTTTCCAGAAAAATCTTCAGCACACCACGGGTTTCCTCGTATATCAAACCGGAGATTCGCTTCACTCCTCCACGTCGAGCCAGACGACGAATGGCGGGTTTGGTGATGCCCTGGATATTGTCACGAAGCACCTTGCGGTGCCGCTTAGCGCCTCCCTTGCCGAGCCCTTTGCCTCCTTTGCCACGGCCAGTCATCTTCTTGGTTGTTGTAGGTAATAACTTAGTAGGCTAGCGCAGCACACCTGCAGCAGCGAGATTCCAATACCGAATGTTGCAATTCGGCCCATTGAGTAGCGCTTTTATACTGATGCACACACATTCTCAGTCGCCGCCGCATAGGAAGATTACCATGGCTGCTATCTATATGCTTACTCGTGATGTGTTGGTTTGAAGGGGAAATAGCGCGAACACGAAGTTCACTGTTGCCACTGTTTTAGTAGCTTGGGATTGCCGAAATCTGCTTTATCCGGACTAATGCTGACATGGTAGCATTTTCCCTGGAAAACGATTGCCCGGAAATTGATTCTCCTGAAAAAGAAAGAAAGAAAAAGTAAATCGAAAAACAAACGGGTTTTTTTTTTAACTTATAAAGATTTTCTATACATCCGTCTACATGGTACGTTATATTGGCTTCTATGGTACTTAAATATCGATATCTGATACTGATCTATGATGGAACAAATTGTTACTGATGAACAAACTATTTCTGTTTGATATTCTTCTACTGTTGGAATTTTATTGATTTCTAGGCGATTTTTTTTGCTCATACATAGTTTTTCTTTTTAGGAATATTTTTTTGCAAATCTAATGAAAAGCTGAAAAAATCAAGTCTGGCAACACTGGCTCCGGAATGGAAATGGTGGGGGAAGTATAGTAGCCGAATCGAACCGTATACAGAACGAAAAGGCACATGGCACGTACACGAGCGAGACAGGCGATAGTAGTGTTTATTCGCGACTATAAAAAAAATCGGTCGGTCTGTTTTGGTCATCATTCGTCGTTTGAACAGCATCACAGTGGTATCAGTAGTAGAGCAGAATTTTCGCGCCATGGCCCGTACGAAACAGACCGCCCGCAAGTCCACCGGAGGGAAAGCTCCCCGCAAACAGTTGGCAACGAAGGCTGCCCGTAAAAGTGCCCCAGCTACGGGTGGCGTTAAGAAGCCCCATCGCTACAGACCAGGAACTGTCGCGCTGCGAGAAATTCGTCGCTATCAGAAGTCGACAGAGCTACTAATCCGCAAGCTGCCCTTCCAGCGTCTGGTTCGTGAGATCGCGCAGGACTTCAAAACCGATCTGCGCTTCCAGAGCTCAGCCGTCATGGCCCTTCAAGAAGCCAGCGAGGCTTACCTGGTTGGTTTGTTCGAGGATACCAATCTGTGCGCTATCCATGCCAAGCGAGTGACCATCATGCCGAAAGACATCCAACTGGCTCGCCGGATCCGTGGGGAGCGGGCCTAAATTTGGTGTGTGCCCATCACCCCCCAGAACGAAACAGCAACAAACGGTCCTTTTCAGGACCACAACCAATCATATTTTACTAAGAATTATTAGCAGAAATTTTCCGTTTCCCTCCAAAAATGCTCAGGCGGGTGGCTGTGTGTGTGTGTGTTAGAAAGCACGCTGATGGAGGGAATTTTGAGGGAAATCTTGCGCGGCCGATTTGTGATTTAGCACCAAATCGACGAGTGAACTTTTGAGAGATTATTATTAAGCGTCTGACGAGCATTGCAAAAAAAACCTGTGCAATGCTCACAGAAATGTACGTTGATGATTATCGGAGTGAAAATCAAATTAACTCTTTATCAGAAGAAAATAGTCGCCCTGAAAAGGGCGTTTTTTTTCAGCTCGGACGAAGCGGGATTTAAGTTGCTGCGGAGGCCCTCTTTTCAGTCTTCTTCGGCAGCAGAACGGCCTGTATGTTCGGCAACACGCCACCCTGGGCAATGGTCACACCGGAGAGCAGTTTGTTCAGCTCTTCGTCATTGCGAATGGCCAGCTGCAGATGACGGGGGATGATTCTGGTCTTTTTGTTATCGCGGGCAGCGTTTCCTGCCAGCTCCAGTACCTCGGCGGCAAGATATTCCATTACAGCTGCCAAGTAGACTGGTGCTCCGGCACCGACACGTTCAGCATAGTTTCCCTTCCTCAGCAGACGGTGAATTCGGCCAACAGGGAACTGGAGACCGGCACGAACTGAGCGGGATTTTGGCTTTCCCTTCACTTTTCCTCTTTTACCGCGTGCAGACATTGTTGTAGGTTTATCGCTGTGCGTATGCAGTCACGTAGACAGTACGAGTAACACTGATGCCGTTCGCGTACACAGCACCCCTTGTTATGCATTCGCTTCATTGCACATCGTTCGCCAAAGGGGCGGAGTAGCGAACGAACGAAACGCGCTAAACACAAAAAAGGACGAACCTTCGTCTCGCTACACGATCGTATATAAGCGATATGTACAGTGGTTTTACCTACCAATCAGTCAGCGCAGTTCGCATCGAGAGCGTTAACAGCAGCACCACCACGTCGTTACTATGGCACCGAAAGCCAGCGGAAAGGCTGTGAAAAAATCCGGCGGCGGCGGTGGCAAGGCACAGAAGAACATCGCCACAAAAGCAGGAGGAGAGAAGAAGAAGCGAAAGCAACGGCGCAAGGAAAGCTACGCTATCTACATCTACAAGGTGCTGAAGCAGGTCCATCCGGACACCGGTGTCTCGTCGAAGGCGATGAGCATCATGAATAGCTTCGTGAACGACATCTTCGAGCGTATTGCTAACGAAGCATCCCGTCTGGCCCATTACAACCGACAGTCGACGATCACCTCCCGCGAGGTACAGACCGCCGTTCGTTTGCTGTTACCGGGAGAGCTGGCCAAACATGCCGTATCGGAAGGTACCAAGGCCGTTACCAAGTATACCAGCTCGAAGTAAACGTGTCGCCCGCCCCGCCGCCGGATGTCACACACCCCATCGTCATCGGCCCTTTTCAGGGCCACCAAAACCCGTTCTGGTAAAGAGTTGAATTGAAATATGTACACATAGTTTATATAAACATAGTTGTTGTTGTTGTTTGTTTGTTTCATTAGAGTTGTCATTTTTTTTCTCTGTCCATTTTTCAAATCATCACCAAATCACCACCCCTTACCGCGCTAGTTGATTGTTTTTCGTTAAGACGGAAAACGGTCTTTCCCCCCTTTGTCGTCTATATTCTACTCAGTCTAAAACAGCCCCATTGTATGAAAATTCTGCTGCAAAAAGAACACATTTCTGGATCATACTTGTTAATACAATACACTTCTCCCAGCCTTCAAACTTCTGATCTGCGTTGAACGTTAATAATTAAAAAATACCCAACACAATTTATAATCTCAAAGTTGAACAATACAATACGTTCGTCAATTTAGGCTAAACAAAATCGGTAATTATCCTCTAGCAGTGTCTCTAGTCGTTCGTTTGTTTATTGTGCCAGCCAATTTTTCTCTGTTTTATAATAGCCAAAATAAGCGCGTTGTTTGCTAATCAGAGTAATATTATACTTGCTCTGTTTGTTTGTTTGTTTGTTAAGGCAACAGAAAACCACGGCCTACTATTAATTTACCTGTACGTACGTACGTACGTTTATCTGAGCAAAAAACCGCGCCTATTTACTATAGTGATTTGTTTAATCAAACTAACGACGACTGATTTATCTTGCCAATCGGCGGCCTGTTGAATGCGGGTGTGCGCAAGCTAGAAAACTCATTGATGGGAATGGAGCATTAACGGAAAATAAGCATCAATCAATTCTTTACAATTTTGTTAGCCCTGAAAAGGACTGTTGTTTTGGGGGGACGCGCACGTTGTCGGGAATTTACTTCTTGCCGGCGGTGACCTTCTTCGGGGCGGTGGCGGCCTTCTTTGGCTTAGGGGCCTTCGGCTTGTTCGCTGCAGCCTTCGATGGTTTGGTGGCTTTCTGTTTAGTGGCAGCCGTTACCGCCTTGGCAGGGGCAGCAGGTTTCGTTTTCTTCGCAGCCGATTTCTTAGCGGCCGGGATCGCCTTCTTTGGCTTGCTGGTCTTCTCACCACCACCAGCCGGCGGATTTTTCTTCTCCCCGAATTTAGTAGCCGATTTCTTCGGTGGTTTCTTATCGCCAGCCGGTTTCTTTGCTTCGACCGTCACCTTAAACGATCCGGAAGCACCGGTACCCTTGGTCTGGGTGATGTTTCCCTTCTCGACACCCGTTTTCAAAGCCTTCCGGATAAACGGAGCCAGCCGGGCGACGTCACACATGTAGTTGGCGGCGATGTACTTTTTGATCGCCTGCAGTGATGATCCGCTCCGTTCCTTCAGGGTCCGGATGGCAGCCAGAACCATCTCACTCACTGGTGGATGGGTTGAAGATTTTTTCGGTTTCTTGGCGTCACTCTTGCTAGCCTTGGCCGCCTGCTTCGGTGGTGTTTTGGCGGCTGGAGAGGCGACGACGGCAGGGGCCGTAGCAGCAACGTCGATAGCAGTTTCAGCCATTGCGCGTTCGTTTGGATATCTTCCACACACAGTTGTAGACGACGAGCTGATGGATGCACGATGATGCAAGTCTGCGAATATGATAACCGGGGGCTTTTTTTTTTTTTTTTTTTTTTTTTTTTTTTATTAACGTGACTTTAAATTTTAATTCATTCGTCACGCTTCGAAAAATTCAATATTTACAAGTCATTTAACAAAAATTATATGTTCTTCAACAGTTCTACTTCTTTTATAAACTGAATTAGTTTTTTCTCATTACCTATCCCTAAAATTTCGCTTAATGTCAGATTCATTAGATGTTTGTCTCTGCTTTGCTGATATTTAGAACAGTCTAGGAGCAGGTGTCTTACGGTGAAGTCATCTCCGCAGCACTGTGGTTTGTCTTCCCGGTCAAGGATATAGCTGTGGGTCAACTTAGTGTGACCGATCCGTAGCCTGGTGATTGCTGTTTGCTCTGAGGTGTCTTTTACGTCTTCCCATGGTAGTGTCGTCGATTTTATGCATCTGGTAAAGGTATTGCAGTTTCTCCATTCAGCCTCCCAAGCTTGACGAAGTAGCGATTTGGCATATTTAACGAAGTCCTTTGCTGGTACTGGGATATCGGTACATTCCTTAAGTCGTCCTTCGCTAGCTAGAAAATCCGCTCTTTCGTTCCCTGTAATGCCAGTGTGACTTGGCACCCAGCAGAACGTGATGTCTTTCGCTGTGTACTCCTATTCCAACACTGTTTTTATCCAAAGATCCGTCTGTGAAGAACTGCATTGATGTAGAATACCGCTTCGTTTGTGTTTCATTGAAGATTGCTTGAGTTTTTGAAGACGCCTCGTGAGCTCGAATTTTGTTTTTGATGCTCCAATCAATTCGGGGTTTAACCGAATCCCATGCTCGGTCGTTCATCCTGTTTACAGTACTTATGGTAGGTATTCGGTGTGAGGTTATTCGCTCTAGCCATTCTGAGGCTCTTCTGACCATGGGGCAGACAAGTTCCTCATCTACAGGTCGTTTTTCTAGCCAGCTGCATGCTTTCCCGATAAGCCGATCAGTCATGATGTGTTTGAAAGGTAGCTGTCCACTTTCGGATAGCAATGATGAGATAGGGCTAGTTATGAGCGCTCTGGATATGGTTCGAATAGCAGAATTGTAGGTGGGCTGAATCCTTTTTATCACTTTATCACCTCCTCGACTGTAGAAACCAAAACCGTGTGATAGTTTTGATATCAGGATACTATCACAGACTCTAAAGAGCGTGTGACGGTTACCTCCAGCGTATCTGCGACTGATAGCTTTTATGATCTGCAGTCGGTTACGACATTCTTTGACGAGCTGGTCAGCGTGTTTTTTAAAGTTAAGTTTCGAGTCTACTTGCACTCCGAGTATTCTTGCGGTTGTCACTTTTTTGATAGTACCTTTAGAGGTCTTAAGTTCTGGTACTTTGCTATGCCTTCCTCCGTTGCAGATGTGGATTAGTTTTGATTTGTCCGTAGAAAACTGTAGTCCATATTGTTCGGCCCAGATCAGCACTTTATTTAGCGCAGTTTGTGCTTTGGCTCGAGCTTGTCTTGGAAATCTACTTGTACTGATGATGATCAGATCATCGGCATAAAGCAATATTTCCATGTCTTCGGTAACGCATTCACTAATAGAGCTAATTGCAATGTTAAATAATGTGGGAGAGATAACTGAGCCTTGAGGTATTCCGTTTTCTAGCGGTCGTTGATCCGAGAGGGCGCCATCAACAGCGACTCGAAAGGTTCTTTCATCGAGGAAGTTGTATACGTAACTCAGCATTTTTCCTCCAACATTCCATTTACTGAGTGTGGTGATAATCGGGTGTCTCCAGGTCCGGTCAAAAGCTTTCGAAAGGTCCAACATTATGACATCGGAGTGCATGTCGGATTGGAGGGCTTGTTCCAGTATCATTTCAAATTTTGCGAGATGGCTGTCCACGCCGGTGCCTGGACGGAAGGCAAACTGCCGGTTTCCAAGCCGCTGGTTGAATTCAATGTCCTGGACGAGTCGTCGATTAACCATTCTCTCAAGAATTTTGCCGACACAACTGGTCAAAGAAATCGGCCTATATTCGTCCGCTTCAGTTCCTTTCTTGTCTGGTTTTTTGATTGGCATAATTGTGGCTTCTTTCCACTCAGTTGGAACTACACCACTGTTCCATACACCATTGTAGAGATCAAGTAGGATCAGTTTTGCCTGAACTGGTAGATGCTTCAACAGCGGGTATCCAATGCGATCTGGTCCTTCGGAGAGTCCGGTAGCCTTACTTAGCGCCCAACTAAGCTCACTGAAGCTAAAGTTGGCATCTATTGGCGAGGGTGCGACGTTAAAATCAGGTAAATTTAGTTCCTCTTTAGCTTTTCTATATTGGAACTCTTTCGTGTAGCCGTTGGTTGCTGATACTGCTGCAAAATGATCAGCTAATGAATTGGCCATGTCCGCAGGTACGTCAGTGATCGTTCCGTCAATTCGCAGGTACTTTTTATTGACTCTCCTATCACCGCGCAGAGCGTTAATCTTACCCCACAATTTCTTGGATGTTGCGGTCGGGTTGATTTCGCTTACGAATTTTTCCCAGCTTGTTTTCTTCGCTTCCTCTATCGCATTTGTTGCATCCTTCCGAGCTTTTTGAAAATCTTTCAAAGCTTGCTCCTTTCTAGGGTCCTTCTCATCAAGCCTTCGTAAGGCTCGGAGAGTTTTTCTCCTGTGTTTTATGGCTGTTTTAACAGATTCATTCCACCATGGAACTGATTTAGGTCCAGGGCGTCCACTTGTTCGCGGAATGGATTCTTTAGCCGCTTTAAAAACAAGTTGGTTGAACTCGGGTATTGTGTACTCCTTAGTTAGCACTAATTTTTCCCTTATCTTCAGCTGATACTTTTCCCAGTTCGCTTCGTCGTATCGCCATCGTGGTCTAGCGCAAATACGCGGAGTCGATTGGCCAGTAATCAACCTGATTGGGAAGTGATCACTGCCGTGGTTATCTTCCTCGACCATCCAGCTGAACCTAGCCGAAATTTGCCAGGATACTGCCGAGAGGTCGATTGCAGTTGTGGAACCGTTGGTGGGGTTAATTCTGGTGTGCGTTCCATCATTGAGAAAAATTAGTCCTTTATTATCGCAAACTTTTTTAACAATTTCTCCTTTCCGGTCGGAGTGCTTAGAGCCCCATTCGGGGCTAGCGGCATTAAAATCACCCATTAAAATCACGGGTTCGGGTAACTGGGTAATTAGTTCATTGAGCTGTTCCTCAATTTTTTTGAGTGAGTGCTCGCTTGGGGGGATGTATATGCTGACTATCGTTGATTTTGTGCCAGTGTCTATTTGTACTGCTACTGCTTGCATATCGGTTCGAATCTTTAGTCGGTCGTGTGGTATTCCTTTTCGTATTCCAAGTGCTACTCCGTGCGCGAATTTGTTTATTGATCCTTCGGCCAGATATAATTCATAGTCTTTAAGGTTGGGGGTGGAGTTTAACGGTGTCATCGTTTCCTGCAGCGCCAAAACAGTGGGGGAATACTGATTTATTAACAGCTGCAGTTCGGGTAATTTTTTTCTCAATCCGGCTACGTTCCATTGAAGAGCAAAAGTGTTGTCTACAAGCTTTTCTCTTTTTCCTCCAGTTTTATTATTGTTTGGGAGGGCCATTTTTGGTTCGGTGGCGCTTCTTCAGCTCTTTCCGATTGACAACAATTGTATCCGATCCGTCGGAGTCGTTGTCCGTGATACTCATTCCTTCGGTGTTGGTATCGGAATTTGCAATTTCAATTGGGTCTTCTAGCATCGGTTGTGTGATTGGTATTTGGGTCATGCGATTTAGCTCGGCGGTTTCATTAGACTTCGCAGTAGTCTTTTTCGGAGGCGGTGGACGAAATTCAGATCCGGTTGGCGTTTCCGGCGATATTTCCTTGAGGCGTTTGTTCTGTTTCTTAGAAATTTTACCTTCGGTTTTTTGACATTGGCAGTTGGGACGTACTTTCAGTTCATTTATCACAGCGGCAAGCTCGTTTCGTAGAGTAAATAGCTCTGCTTTAAGGTTAGCTATTTCCTTGTCCTTACTGTCTGGTTGAACATTTAGTCTTTTGCTGACGCTGGCGAAAGATTTTGGACCAACACAATTGTCGTACTGCTTCTTGGCTTCGGCGAATGACAATCCTTGCTCGGTTTTGATTCTGACGATCTCGTTCTCCCTTCTATATACTTGACAGTTACGATCGATTGGCTTGTGCCCCATTTTACAGTGAAAACAGTTGTCCACTTGGTTGCAGTCTTCGGTTTTGTGTTCTAGGGAAGAGCAGTTTTGACACTTAGGTGCGCCTTTGCAGCGAGCCTTGGTGTGTCCATATTCTAGACAGCAAAAACATAGCATAGGTGCGGGATAATACATTCTTTTTGCCACCCTTAGCGCTCCAAAGTAGACATGCTGTGGCCGTGTGGTTCCTTCAATCGTCAGAATTAAAGTGGGTGTGTTGATTCTCGTTTTATCCACCATTTTTGTGATCCGGCGAACCGCAATTACCCCTTGGGATGCAAGTTCAACTAATAGCTCCTCTTGTGTCATTTCACTAACCTCTGGACAGTTTACGATGCACTTACTGTAATTAAGCGTGGGGTGCGCTACAACTTCAACTTCGGTTCCGTCAAACAACTTTTTCATGCCAAGCAGCTTGTTAGCATGAACTTGCTGTCTCACTTTGAGAATGTATTTGGTTCCTTTTGCTTCGGTGGTAGCAGTATATTCATTACCAATCAATAATTGGATGGACTTACCGACACTGAAGGGATGATTTTTCGGCAGTACTCCTTCGTTGGCAGCTTTAAGTGAGAGCACAATCACCTTACCGTGCTTTCCTTCCGGATCCATCCAGCTCGGACAGCCAGCACCGGAATCATCCGGTGGCCGGGGCAGCCCATACGCCGACGATGAGGCCATTCGGCCGGAGAAAATAGAACCAACTAATCACTCACTATAATTTACTATCGCAGTTTTGCACAACCAAATCGCGTCACCCTATCTATGTCACTCGCCAAATGGCGATTTTTCACACCCGATCGCGTCACTCGCCTGTGCCGTTTTTTTTCACTACCAGCGGCGTCACCTTCCGAAGGTGGTTTCTTATCCCCGATAGCGTCACTTTTCTCCCAAATACAGTTTTCAACACTAGATCGATTCACTTTTTCACCCCAACCTCTTCACTTTGTCGATGTCGGCTTTTTACACAGCCGGCGGCGTCACCATGAATAGCGGTTTTTCACACCCGAATAGCGTCACTTTTCGTTCGCGGTATTTTTCACTCCCGATAGCGTCATCCGAAAAAAGAGACGGCGGATGCCTCCCCGGTCGATGCCGGTTATCACTATCACGGGAGACTGAGTTTTTTCCTTCACTTTGCTGCCTTTTGCACGAAAAATAACCTGACCGACCAGCAGCAGTAGGATGGTTTTAACACAAAAAATGAGTTCGCAAGTTTTTTCACTTCCGTTGGCGACTCTTTTAACACTTCCCGATGGCACTGCCCGACCGAAAAGGGGCAGAGGAGGCTTTCCCGGTCAATGCCGGTTGTCACACTCGCGGGACCGAAACCGTTTGCACAACTTTTTCACTCGCTTCGACTGTTGTTTGCTTGTTCGCTCGTGTTCAAAAGCGTCTGAACAGCTCGCTTGTCAGAAACAGACTGATAACCGGGGGCCCGGTGTCTGTTGTGTAGGATCGTATTCATCGGCTCTGTTTGGGAACGCGTAGATGACGGTTGAAAGTTACTCTTCGATCGGTGCCGGTAAAATTTTACGGACTGCTGTTTTAAATCAACCAAAATCGAATTACTGCTTGTGAAAAGTACACTGGAAGTTTGCTTTCAATTTACTGCAATGTCCACACCGTCCAAACTAACACCCGCTGAACATTCTATTTTAAGCGTATTGTCGAATATTATCAAATCATGTATCCGACTATGGCGGCACGTGCAAACTGAATTGTGGAAAATAGGTTAATTTGAACCTTCTAGCAATTGGAAAACCTTTTCGGTGCTATCCAATCGAAGGAAAACTTCTCTCTATATAAAATTATTTCATTGTTGTATATATTTGCTCGAGCGGAAGTGGTCGTAATTTGGCGACCTGCGGAAAACGTTTCGGTCGGCTGTTCCTTTGCTGAAAACTTTCGTTATTAAAATTACTAAAACAAAAAGCTAACGGGTGGCAACACAAATTTTAGATTTTTTTTTCTCAACCTGTCAAAAAAAAAGACATACGATTTGATTGAAATCGAAATTAGAAGATACGTTCTCCATTGTTGACCAAAAATTAGTGAAGATTTGAAACCGATCCGTAATTGGATGCTGTTCGGCGAAGCTTCCGTTTGATGTCGGAACAGGCGCGTAGTACGGCGTCTATGTCCATTTCGTGATCTTCTACCAATCAACTGTTTGCAATTCGTGGCTCTCAAAACAAAAAAACTCCCGAAGAAATCTGCGATTGGGCGACACTGAAGCAAATTGTGAAGCGGGTTGTGATTTTTAGGGTACAAATGGGATCGAATCGGGAACGATTGTGGTTTTTTTTGCGTTTTTTTGGCGAGGGAAGTAACTTGCTTCGTGCAAAACAAAATATTTACCCAAAATAATTTTTATCAACCGGCAAGCGGTATTGAGATTGCAGCGTCGAAAGGTGTTGTAAACAGTCGATGGCGCAACGTTTTCCCCTTTGAAATATTGTACCGCGCACTTTTCGCCGAGATTCTTGTGTTGCTCGTAGAACCGTACAGCGCGCTCGCGAAATGCTTTCTTGTTTCGACGGCAAAGAGAGACAGACAGAGAGAAATACCTCGAAAAAGTTGCGGATTTTGATTTTAGTGCACTAATAATCAGTGTTATTTCGGATTGCTTTGGCTAACTCAAAATTCTATTATTTAGGATGTACTGATCAACTCGCTACATCGTTGTGTAGCAGACTTCTCGCATACATAGTCGTCGACATGGCTGTGAGCTGATAAACCGCACGCGTCGACCATCACACCCAGGTGCTTCAGCGCACGAATCGATGGGAACGATTGTCCCCCGACGCAGATTACAAGCGCAAATTCATAGGTAGGTGAAAGCGTGGTAAGCTAAAACGCGCGCGCGAAAAAAAGAGTCGGTCGGCGGTTCGTTGCTATCGAGAAACGAGCAGTTTTGTCCCATGATACGCAAGCTCAGGAGAGAGAGAAAAAGGAAATGCATATATGAAAAAGCGAAACCCAGCGACTGAGCGCGTTGTCGTAACACTGGTCTCTCGCATATCCATCAAAATCGCACATTAAACAGTACGCCTCTGCAACGTAGATGAAAATATGAAGGATACATTTCAAACTAATTCTTTTGTTTCTAAACATTTGGTGGCCCTGAAAAGGGCCTTTTGTGTTGTCGCGAACGGTAGGGGGCTTAACCACCAAAACCGTACAATGTGCGTCCCTGGCGTTTAAGCGCATAGACGACATCCATCGCAGTGACGGTCTTCCGTTTTGCATGTTCAGTGTACGTCACAGCGTCCCGGATAACGTTTTCCAGAAAAATCTTCAGCACACCACGGGTTTCCTCGTATATCAAACCGGAGATTCGCTTCACTCCTCCACGTCGAGCCAGACGACGAATGGCGGGTTTGATGATGCCCTGGATATTGTCACGAAGCACCTTGCGGTGCCGCTTAGCGCCTCCCTTGCCGAGCCCTTTGCCTCCTTTGCCACGGCCAGTCATTTTCTTGGTTGTAGGTAATAACTCAGTAGGCTAGCACGGCACACCTGCAGCAGCAGCAGCAGCGAGATTCCAATACCGAATGTTGCAATTCGGCATTTTGTTTACATTAAATTTTTATTGATTCGCATGTTTTTACATTTCTGTACATTATTTTTCATGTTAAGTGATACAGTCATTGCTTTCTATCTTTGTTTTACATTTTCTTTCTTTGATAGTTTTAATATTTGTAAATTACTGCTTTTGGTTTCGTAACTGATGCACAGTTTGGAGTGTGACTTAACCTAACTAAAACTAAACTAGACTATGTCAATTTAAAATAGTGATCTGATTAGTGGGTGCTCAGATAGGGCACATTTGTCGTGGAACTTAGTAGTAACAGCTAATAGTTTTTCGTGAATTGTGTTTGTATTGGCCATCTCGTGAACAGTAGTTGTCCTCGTGTGCCACGGCAGGTTGAGAATCATTTTCAGAGCTTTATTTTGCATGACTTGAATTTTTTTCCTATGGGTTAAGGCACACCGTCCCCACACAGGCATGGCGTATTGCACTACCGGGAGAATGATTTGGTGGTAGATTGCTATTTTGTTCCTAGTATGCAGAGCTGATCTTCTATTGATTAGTGGATACAGGCATTTAACAAGCAGGTTAGTTTTGTTTAGTATTTTCTCTACGTGAGAGCGGAAGAGTAGTTTACGATCAATTGTGAGCCCCAAGTAAACCACCTCAGAGGACCAATCTATAGGCAATCCATTTATTCTGATTTTGCAGTCGGCTGTTGGAGCGTGTTTCGGTGATAGGCTAAGCGGAAATAGTATCGTTTGTGTTTTTGAAGCATTAAGTTTTATCTTCCAAGTGTGCAGATATCCTGTGACTGTGTCCAGACAGTTTTGAAGCTTTTTGGTCAGATGCTTTGTGTTCCTTCCTTTGCAAATGATAGCTGTATCATCGGCAAAGAAGCATAACTGACAACCCTCAGGAAGCTGTGGGAAGTCTGAAGTATACACGTTATACAGTATCGGTCCGAGAATACTCCCCTGCGGGACACCTGCGGGGATGTCAAAGCTATTTGATAGGGTACCGTTGACGCTTACGTTGAATTTTCTTTCACTGAGGTAATTCTGGATGATTTTTATTAGAAAGTTAGGGAAGTTGTAGCGGTACAATTTGTAGATGAGTCCATCGTGCCAAACGTTGTCGAACGCCTTTTCAACATCCATCAGGGCCATAGCTGTAGATTTCGAAACGGCCTTGTTTCTGTCTATGATGTTTATCACCCTTTGCAGTTGATGACTTGTTGAATGCCCCTTACGAAAGCCGAACTGCTCTGGTAGAAAGATGTTGTTGTTTTCAACGTGAACTAGAACACGGTCTAATATAAGCCTTTCGAATAGTTTGCTTAAGGAGGATAGCAAGCTGATAGGGCGATAGCTTGAGGGGTTTGTTGGGTCCTTTCCTGGCTTCAACAAAGGGATGACTTTAGCTGATTTCCAAACCGACGGGAAATAGTGTAGATCTAGGCACCTGTTTAGAATGTTTGCAATGTGGGTGTATGTATTGTTGCTTAGTTTCTTTAATACAATATTGAAGACCGAGTCAAAACCAGGAGCCTTCATATTTTTTGAAGATTTCAGCGCAGCAGCGATCTGTTCGGGCATAATTTTTTGGTTTTCAGGTACATAGCACGGTGTCTCGCTCAGGGTGACCAACGTTTCTCGTACAACAGTTTCCATAGGACTGACTATGGAGCTACCCAGATTGTGCGAATTGAGAATGTTCTCTCCTATGGCATTTGCCTTCTCAACAGAAGTAACCAGTTTGATGTCATTTAGAGCTAGCGGAGGAATCTGTTGCGGTTTGGATTTAAGAACCTTAGACACCTTCCAGAAAGGACGTGAGAAAGGGTCAAGTCTTCGCACCATGTTCGCGAAATTTTCATTCTTCAGCTGGTCTACTCTATCATTTATCAGTTCATTCAATTTGGACACCACAAACTTCTTGGACAGATCCCCTGTCCGTTGAAATTGACGCCTATATTTATTCCGTTGTCGGATGATCGCTTTTGTCATTGCGTCCAATTTAAGAATTTCACCACGAGTTGGAACATTTCTTACGCATTGGCCCTCTGCTTCTGTTAGAGCCATTTTCAGCTCATCGAGCGATTGGTCAATTTCCTCAGCTGTGCCTAAAGTTTTGTTTACGTCTATCAACTGGTCAACTATACGGGCAAACACCACATCGGCGGCATCGCGCATCATCATCGAACCTCACCACAACGTTTTTCAGTAGTAAAAAATCGTTTCCTCTTTCGCATGAGACGCTCACACACGCGCAAACGCAAAGGCCATGCCGTTTGGCGCGGGGGGTCAAGCAAAACAATCGTCAAAAGATTCCCATCTTTGCCTCTGTATCACACCCGGCGGGTTGTGCTGTTGTCATAATACATGCTACTGTCGCTATCTATCGCTTATAACGTGGTAGCCGTATAACATTCATGTGTTAACATTAATGTGTTAACACTCACCCTCGTGTCGCGTGTCGTAAGAGAACCGGTAATCAGCCCGACCAAGCAAACAGGCAACCCCTGCGCCATGTAAGACCAATCAGCCAATTCTCTAACGTGCCCTCGCTTCGCCTATCCGCACAACAGTGAACCACGCACTGCAACAGTCACCCCCGATGTGACCAACAACAGCCGCCAACTCTCTTACACGCCCTCGCTTCACCTATCCGCACAGAGAGCCACTGCTGGCTAAACAAAAATTTGTATCGCATTTTGCATATCTTCTCTATGTCCGGCCAGCCATCCTCTCATCACCACAAGCCAACCCTCTTACACGCTTTCGCCTCTTGGCTGCCATACGGACCCATTCATACATTGCGTGTTTGCATTTTGCATACCTTCGATACAGTCCACCCGTGCACCGCCGGACAGACCGCCTGTATCGTAGTGGACCATATGGCTAGGCTTGCCGCATACCCTCGCATTACGTTCGACTTTTTTCCTTTCCAAAACCTCTACCGCTCGCTCAATTCGAACCCGCCAGTGGGAGTAGTGTTTTCGGGCGGCCGTTACCAGTGCCTCGGACCTCTGGTATACCCTTATACACTGTGATAGTCGGAAATGCCTTTTTGCCATACATCTTCACGATTACCACACTCCCTATAGATAGATTTTCATCAACATGAGGATTAATTTACTACTGCCATTTACGCTGATAATAATCATCACCACCATACGGCCGAGTCGATCGGCCGAGGTGTGATGTATGTCACTGCGGGTACCCACTGCCTCCGACACGGTGAAATCATCGCAGCCGGCATTGATACTACGAGTACAGGGCTGATGTTTTGGTGGTAGGCAAAGCCTACTAGTGGTGTGTTTTGCATTTTGCCTAAGTCCCACTTATGCCTCATAAGTGTGCATGACCGGCATGTGTTGTACCGCCATACTGCCGGTGCCGGTCACACACCATGGCATGGACCAGTGTTTTGCATTTTGCCTAACTTCCACTTATGCCTCATAAGTGTGCATGATCGGCATGTGTTGTACCGCCATACTGCCGGTGCCTGTCACACACCATGGCATGGACCAGTGTTTTGCTTTTTGCCTAACTTCCACTTATGCCTTATAAGTGTGCATGGTCGGCATGTTGTAGTGAACGTATCTCAGTCGGTATTGATAATACGAGTACGGGGCTGATATTTTGGTGGTAGGCAAAGCCTACTAGGGTCATTCGAATGCCGAATAGTGATTTTTTTGCTATATCTGGTATCGCATATAACTTCTAAACGGGTCAACCAAAAAATAACCTTCTACGGACTGCCAATCTAATGTATAACATTCTGCTAGAACATTTCCAGTCTGGGATAAATACCCAAGTAGAGGAAAATTCAATTCCCGTAAGTGCCCTCTTACATGCAACGTATAAAAGACGCGCACTGTATATTACCGCTACCACAGCAGCACATCAATCATAGACGCATACGCTAGGCGCGCCACGCACCTTCCCGTTACTGTCGCTCAGCTTGCAAATGCAAAGCCAGCTGCGTGTTTGTATAGGCACGCACAGCCAGTCCAATGAAGAACCCGACCAGCAACCGGTACAATAAGAGAAGTTTTCAATTCTGCTTTGTGCGGATCTTTCGCTGGTAAAATAAGAGAAGTTTCATATTCTGTTTTGTGCAGATCTTGCTAGCGACGGTCGCTCTCGCAGCCGTCTCGGATGGGATTGATTTTGCATTTTGTTTAATTTTGAACTATGCCTCATATTGCCATTGCTCGCTGTACAGACGTAGTGTATGGTTTCGCCTGTCGGTGTGCCGCGGGTAGCCGATCAGTGCACTTCGCACTATTAACGTATTTCAACCGGCATTGATACTACGATACCCACGGTGGTATCCACTTAGCGTTTATATGCGCATCCGTGTAGTTGCCGTCGCTCACTCAGCGTGTTTATATCCCAGCTCGCTGCCATCGCAGACCGTGAGGCCGATGGCTGTTTGTATACAGGAGAACAATTTTATTGTATACGGGAGGACCGACATACTTTCTGGCGCACCCTGCATATGGTACATAGATGTTCTGCTGTAACTTACCGGTATGCATGCCATTAACTTCTATTTTTGTCGAGTAGCAGTTGTCATCGCTCAGCGCCTATGTGCCCCAGGGCGCTGCATAGTTTCAGGCTGATTTTGCGATAAAAAACATGCATGACACCCTATACCTCCCTATACAGGGTGCACCATCTTGTGTGACGGTATATAAACCACATCAAATGTACAATACAACAAAACCACCCTCTAGGTAGAATATCACACGGGCAAATAGCCGCTCGCACTCTGCAAATCATGCTGCATACTAGTGTTTAAACACCACGTCGACCAAGTGACCGCCTCCATGAACCACCGCACTATGTGCCCTTTTTGCTGCATTGTTCATAACCTTCTCGAGCATCTCGGGAGGTATGGCACGTATCTCAGTTCGAATGTTATCCTTAAGCTCGAGAAGGGTCTGAGGATTATTGGCGTATACTTTGCTTTTCAAATAGCCCCATAAAAAGAAGTCGGGAGGTGTTAAATCTGGAGACCGCGGTGGCCAGTCAATGTCGCCTCCCTTCGACACCACACGCCCTGGGAATTTTTTCTGCAAAACCCCAATTGTTTGAGCAGCCGTGTGACATGGCGCACCGTCTTGTTGGAACCAATAACCCTCAAGGCCCTTTTCGCGCATTTGTGGCCATACATAATGAGCTAACATCCACCGATATCGCTTCCCATCGATTGGCTCATTTTCTTTGAAAAAAAAGGTCCAATTATGGTTTTAGCACAAACGCCGGCCCACACCGTCACCTTTTGATCATGTAATGGCATCTCTTGAATCCGGTGTGTATTCCGTGTGGCCCAAATACGCCTATTTTGCTTATTAACTCCGCCCGACAATGTGAAATGAGCCTCGTCGGTCATCAATATTTGCTTCCAGAAATCAGGTTCAGTGGCTACCACTTGAGCGACTGTTTTGCCATATTGCATACGACGTGCATAGTCCGCTGGCAATAATCTTTGCGTTACTTGCATCTTATAAGGAAACAAGTGCAAATCATCTTTCAAGATGCGCCGCATAGTGGTACCACTGACCCCAAACTGCTGCGCGCGACGGCGATACGACTCAGTTGGATTTTGCGCGACGCTCTCTCTGACCGCGTCAACCAGTTCATTGGAACGTATTGCACGTCGATGAACGGCATGGAGTCGATCGTTCACTGTGCCATGTTCAGCAAAATTTGACACCCACCGACGAATAGTCTTGGCACACGGCACTTGTCCGCCAGGGTGTTTTTCACCATATGCCCGCTGAGCTGACACAATGGAACTACCATTCGCCGCGTATAACATTACTACCTCCGCCCGCTGTTTCGATGTGAACCGAATCATTGATTATATTGTACATTTGATGAATTTATACAACGTCACACCACCCATAGATAGATTTTTATCAAATATGCAATAAGTTTACTACCACCATTTACAATGCTAAAAATCATCACCACCCCTACGGCCGAGTGGATCAGCCAAGGTATGGTGTATGCGTCGGCGCATCCCATCCGAGCGATACACCTATTACATTTAACATGCCCTATCATCATGCAAACAAGCTAAACGTACATGGTCGTTACGCTGTTTGTTCTGCGGGCAGATCGGCATTCTGCTTTGTGCGGCAGCAACCAACCCAATCGGGCTGGTATCGGTCTGCCTAGGCACAGGTACAGTGAGATACATTTTCCATTCCTCTTTGTGCGGATCTTCCACATGTTCACTTACTACCGACGGTCGCTCTCGCAGTCGAAGATGGACGGTATCGATTTGTTTTACAATTTACCCAACTCTGGTCTATCTCTCATATTGCCATCGCTCGCAGTACATGCGTAGTGCATGACTCTGCCTGTCGCTTGCAGTGCAGACCAGCGTAAGCAACTTTTTACCTACGCTGGTATTTTCAATAAGTTCGGACTGTGTCTTATGATGCCATCGCTCGCAGTACATGCGTAGTGCATGACTCTGCCTGTCACTCAGCGTATTATATGACTACACCTGGATGGCTTGGTTTCCTTATTGTGCATACTTTAAGGGGTTCAGTGCGACAAAAAAAAACAAATTTCATACATGCACGGCCATACTAGGCCATACACATACGACCCTTAAGTATTTCCTAAATCACGACCATACACCATTGTATGCCAACACAACCTCCAAGCAAGGGTAGTCTTTTTTTTACAATGGAGAAGACCTTTATGTCCTAGCCCAGTACACGTGCTATTGGTAGGGTCCAATCTACCACACGGGGTGCACTGGGGGCGTGTCGGACTCGAATGGTGACCAGCCATTAATACCGACTAAACTCCATTGGGCTCCGCCATCATTCCTCCCAGGAACTACCTCTCGGTATTACTTCTGGGGAGATGGCTGTACTAAATGTACTCATTCACTCTCACTCACGCGTTCATACATCCTGTATGAGGCTTACTTGGGTGCTCTCTCAATCGCACTTTGATTCACTCTCAAACACTCCCACATGAGGCTGACTTTTGTGCTCACCTTTTACGTTCCATGCGAGGCTGACTTGTGTGCTCACCTTACTCGTTCCTTGCTAGGCTTACTTTTGTGCTCGCCCCACCCATACCATGTGAGGCTGACTTGGGTGCTCACCCTATCACCTGATTCACTCTCAATCGTGCCACTCTATTGTACCTTTGTCACTCCCCCTGGCATCCCATGTGGGGCATTTTTCTTAGGCCCCACTTCTGACATACCATGCGAGGCTGACTTGTGTGCTCACCTTTTTCATTCCTTGCTAGGCTGACTTTTGTGCTAGCCTCTACCAACCTGTGAGGCTGACTTTTATGCTCACCCTTAACATGCCGTGTGAGACTGACTTGGATGCTCACCCTTTCACTCCTCTGCCACGCCATGAGGCATCGATAGCTAAGTTCCAACATACTACGCTACGACCCTCCCGTCTTGGCATGAGGCAGTCCACTTATACGCCTATACACTCACTCTTCTGTCTTGCTTCGGGGTGGCTGGGTTTACCCCTTACGCGGTCGCCATTCGCTGCGCCAAACCTGCCTCGGCATGAACAGACCATTCACTCCCTTTTTTGCGCTTGGCCTTTGTTGCTCCAGCTAACCAATCACTAGTTAGCCGTGCCCGTCGTCTGTTGCTCGGTTCGCCAGATTACCTGTAGCCTACTGGCAATCTGGATGGTAGCAGCCGAGACTGCGTTCCACTTCTCCACCGATTGACATATCCGCTGAATAAGGGTATCAGGGGTTGTGTCCCAGCCACAGACGTCAAGCATTGCTCTTCTTTCGACGTCGAACCGATGACATACGAACAGTATGTGTTCGGCAGTTTCATCTACACCTGGGCAGTCCGGGCAGACTGGGACCTCCGCGTGCCCGAACCTGTGGAGGTACTGACAGAAACAGCCATGGCCTGACAGGAATTGTGTCAGGTGGAAGTGAACTTCCCCATGGGGTCTTCCCACCCAGCTCGATATGCTAGGTATCAGCCGGTGGGTCCACCTACCTTTCGAGGAGTTGTCCCACTCACGCTGCCATCTGGCTACCGAGGTCACCCTGGTGCGCTCGCGGGCTCCCCTATTTTCACGTAGCTCAAAACACTCCTCATCTTCCCGAATGACCAGCCCGACTGGCATCATGCTCGCTATCACGCAGGATGCATCGTGTGATACTGTGCGGTAGGCAGATATCACTCTGAGGCACATCACGCGGTAGGTGCTCTCCAGTTTCTGTAGGTAACTGGTTACCCTCAGTGCTCTTGACCATGACGGGCCGCCGTACCTGAGGATAGATACGGCAACGCCTGCCAGTAACCTACGTCTACTGGCGCACACCTTGGAGCTGTTGGACATCATTCTCGATAGAGCCGCAACAGCAGTCGACGCTCTCTTGCACGTATAGTCGACATGGCTGCCGAAGGTCAGCTTGTCGTCTATAATGACTCCGAGAGACTTCAGACTTCGCTGTGAAGTGATCGCGACTTCTCCCACATGGATAACTGCATGTTGTGCCGACTTGCGGTTGTTGACGATAACTACCTCCGTCTTATGATGAGCGAGCTCCAGGCCTCTCGCGCTCATCCATTCCTCCACCGTGCTAATCGCGTGTTCTGCGGTTAGTTCTACCTCAGGAATTGACTCCCCGTAGACCTCCAAGGTTACGTCGTCGGCAAAGCCTTCAGTCTCAGAACCCCGTCATACATGAGGTTCCATAGCACCGGGCCTAGGATCGAGCCCTGCGGGACTCCGGCGGTAATCGGAACCCTTTTCTGACCGGCATCGGTCTCGTATAGCAGTACGCGGTTTTGGAAGTAACTTTCCAGGATCCGGTACAGACCCACCGGTAGGCTAAGCCGGTGTAACGAGAGCGCGATGGCATCCCAGCTTGCGCTGTTGAATGCGTTCTTCACGTCGAGTGTCACTAACGCACAGTATCGAATACCTCGCCTTTTCCGTTGGATCGCTATCTCGGCAGTATTTATCACTGAGTTGAGAGCGTCCACTGTGGACTTACCCTTCGGAAAGCCAAACTGGTTGCTTGACAGACCGTCCGTACCTTCCGCATACGGGGTGAGCCTGTTGAGGATGATCCTCTCAAGCAGTTTGCCAGTCGTGTCGATCAGACAGATTGGTCTGTACGCCGATGGGTCGCCTGGTGGCTTCCCGGGCTTCGGCAACAGCACCAATTTCTGCCTTTTCCATCTATCGGGGAAACGGCACTCGTCAAGGCATCTCTGCATAGCTAGCCTGAACATGTTCGGGTTCGCTATGATCGCTGCCTTGAGTGCGTTGTTTGGAACTCCATCCGGCCCTGGAGCTTTGTTCATTGCCAGGGATTTAGCCACTGCGAGTAGTTCTTCGTTCGTCACTGGAGCCACCATTTCGGCCGTGCCCGCACTGTCTCGTAGTGCAGGTGGCCAGGGGCTTGTGGCTCGAGACGGGAAGAGTACTTCGATAATCGTTGCCAATCGGTCCGGAGACTGTTCTGGGGGTGAGGAGCCCCCTTTGGTCTTGGCCATCACAATCCTGTAGGCGTCACCCCACGGATTTGCGTTGGCACTCTCACATAGGTTGTCGAAACACGCTTTCTTGCTGCTTTTAATGGCCTTGTTGAGGGCCAATTTCGCAGCTCGAAACACTTCACGGCGGTTCTCTCTTGCATCCTCGGTGCGAGCTCTTTGCATCCTACGTCTAGCTCTGAGGCAGGCTGACCGTCGAGCTGCAATCTCGGCACTCCACCAGTATACCGGGCATCTACCGTTTCTTGGTAGTGTTTTTCTCGGCATAGTGGCGTCGCACGCGCGTGATAGAACAGCTACCAGCGCATCCCCGCTTAGACTGTCGGTGTTGGCCTCCAGTCCCAGGGCCGCGGTGAAAGCTTCGCTGTCGAAGTGATTGGACTTCCACCCGCGTACCTGACAGGGATCTCCCGCCCTCGGATACTGCACACCATAGTTGATCTTAAAGCGGATTGCTAAATGATCGCTATGGGTGTAGCCTTCGTCTACCCTCCATTCCATGCCTGGAGCCAGACTCGGGCTGGCAAATGTTAGGTCAATACACGCCTCCACTCCGTTTCTACGGAATGTACTAGCGGAGCCACTATTAGCTAGCACAGTATCGAGTTTCGCAAGCGCTTCCATTAGCGCTTGACCCCTGCTATTTGTACAGCGGCTGCCCCACTCCATTGCCCAAGCGTTAAAGTCTCCCGCTATTACTACCGGTTTCCGGCCCACTAGGTCCGACGAGAGCCTGTCGATCATCTAGTAGAACTGTTCTATTGGCCACCTTGGTGGGGCGTAGCAGCTGCAATAGAACACACCATTGATCTTGGCAATCGCCACACCCTCGGCGAAGGGGTGTATTACCTCTTGAACCGGGAACCGTCCCGTTGTACATATTGCCGCCATTCCAGACCCGTCCGACACCCAATTGCCGTTGCCGGCAGGGATGCGGTACGGGTCTGATAAGAGGGCGACATCTGTCCTCGACTCCGAGACCGACTGCCACAGCAGCTGTTGGGCTGCTGCACAATGGTTAAGATTTAGCTGTGTGACGTTCACGGCTTCTTCTTATTTAACTCACCGAAGGGACACGAAGGTCCGCCCATAGCATGTTTATGGGCTTGCTTCTTAGCGGTGCAGATAAGGCACTTGTGTGCCTTAGTGCACCCCCGCTCTTTATGTCCCTCCTCGCCGCAGCGACGACATAGTTTGCTCCTATCTATGCCTTTGCACTCGTATGCTTTGTGGCCGGACTCAAGGCACCGATAGCACCTATCCACTGAAGGCGGCTGGGGTATACTAATAGGGCATACCGACCAGCCGATCTTCAGCTTCCCTTTCTCGGTTACCTTTTTGGCATCCGCCTTCAGTAGCCTGAGGTAGGCTACTTGGGTGCCAGAGGGTCCATCTCTCAATCGCACAGAGGCCCGCTCGATTGTGACGTCGCAATGCTCCTTAACGGCTGCGACGACGTCTTCTGCGGTCGTGAACTCGTCCAAGTGCTTGCACTTGAGAGTCGTTTCCGCACCTAGCGACCTGATTTGGGCGCCTTCACCAAGGAGCTCTTGGGCCAAGGCCTTGTATACTGCACTGGATTGTGCGCCTCGCTTCAGCACCAGAAGCATCTCTCCCGTGTTGGTGCGTCTTACGCTACGCACATCCTGCCCAAGGGCCGAGAGGCTTTCGGCCGCCTTCATCGATTTTAGGACATCGGCGTATTTGTCCTTGTCGGTTTTTAACTACAAGGCTTCGCCTCTGTCCTTGGCCTTCTTCGCAGGCCGCGGCACCTCCGGTTTCGGTGCCGGCTTTTTCTTGGTGACCAGCGTCCAGGGGTTTGAGCCCCCCTGCCCCGGTCGTGCCGGGTTGCTGGTACCATCGCTCTCCACAGCGAGGTCACTCTCGCCCTCGCTTACCTCGCCCAAACGGCGTTTGACCTTAACGGTTGCACGCCGAGTGGTGTCGGTTTTGGCACCCTCGCCTGGCGACTTCCTAGGGCGCTTCGCATTCGATGCCGTCTTGCGATTGCCCTTGCCTTTTCCCGTCGAGGGGAACTCGGTCGCCGCTCCGATCGACGTGGCTGCTCCGTAGAAGGTAAAGGCCACTGTCCGTGAACCTCTATCGACCTTCTCTCTTTCCTCCCTATTGGAGGCCACTGTCTGGGTTTCTCTGTCGGGCCTCTCCCGACATTCCACCCTCTTAGCATAGGCCTGCTGTTCCTGTCTTGCGACACGAACAGCTTTCCGGAGCTCCAGGAGGCTCAACCGCCGGCAGGATTATAGCCCGAGTCATCCCAGTCCTCAGAGCCAATCCTTATCCCGAAGTTACGGATCTAATTTGCCGACTTCCCTTACCTACATTAATCTATCGACTAGAGACTCTAAACCTTGGAGACCTGCTGCGGATTCGGAACAAGCTGTTGAGAGTTTGCGTGCCCCAGTCTTCGATTTTCAAGGTCCAAGAAGAGAATATCGACACAGCAATTTAATACCATGCTCTACCAGCCTGTCCAACCATATCTCTCTATGAAAGACTTCCATGGCTAGTATGACTGTTAAACAGAAAAGAAAACTCTTCCGATATCTCTTGTTGGCTTCTCGAAGGAAAGGATTCATGTTGCCATGATTACAAAGGCGCTACCGTTTCCAGTATGCACACCAATGCAAACGTATACTGAACAGGCTCCGGAATTGTAACCGGATTCCCTTTCGCTCGTTTAATATATACTAGTGGATGTTGCATCAACGGTCAC